>NC_047091.1:125605454-126230454 GCF_902459505.1 Geotrypetes seraphini
GCCTCCCACCCCGAGGCAAGCAAGCAGGCAGGCAGGGCCCCACAAAGTGTATAATCTTTCTTCTCTTTTTCACTATCCATGTATACCATTTCCTCCCCTTCCATTAAGTATCACATCTCTGTATCTTTATTCCTCCCCTTTCCAGTATTTCCATGTCCCTATCCCTATGCTCCCTCCTCCTTCAGCATTTATTTGCTCTGTCTCTTTCCTGCCCCATGTTAAGCTTCATTTCCTTCCTCCTGTACTCCTCACTCCTACCCCGAGGCAGGCAGGGCACCCCGTACCCTCTCCGACCTCTTCCCCCCGTACCTTATAATTCCTCCAGCGCAGCTTGACGGGCCAGTTCCTCCATGTCCCACCCGAACGCGAAGGGAGTCAGAGGAGCGGTGGTGGAGGCAGCTAAGGCCCGGATATGCTGCCCAGCACTGCCTTGGGGGAAGGGAAGGAGGTGAGTGGGAGGCCGGAACAAGCTGTCGCCACTGCTGTTAATGTAGCCGCTCACTCTCATCAGTGGCTGCGCCACCATGCCGACTCCCAGTGGCTGCTGGTTCAGATGGCTGCTGCTCGCACCCGGCCCGTGGAGTGTGTGGGAAGCAGGACTTGCTGTCTCCAGCAGCAGAGTGGCATACAAGGCTGCCTGCCTGGTCAGCTGATGCGGCTGCCTCCTCTTGACTTCTGTAGCGGCAGAGCGGCGAACAAGGCTGCCTACCTGGTCCCTCGCCACTTCCCACAAGAATGGAAGCAGTGTGGAACTAGGCAGGCAGCCTTGTGCACTACTGTGCTGCTACAGAAGGGAAGAGAAGGCAGCTGTGTCAGCCAGCCTTGTGCGCCACTCTGTCACTATAGAGGCAGCAAGGGAAGGCATCAAAATTAAAATAAGGTAACCAAGGGGGAGGGTTTGGGTGGAAAAAGTGCATCTTATGAGCGAAAAATATGGTAATTAAGAAAAGAGAAGGTAGAGGGAAAACCCAAAAGGAAGGGGCGATAACGGGTTAGTCTTAGGTAATGGACTATATATAAAGTTTAAAAAGTCCTTACAAGGACAGTTTAGACTTGGAATGCATCTTTAAAAAACAACAGTTTCAGAGTGGATTTGAATTTATCTAAGGATGTTGGATCTCTTAATGAGTTTGGAATCAAATTCCAGAGGGAGAGAGCAACTACAGAAAATATAGAATTTCTCGTGGTCTCAGTGACAGGATGGCTAACAAATTTTGATCAGATGTTTGAAGGATACGTGGGGAAGAGTATGGAATCAGGAGTCTGTTGATGAATTCCGGCTGTCCTGTTTTTTTTGTTTTAAATGTTAACAATAATGTTTTATAAGTAATGCAATAATCAATAGGTAGCTAATGAGCTCTAACTAAGAGAGGGATGACTTGGTCAAATTTCTTGGCCTTGAAGATGACTTAACGGCAGTGTTCTGGGCTATGTGAAGGCGTCCAATCTCTTTCTTGGTATTCCATGATATAATGCATTACCATAGTCCAGGCAAGAGATGACCAGAGAGTAAATGAGAATATTGAGGTCAGTATGGTCGAGAAGTTTGGCTAACGAACGGATCATGCATATAAGCGATAAAAACATTTATGGATAATTGTACTTATATGATCGTGAAAAGTAAGATTCTCGTCAAACGTAATTCCTAAAAGTTTGGAAGGTTTGAGTGTTTTGACTAACTGAACTGGGATTGATTTGAATTCAATAGGAGAGAGTAGAGAAGAACCTTTTGTGATTGGAAAAATCATTGCTTTTTCCAATTTTTTGTTAATAGTGATGATGTCTTCGGAATTATCCAAATTGATAGGATGGATTAGCTGAATATCGTCAGCATAGGCGTAAACAGTAAATCCAGTAGACTGTCCTAGTGTGATCAGAGGGATCAGAAAAATATTAGAGTAGTGGAGACAATATTGAGCCCTGTGGAATGCCGAAATCATTAGAAAAAGTAATAGATAAAGAGCCATTAAATGAGACTTTTGATCTGATATACCTATTTCTTGTAATCTATGGATGAGTAAGTGGTGATCAGCTGTGTCAAAAGCTGAGGACAAGTTAAGAGAGATGAGTATAACAGAGTTATGGCGGTCCAAGTGGTAAATGATGTTAGTTAGAAGTCCTATAAGAGAGAGTTCAGTGGATGTTTTCTGAATCCCTTTTGATTTGGGTGAAGGGCATTGATGTTATCCATAAAGTCAGAAACCTTAGGCTTGCCTTGGAGGAATTAAGAGGTCCCTGCCCAATGCTTGATACCGAGCTACTGGCACACTTCCTGTAGTGCCTGCCTCGTTTGCGGTCCACAGTACATCCATCACATTGGAGTCTGCCTTGCATTGGCTCACCTCACAGACCCTTAGACAGAGTGTGTGGGCGTGAGTGTATGTGTAGCCGTGTGGTATGTGTGCATTGTATGGTTGAGACAGATGGAAGTGTTGAATCGTTTGGGGATTCTGACTGTTTCATTAATATAAAACGGACTGGGGCTGCTGGCTAGTATGTATTCCTTTCTTTACTGCTTGGGTTCTCTCATCACTCCTATGCCTTTGATATCTTGCCCATCTTGCTTCTGTGTTCCTTCGCTCATTGGTATTTTTGTAAGTGCTTGCTTTCATGATTGTTCTGATGCATTATTCTCTGTACATGCTGTTTGGTTGCCCTTTGTCTCAATAAACATGATATTTAAAAAAAAAAAAAAAATTCATGCTACTAGGCTGGTATTTTTCTCCACTGCTTTTTGAACACCCACTTTCTTTAGCACTCTCCAGACCAGTAGAGGTTAATCTTTACAAATGGGTATATATCCAATCATGACCAGCAGGTGGAGACTGAAAACAAAACTGTGGGACAGTATATAATATACACCCTTCTCTATTTACCTCAGTCTTCTTTCAGTCTCCAGCAGGTGTTGAGTGATCTGTACCCATCTCCCTTGGTAGGGCTGTTGGAACTTGTTTAGGGGGTTTCTAGTCCCTGTTTTTGGCCGGACGGAGCTTGGGTGGGGGTCCGTCCGACCTCGGGGGTGTCAAACCCGGCGGGTCTTGAGCGGGGTCCCTCCCCCCACTTCCTCCACCTCCCCACATTTTTTTAGAGGAGCCTCAGCAGTAAGCCTTGCCCCCTAAATCAAGCAAGGCATATTGCTTCGAGAGCCTGTGGAGTCTGTTCTGTAAAAAAAATAAATAAATAAATAAAAAATCCTGAGGTAGTGCCAGTCTGCAGGGTTGCTTCCCTGTCTGTTTACTGTTTTTTACTGTATTTTTTCATCTAACAGGCACTTTGTTTCTAGCTAGGTCGTGTATGGAGCAATTGTGCCCTTCTCCGGGGGAGTGGGACACAATTTGGTCCAGCCGCGAGGCACTCGCGGCCGGCCTGAACTCGGCGGTTTGGGCCGGTGAGGTGGTGGAGCTCTGTCGGCAGCGGCTGCAGGCGCCCAGGGCTCCCCGCCGATGGTGCCTCGCGAGTCGGCTGGGAGCAGTGGGGAAGCCCGGTCTTCCCCAACCGCCCACGGAGGGATTCCCCGAAGGATTCCCTCTCAGCTGATTTTTGACAGCTGATGCCGACTTGCTTGTTTTAGAGGCTGGGACTGTTCAGGCTTCTCAGCGCTACAGGCCATGGAGGGAGCATTTTTGGCGGGAAAGTCGCCATTTTCACAGTCTGGCCCCTCCATTTTGTCTTCCACTCAGGTGACCTTCCCCCTGTATTGGAAAAACAGGGGCAGGTTTCTGCTGTGGCAGGGAGTCCCTTGGGACCCCCGGGGGGGTTTTTCCCCTGATTTCTTTTTTTCTTCTTTTCTTTGTGCAGAGCCTATTTTCAGGCGGCTGGGGGTCCCGTATGCGCCCAGGGGGTTTCGGGAAGTGGGGTTTCCTCCGCACTCCCTGCGGTTTTGACTCTCTCGTCTGTTGTGGCGTCCCCTCCTCCTCCTCCTCCCTCGTCCAAGTGTCCGCGGGTGTCTTGGGACGAGGATTTATGGTCTGAGGAGCGTGTCGGCCTGGATGAGGACCTGGACCCTTTTGCGGATTTCCAGGACCCTCTCGAGGGGACGGCCGCTGGCGGCGGGTTGTCGGGTTTCCCGTCCTCCAGCGAAGAGGCGTCCGTGGTGCGCCTTTTTCAGAGGGATGAGCTACCGGACCTGATTCAACAGGTTTCTTCGGTGTTGCGTTTTGAGGATGCGCCGCCGGAGACTCCGCGTGTGGGGGACCCTCTGATTAGAGGGATCCGTACCGTTTCCCGCTCTTTTCCTATGCATCAGGATATTCGGGATATTGTGCTGGAACAGTGGAAAACGCCGGAGGTGCCGTTTCATTTGGCGCGCGTCATGGTTCGTTTGTATCCCATCCCAGAGGGGTATCAGCTACTTTAACGTCACCAGTCATAGACGCGGTGGTCTCGGCAATTTCTAAGCAGCATACCGTGCCTGTTGAGGGCGGTTCTGCCTTGCGGGACTCTGAGGAGCGCAAGTTGGAGAACATTCTTACGCAAAATTTTCAGGTCTCTGCCTTTGGGGTCCAGGCAGCTTTTTATGGGGGGCTGGTGGCTCGCGCCATGTTTCGGTGGGCTGAGCGTGTTCTGGATCGGGAGTCTGAGGATTGGTCTTTGGTGGATCAGGAGGTGGCGAAGATTGAGATGGCTACCTCGTTCTTCTCAGATGCTCTTTATGACTTGGTGCGGATGTCGGCTAAGTTTATGGCCTTTGTCGTGGCCACGTGGCGTATTTTGTGGCTTCGCGCTTGGTTGGTGGATGCTGCGTCCAAAGCTAAGCTTCCTAAATTTCCCTTCCGGGGGTCTTTTTTGTTTGGAGAGGACTTAGATAAGTTGCTTCAGACTCTGACGGACTCAAAGATGCCCCGTCTGCCTGAGGACCGTGCCTCCCGGCGTCTCGGGATGGCACTGCCCAGGGGCATTTGCGGGAGTTCCGCAAGTATTGCCCGGGGCGTGGGGCTGCTTCTTTCCCAGCTCCGGGGTTTTCCCGGGGTCGGTTTTTCCAGCACATGCAGCCGTTTTGGGGGGCCCATCGGGGGGCAGGGAATCCCTCCGCTGGTTCCCCCGCTTCCTGTCCTGCACAATGACTCCTTGCCGGCGCCCCCTTTGGTTTCGGTGGGAGCCCGGCTGCGCAAATTTTTTTCCCAAATGGGCTGAGATCAGGTCCGATCAGTGGGTCCTGGAGGTGGTGCGGGACGGTTATGCCCTGGAGTTTGCCCGCTCTCTGCTGGATCTTTTCCTAGCCTCTCTATGTCAAGCACCTTGGATGATGCAGGCTTTCGCCAGACCCTTCAGCGCTTGCTAGATCTCAAGGCAGTTGTTCCAGTGTCCCCTCTGGAGTGGGGCACCGGCAGGTATTCAATTTACTTTGTGGTGCCCAAGAAGGAGGGCACTTTTCGGCCCATCCTAGATTTGCAGGGGATCGACAGGGCTCTTCAGATTTCCTCTTTTCGCATGGAAGCTCTGCGGTCGGTCATTCTGGCCGTTCAGCCGGGGGAGTTTCTCACTTCTCTCGATCTGACGGAGGCCTACTTGCATGTTCCCATTCGGGCCTCTCTTCAGCGCTTCCTTCGCTTTGCGATTTTGGGTCGGCACTATCTGTTCTGTGCGCTTCCCTTTGGTCTGGTCACGGCTCCCCGGACGTTCACCAAGATGCTGGTGGTCGTCGCGGCGGCCTTGCGGTCGGAGGGCATTCTGGTGCACCCCTACCTGGACGACTGGTTGATTTGGGAAAAGTCGTTGCAGGAGAGCTCCCGGGTTACGGCTCGGGTGGGGGAGTTTCTCCGGTCACTGGGCTGGGTGGTCAACCTTTCCAAGAGTCGGATCTGGAGTACCTTGGGACCTCAGCATCTGGAGTACCTTGGGATTCTTTTTGATACCTCCTTGGGGAAGGTCTTCCTTCCAGAGGCCCGGGTAAGCAAATTGCAATCTCAGTTTCGCCCTCTTTTGGCGTCCCGGGTGTTCTCGAGCGTGGGATTTCCTCCAAGTCTTGGAGTCGATGGCGGCATCCCTGGACGTAGTGAGGTGGGCATGGGCCCACATGCGTCCTCTTCGGTATGCTCTGCTCCGGAGGTGGTCACCCCAAAGGCATGGTTTGGATGTTCCTGTCCCCCTGCGAGGCTTGGCGCGCTGCAGTCTTCATTGGTGGCTCCAGACCCCTCACCTAGTTCAGGGGATGGATCTCCCACAGTGGACGGTGCTCCTTACAGATGCAGGTCTCCTCGGTTAGGGGGCTCAGTGTCTGGGCCACTCAGCTCAGGACACCTGGTCCACGGAGGAGGCCTCCTGGTCGATCAACGTGTTGGAGACCAGAGCGGTCCGTCTGGCGCTGTTAGCTTTCCGCTCCCTTTTGTTGGGCAAGTCGGTCACAGTCCTGTCGGACAATGCCACGGCGGTGGCTTATGTCAATCGTCAGGGGGGCACCAAGCGCACTCAGGTGGCGCAGGAGGTGGCTCGGCTCCTGCTTTGGGCAGAGTCCCATCTTCTGGACCTCTTGGCCTCTCACATAGCCGGGGTAGAAAATGTTCAGGTGGACTTCCTCAGTCGTCACTTCTTGGATCCAGGAGAGTGGTGTCTCAGCTCTGTGGCTTTTCAGTTGATAGTGCAGGCTTGAGGGCAGCCCCTGATGGACTTGATGACCACGAGTGGCAACGCCAAAGTGCCCCGCTTCTTCAGTCATCGCAGGGACAGTCTGGCCGAGGGTCTGGATGCTCTGGTCCAACCATGGCCAACGGAGGGGCTGTTGTGCGTGTTCCCTCCTTGGCCATTAGTGGGCAGAGTACTTCTTCGCATTATTCACCATCCAGGTCTGGTGGTTCTGGTGGCTCCAGATTGGCCTCGACGTCCGTGGTACGCGGATCTGGTGAGGCATCTGGTGGCGGAAAGTCTTCCTCTGCCTCTCTTGGACGATCTTCCTACGCAGGGTCCCATTCCCATGTTCGACCCGTCTTCTTCTGTCTTACGGCTTGGCTCTTGAAAGGGGTCGCCTTAGTAAGAAGGGGTATTCAGATAAGGTGATCTCTACGCTTTTAGTGTCCCGGAGGCTTCTACCTCTCGGGCTTATGTGCGGGTTTGGCATCTCTTTGAGGGGTGGTGCCGGGCGCGGGGAATGGTCTCTTTTTGCGCTTTCCTGCCTACCATTCTATAGTTCTTGCAGGGTGGCCTGGATAGAGGCCTGGCTTGGTCTTCTCTCCGGATTCAGCTTGCGGCCCTGTCGGCTTTTCGAGGGTTAGTGACAGGTCAGCGCTTGTCAGCCATTCTTGATGTGATTCGCTTTTTGCGGGCGGCCAAGTTGCTCAGGCCTCCCGTACAGCCCTCTGTTCCATCTTGGGATCTCAGTCTGGTTCTCTCTGTTTTGGAGCGCCCACCTTTCGAGCCGTTGGGCGGCTGCTCTTTGAAGGACCTTACTCTGAAGGCGGTCTTTTTGGTGGCCATTACTTCCACTCGGCGTATTTCTGAGCTACAGGCTTTCTCTTGTAGGGCTCCCTTCTTGGAGTTTTCTAGGGAGCAGGTTGTCTTGAGGCCTGTTCCTTCCTTTCTGCCGAAAGTAGTTTCTCCTTTTCATGTCAATCAATCTGTGGTCCTCCCGGTCTTGGGTAGTCAGGAGGGCTCTTCTGAGCAACGGCAGCTGCGCAAGTTGGATGTCAGTCGGGTCCTTCGCTCTTATGTGCAGCGGACCCAGGAAGTCCGGAAATCCGATCATCTCTTTGTCCTTCTGGCAGGTTCTCGTCGGGGGGCTGGCGCTTCTAAGGCTACTATTGCGCGCTGGATCAAGAAGACGATTGCTTCCGCTTCAAACTTCACGGTATAGCGGTATATAAGAAATAAATTATTATCTTCTGAGACAGAAGCCCATTCCGGAGTTTCTCAAGGCTCATTCCACTCGGGGTCAGGCAGCTTCTTGGGCTGAGTCGTCGCTCGTGCCTCCAGTGAATATTTGTAAGGCTGCGGTTTGGTCTTCCTTGCTTCCTTTGTTAGACATTATCGGGTAGATGTTCAGGCGCGTCGGGACGCGGTGTTCGGTGAGCGTGTTCTGGTATCGGCCCTGCGGGGGTCTCGCCCGTGAGAGGGACTGCTTTGGTACGTCCCATTTGTAAAGATTAACCTCTACTGGTCTGGAGAGTGCTAAAGAAGGAGAAATTAGGTTCTTACCTGCTAATTTACTTTCTTTTAGCTTCTCCAGACCAGTAGAGGTCCCCACCCTGTCTGTTGTTGTTGTGTTGTTGGGGCTGTTTCGCGGGCAATTTTTGTTTTTTGCTGCGGGTTCTAGTATTTTTCTAGGGCCGGGGAGAATTAAAGAACAGCGGCTGTGGCTCGGCTGGCTTAGCTGGCGAGCTGTGGGGACATTTTCCTTCTGGTATTTCTCCTCTGCATTTTCCAACAGCATTTGGGTATGTTAGTTGTTACTCCTGTTCGGAGTATTGTTTTCTTTCGGTTTTCCAGTTCTTGGTTCTGCTTGGCTATTCGGCAGACTGAGGTAAATAGAGAAGGGTGTATATTATATACTGTCCCACAGTTTTGTTTTCAGTCTCCACCTGCTGGTCATGATTGGATATATACCCATTTGTAATGATTAACCTCTACTGGTCTGGAGAAGCTAAAAGAAAGTAAATTAGCAGGTAAGAACCTAATTTCTCCTTCCCTTATGTGGTCCATGCCATCAGGGCTCTCATGCTTGGAAGTAATGGCTTTTCCACCCTCTCTGAGTCTGCTGAAACTCCATGATGTACTAAGGCATGACCAGTCCCACCACACTGTGGTATGAGCCATAGGACTGGGCTCCTTTTTTTCATACAAGTTTAAACAAATAACTAGTATCAGTTGAAATTTTTTTTTCAAGTTATATTTTTTTGGGTTATGTTTCCAGGTTACCCTGTTAGAAAAGAAATTCATCAAGGTTCCTTAATGGTATTTCCAGACATCAAAAAAGAAACAGAAGAATCGCAACCTGAGACCGGTCCTGCCAAGCAGCAGCCTTCCAAGAGAATTCTTCCTGATCGAACCAGAGCTGCCAGAGACAAGGCTAATAAAAAGCTGGTAAACTATATTATGAAGAACAAGAAAGTGGAGAAGCATCTTCTAGCCATAATGAAAGGCAAAAAGAAATCACGTTGGCTTCAAGATTTCCTGAACTCAAGCCAATCCCTGAACTGCATTGAGACCTACCTGGAGGATGAAGAGCAGTGTGAGATGGTAGTGACTTATTTGAAGAGTGTGTGTGATCAAAAGAGCAGCAGTCTGAAGGCAATAAAAAATGAAGACCGGACCTGCTTTACCCTTGATGTCCTTCTGCCTGAGGTATACTTGGGAGTGGTCTTGGAAGGGAACCTTGGCTTGATAGCAAGCATCAATGTAAAGTTATACTTGCAAGCCTGTATGAGAACTGGGACATGGATGTTTTTATCCATGGATAGTGTGATAAAATAGTAACATAATGGACATAAACAGATAGGGACCATTTGAGCAATGCACTCACTTTGCTCAGTGGCCCCTGCAATGCTGTTCTGTTCTAGCTAAAGTCATTGACATTTTTGGCCTTCTGTGCAAAATGCAGTCTACCAGCTTTCAGCATACAAGTTTCACTGCCTGCAGGAGGTCACATCATTTTTGCTATTAATTGGGCAATCTAGTGAAAGCACTCTAGTTCACATTAAGCAAACTGCTACTTCCCCCACAGTTAACACCTGCTGGTATAATCATAGCTCTGCTGCCAAGCCATGTTGTCAGTCTTAATGTGTTTCTTTTAGAGCTTGATGTCCCTGCTGTCACACCATGCAACTGGGCTTCATTGTGACTTCTGCCATGAGATCCTCCCATCCTTGACACCCAAATCGTCTTGATTTCTGTCATGGTTATCACCTCTGCTAGTTGCTGCTCAAGGCATTGACCACCACACTTTCATTCATCTTGACATCCCTTCAACATAGGGTTACCATATTTTGTGTTGAAAAATCTCGGATGCATGGCCCTGTCCCGCCCCCAGAAAGCTTCATCTTTTCATTCCTGACCTCCAGGCCGCATCCGAGGGCCTCTGAGTAGGTGCGGACACGTGCGACATCATCACGCAAGCTCAGAGACCTTCCAGACACGACCAGAGCTTTCCAAAACCTGGACAAACCTGGACAAACTGCTGGGTTTTGGAAAGTCCTTTAAAAAGAGGACATGTCTGGGTTTTCCCGGAGTCTGGTAACCCTACTTCAACCTAAGTAAATAAATGAGAACAAGAGAAAATCTGTTTGCTGTGTTATGGTTTTGGCTGTTTCATTTGCAGCATTTTAGCACCAGCAGCAAGCAAACTGGATTTGGTCATGATGCTTTTTTTAAGATCAAATATTTTTATTAACAGTTTTGAAGACAAACTATAACAAATTGTACAGTCGACTAAAAATACAACTTTTAGTGTATGATTGTTGGCTGGCAGCTGCTTGTGTAATACATATTTGTGGTTGTGATTAACATGGTGCTTTTTAAGAATACAGGAACTCATGTAGTTGTTTTCTGTTTATTTTAAGGCTGTCATTTGTGCAATCTCTGCTGTGGATAAAATTTCTTATGAGAGGGCAGAAGAGAAATACATGAAAGGACCTTCTGTCAGCAAGAGGTAGTATGGTGCCTTATGATGCATGGTTGCAAAGAGGGGAGAGGAGGGTCTTTGATCAGAAGCTGCAGGCAGAGGAAGCAACAAAGCTCTGATAAAATTCCCAGCAGTCTCCCAAGTATATCTCTCCCTCTTCTGAATCCTGCATGAAGCAGGATTTTTAAATAAACAAGATGTTTTGTCTCAAAATAACGCGCGCCTTCCCCCCCCAAGTTCAAAGGGGTGGTCTAAAGAATCACTCAGGTGCTTAGTATTCTTACTGTAGACTTGAGTAGAGCTATCCCATACCTAAAATCATATTTTGTGAAACAGGTGGTCTTGTGGTTTTATAATGTAGCTTGGGCTGAATGCTCAGAGCTTTGTCCTTAGCTGTCAAAGTGTAGGAGATAGAGAAGCAGTCCTAACTAGTGCTGCTTGATTCAGGGGGAAAATATTTAATTCGATTTGGCCTATTGAATCGATTTTTTTGCTTTGCTTTGCTTTGCTTTGCTTTGCTTTGTTTCGCTTTTCCCACCCAATCAATGTGTTGTTTTTTTTTTGTGGGGGAGGTTTCCCAAACATTCTGGCGGGTTTATTTTGTAGCCTCTTCAGCTCCACACTGGAACTTTGGGGTAAACAAAAAATGACTTTTTTCTTCTCTCTGTTAGGTCCTAACTCATGCTTGCTCTGGCAGGATACACATTTCAAATCTGACATATTGTAATCACAAAATAGAAAATAGCATTTTTGTTTTTTAATCTTTCACTGCCATATCCAACATTTCTGTTTCTATACCACTGTCTACCATTTCTCCCCCCCCCCACCCCCCGCGGTCAAACATCTGTATTCCCTTCCAAGTAGCATCTCTCCCATCCCCCCACCTCCATTATCATGTGCAACATTTATTTCTCTTTCCCAATGCACTATCTCTCCCTGCCCTCCACCCTATGTCCAACATTTCTTACTCTCTCTCCATGCATGTCTCCCTCTACTCCACCATATTCCCCTTTCTACCTTTTTGTTCTACCTCTTCTCCCGTCCTCTCCTCCACCCCATGTCCAACAATTCTTCCTCTCCCCCCATGTGGAACAACTTTCCATCCCTCCCTCCTTCCCTTCCACCTGTGCAGCAGTTTTCCACCCCTCCCTTAGTGAGATCTGATATACCTCCAGGCCTCCCAAAGCAGCAGTGGCCACCTCGCAGAGATAGTGCTGTGAACAGGCAACTTGCAGCCTGCCCCACCAGGGCTTCCCTCTGGCATCAGTGCCACCACTGCTGCTGCTTTAGGACATCTGGAGGTATATCTGGTCTCACCGGGGAAGTTGATCTCTGAATCGGCAAGTCTAATTTTTATTTGTTGAACGAATCGATTTGAATCGGTGAATCGAGCAGCAATAGTCCTAACATAGGGTCAAGAGGGATACAACCTGGTCTGGAGACACTAGGAAGGCCAAGGGAATTTGTCTCTTACTTCTGTAAGATTCCCTAGGAATCCCTAGTTTGTGCCTTCAGAATAAAGGCAATTTGTAATAGATTCTTGACTTCCATCCAAAGAGTAATTGTCTTTTTAACATATTACACGTGGGATGAATACTATACTATGACTTTTGATCAAACTTAATATTTGCATGTTTTCCAGGGAAAGAGAAATGTTTGAGAAGAAAATTTTAGAAGAAAAGAAATTATTTAAGATGGAAGCAGACACTGAAGGAATAAAAGATGAACACTGAGTGGTTTGAATGTAAAGAGAAAGCCAGAAGTGACATGTTTTCTCTGTATGTAATTTGTAGCCTCATATGTTCATGGAACTTAAGAGGTCTTCCTCTTATTATGTTGTATGATTTTCTTTTAATATTTTCTTGTTCCCTGAGTTGGACTTTATGTGGAGGAGGTTTGGGGGAGGTGGGAGTTGGTATATATAAATTTGTTCCACCGAATCAGAAATGCAGCAGCAATTTTATTCTCCTTACCTCCTTACAAGCAGCAGCATCTTGCTGCTTTCCATATTGCTGCCTCTAGTATTTTCTTCTGTTGAACCAGGTGCCTTTGGACAAATTTGTCACCAGCAACTGCTTTTGCTGCTCTGTGTGCCTTGAGTAATAGAGCTACTGAACTCTGACTCTGGCTACCTTTTTGAATTAGCTATAAACTACCTATACCCCCAGGGTCTGAAATAAACTCTTTAGAAATACATCATGAGGTATCTTTGTATAGAATATTTTTGTTTATAGATACCGACAAATCCTTTACTTCCTATTAATTGCCCAAAACATTTATTTAATTAATTCGTTTTCTGTCCTGTTTCCCCCAAGGAGCGCAGAACGGGTTACAGGTTAAACATACATAAAATACAGTTAGTAGGTTAAAATATGACAGTTACAATACAATTTTACGATACAAGGTTGTGTCCTAATTCTATACATACTAGAGGTCTAATACCAATAAAGATAAAAGAGTTCAGAGGTTGAAATTTGCCAGAGTTATCCTCAACAATGTACGTTTTCAAAACAAGTTTTTATTCTAACTAGACACTAAAGAATGATATGGTGGCTGTTACCCGCTGAAACAGTGGGCGAAAAAGTCGTCGTCACTGCGGGTACGGGAACAAGGCCATTCACCGCCCCGTGGAGCAGTGAATGGCCTTGTCTCTGCAGTTAAGGTCAGGAATGCATACAGTCACAGATCGGGCATCTCCTTCCCCTTACCATGGCGATTTTCTGGGCTTTTTTTTTTGTCTCCCCATTGCCCAAGCCGGCTTTCATCAATTCGCGTGTGGTTGCCGAAACTTTTCCTCTGATGCAACCGGAAACAGGAAGTTGCATCAGAGGAGAAGTTTTGGCAGACACGTGACTTGATGAAAGCCGGCTTGGGCAGCTGGGAGACGAAAAAAGCCCAGAAAATCACCACGATAAGGTGAGGGGAAGGAAGGGAGGGAGATGACTCGGAGATGACTTTGGCGATTGGGAGGGAGGGAAGATCACTGGCGATCGGGAGGGGGGGCTGCTGGACCATGCACGCTGAAGGGAAGGGGAGAGTGGGGAGAAGACACTGAAGGGAAATGGGTAAGAGAGAGTGGGGAGAAGACACTGAAGGGAAATGGGCAAGAGAGAATGGGCTGAAGGGAAATGGGCAAGAGAGAGATGCCAGACTATGGAGGGAGTAGAGGGAAGAAGATGGGTGCCAGACTAGTTCAGCAGCCAAAACTTTGATTTATAAAATGACAGTTATACAGAATATTGTTTCTTTTTATACTTTAATAAAATAAGTTCAGTATAAAACTATTAGAGGCTTGTGTGGATGGGATCAGATGGTTTGTGGGGACGGTGACAGGGACCGAGCTCGTGGGGACGGGGACCAAGCTCACGGTGACAAATTTTTTCCCTGTGTCATTCTCTACTAGACACACAGGTATCTAATACCGATATACATAATGTACAGTTACAGGTTAAATTTGCCATAGTTACAGTGGAAGATGTTTCAATACCAGTTTTTTTCCTGATCCATAATGGGACCTAGTACCAATATACATTTCTTTGTAATCCATTGGTCATGGACCAGGGAGTTAGGTGAAGAGGTATGTT
The DNA here is from genome assembly GCF_902459505.1 of Geotrypetes seraphini. Classification (NCBI taxonomy): domain Eukaryota; kingdom Metazoa; phylum Chordata; class Amphibia; order Gymnophiona; family Dermophiidae; genus Geotrypetes; species Geotrypetes seraphini. The sequence continues at coordinate 125,619,588 of NC_047091.1, forward strand.
TTTATTACTTTCCTAAAGCTGTGGAGTCCTTCAAGGGACAGTTGGTTCCAGTAGCTCGGTATGAAGTGGGAGTAGGAACGTCGTTTGGCGGTTTGCAATTGAAAGGCACGACCAGGAGATATATTTCATCCTGGGAGTGGAGGGACCTGTTCAGTACATTCGGAGGAAGCTTTGCCATAATATAGTCCAGCGCAAGGATTTGAACGCTAACATCAGTCCCTTGAAGACACAACTTTTCGCCACGGGCAGCCAGTGAGCTGACGTTAGCGCCTGAGAGACAGGGTCATGGGCACAGAGGTTTTTTAGAAGTCTGATTGCTGCATTTTGTACATGCTGGAGATGTCATATGTTGTTCACCGTGAGACCTGTTGAATAGGGCAGTGTTTTTCAACCGCTGTTCCGCGGCACACTAGTGTGCCGCGAGATGTTGCCTGGTGTGCCGCAAGGCCGCCATCAGGGCAGTACTACCAGTCCTGCATTCAGGGGCCCGGAGCTAACAGGGGGCCTGAGGCAGGGGCGCCAGTAGCTCGCCAAGGCAAAGTGAGTCGATCACCCAGGACTCACTTTGTCTTGGCGATCTAATCTATCGAGCCGATAAGTCTTCTTCTCCCCAACGTCAATTCTGCAGTCGGAGAGGAAGTTCGGGCCAGCCAATCGCTGCTTGGCTGGGCGGAACTTCCTCTCCGATTGCAGAATTGACGTCAGGGAGAGCATGCGTCGGCGTCGGCTTTGGGGCCTGTTATCTATTGGTGGGTCCTGTTCCCCGATGGCAGCGGCAGTGGCAGTGGCTTGGGGAACGGCAGGGAGAAAGAAAGAAAGGGGGCAGGCAGGGAAACAGAAGGAAAGAAGAGAAACCGAAAAAAAGAAAGAAAGGTCAGGGAGAGAGGAAGAAAAAGTTGGGGGAGGGAATGAGGTGTGGAGGAGAGAAAGCATACAGGCTGATAGAAGGGAAGAAAGATTGGATGCACAGTCAGAAGAAGAAAGTGCAACCAGAAATCACCAGACAAGGTAGGAAAAATGATTTTATTTTAAATTTAGCAAAGTGGAGGCAGTATTACCACAGTTTTCAAAGGAATTTGCCCAAATAACTTAATAGTTAACTGGGTAAATTCCCAGAGATGAAAACTTCCCTTCACTTACTATGCACAGTTCTGAATTTATATCTGCTATCTATATTTTACAATATGGTCACCTTTTACTAAACCGCAATAGTGTTTTTTAGCGCAGGGAGCCTATGAGCGTCAAGAGCAGCGCTGGGCATTCAGCGCAGCTCCCTGCGCTAAAAACTGCTATTGTGGTTTAATAAAAAGGATGGAAGGTATATTTGTCTATTTTTGTATGCTATAAAAACCAAATACAGAGAGAGACTGAGAGCTGTTGACGAAGAGCTACGTGTGTGTCTTTCTTCGATTCCAGCCAGAATATCAGCTTTGTGTTCAGCCAAACAGGCCCAGGTTTCGCACTGAATAAAGTATTTTATAATTTTTCACTATTCTGTTTACTTAATATTTCATAATAAAGTAATTATAAAATACTTTCTTTGTGTTTATTTGATTCCTATTCAAGAGAATTACTTTATATATAGTCAATATAGGCACAGAGTTAAATTTTTTAACATTTTCTAATGGTGGTGTGCCTCGTGATTTTTTTCATGAAACAAGTGTGCCTTTGCCCAAAAAAGGTTGAAAAACACTGGAATAAGGCATTGCAGTAGCACATGTGGGAAAGGACTAAGGCATAGAGTAGTTGGGTGAAGTCAGATTCAGAGAAGCAGTCCCTTATTTTTTGGAATTTTTAGGTAGTAAACTGAGGAAGATACCACCTGAGAGATATGATTGGAACGTGACAGGTTAGAGTCAAGGTTAGGCTGCGTGCTTGGTCCTTTGCTGTTAAGGTAGTCGAGTTCCAGCATATTCAGGGACGGGTGCAGTTGCAGTGTTCTTTGTGGATCCAAAGGAGTTCCATTTCGGAGGTGTTTAGTTGCAATTTGTTAACGGTCATCCAGTTTTTTATTTCTGAGAGGTATTTTAGGAGTTTTGCGATCTGGGTGTCCTGGTTTTCTCCTAGGGGTAGATATAGTTGGATATCGTCTGCAAAGGAGAGAATCTGTATTTGATATCTGTGAGCTATGTCTAGGACTGGCCTAATGTAGAGATTGAATAATAGGGGGGATAGCAGAGCCCCTGCGGAACACCGTATTTGATCGGTTTCGATAGCGCATCATTGGGATCTATTATTCAGAAAGAAGGTGAACCATCATAACTGTGCTTTGGATTCTGATTTCAGCCTTTTTTTTTCTCTTATCTATTTAATTGAAAATTTTGGTGGCCCCTTAACACTTTTAGCTATCAGCTATGATGAAGTATGCAGTTTCCCTTGGGCAGTACCTGATAAGTGACAGAAATCCTATTCTCCACATCATCTTCCTGTAGCAGTGAGCTTGTTTATTCATTTTGAAAGGTATCTTAGAATGTTAAATTAGAATGTTAATAGGCTAACAGACAATGAATAGGAATTTGGAGAGGTGATTTTTAATTATTGATGCAGTTTTTCAGAAAAAATATATATACAGTATTTATATTTTAAAAAATGGAAGACTGTTCATGAACTGCAACAACAAAGCTGACGTCTGAAAATCTTGAATATATCGAGCAGTTGGTGCTGAGAAGCCTTTCAGTTGTGGCTGAATTCAGTATTCCTGCGCTTGATAGCTTCAGTTGGTATATCATTCCGTCATGGATATAGCACAGGGTAATCTAAGACAATTTACAGAGGTCTGGATGCACTAAAAATGGTCACTAAAACCAGATGGATCACTGCGGGCCAATCCTTTGTCCGATTTTACAACAGCAATCGATGCTCAACTAACTTTGCATGCAAATTAGTTTTGTGGAGGTCGGCCATAATCTCACCCCACCAGTCTCTGGAAAAGTGACTTTCACATAGGCACAGACCTGGCAGGGGAAGCCCTGAAGCAGCCTCCTGCCGTTCAGCTGTTCAAGGCAGGAAAATTTTTTTTATAATGGGCATACAGATAAGTGTGTTACACACACACACACACACCATGAGTACCTGTCCCCATTAAAAAAAAGTGCTGCCCCCCCAAGATGACAGCTGCGGGACCCCTACTAATAGCTGCCCCCAATGACAGGAGCGATGCCTACTCCCTCTTGCCTCAGCAACCTAGCCTTTAGTAGTGCATCCAGGCCACCTGGCCCACACACACACACTCCTTCCCTCCTGACATGAAGGCCTCCTCCCACCACCAAGTACCCAAAGAAGGCCCTGGTGGGCTGAGGGGAGTCAGTTCAGAACCCCTCCCAGTTCAAACACATCCCCCAGCACTCTCCCCCCCAAATACCTCGCTGTAGAAATCAGCAAGTGGACTGCTCTCTTCTGTCAGTAGGCCTGCCTCTTCAAAATGGTGGGCCTTCCCCATGCATCCTGGGCTGCACTAGGAGAGGTCTAAGTCTCCAATTGGTTCAGATATCTTAAGCCCTTCCTATGGAAGGGGCCTTAGGTATCCAGGCTAATCCGGCTGAGGGGGGGGGGGGATGAGTTTTTTACATCTTGTGAGGAGGCTACTTAGGAAAACAAGGAAGATCAGTGCATACCCTAAGGAGGTCAGACTGGGGAGGCTGGCTTTGTTCCTGTGGTGTACTGAGGAAGCTAGGCTAAAAGATTAATAAGTCCCCAATGCTGAAAAGCTTTCCATGCTGGCAAGACTTGTTAAATCAGTCTTGCTGGCATGGAAGTTCTGCCTCAGATGCTCAAAAGGGTGCTCGGGGGCTGTTACCAATCCTCATAGCAGCCCCCCAAAACCCCTATGCAAAAGCATTACAAGGAGCTCAGTGCTATTTTTGGGGTTTTTTTTGCAGTGGACAGAGAAGAGGGAAGAAGTATGCCTACCTTTTCTCTTCTGAGTAGGTGCCAGGCACAGTTCTTTACCTTTTTACCAGGGCTGCTCTGCACAAATAGTAAGTGTATAATTTGCATGCTATTGTACTGAGCATCACCCTATATATTTAAATCGCTCCCAACATAGTGTTTATTACTGTGCTGTTAGAGCGTTGTGCATCCTGCCAGGCCAGGTTGCTCTTTACGCCCAGGGAGGTCTGCCTGTCAAAACTGATCCTTGATCCTATATAAAAGGAGGTCAGATGCTACTGCTAGAGCCAGAAAGAGGGTGGCAGCAGCTATCCCTCTGCAGGCAGAAAGGCTATTATTACACTTCTTTTACAGGATGCCTGAAGTTAATTCACACTCTGGGTTATGCTTTTCTGTTAAGGTTGAAAAGCTCTCTTCCAAGGGACATGTGATCTTTGAACACAAGCAGCTTCTTGCTACAGGTTTAAGAACTGTAGAGATCAAAAAGATCTATCCCTACCATATGTAAAGCCTAAAGCAGGAGAGAAACTTAATACCTACTCAAAATATGAGTAGATAGTGTAAAACTGAGGGCCCTCAGTAATCACAACTCACACGAGGGGAAATCCGAAACCCCTAACAAAGAATTGTCACTCAGTAACCCACAAAGGGTAACTTGTGATACATCCCTGGGCCCTTACTGTCTTTTATTGTGGTAGAGCAAATAATATAACTCTGTTGTTCTAAGAAACATATGACAGCGTCCAATTAAAGGAACAGAGGAAGAAGGAGCAGCTACATCCTGCTATACTGTTAAAAAAAACAGTAACATTCACTTACCTAGTAATCAGTTTAAATAAATAGATTATTTTGATTTATTTCCCACCCTCCCAGAACAAAAACAGATTCTGAGAATGAGCTAACAAAAAAATAACAGGAGGGTAACAACGGGTAGGTAGGTACAGTATTAAAGGCTAACAATGTATCATCAAGGAACAATGCACAGATTCCATAGGCATAGGATCTAGGTACAAGGTGAGGCTAAGATGTTATGTACAGAGGGGAATCGGGTGGAGCAAGGGCATACATAGTTTAGGGGAGTGGTGTTTCTGGAAACAGAGCATAGCAGGGCATGGACTGAAAAGCATGTTGGAGGTAAATAAAGGGGAGATCAAGCACAGTGGCATAGCGAGGGTAAGAGGTGCTCCTCCCCCACCTGCGCCTTACCTAATGCCCCCCTGCTGCACGCTCGTCCCCCTTCCCATCTCCCATAACCTCTAGTTGTTCACCTTAACTAACAACTTCAATGTGTTCCTCACGACCTGTGGCAAATGATTCAAAGCTTAGGGATGAAATGGCTATAGGAGCACCCAGAAGTGACATCAGTGGGAGAGCTGATGCGGTTGCAAGGAAAACATTAAAGTTGTTGCTTGCAGAAGTGAACAACTAGAGCTACAGGGGAAGGGATAAGGGGGCGCATGTGTGGCAAGGGGAGGAGTAATGCTGGTGCCCTCACCAACATGGCGCCCAGGGCGGATTGTCCTCCCCCTCTTGCTACACCACTGATCAATCAGTAATGTAGTCATGTTCATCTGGCAGTTCATATATCTGTTCCACAAGCGATAAGAGTTCATTGTCCTAGTTTCAGGACCGGTCAGTTAACAGAAGAGGAAGGTCTTTACTGCCTTTTGGAAAGTCATCAGGGAGTACAGGGATCTGAGTTGTGTGGGTAAATGATTCCAAATAGAGAGTTGTGCGGGGACAGAAATCCCGCCTGTCCCCACCATCCCTGCAAGAATCCCCTCCATCTCTGCCTGTCCCAATAAGGAATCCCCTTTGTCCCCGCCCAGTCCCGTGAGGAATCTCCTCTGCCCCCTCCCCCCATAAAAAGCAGGAATTACTTCTGACAGTTTTTAAAGTCTTAGTTTATTTAAACCAACAATAAAATACAATACAAACAAATAACAGTGAACAGAAATAAGAAATAAGTGAGCATACATCACTGGAAAGAATTAGAATAGACATTAGGTCATGTGACTGCAGGGTCAACCATTTCTTGTTAAAAGAGTTGGATTTTTTGGCAATATAAAACTCATATCTAGAGCAAACAAATCTGGTTCCACCATCTGGCATAGGTAACTTGTGATAGGTCCTCTCAAGATCCACAAATGGTTTTTAATGCAGCAATGAGTAAAGAATAATAATAACTTTATTTTTCTATACCACCATAGTCAAAATGACTTCTAGGCGGTTCACATAGAAAGCAGAATTGAGAGAGGCACTTTTCAGGACAATGGTTGCATAAGAAAAATGTGCCAAAACTGGAAACCGCAAAACAAACTCAGCAAGTACTTAATTTTGTACTAAACACAATTGTGGCCATAAGAGGGGGCTGGGCCTCCCACTTTGAGCTTAGCCCCCCTCAAAATGAGCCTCTCTCTTGCTGTAGCTGGTGGGACATTTTGTTCTTCCATCATCTTGATCCCAGTTTCTGCTTTTGTCTATCTTCTACTAATTCTCTTTCCAGGCCTTGGGAACCCCGGTTCCATCCCCGTAGGAGTCCCGTGAGCCTAGGGGGAGTCCCGTTGACCTGGGGGGATCCCCGCAATCCCTGTTCCCGTGCAGACCTCTAATTCCAAAGCTTAGGGAAGAAGTTGCTGTAGGAGCATTTATGTGCAGTTTCCAGTGGAAGGGCTCTTCTGGGGGGAATACAGAGTCGGAGTGGAGAGGACAGTTGGACATGTAGGAGTTCAATTTGGCAGCTACATAGTATGGTGCTTTGTGGTGGAGGTTTTTAATGGGCTAATACGAGGCCCTTGAAGGCACAGCACTTGTTGATAGGTAGCTAATGTGTTGCTTGTAGTGCAGGTGAGACAGGGTTGTGGAAACAGATTTTTTAGGAGGTGGATCACTCATTTTACCAGCTTACTGAAAAAAAAAAAAATCACCTTTAAATCCAAAGTGTTGCTAGGTTGTGTTTTTTTCCACTGCCTGGATAAGCTACAACCTGTTTTGACTGCCCCTCTGGCTGTCATTCTGCAGGGAATCCCTGCGCTTATGTGTCTCCTTTTCTGCTGGTTCTGCCCAAACAGGAAGAGAAGGGCACATCATCGGGGTGGGATGGCAGAAAAGGAATAAAGAGGTCCGCATGGTTCTCCCTGCAGCTGTGGAAATTTAAAAAAAAAAGGAGATCTGCTATTAAAGTAGTGTAGGCTTGAGGGATCCTGGAAAATCCTGCCTTTTTTTTTTTTAACCAGGATTTCAATACTGTTAAATGAGAAGTCTGGAGAGAGCATGATTTTTACCTTGTCCCTCCTGCTGCTTCTGGTTTAGTGGTGCTGTGAAGAATTGGAGGAAGAGAGGTCTGGAATTGAGGTGTTGGGAGCCAGGTCCTAAAAATATCCCTCTCATTAACTGGGTCACCTTAGCAGCTCTTTATGCTAGGGTGCCTTTTGCTGCATTAAACTTTTTGTCTATGTCTGCTTAGACTGGTAGAAATGGGTCTGGGTAAAACCAGGATTCTCAGGATCTAGGGCAGACCACCTTAAGAACGGAATGCTCTTTTATGACAGCAGCAGGCTGTTTTTCAATAGGGAATCCTCATGCTCTTTCACCCCTCTCTGTAAAATCCTGCCCCCTATGATGCAGTGCTTTTCTTCTGTGGGTGGGATTGGCAAAGAAGGACCAATTATGTCAGCATAAGGGGCGGGGACTTCCTGCAGAATGACAGAAAATGAGTCAAAACAGTTGGTGCAAGTAACAGACCTAAATGGTAGGCAAGATAGTGGAAGCTGCTGCAGGGAGTGATTGTGGGGGACTGAAAGAGGCATAAAATACAATCAATATATTACAGAAAGAAGCAAAATAAATAGTGAAGTGAAGGGGTGACAGGAAACATCCATATTCTGTTCTCCTTCCCCATCAAAAGCACTGGATCTGCCAGTATCCAGCAGGATCCTGCAATTCTGCCCTCAAAAAGGCCAGTATACACCTGGATTTTGCATCTTTCACAACCTATAAGTGAGGAAACATCCATTCCATGCACTCCTTCCCTATCAAAAGCAGAGGACCTGCCAGGATCCTGAAGGATGTGCAGAATTCTGTAACTTGCACGTGTAAGTTACACGTGTAACTTATAGATATACATGTGTAACTTATCGACAGTTATAAATTACACAAGTATCTGTGGTATTTAGGTACTAACACACTGGCTCTGTGTCTAATGCCTAACATTTGTGCATGTATCTAAACTGTTACGATAGTATCCTCTAAAAAAAAGTAGGTACCTACCTTCCTTTACAGAATAGATTCCAATCAGGCACCCAGTTATGGAATTGCCCTTCATTTGTCTTAGTTATTTTTTGCTCTCTGATAATAGTTATTTTGAGTCTCAAGACAACTTTGTTTAAAAAGTAATCTTAGGGCTAGATTCACTAACCTGCCCATCTGCCGGCACAGATTGCTCTATAGCGATCCCGGCTCATGTGCGGACCATCTTTAGATCTTTAGATGGTCTGCGCATGCACTGGACTTCCAGCCCGGCACCTTTTTTTTTTTACAGCCTATGGTTTTAACCCGCTTAAAGCCTATGGGTTAAGAGGGGGGGAGTGGCCCAGATGGCGGCAATGACCGAGCATTGAGATCAAGCTCTCGCGGCTGTTAGTGTTTCTTTTCCTAGAGCAATTATGCCACACAAAAGGAAAGGCTTGGTTAAGGCGCCTTCTTCCTCGACGCTGATACCACCTATTAGCAGACGATTGAGCAATTACTGCCCGGTATCTGCATTGGGACTGGTGGAACTAGCCCCGCGATGGAGAAAGGTAAAGAAGGCCTTACCTCACAGGGGCATGAAATCTTTCTTTTGCCACCACAAATGGAACCACCTCCTTGTCCGGCGGATTCAAATGCCCTGGAGGCAGGAACTACCAGTGTTGCCGAGGACGTGCCTGGATTTCTGGTAGAGGAAGCAGCCGGGGCAGATGAGCTTCTGCCGATGGGAACTAACATTGGGGAGAGAAACCCCTCCAACGAGGTGACTTTAGCAGCAATTTGGCAAATGCTCCAGAAATTGGATAAAGCTGCAGTTAAAACATCAGAGGCTGCTTCGAAGACATCAGAGGAGGTAAAAACTTTGGCTGGTAAAATCGATGATATTTCAAGAGCCTTGGAACATTCTAACACAGAAATTAAAAACTCTATAGCAAATGTGCAATCAGAAGTTCAAGCCTTTAAAGTAGCTGCGATTAAAGATAATACTATGCTTCAAAGAAAAATAGAAAACATTGAGAATTTTAACCGCAGACTCAATGCCAGAATTTTGAATTTCCCCAAAGTACCCGGGATTTCAGCATATGAGATGTTTAAGAGATATTTGGTGGAAGTGTTAAAATATTCAACAGACCATATTCCTCCATTAAATAAAATATATTATCTTCCACAAACCACTAGAGCTCGGGAAACATTGGAGGGAATTAATCCAGATACACCGCAATTGGATGTTAACAACATAGCTATTTTGGAAGAGTCTATTTCTGACTCTTTATTGAGAGCGACACTTCTGATTTCATTTATTTTCCAACAGGACTTGGATTCCTTGATGAAACTCTATTTCCGCTTATCAAAAGAACTGTTTTATAGTAAAAAGATATGGGTATTCCTGGATGTAACTAAGGTTACCCAGGAAAAACGGAAACAATTGTTGTCCTTGAGACAAGAGACCAAGGCACTTGGGGCGTCCTTTTTACCGGCGTACCCTTGTAAATGTGTAGTAAAATTTATTCAGGTTAAATTATTTTTTTTTCAGCCGGAGCAGCTAAGATAATTTCTGGAGCTAAAGAAAATTGCTGTTGTTTAGCGGAAATTTAATATAAATGCAGAGTATGTTATAGCCTTTGATTGATTAGTTCTTTTTCCTTTGTATTTAACTTCTTAATAATAACTGCTGTTACTCCCCTTCATTTTTTGTGGTCTAAGGAAGCGAGAATTTTATTTTCATTTCTATTTATAAAATGTGATGTTTTAACATTTATTCCTGCTGTATTTCCTTAGCAAGAATGTCAGTTTCTTGTAATATATTGAAAATTTCATTTTTTTTTTTAATATTCTTTATTCATTTTCAAAATTACATTAAGTGTTAAAAATATTCATTCAGATTAACATTTACTACCTCACTTACAAACAATCATTGATATATTACATAAAAACATATCCCTTCTCCTTTCCCATCCCACCCACCCTTATTTTCCATCATCATATAAAACATGTAATAATAAAATTTCAATAAATAATTAAAGATTAAAGCCTGTGGGTTAAAACCATGGGCTTACACTGCGAGGAAGGGTGGGAGAGTCAGGGCAGGCAGGCGATTAGGGGCTGGACTGAGTTATTGAGTACTGGTGAAGTGTGGATTCATTTATCAAGTTACCCCTGTCCAATTATACTAGTCCTGCTTCCTGCGTGCCTTTTCCCTTGGGACTCACAAGTCCCACAAGAACTGATGGTAAAGGCATGCAGGAAGCAGCGCGGGGCCGGGCTGAAGATCAAAAAGATCTCTCTTGCCCTGCACCGCTGGCCACAATTTGAGGAGCAGCAATTCCAGTGAGGGAGGTAAGTGGGGGAGATGATTTTTAATAACTGTATAGGTTACCCCAGTTTTGCAAGCTGCACCCACTGTGCCTATATATGGGGAAATACGGTATTCACTGTGCTGTACTGGTCCTTATTGCCTACTTCAGCTCACACTGCAGCTAGATTCTGCCAAAAACCACAGCCTCAAACAAGCATATGAAAGGGTCCACAACACTGCGATCTTTGGGCTGCCAGTCGGACCGAAGTCAGGCTGACACCTCAGACCTCTACAGATCCACTTGCTGCAACAGGGGAAGGGAACACAGCCAACACATGCTAAAGCCCGTCCCAGACAGCCATGAGCCAAATCACTGAGCTCAAGCTCCTAATCAATCAGGGGCAAGCCTAGCTTCCAGGGGAATGGACCTCAAGCTCCACAAATGGAAATGCAGGCTGGCTAAACAGGTTCCCTGAAGGGTTGCCCTGTTAGCTGAGTCTGTGTCTTTTCCCAGGCAAAGATGCCCTAGGCTACTGGGGTCCTCTTGAGCACCAAAAGCCTTCAGATTTGGATTAAAACCCCCCAAAATAATAAAATACATACTCTGAGCAGTTTGCAGAAGGAAAAACTGAAGAGAGTGGTACAGCCCACCAAGGAAGGAGGTGGAACTGAAGAAATTGTAGATGATGCCTTCTGCACAGCTCCTGGTTAATGGAGTTAACCCACTCGTATGCCCTGTACACCAGAATTATATTTATCCCTGTGGACAGGTATGTCTGTGTGTTTGTTTGTACTGCATGTATGCACAAGTAGGTTTGTATGTTGTCCTAAGGGAGCAGTAGATCAAAAATGTTCACCTGGTGTTATAGGAGCTAGCTTTTCCAAACTTTTTGATTTGGGGTGCTAAACTCAAATGGACGTAGTGAAGGAATATACTCTGTAATGGGGGCACTCAAACACCTGACCTCCGTTTACTATTAAATCACTATAAATAGAATTGTTTGTAAGTGATAAATTTGAAAACGCGGACCTCACCGATCTAAACCGCACGTCCTTAAAAATCTGAGTTCTGTGCTACTTTTAGGCTCAGCATAGGTTATGGCTCTTGACAGACCTCTATGACACCTTAGCTCTGACGGATCCTAATGCTTTTCCCTCCCTATGCTGAAACAAAAAGTGGCACGGCCTTGTAGTCTCATCATAGGGAGAGGGAAGCATTAGGGTCCGTCAGAGCTAAGGTGTCATGGAGGTCTGTCAGAGCCAAACCTATGCTGAGACTAAAAGTTAGTCTATTTTGTATTCTGGTTCTACTTTGTTGTTATTCCACGGTTGCCTGTACTTTGTATGTTGCTTTTCTGTTTGAAAAATGAAAATTGATTACACATAAAAAGTGGCCCGGACGGACCTCAGATTTTTAAGGACCTGCCAGGTCCCGCAAGGCCCACGTTTTCCCCCTTCCCCCCCACAGAGCTGACTCCTGTGCTCTGAAGTGGCTGCGTAACTTAATTCCTCTTCGACCCTCCCACACTCCCCTCAGGCACGTTGCAGGCTGCCGCCCCGCCCCGTTTTCATAAACTCCAACCACCCCTTCAACTTCTTTCTTTCTGCCGGGAGCAATCATCATGAGCTCAGTCACCCCGTCGCCCATTTTCTCGCGTGGTGAGGACTGTAAATCCCACTGGAAGGGAGCGAGTGCTGGCTACAATGCGGGGGACACGCACCTGCAGATCCTGGGCAAGCCGGTGATGGAGCGCTGGGAGACCCCCTACATGCATGCCTTGGCCTCGGTGGCCGCCTCCAGAGGTAAGGAACGCCGCTCGGGGGAACGATCTTTCTTATTCATATTAAATGCCCTGACGTTTCCACGCACAGGACCGACTTTCCTCTTTTCTCAGAACCGCGAAGTTTACCCCGGCCCCTAAGGGAAGCAGCTGGTCTGCGCCTTCTCATAGCCTGACGGGTAGGGGATTAGATAGTATTTATTCCTTAGACATGTTCCACAACTTTTTTCAGGACGAGTTATGCACCGGTTCCCGAGGGATTTTCGGTTCCCGGATGAGTTACAGGCTGTCAAGTTAAAGCTCGTGCACTGGAGGGTTAAGTGTCTTGTTTTTGATCACAAAACACAATAGTGGGATATTGCTACTCTGTTCTAAACCCCAATGCTATTGGGAGTTTGGCTTTAGCTGCATTTCTGTAAAACTACTTTCTGGAGAGTCTAGATTGAAAACTAGGTGTCATGTGCACAGTGGAAACCAATTATTATTATTTTTTTTTTATAAAGCCAAATATTTTTGATACTTTGAGGTTTACTCAAATTTTTCTCCATAGGTATCAGGGCCTAGCCTTAGTCCAGCCACATGTACTGCCCCTCACTATTCTCCTAAACACAATGACTAAATATCCATAAATCAGACTAATATATACTACAGTGTACACATTTAAAAGGTGATGATACGGGGGGGGGGGGGGGACGACGACGACATAATTGCTGCTTCTAAACGTAACAAAAAAATGCAAAATCCAATATGAAAATTAGATTTATTTTTTTTTTTAGGTAGAATTTGAATACAGCCACAAAAAAGAGAACACCAACTCACAAAGATCATTCCAGTTGTAAGGTGATAGTACAAACAATGCAGAGGCTGGAATTTGCAGTGGAGGGCACAGATAAGAACTGCTTGCTTGGTTAATGAAGATGAGAAGATAAGAGATGAGCAGAACTGCTGACCTCAGGAAGTGATCCCCCCCCTCCCTTTTTTGTTTTATAGTGCTCTGGCAAAAGTGGAAAATGAGATTTTTTTTTTCCTCTGGCCTAGTGCAGCTACGATTAGGGCTTCTAGCGAAGGGAGCAGAGTCCATGTAGGCTGTTGGAAGCAGATAGGAAGGACCTTGCACTTAGTTTTCTATACTGTGCTACCACGGGAGCTCAGAATGGTTTATATGAATTAGTTCAGGTACTCAAGCTTTTTTCCCTGTCTGTCCTAGTGGGCTCACAATCTGTCTAATATATCTTGGGCAATGGGGGACCAAGTGACTTGCACAGGGTCACAAAGAGCAACATGGGGCTGAACCCACAATTGCAGGGTGTTGGGACTGTATCTATAACCCCTATGTCACACACTCATCTAGTGTGGTAGGAATTAGTATGGCAAGCATTATTTGACAGGGATGGCAGACATAGTTAGCAAAGCATAACATGACAAATATGGTCTGGTGAGACATAATATGGTGAGCATGGTATTACAAAGCATGACTAACAGCAGTGTGTTCATTCTGCTGCCCCTCAATATCTCTCCCCACTTCTCTCCTCACTTCTCTCTCCTTATACACCTCCCAGAGAACTCTGTTCCTCAGATAAGTCTTAGCGTTACCCTTCTCCTCCACTGCCAATTTCAGACTTCGCTCCTTTCATCTAGCTGCCCCCTCTGCCTGGAATAAATTACCTGAGTTTGTCGGACAAGCCCCTTCCCTTGTTTAAAAGCAGACTGAAAACCCACCTTTTTGATATAGCTTTCAATCCTTAACCCTACTCCTCTGCCCTCCAACCCAGCCTGCTGATTAACCGTTCCCCTTTCTATGCAGTGCTGCGTGCGGTTGGTAGCGTTATAGAAATAATTAGTAGTAGTAAATACAACTTGGCAGAAATGGTAAGGCATGCATGAAGAAAAGTATGGAACATATGGAATAGCAAACATTGTGGGGCAGACATGTTATTCTGGAGATTGTAGCATAGCAAACATAGTATGGTGAATATGGTATATAGTGTAACAGTATCTCTCAAACTTTACAAGCCGCAGCCATGGCTTGAGGGCAACCGGAAGTGAGCAGATGTCACACACATGCGTGGAGCCCCTCCAGATGGGGCCCTGAGCCGCCAGCAGGGAGTGCTGAAAAAGAAGCATGGAGAGGTGATGGCGGCGGCTGCCTGCCTGCCTACAGGACGTGCCTCTCGCCATGCAAGACCCATCCTGTAGGCAGGCAGCCAGCACTGGCACACAGTTTGCGATACACTGGCGTAATAGGACAAAGATGGTCAATAGTATGAAAGAGTGTGAAGGAACATTGTATGAGAAAAAAAAAAGATCAGGCATAGGACGAAGTTTAATATTTGAAACTATCATAAGTACCATACATAAGAGCATAACCTCTTACCTAACTTACATTAGCATTTACACTGCAGATTTCCAAAATGATTGGAGAGGGACAAATAACCATCCCAATTCATACCCTTGTTTTTAAATCTAAAGCTGTAGGCCTTAACTACACTGTAAGCTGCATGGAGCAGGAATCCTGTAGGTAACTTGGTAGTATTACATAAATGAGTAATTAGGTCCAGTATTTTTATTAATGCATTGTTTAGTAAATGACCCTAACAATGAACAAAACATATTCTGGACATATTATACCTTTCCTAACAGTTAACAGGCAAAATAAAGGAGACCATCCTTGTCAAAGGGAGAGCAGAAAAAATTCTGAACTAGAGTTAAGAATAGAAATGTAAGAGTAGCTGCTCTAATGTCACATAAGAAACTTGTCAACAGCTGCTACTAAACCTATGAAAATATCTTCTGGAGGAAGACAGAGCTGAAGTGCTGCTGGAACAAGGGCCTTCACTGCAATCATCTTCTGCAGGCAGATTTTAGGCAGAGAAGCTCTCTCAAAAATCTAGTAATGGATACAGTTAATAAAACAAAAGTCCCACTAGAGTTTCCTTAACATTTTAGAGCTCTCGAGGATAGTTGGAGCAGCAGAATATAAATGTTTTAAAAATAATACATATATGGCATAGTGGTTAAAGCTACAGCCTTGGCACCCTGAGGTTGTGGGTTCAATCCCACGCTGCTCCTTGTGACCCTGGGCAAGTCACTTAATCCCCCCGTTGCCTCAGGTACATTAGAAAGATTGTGAGCCCACCGGGACAGAGAGGGAAAAATGCTCGAGTACCTGAATAAATTCATGAGCTCCCCTGGGAGAACGGTATAGAAAATTGAATAAATAAAATAAAATACTGTAAATAAAAATAAATAAATATTATTTATGCACCCTGGTCAGCCTCAGAGCTTTTACACGCCACATTTGTATGCAATGCATACCCTTCAGCCCTCTTCACGTACAGGCTGGTTTTACAATAAGAGCTCACATTCCTTAATGCAGCAAAAAGTAAGAATGCTCAAAAGAATTTTGATGGATACATGGAAAACATTACTTATGTCAGCAATTTAACTCCAAACCCAATACACAAATCAACATACCAATCTTTATGGCTAAACTCCAAGATTCAAGTTGGTGGTTTTAAAATCGTATGGAAGCATTGGATTACTGCAGGTATACGGACTCTAGGTGATGTTATTTTAAATGGTAAATTACTTGATTTTTTGCAGTTGCAGCATAAATACAGTCTTAACAAATCACAAAGTTTTAAACTGAAGCAGGCTATTCAGGAGGGGTTCCCTGAATGGAAAAATCTTAACAATCAGTATAGTCTGGAATTCTTATGCTTTCAGGCGGATTTCTTGGGTCACCAAGCCGCACAGTGGTATAAATTAATATCTGAATTTATGAATAAAAAAATCAAAGAATGGTCTTAGAGACATTTGGAGCATTGAGATTAAGCATAAAATTTCTGCGTCTCAATGGCCACGAATTTGGTGTCTGCATCTATGAGACAAACTTACCGTATTTTCGCGGATATAACGCGCGCGTTATACGTGATTTTACGTATCGCGCATACCCCTCGCGCGTTATATGCCTGAGCGCGGTATACAAAAGTTTTTAAACATAGTTCCCACCCCGCCCGACGCCCGATTCACCCCCCCAGCAGGACCGCTCGCACCCCCACCCCGAACGACCGCTCGCACGCGCTCCCACCCGCACCCGCATCCACGATCGGAGCAAGAGGGAGCCCAAGCCCTCTTGCCCGGCCGACTCCCCGACGTCCGATACATCCCCCCCCCCGGCAGGACCACTCGCACCCTCACCCCGAAGGACCACCGACTCCCCAACAATATCGGGCCAGGAGGGAGCCCAAACCCTCCTGGCCACGGCGACCCCCTAACCCCACCCCGCACTACATTACGGGCAGGAGGGATCCCAGGCCCTCCTGCCCTCGACGCAAACCCCCCCCCCTCCAACGACCGCCCCCCCCCCAAGAACCACCGACCGCCCCCCCAGCCGACCCGCGCCCCCCCTGGCCGACCCCCACGACCCCCCCACCCCCCTTCCCCGTACCTTTGGAAGTTGGCCGGACAGACGGGAGCCAAACCCGCCTGTCCGGCAGGCAGCCAACGAAGGAATGAGGCCGGATTGGCCCATCCGTCCTAAAGCTCCGCCTACTGGTGGGGCCTAAGGTGCGTGGGCCAATCAGAATAGGCCCTGGAGCCTTAGGTCCCACCTGGGGGCGCGGCCTGAGGCACATGGGCCAAACCCGACCATGTGTCTCAGGCCGCGCCCCCAGGTGGGACCTAAGGCTCCAGGGCCTATTCTGATTGGCCCACGCGCCTTAGGCCCCACCAGTAGGCGGAGCTTTAGGACGGATGGGCCAATCCGGCCTCATTCCTTCGTTGGCTGCCTGCCGGACAGGCGGGTTTGGCTCCCGTCTGTCCGGCCAACTTCCAAAGGTACGGGGAAGGGGGGTGGGGGGGTCGCGGGTCGGCTGGGGGGGAGGGGGGTTTGCGTCGAGGGCAGGAGGGCCTGGGATCCCTCCTGCCCGTAATGTAGTGCGGGGTGGGGTTAGGGGGTCGCCGTGGCCAGGAGGATTTGGGCTCCCTCCTGGCCCAATATTGTCAGGGAGTCGGCGGTCCTTCGGGGTGGGGGTGCGAGTGGTCCTGCCGAGGGGGGAGAAGAATCGGACATCGAGGGGGGGCATCAGGCTTTCAGGATGGGGACAGGACTTCAAGGGGGGACAGGCAGATCTTCAAGGGGGACAGGCAGACCTTCAAGGGGGACAGGACTTCAAGGGGGGACAGGCAGACCTTCAAGGGGGGACAGGACTTCAAGGGGGACAGGCAGATCTTCAAGGGGGACAGGCAGATCGGGGCAACCAGAGGAGAGTCGGGGCAGTGCACCGAAAGTCAGGGTGAGTCGGGGCAACCAGAGGAGAGTCGGGGCAGTGCACCGAAAGTCAGGGTGAGTCGGGGCAACCAGATGAGAGTCGGGGAGGGCGAAAGGAGAGTCGGGGTGGCCAGAGGAGAGTCGGGCAGCATGCGCGTTATATGCCTGAGCGCGGTATAGAAAAGTTTTTGTACATATCATCGTGATTTCTGCGCGCTATACCCCTGTGCGCATTTTACAATGGTGCGCGTTATATCCGCGAAAATACGGTAGTTCTTTTGTTACATAGAGCATTTTGGACCCCAGTTAGATTACAAAAGTTGGATAGCTCTAAGTCTAATAGATGCTGGCATTGTAATCTAGAAGCAGGGACTTTAGATCATTTATTATACTTTTGTCCCTGTATCATGGCCTTTTGGAAATCAATTTGGTCACAAATTAATTCTTTATTGGAAAACCATGTAGCTATCATATGATACAATCCTATTGGGAACGTCAATGAGAATAAAGAGTCAAATTTCATCAAATAATAAACTTTTATTGATAATGACGGGAGTCGCCATTCAGCATATCATCAAAAATTGGAAAAACTACAGAAGACTTAATTACACCTGGTGGAATTCATTGTGTCGTATATATAAAATGGAAAGAATAATTGCTATACAAAAAGGGAATTATAATAACTTTAAGAAGATTTGGGATCCATTGACTACTTATTGTAATGATTAGATGCCTTTTTACATTGAAAGTATAATTATAATTATGGGAGGGGGGTTTATAGTTATAATATAGGTTTAATCAATAATTATGAAGATAGCATATATATGTTAACTTTTTATTATAATATCTGTGAATAGGGTGGGTGGAGGAGGGGGATAATTTATGTACTTCAGAAGATAATAGAAAAAATTTCAAGTGATGTGTATGAATTAATTGATGTAATATTGTACACTTGATGGAAGATGAAAAAAAATGAATAAAGAATTGGGGGGGGGGGGGGAAGAATGCTCAAACATAGTTTAAAAGTATTTCCTACTATTTCTAAAAAGTTGGAGGCATACCTCTCTCAAAGATTTCCCAAGCTGAAAATGTGTGCTCCCATTATTTTTTTTTTTTTTAAAGTTTAATGACCGCTGACCAGGGATATTACAGTAATAAGTCTTATTTCATAAAAGATGGCTTATTTTTGATGGGATCAGAGTCGATTTCTTCACTTGCTGCATCAAGGCACCTGCCTAGGTCCATTTGACATGTTAGCCTTATGCCACCTTTACGGACTGCTTCTTTTAAAAAAAAAAAAAATATTTTTTTTTTAAATTTCTTTATTAATTTTAAAGCCATAAGTGCAAAATAAAATACAATCATATAATTCTATAAAATCACTTAAATACAATTATAATCTATGACAAAAAGATTATCAGCCCCCCCCCCCCCTAATTATATCTAAGAACTACACTCTGAGAATTGAAAAATACATTCCCACCCACCCACCCACCCTGGACGTGTATGACTAAAGGGCATAATCAGCAATCACTCTTTGCAAAATTTTGTCAATGGCTCCCAAATCTTCAGAAACTTCTTATAATATCCCTGATGTAAGGCCATATTACGTTCCAATAACTATTTCTAATACACAATGAAGTGGCACAACCCCTTGCATTTTATGATCATTTGAGTAGTTAACATTCTAAATCAGGGGTGCTCAATACATTGATTGTGATCCACTGGTCGATCGCTCAGGCAACCCGAGTCGATCGTAGAGCCATGCTGTTTCCCTTCTCTTTTTTTTCCCCCTCCTGACCGGCATGTAATTAATCTGCCTCTTGAAGAACACTGGCCAATCAGAGTACTAGCAGGGCGGGGTTAGAAGGTCGGAGGGGGATGGAGCTTAGCGCCCTACTACAGGAGACAGAAGCGGTGCATCGTCTGATGTGGTAAGAGCCAAAGTTGAGAATAGTGCTGCGTGAATCGATACGATTTAAAAAAAAAAAAAAAAATTGCCCTCTTGATTCAGTGACTGACCCTCCCCCCTTGCCCCCAAAGCAGGATTGGCAGCGCTGCCTCTTGCTGGCCAGCTACCGCCGCTCCTGCTTTAGAGGGTAAGGGGGGAGGGTCAGTGGGGAAGTGCTGTGGTGTCAGGCTTTCTCCCTGACTTCCCGCGCATCCCTTTACCTAATTCTACCAAGAAGCAGCCTGCAGCGAGGATTGCCAGTACTTTAGCAATCTTTGCAGGTTGCCATAGGCCTCGGGAGTTGTCATCCCTCTGCTGCGATCCTGCCTCTGACTTAGAGGTGGGGTGGGACTGCGGCAGAGGGAAGATAGCTCCTGAAGCCTATGGCAACTTGCAAGGATCGCTATAGTACCGGCGATTCTCTCTCCAGGCTGTTCCCTGCTGGAATTAGGTAAACAGATGTGCGGGAGGTCAGGGAGGAACACGCAAGCCTTCAGGGGTGGAGTGCAGGCCTTCAGCGGGGACAGGCCTTGGGGGAGGCCCTGGTGTAGAAGTACACAGAGGGAGGGAAGGGGATTCAAAGAGACGTGCATATGCCAGACTTTGAGGGGAATAAATAATGGGTCTAAAAACAGAGGAGAGGGAGAGAGATGGTGGACAATGGGATTTAGGGAGGGAAGGAGAACAGAAAGGGAAGAAGTTGGACACAAGTGATGGTTTAGAGGGGGGATAGAGATACTGGATAGGAGGGTAGTTGGAAAAGAAAGGGAGATATGCTGGACCCTGGGGTGGTGGGGAAGGAGGGAGAGATGCTGGATGAAAGGGTAGTTGAGAAAAGGTGGATCTGTGGATAGAGACGAAAAAAAAGGAAAGATGCCGAGGGAGGGAAGGGAAGGGAAACGGAAGGGGAGAACAGAGATGGATGGTTAGCACAGAGAAAGAAGAAAATTACAAATGGGCAGGAGACCCTGGCAAGCGAGTTATCAGAAGATAACCAGAGCCTGGGACCAAAATGATTTGAATAATGACCAGATAACAAAGGTAGGAAAAATGATTTTATTTTTAATTTAGTGATTAAGATGTGGCCATTTTGAGAATTTATATCTGCTGTCTATTTTGCACTATGGCACCCTTTTACTAAACCGCAATAGTGTTTTTTAGCGCAGGGAACCTATGAGCATCGAGAGCAGCGCAGCTCCCAGTGATAATAAAATACTATCACGGTTTAGTAAAAAGGGAGGGGGTATATTTATCTATTTTTGTATAGTTGTTACTGAGGTGACATTGCATAAAGTCATCTGCCTTGATCTCTTTGAAAAAAACCCTGGAATATAAATGATAATTAACATTTTCTCTGCATACAGTGTGCTTTGTGTTTAACATTTTATTGTTGGTAGATCATTTTGACTTAGTCATTTTAAAAGTAGCTCACAAGCCCAAAAAGTATGGACACTTATCTTACCCAGGACCCTTTTCTCGGTCTTTGTTTACTCTTATATCTTGGTCAGAGAACAGATATCTCCCAGCTCACTCCTTTTCTTTAAAATAAATTTGATCAAATCTACATACTCCAGAAACAGGAAGTACATCACTATATACGCCCTTCAGCGCTATAGAAGTGATAAGTAATAGTAGGTGTTTTGATTATGCCATAGTTGAAATGTTTTAGGATTAATTACACTGTACATAAAAAAATGGAAGCCAATTTCTACAGTGCAATTTACATGTTACATACTTAACAGTAATATCATGCACAACTGGTGCTTAAAAGCAGCCAAACACACAGTACATTGTTTCTTGGTTATTTGCTGTTTTGTACCACACAGGTGGACGGGTGCTAGAAATTGGATTTGGTATGGCTATTGCAGCCAGCAAAGTGGAAGAGTTTAACATTGAGGAACACTGGATTATTGAATGCAACGATGGAGTGTTTCAACGTCTTGAGAAATGGGCCAAGGAACAACAGCACAAAGTACAAACCATGACTCCTCTTTGATGCTCATGTCATCTGAGTTTTAAAAAAATAATTAACACATACTGCACTGTTGATCAATATTAACATATCCTTTTTTTTCACATATGTACTCCCAGGTTTCAGTCACCTTTGTCTGTCTTTTCTAGGGTCTAGACCTGCTTTGCTGTTCTTTTCATTTGCCTGGTATAACTAACCTTATTACCTACTACCAGCTGCCTGTTCTGGCAGAGAGATTGTTTGTTTAGGGTCCAAGCTCTGAGTGCATTTCTTCCATACCTTTATCATCGATGGTAGTAACTTGTCATTTTTTTTAACAGATTGTTCCCTTGAAAGGATTATGGGAAGATGTTGTACCAACATTGCCAGATGAACACTTTGATGGTAATCTAAATACAAATCCACTCTATATATATATTTAAAGAATGAATGATCATCTCTTTCCCTCACCTCTTGGATAATGAGAACAGAATCTTGAAGGTGATAGATACACCTCCCATGTTCATAACTAAAGAATGACACAGGAACAAATTTGGCCATTGCTTTCCCAGGTCTAGGACAGTTTATCGTGGCCTGCTCATGCCCTCCCCACCAGTGGACCAGTGAACCCCTCCCAGTTGTATGTGTGTGTGAATGCCCCTCCCAATCAGTAGCCTTACCAGTGTCACTGCAGCAAGATGGCCTCCTGCCTGCTCTCCCCGCTGAACTCTGCGCCCTGGAAGAGAAAATGGCCACCCTCCCCACTCTGACAAGCAGCAGCCCATATCCCATGATGAACTCCGCGGGATGGGGCTGAAGATGAATGATGGCTACAGCAGGATGGGATGATTAATCACGGCTGCAATAAACTGGCCACGATGAATCATCTCATTCCGCCCCGTCCCCGCAAATTCTGTCCTTGTCGCTGCAAACTTTGTCCTCATCTGCACAAGCCTTTAACACATTAAAATCATAAGTGTTCGAGGCTTGTGCAGATGAGGACTGAGCTTGTAGGGACAAGGACTGCACTCACAGGAACAGGACAGGGATGGAGATAGATCCTGCGAGGACAAATTTGTCCCCGTGTCAATTTCTATGCCTGACTTATGGTTACACAGAAATATAGGAAGGAGGAGAAGCTGCAAAGGAAGTGAAAGTAGTGGAACTTTGGGAAACAGCGATCATAATATGATCAAGTTCAAGGTTGAAGTAGGAATACCGAAGGGAAAGAGAACCATAGCGACAACTTTAAGAAAGGAAACTACGAAGCGATGAAGAGAATGGTAAGGAAGAAACTTAGGAACATTTCCAAGAAATGTCAGATGGTAGAGCAAGCCTGGTCTTTTTTCAAGGACACGGTGAGCGAGGCGCAAAATCTGTATATCTCCAGATTCAGAAAGGGGTGCAAAAAGAGTCGAGCAAAAGACCCGGCCTGGATAACTAAAGAAGGAACCGATAGGCGATAAGAAGACTTCATTCAAGAAATGGAAAAAGGACAAAATTGAGGAGAACTGGAAAGACCACAGGAAGTATCAAAAAGAATGTAATCTTGTGATTAGAAAAGCCAAAAGAGAGTATGAAGAGAGACTAGCCAGGGAAGCACGAAATTTCAAACCGTTCTTCAAATACATTAAAGGGAAGCAGCCGACTAGGGAGGAGGTGGGACCGCTGGACGATGGAGACAGGAAGGGAGTGGTGAAGGAGGAGAAAGAAGTGGCAGAAAAACTTAACATGTTCTTTTCGTCTGTATTTACAAAAGAGGACACATCCAACATACCGGAACCTGAGCAAATCTTCAAAGGAGACCAAGCAGAAAAATTAACATCCATGGAAGTAAGCCTTAAAGACGTACGCAGGCAGATAGAAAAATTATAAACTGACAAATCCCCAGGTCCGGACGGAATTCACCCAAGGGTTCTGAAAGAACTAAAGGAGGAAATAGTGGAAATACTGCAGCAAATTTGCAATCTATCCCTGAAAACAGGCGTGATCCCGGAGGATTGGAAGATAGCCAACGTTATGTCCATCTTTAAAAAGGGGTATAGAGGTGACCCGGGAAACTACAGACCAGTGAGTCTGACCTCTGTTCCAGGGAAGATGGCTGAAGCACTGATAAAAGACAACATCGATGAGCCTTTTGAAAGAAATAAACTTCTGATAACCAGCCAACATGGATTCTGCAAGGGGAGATCATGCCTAACAAACTTATTGCACTTCTTCGAAGGAATTAACAAACGGATTGGCAAAGGGGAGACCCCATAGACATCGTATATCTAGATTTCCAAAAAGCCTTTAACAAGGTACCCCATGAATGCCTACTTCGGAAACTGAAGAACCATGGGGTGGAAGGAGATGTACACAGATGATCAAAAATTGGTTGGCGGGTAGGAAACAGGGTAGGAGTGAAGGGCCATTACTCGGACTGGAGAAAGGTCACGAGTGGTATTCCGCAGGGGTCGGTGCTCGACCGCTGCTATTTAATATATTTATATAGAAACATAGAAATAGACGGCAGATAAGGGCCACGGCCCATCTAGTCTGCCTACCCCAATGACCCTCCCCTACCTTTCTCTGTGAATAGATCCCACGTGTCTATCCCATTTGGCCTTAAAATCAGGCACGCTGCTGGCCTCAATAACCTGAAGTGGAAGACTATTCCAGCGATCAACCACCCTTTCAGTGAAAAAGAATTTCCTGGTGTCCCCGTGCAGTTTCCCGCCCCTGATTTTCCACGGATACCCCCTTGTTGCCGCGGGACCCTTGAAAAAGAAGATATCTTCTTCCACCTCGATGCGGCCCGTGAGATACTTGAATGTCTCGATCATGTCACCCCTCTCTCTGCGTTCCTCGAGTGAGTACAGCTGCAACTTATCCAGTCGTTCCTCATACGGGAGATCCTTGAGTCCTGAGAACATCCGGGTGGCCATTCTCTGGACCGACTCCAGTCTCCAGCACATCCTTACGGTAATACGGCCTCCAGAATTGCACACAGTATTCCAGGTGGGGCCTCACCATGGATCTATACAATGGCATAATGACTTCAGGTTTATATATGATCTAGAAACAGGGACGAAGTGCAAAATAATAAAATTCACAGACAACACCAAACTATTTAGTGGTGTTTGGACTAAAGAGGACTGTGAAGAATCGCAAAGGGACTTGAACAAACTAGAGGAATGGGTGAGATGGCAGATGAAGTTCAACGTAGAGAAATGTAAAGTATTACATGTAGGAAGCAAAAACCCGAGGTACAGCTATACTATGGGAGGGATGTTATTGAATGAAAGGGACTTGGGGGTAATGGTGGACAAGTCAATGAAGCCGGCGGCACAGTGCGCAGCGGCTGCTAAGAAAGCGAATAGAATGCTAGGTATAATTAAGAAGGGTATTACAACCAGAATGAAAGAAGTTATCCTGCCGTTGTATCGGGTGACGGTGCATCCGCATCTGGAGTACTGCGTACAATATTGGTCGCCGTACCTTAAGAAGGATATGGTGATATTCGAGAGGGTGCAAAGGAGAGCGACACGTCTGATAAAAGGTATGGAAAACCTTTCATACGCTGAGAGATTAAAGAAACTCGGGCTCTTTTCCCTGGAAAAGAGGAGACTTAGAGGGGATATGATAGAGACCTACAAGATCATGAAGGGCATAGAGAAAGTAGAGAGGGACAGATTCTTCAAACTTTCGAAAAATACAAGAATGAGAGGGCATTCGGAAAAGTTGAAAGGGTACAGCTTCAAAACAAATGCTAGGAAGTTTTTTTTCACCCAACGTGTGGTGGACACCTGGAATGTGCTTCCAGAGGGCGTGATAGGACAGAGTATGGTATTGGGGTTCAAGAAGGGATTGGACAAGTTTCTGTTGGAAAAAGGGCTATAGGGGTATAGATAGTGGATTACTGCACAGATCTTGGACCTGTTGGGCTGCCGCGTGAGCGGACTGCTGGGCAGGATGGACATCAGGTCTGACCCAGCTGAGGCACTTCTTATGTTCTTATGATTAGAGTACCCGGCTGCAGTAGACCAGGGATAATGTGGGAGGGTGAGAGAAGGATTCTGGGGGTTTTTGTTAACTTTTTTTGGTTTGACAAAAACAACAGTAAAAATTAATTATATGATATTGTATGATTCTTCAGTACATACTAAGGCTCCAGTCCCCCTCCCTACGTCTTAGAAAACAACCCAAGTTCATCAGAACTGAAAAATGCTAAGGAGCCAAGGAAATCCCTCCACAATGTCTTATCATTCAGTTCCAATGTTGTCCATCTCCACGCCCTAATGGTTTCCCACCCACACCTTGGTAAAAGCTCACAATTGGTTGCACCAGAGAGCTGTCAGCTTGGTTATCAAGTATATATACTGCATTGCAACTTGGCCATAAGAGCCCAGAAAAAGGTATAGTTTTTGATATTGCACTGGGCAGAATCATCATGGATGTTCTACATTCTGAAAAATGAAGCACTCTACAGGTGTCTAGATGAGACTTAGGAAGAGGTAAGGTGTGCTGACTGTTCACTGTGTGGTGGCTTTTGTACTTATCTTGGGTGGGATCTGGCAGATGTGCTAGATGGCTCCTTAACAGGATTTTTCTGAAAATAGCTACATTCAGCAAAGCTCTGCAAGCCTCTGGTTTTGGGGTGATAGTTGCCATATACATTATAGCTAATTTTCTCTCTCTGTCCGAGCAGGAATCCTGTATGATACCTATCCTCTCTCGGCAGAGACCTGGCATACTCATCAATTCAACTTTATTAAGGTATACAAAATCTACTTCTAAGCCAACTGGGCTGCATGATGTTTGTTGTCTAGGAAAATGCTTTTTGCTACAGTTACCAACAGCTAGAATTCTAAAGCATATGATTTTCAGAATTATGCTGTAGGACCCCAACACAAAAAGTTCTTACCTGCTCATTTTGTCTCGTTGAATCACTCTAGACCAGTCCAAATGTGGGTTTATACTCTCTCTCTCTCCAGCAGGAGACTGGTTTGATGGCATCACCCTATGAGGATGCTGTACAGTCCTGCGCTAGCCAGGATTTCTATAACAAAGTAACTGGAACAAAATTTCTTCCCCTAAAACCACTATCAAAAGAGCACTGTAATAATGAACTGGATTGGTCCTTGCCCCCTTTAGTCATCAAGATGCTAAACTTAAAGAAGGGGACTGCAATTCTGTTTCCTTTCTATCTTCACCCTACTGCATCCCACTTATTACCTCAAAATACAGAAAGTTCTGCACTGGAGGGATTCAAGGAAAGAAAATTATCTGGCAAGCCCTAACTTTGTCTTCCTCATATCTCCAGAGCAATTCATACATGAAATACCAAAGCACCTAGGGTGGAGCCTGCAAACAGCTACTTCAAAGACTGCATTTGACTTGCCTGAATATCTAACTATGAAGGACCAGATCACCACTTTACAAATTGCATCTTGGAATGAGTATAGTCTAGTTCCTCAAGATATTTACATGCTTATGAAACAGGTATGAAGCCCCTGTAGTAGCACTTGCTCATGCACAATGTATGCTGAACTACTCACTGAGCAGCTATAGCCTTTGGGACTATTTCATATCTCCAAGGACCTCTGAACATGAACGTAAGGTCCAACTTCCAAAAATCCTGGCTCACTCTCAAATACCTTCACAGAACCCAACATACATCCAGTCAGTGTAATTCTCTGCACCCCAAAAGTTCTCTCAAAAGATGAAACATCGGCAGTGAGACCATTTGATTAAGCTGGAAAGGAAATACCAACTTGGATAGAAAGAAGGAAACTGGGCAAAGAACCACTTTTTCCTCCAAAATCATCTTCAACGCTAAGATTTTCTGGTTGCAGTTTTCTCAACTAGAAGAGTCTTCAGTATGACATCCTTAAGCAACATCCTGGAGAGGCTTTAATGGCACACTAACTAAAGTAAAAAGGACCAGATGAAGGTCCCAAGGATTTACTAATGGCCACTGTGGAAGGCACAAATGCTTCACACCTTTTATACCTCCAGGTGTGCCGACCGGGGAGCCCTGAAACAGGCAATGGATGCTACATGCATCTATAATAAGTTCAATACCAAACCCTTGTTTAGGTCTTAAAAGGGCAAAATACCCCAAAGGGATGTTCCAGAAGCTACGGTCCCTATGTCTTACTTCAAAAATCTGTGAGACTTTAAGAAGTCCTGTTTAGATTAATCACACTTTTCCAGTTCAGGTTGAGGCCTTTGTAGCAACTGAGGGAGATTACACAGTATATAGAAGGAAAATACAGTTCAGTATATTTCTAGGGAGGGTTACATTGTTACAGGAAAGGTAATTAAGAGGCATATGAAGTAACATGGGGTAATTGTACAATATAAAAAGAGAGATACAAAATATTACAAGGGAGGATACATTGTTGTAGGAAAGAAAACACCTAAGATACCACATGTAGGACTGCTGCTAGTCAAGGAGAGAGTGCGAAGACTAAGTTACAGGGAGTTTGTCAAATAAGTAGGTTTTCAACTTCTTCCTGAAGATAGATAGTTTGGCTCAGTTCTTATGGAGTGTAGGAGAGAGTTCCAGGTTCTTGTGGCATTATAGTTGAAAAGGGTATTGAAAATTTGCTTGAATCTCACTCCTTTGGATGGGCACAGGGTCTGGCAGACTGACTTTGAGCTTAGAATGACAGGTGTGTGCCATGAAGGAGGCCACAGCTGCAGCCTTAACTCCTAAGACTAAAGCATCAAACTTCTGGAGGACCATATCCACGCTGCGGTCTTGCAGATTCTTTAGAACAGGGGTCTCAAAGTCCCTTCTTGAGGGCCGTAATCCAGTCGGGTTTTCAGGATTTCCCCAATGAATATGCATGAAATCTATGTGCATGCACTGCTTTCAATGCATATTCATTGGGGAAATCCCAAAAACCTGACTGGATTGCAGCCCTCAAGGAGGGACTTTGAGATCCCTGCTTTAGAACTACTACTCCTTTGCTTGGCAAGGAAATGTGTTTGATCACCTGGACTACCACGGAATCTACCTTTGGCATAGCAAACATTTGCTGGAATTCCTGATCCATGGGATACAGTTTAGCCATGGTGTTGGCTACCCGCAGGGAGCCTTCAGAAGTCTCCCAGGGCTCTGTGACTAGAATCCTCATGTCTGGGTGCCACAGAAAAGACGTGAGCTGAGCCTAGACCCTGCTCAGAAGAGAATACTGGGATGACGGGGTTTGTGGAGGGAAACATCACTTTGGGATGAAAAAAATTATCAAATCTGATCCTTCATCCTCAGAGTTTCTGTCCGATGGACCATCATAGTCCAACATAGCCACTGCTTTCAGGGAGGAAGCGCTCCGAGTCTATCAAGAACTGCGTGCTGGTCTACCAACCTGTGGAACTGACCAGCGAATCTCTGCCTTGTGCATAAGCCTGTCAGATAAGACTAATGAACTCTGGGAGAGGCCCAAGAGGGCAAATTTCCTTGTCCTTTATGGTGCAGAGCTGTTGTCCCAGGATTCCAGAAGGTGTTTCATTCTACATGATGGGACCATATACCTTCCTCCAGCCCTAGAGGCCTGTGAAAAGGTTAAGCCTGGAGTCCCCACTCCTCCATTCTGTACTGCATGGCATATGGTGCTCTTCAGCTGACCAAAAACAACAAATAGGATTTTATAGGAAAGAGAACAAAGCCCTAGCTGCAGAAACAGTCAAACCACAGGTTTTTTGTTGTTTTTTTTTAAACCACCTCCTTGATTTTCCCATAGACTCACAGCCTGTACTCACATATGCAAGGGAAATGATGCTGCAGCCTGCTTCAGCTCCCTGAAAGAATAACTTGATCTGGAATTTTCTGTCTCAAAATGCCAATCAGCTGAGATCTTCAGGATGGCAGTGACATTAGTAGGACTGAGAATCCACCACGGGTCGCAATGAACACCAAAAGAAGGGGAGGGGGGAACTGCTGCTGGCACTGTGAGTGCCCCAAAGAACATTATTTATGCCTAATAGCCGATGGATTTACCTGCCAGCTAGACTAAAGTCTGCTCCTCTCCAAGAAGGCACAGCAGTTGCTTAAGCTGTGTAAAAACCACAATAGTCCAAAAAAAAGAAAAACATTACAAATAAAGGGATCAGATCAGCACTGCACCTTCATGTTGGCCTGCAGAAAGAACTGAAGGAGGAACTGAAAAGCTGCGATTGACATCTTCTGCAGAATGCTCATGAGCAGGCATGGACAACCCTATTGTTTAGCATACCATCCCTATTGCACTAGAATGGAGAGTTACAAGCAACATGATGATGTACGCTGATGAAGGAATAAATGTAAGATCATCCTAGGATCATAATACTTCCAAGAACCTTGATTGAGGCACCTCACCCAGAATAGGTCCTCTCCAACTGTCCTCCCATTGGATCTTCACCTAGAAAACTCTTTAGAAAAATTAAAGTCCAACAATCTCTAAACTCATTTATTTTAAATTCATGTAGTTCTTTGATGGACTTTGGAGAAAAAAAACACTTCTTTTGACGTGAGCCTTACCATAATGTATCTTCCCCTCCCTCCTCTCTCCATCCTTTTATTTTGATTTTCAATCTTGTTGAATTTATTAACTTACTGGAAATGAGACGAGAGGAGAAATTAGGTAAGTCAGTCTGTTTATGCCCCCATTTTTATTATTTTCTTCCTTTTCTTTCTAATTTTAGATGTTTTATTTTTAAATTCTTTTTATAACTCATTCCATTGTAAACCGTTTAGGTACCTGTTTGTTAAATGGTATATCAAAGAATAAAGAAACTTGGAACTATGACCCCTTCTTGATCCTCCAAATTCTCTGAGCAAGATAGTCTCTGCCTTTAACCATCAAGCAAGGCTAGATCTCATCTCTTTCAAGTGGGAAACACACCCAAAGGTTCCAAGTCTGAGCTCAGCTTGCCATGCCATATCTTGAGCTCCTTAGTGGCCCAGAGTAACTTGAAACTCTTGAAAATTCACCTTGATGGACTAGCCAGTAAGCTCCACTGCAGCAATACACAGGCCTCCTCTGCTTTTGAGATTGTCTTTTTTAATCAACTTTCTTGTTTCAACATTCTGAGCTCCCTCACAAAAGTAAGGAAGGCATACCAGAGGCACCTCTGCCAATATCCTAAGGCCACTCAAACAGGCAGAGGTAGAAAATGTTGAGCAGGAGGGACCTGGTACTACTGAATTCTGCACCCCCAGGGCAACCAAATCACCAGTTCAAGCCCTTTTGATCCCCGACACCTGAGTGGATCTTTCAGAAACCTTTCAAAACTATCCAACTCAAGGGATCAAACTTTCCTCACAACACTTGCACACCAGCCAGACTGCACAGGCTGTCCTTCCATCTGCTGGAGGCAGAAATATTAGCTGGATCCAAATTTATTGATATCACCAAACTAGTGGTTCTCAGTCTGCATCTGCTGATGAAAGAGCATAAGCCTAGGCACTGGCCTGGTCTCAAGGAATGATGAGAGAGAAGATATTTTCCAAATAACTTCTACCCTCAGCAATATCTCAAACAATATTTCCTCTCTTCTTCCCCTTCCCTTCAGTCTCAGCCAGAGTAGCTAGTTGATCTTTTCTCCCGCAGGACCATGGTCACCGTCTGCTGAAACCTGGGGGTGTCCTTACATACTGCAACTTGACATCCTGGGGAGAGCTTCTCAAGACACAATACACAGATATCCAGAAGATGTTTCAGGTAGGTTTTTGAAATGGAGCTGCACCTGATATGAACTTAGCTGCCTCTTTGGTGTTTTAACAAATAATCTTTGTTAGTTACAGATTACTAATGTTGTGGATCGATTCGTTAAAAAAAAAAAATAATTAAAAAAAATCAGACTCACCGCTACAGTGAGTCCTGACACCTCTGGGTTTCCTAAAGCAGCAGCAGTGGTGGCCGCCGGAAAGAGACAGTGCTCAGAACAGGCTGCACCTGGCCTGCCCCGTCACTGTCATGGGGTTGGAGAGGGCAAAGGGGGGTGAGTGAAGAGGCTACAAAATAAACCCGCCAGGACATTTGAAAAAAACACCTGCTTATGCATTGAAAAATCAATTCAATGAGCCAAATCGAATCAAAAATTTTTCCCCTGAATCAGGCAGCACTACAGGATACAATATGCTAGAATGTAGAGACAATGCCTGTTAATTTACAATAGTTTATCTCTCTCAGGAGACCCAGATTCCACATCTTCTTGAGGCCGGCTTCAGGAAAGATGCCATTAGCACTACCCTGCTGGACCTGCTTCCACCAACAGACTGCAGATACTATTCCTTCCCCAAAATGATTGTACCAACAATTGTAAAACATTAAATCAGTTCACGGCATCTAATGAAAAATCAGCAGAGCAGCTGCAAAGAGAAGGCAGCTATCTGCAATTCCTGGAAACCATCTGACTCCTTGCAGAATTATTCTGTACCCATAATGCATTTCTTCCTCTTCTCCACTTCCCCTTCCCCAATTTATTTATTTTTCTAGAGTGCTCAAGTAGTGCAAGGCACATTACCAGCTGTTGTCTCAGCCTCACTCCACAATGCCTGAAGACAAGTTGAAGATGGACAGGAGAACAAAAGTAGATATACATTTATGTGCTTTTCTTTAAATAACACTGCTAGTCATGCATGTGAGAGGCTCCAATAAAATAGCATTCACAATATCTATTTAGTCTTATGTCATCAGATTGAAGGCAGTTTTTGTTCTGTTTTTATCACCAGTATCTTATAAGTTTCTGCAATTCTGATTTTTATTGGAATAAAATGAAAAAAACTGTGTTTTAAGTATTATTCTTCAAAGTCAGCAAGGGCCTCCTCAGTTTTGTGCTCCATCCCTTCTGTAACTAGGCAGACTTAGGGAGAAGGCCTTGGTGGATGTGGTAATCACCAATGGTACAATCACACAAAAGCCTGAGATAAGTACAAAAGAGAACTAGTTATGAAGAAGTGGGAAGAACGTCAGAAAGCAACTGGTGTTTTGCCACAAAGGAAGATAGACTCCAAGAATCTTACATAGAAAGTGAAGGCAGATAAAAGACCATATGGCCTAGCCTGCCGAACTTTGCCATCTGCTATCTCCTCCTCTCTCTTAAGAGAGTCAATATACTTGTCCCAGGCTTTCCTGAATTCAAATACACTTTTTGTCTCCGCCACAAGGCCATAAGTTATATAGCTTGGAGACCCCTTGTAAATAAGTTACACTATATTTCCTATGAAATTAAAAAG
This sequence comes from Geotrypetes seraphini, assembly GCF_902459505.1. Lineage (NCBI taxonomy): Eukaryota > Metazoa > Chordata > Amphibia > Gymnophiona > Dermophiidae > Geotrypetes > Geotrypetes seraphini. The sequence goes on from NC_047091.1 coordinate 125,652,184, forward strand.
ATAATTTTAGTGTATGTATATTGGATAAAAATCTATGACTTTTAAAAATTAAAAACATTGGTTTTTTTTATTTAAATTAAATATTTTTAAATGCTTTTTTGAGGAAAAATCTAAAGATACAGTCCAAAAGTTTAGGATAATTTCCAAAGGTTTAAATAATTTCCTAAAAGAGATGGCCATAAGCCATTATTAAGATAAGCAACATAAAATCTGTTTTACTCCTTGAGATCTTGTCAGGTACTTGTGACCTGGGATGGCCACTTTGGGCAAAAAGGAACGGCCTGATGGACCTTCGGTCTGACCCAGTATTATTTATTTAAAAATGTATATACTGCCTAAAAAAAATATCTAGGCAATTTACAATTAACATACAAAATTAAAAAAAAAAAACGACGAAAAAACAGTACCTCATCCATCTAACAAAACTGCTGCAATCCAACTGCTGATCATATTCATAAGTACACCAGTAAATAAATCTCTGATTTTACATTAACTACTATTCGTAGGCAATTTATTCACATAAGCACTTCAACAAAAAATTGGGTTTTCAAGAGTTTTTAAAAGACATTTCTGATCTTACATAGGCGCAACTGACCTGACAGTGTATTCCACAATTTTACTCCAGCAACTGAAAACATAGAATTCCTAACTCTTGCATGCATTACACTCCATTCTCTCTCTGTAGATAATTTCATTGCATTCTCAGATCTTAATGCTCTTCCAGGGCAATATAACTCCAACATATCTTGACTACATCCAGGTGCTTTATAATACAAAGCTTGATGAATTATTGATATCACTTTATACTGCACTCTTTGCTATAAGGGAAGCCAATGTGTTTTTTTCAAAACCGGCATAATGTGGGTCATGCGTGAAACCCCCACAATCAATCTAGCAGCACAGTTCATTAGTACTTGCAATGCCTTACTTCTAGTTTTCATTACCCCTAAATACAGTGCATTACAGTAATCTAATCTGCCTAATATTAACATTTGCACTACCGTGTGAAAAACTCTTATGTTCTAATGTAAATAAGGATTTGTTTTTAATGATGTAGCATGAGACTACATGAATGCTTAAATTTTTTTTTTAAATGGATTCCATTAATCCATTTATGTTGTCACAGACAATTTTTCTATCTATGTTATCACAGATGCTTGGTTTTGCATTTCTCAAAACAGTGCACTTGTGTCTGCAGAGATATCATGTTTCTTCTTCACAGTAAGCACAGTTACTTACCGTAACAGGTGTTATCCAGGGACAGCAGGCAGATATTCTTTACGCATGGGTGACGTCACCGACGGAGCCCCGGTATGGACCTTTTTAACTAGAAAGTTCTAGTTGGCCACACCGCGCATGCGCGAGTGCCTTCCCGCCCGACGGAGGAGTGCGTAGTCCCCAGTTAAGATAAGCCAGCTAAGAAGCCAACCCGGGGAGGCGGGTGGGACGTAAGAATATCTGCCTGCTGTCCCTGGATAACACCTGTTACGGTAAGTAACTGTGCTTTATCCCAGGACAAGCAGGCAGCATATTCTTTACGCATGGGTGACCTCCAAGCTAACAGAGGGGGAGGAGGGATGGTTGGCCATTAGGAAAATAAATTTCGTAACACAGATTGGCCGAAGTGTCCATCCCGTCTGGAGAAGGCATCCAGACAGTAGTGAGTAGTGAACGTGTGAACTGAGGACCAAGTGGCAGTCTTGCAGATTTCCTCGATGGGCGTGGAACGGAGGAAAGCCACAGAAGCAGCCATAGCTCTGACCCTGTGGGCCGTGACAGCACCTTCCAGTGAGAGACCGGCCCGAGCATAACAGAATGCAATACAGGCAGCAAGCCAGTTGGAAAGCGTCCGTTTAGAGACAGGACGACCTAGACGGTTAGGATCGAAGGTCAGAAAGAGCTGAGGGGACGAGCGGTGAGCCCTGGTACGGTCAAGGTAGTATGCAAGGGCACACTTACAATCCAGCGTGTGCAACGCCTGTTCCCCAGGATGAGAATGGGGTTTAGGGAAAAAGACAGGCAACACAATGGACTGGTTGAGGTGAAAAGCCGAGACCACCTTGGGAAGGAATTTAGGATGGGTACGCAGAACCACCTTGTCATGGTGAAAAACAGTGAACGGTGGATCGGCGACCAGTGCATGCCTCTCACTAACCCTCCTGGCAGAGGTGATGGCAATGAGGAAAAGCACCTTCCATGTTAGAAGTCTGAGCGAAGTTGTGGCAAGAGGCTCAAAAGGGGGTTTCATGAGGGCTGATAAAACCACATTCAGGTCCCAGACGACAGGAGGAGGCTTCAGAGGTGGTTTAACATTGAAGAGGCCTCTCATGAACCGGGAAACCAGTGGATGAGCCGTGAGAGGTTTTCCGAGGATAGGCTCATGAAACGCAGTGATGGCACTGAGGTGGACTCTGATTGAGGTAGACTTGAGAAGGGGGCGTGACTTAACGCGAACACAGAATGGACGTGTGATCGCGACGCTCCTCTCCAACTGGGCAACTGACATTAAATAAAATTATCCCATTATTATTTATTTCAATAGAAAACAATTATACTTGAAGCTTAAACTTTTGATAAATCAGATTTAACATCCTCTTGACGAAACGAGGATAGAAACTGAGTAAAAGAAACCAAAGTGATTTGCCGGTTTTTCTCTCCCTCAGCGCTGAGACGACGAGATATCGGGTTAAAGCTAGACGGAATTAAAGGAAGGAGAACTGACGAATTGGACATTGCCCTCCTCCGAAACTGTGACAGAGACTGTAAGAGGGAAGTTTAAAAAAAAGTTTGCCGGTTTTTAGCGCTGACACGAAGAGACATCGGGGCGCTGGAACGGAGAGGCACTGGTGACAGGAAACTGACAGTTGGTTCAAGATTGATGTGAATAAAGACTAGTGCCTGCCGAAAAAAAAAAGAAAATCCTGAAGGAAGAGAACAAGGGGAGAGATAAAATCGGCAACAGGGTGAGTGAAAAAAGGCTGTTGAAAATTTGGATTGACAGCTTTCTCAGAGATAGTGCGGTGAGATATATCAGAAGATATAAATTGAAAAACCGCCAACACTGAAGAGAAGAAAGGCTGGGGGAGGGTAATTGCTTCTTCTACCGGCTTGTCTCAGTGCTGATACAGAGAGGCAGTGAAAGCAGGCTAATAAAGAATTAAATTGACCAACGGAAGAAAGAGAAAGTTTCAATGCCGCTTTAAAATAATCCTGTCATATATTGAATAGAAATAAGACATTTAGAAAGAGAAAATGACAGCAGAATAAGTTGGAGATTGATTGATTTTAAAGTGAAACCGATGTCAGTTGATTTCTTGTGACAGTTTGAAGCAACTCTCTCCTGCAGACGCTGAAATAAAACCCTGAAAGCTAAAACAGTAAGAGATTAAAGACAGGCTATAACAAATTAAGGTGGATTTACCCCCTTATAGCCGATTTCTATAGACAATAAACTTGTGACAGATATAACTCTCTTCCTGTCGTGAATGTAGTTAAGCCTGAGAGAGAAGGAACAAGGAAGAGAAGCGCCATTTTCTCTGTGCTGAAAAAGGTGACAGACGAGTTTGAAAAAGTTTGAAGATTGCGATTTTCCCATTTTGGACTGATATTGGTGGTAAACATATATCTGTCAATCTTTAAAATATGAAGGTTTGAAATAGCCTTTCTTGCCAATATTGAACCGAAATAAATCCAGAGAGAGGAGAATAAAAAGTTGTTGATGATCTGAAAGATAAAGATTAATAAATTACTCAAAACTAGAGTAATGAAATAGCAGGAAGAGGTTGCTAATTATATTGAAAATATATAAGAATCGGAAAAACACTTTGCAGAGAATTTGATCCTGCCAAATCTGAAACAAAACCTTTGAAAAGAGAACAAGAGAAATTTGATATTCTCTCATCAATTTTTCTTCTAAACTGATATAGCAAAATATCAAAGACAAAATATTGGGAATTGAGACTGAAAGAGTCTTTTGTGGTTTCTAACAACTGTAAAGAAAGAAAAAACAACATGGCAAGCATCAGACAAAACAAAAATGAGGCTGGCATGTCAGCAAAAACAAGATCAAATAACACCAAGCAAGATCCCACTTCCTGTTGAAGAACCTGACATATTGAGTAAAGCAGAGGTTATGGAAGAACTAAGACAAATTAAACAAATGCTTAAGGAAACTGTAACCAATATGTCTGAAATGAAGGAAGAAATATTAAACATTCATAGACAAATGGAAAGTAATAACAAAAGAACAACTGAATTGGAGTCTAGAATGGAGGTCATGGAAGGTGAAGCAAACAGATGCAAAAATGATAGTCTGGAATTGAACAAATTGAAAGATCAACTGGAAGACTATGAGAATCGAGGAAGAAGGAAAAACATCAAACTTTTTGGAATACAAGAAAATTTAGAAGGAAAAAATGCTATTCTTTTTCTTGAAAACTTAATTCCAAAAATATTACAACTAGACTTGAAACAACCACTAGAAATAGAAAGGGCGCACAGGATCCCAGTTAAAAATGTAGAAAATAAAGGTAGGCCAAGACCACTAATTTTCAAAATGCTTAGATACCAACAAGCATTAGAAATATTAAATGCTGCAAAGAAAGACAAAAATCTAAATTATAAAGGATCCAGAATATGGTTTCTGCCGGACTTTGCTAAAAACACAGCAAATAAAAGAAAGAGACTATTAGACATGAGACCTCAACTAAAAGAAAAAGGTTTTAAATATGGTCTATACTATCCGGCAAAAATGAGAGTATCATCTGGAGATAAATCCTTGTATTTCGAGGATCCAGAAAAACTAAAAGCTTTTCTTTCTAAACCAGAACCTATGATATTTTAACATAAAACATTAAGATGGGTTTTGATGACTTTATGAAAAATTATAAAAGAATGAAATATTGAAATATCTGAAGAAAGAAAAAAATGATATAAAGAAAAGACAATAAAAATTTATAAGAAAGAAAGAGCAAGATATAAGAAAAACATTAATAACATACTAATATATGTTTAAGAAAAAAAAAAATTTATGATGTAAATAATAATACTAAGGAAATATAAATTAAAAAACTGTTAAATGGATAAAGATACATTAATGAAATGTTATGAAAAAATGACTAAAGATATTAAAGGTTAATATAGATAGATAGAAGGGGAATTTGATTGAATATTGATTGCCTAGGGGGGAGGAGAATGTTCGGATTACAGTTCCAATGTGTATCCTTAAGCAGCCATTGTATTGGGTGGGAAAGGGAGGGAAAAGGAGAGTATTTATTAAAATGATTAAGGGAAAAATAAACAAGGGATTACATACTTTAGGGGTAAATATGTGTGTCATGAAAAATATTTTTTGGATTCTAAATATGAAAGAGGAAGGGAAGAAGATTATAATGAGAAGTATTAAAATGTATAATGTTATTTAAGATATATTCTATTAATGTCAATGGCCTGAATCACGTAATCAAAAGGAAAAAAGTATTAACATTTTTAAAAAAGCAAAATGCGGATATTTACTGTCTGCAGGAGACCCATCTTAGTATAAAGGAATCACAGAAACTATCGGGTGGGTGGGTAAAGGAATGTTTTTTTGCTCCAGCAGAGGGTAAAAAAGCAGGGGTAGCAATTCTTATAAATAAAAAATGTATGGCCAAGATTAAGGTAAAAAATTCAGATCCACATGGAAGATGGATACATATTGATATAGGTATGGGAAATGATGCCCTGACGTTGTTTAACATATATGCCCCTAATTCGAATCAATCAGAATTTTTTAAAAAGTTACAGAATATGTTATTACCACTGGCTGCTTCTAATTTAGTGGTGGCTGGAGATTTTAATGCTGTAATGGATCCATTATTGGATAAAAAACCAGGTAAAAATATAAAATCTTTAGGTTTAGATAATTTGGTTCATTCATGTGATTTGAAAGATATATGGCGTATTCTTCATTTTAATGATCAGGAATTTTCATTTTGTTCACAAGTTCATAAATCATTTTCAAGAATAGATTATATTTTTGTTTCAACAAATAAAGTGCAACAGGTGATTAAAGCTTCCATAGATCCTATTATTATTTCGGATCATGCGGGAGTATGGATAGAATTACAATTAGATCAATTAGAGAATGGTAGACCTCTTTGGAGATTTGATAATGCATTGCTTGTGGATGACAAATTTTTGGAAAATTTCAAAACACAAATTAACGATTTCTTTCAAATAAATTTAGTGGAGGATACATCTATAGAGAATGTATGGGATGCATTTAAAGCAACTATGAGGGGTAATATTATATCATATTCAGCTTTTATTAGAAAACAGATTAAAATACAATATATAGAATTAGAAAAAGAAATAAAAATATTAGAAGCTAAATTGATAAGTAAATGGGAATATGAAGTTTTGCAAGCTCTTTTGAAAGCAAAAGTTAAATATAATGAATTAACTTCAAAAATGATAAGAAGAGAATTGTTTTCCAAGCAAACAATGTATTATGGAAATTCTAATAAGGCGGGGAGATTATTGGCAAATTATCTTAAAGCAAAAAAAAGAAGAACTAATATTAATGGTATAAAAGATGATAATGGTATAATAACAAATCAAACAAATATAATATTAAAACAATTTTTAAAATTTTATAAGGACCTGTATTCTTCCGAGCCTTATTTGGAGAGACAAAAAGATGGGAAAAATTTTTTAGATTTAATTAATGGACCTAAGGTTCCTGATCATATAAAACGGAGTTTAGATGAACCTATATCATTAAAAGAATTAGAAACAGCATTGAGATCTCTTAGAGTTGGATCCGCTCCAGGTGGTGATGGTTATACAGTAGAATTTTATAAAACATTTCAAAATATCCTTTCCCCACATTTACTAAATTTATATCAGACACAACTTATAAAAGGTAATATTAAAGGTACTATGGCTGAATCAATAATAATTGTTTTGCCTAAGCCAAATAAAGATCCTACTTTGGTTTCAAACTACAGGCCTATATCTTTGATAAATGTAGATAATAAACTTTTGGCGAAAATTTTGGCTTTGAGATTAGCCAAAGCTCTCCCACATATTATAGATATGCATCAAACGGGTTTCGTTGCTAAAAGACATTCCTCTAATAATTCTAGATTATTGTTTCACATGTTAAACTTGTCAAAAAAAATGGATGAACCGGCTTTTACAGTTTCATTAGATGCTGAAAAAGCATTTGATAGGGTAGAATGGAATTTTATGTATCAGGCTTTAGAATGGTTTGGTATAGGTTCTGGATTTATACAAATGGTAAAAACATTGTATAGCTTCCCGATTGCAAGACTAAATATTAATAATAAGATATCTGATGGTTTTCAATTGCAGAGGGGAGTTAGACAAGGTTGTCCTTTATCTCCTTTGTTATTTGATGATGTATTAGAACCCTTATTGTTAGCAATACAGCAAACGAGGGAGATACAAGGTATTCCATATTCAGATATGGAATATAAAATTTCGGCTTATGCTGATGATATATTACTTTATTTGAGAAATCCAGAGTCTACCTTATCTTCTTTATTGGAATTAATTGATAAGTTTGGCAAATTTTCAGGTTATAAAATTAATTGGAATAAATCTGAAATTATACCTTTAAATATTCATTGTGTAAAAGGATTATTTGACACTTTTCCATTCATATGGAAAGAAGAAGGATTTAAATATCTTGGCATTCAAGTTAAAAATACAATTGAAGATACTGTAAAAGAGAATGAAAAATATGTTTTAAAAAAAGTTACGGAGTTATGTGAGCAATGGAACCCATTACATATTTCTTGGTGGGGAAGAGTTCAAACTATTAAAATGATGATGTTACCTGTAGTTTGCTACCAAATGAGTATGATACCCATTTATTTTCAGGGGTCCTTTTATAAAAAGCTTAATAGCATTTTAACAAAATTTCTTTGGCTTGGTAAAACACCTAGAATAGCTTTAGTAACTTTGCAAAAATCAATTAAGGAGGGAGGGGTAAATTTTCCAAATTTCTATAGGTACCATCAAGCCTATATTCTACGTCAGGGTATGTATTGGATCCTCCCAGAACTTATGGATAATGCACCGGATTGGTTATATTTAGAATGGCGCCTTATGTTTCCCCTAAATTTAGTTCATCTGCCAAGTATTAACATACCTAGAAGATACAGAGAAAATAAAATATTAATGGATACTTGGAAAACGTTGAGGTTTATTGATAAATTAACACCTATCCCAATAAACAAGTCAACTAATCAATCTATATGGATAAACTCCAAGATCAAAATTGGCGGAACTCAAATCCTTTGGAAGAACTGGATTATTGCAGGCATTAGATCTTTGGATGATGTTATTTCAGAAGGCAAACTGCTGGATTTTCCACAATTGCAACATAGATTTGGTCTTAATAAAACACAAAGTTTTAAATGGTTGCAATTGAAGCAGGCCATTCAGGTTGGGTTCCCTGAATGGAAAACATTGAATAATCAATATAGTTTAAAGTTCTTATGTTTTCAAGCAGACTTCCTAGGACATCAAGCCGCATTGTGGTATAAATTAATATCTGGATATTTAAATAAAAAACCAAAAAATGGTCTAAGAGATATTTGGAGCATTGAGATTAAGCATCAAATTAATGCATCTCAATGGCCACTAATTTGGTCTTGGAGAATGGGATGTACAGTGTCAGCATCTATGAGACAAACTTGGTTCTTTTTATTACATAGAGCTTTTTGGACCCCTACACGTTTGCAAAAATTAGACAGTTCTAAGTCCAATAAATGCTGGCACTGTAATCTAGAACCAGGGACATTAGATCATTTATTGTATCATTGTCCCTATATTAAAACTTTTTGGAATTCAATTTGGCCACAAATTAATAAATTGATGGAAAATCATATTGCAATATCATATGATACAATATTATTTGGAATGATGATGAGAAAAAAAAGTCAAATTTCACCAGAAAATAACAAGCTTTTATTAATTATGACAGGGGTTGCCATTCAACATATAACCAATAACTGGAAGAATTATAACAACCTAAATTATACATTTTGGTGGAATACAATATGTCATATATTTAAAATGGAAAGAACAATAGCAATACAAAGAGGGACATATACTAAATTTATAAAAATATGGGGGCCATTGACAAAATACTGCAATGAATAAATAGTAGGATTTTTCTTCTTTTCTTCTTTTAAATATCTTTTTTTATGACACACAGAGGGGGGGTAATGAAAATAATTTCTACATAATATGTTATAATATATTATACAATATGTAATGTATGAATGAAAAGTAATAGAAGGGTGGGGGGAGGGAGAGGGGATAAAAATATATTTAGAACATAATGTATTAGATATAAAAGTGTTATTGTATATTCATCAATTGTATTTAACATGTTGTACACTTTCTGTAAAATTTGAAAATAAAAAAATATTATAAAAAAAAAGAGGTAGACTTGAGAAAAAATAAGAGAAAATCGCTAGCGGGAAGGCAAAAAGTTGGATTCAACGAGCGTTGAAATACACGCGTCTTCTTTGCTCCGCGGAAACGAAGAAACTGGGGACCACGCACTCCGTCGGGCGGGAAGGCACTCGCGCATGCGCGGTGCGGCCAACTAGAACTTTCTAGTTAAAAAGGTCCGTACCGGGGCTCCGTCGGTGACGTCACCCATGCGTAAAGAATATGCTGCCTGCTTGTCCTGGGATAAAAAATGTTACAAAATATAAAGAGCTGAGAAAAAGACCTTAGCCTCATTATTCTTTTGCAAATCATTATATACAGAATCAGCCCCTTACCTCTTAAGTGCTAAGTTTATATATCTGCACAAGGAGCTAATTGTGAGGAAAGAGGGGCAAGCAGTAAAAATTAAAGTTAAACCTTTTGAGCAGAATACAGTGTACAGCACTTCACAATTCTTGGTATATTTGTGTGTAACTGTATGTAGCTTGAAGTTTATCATATTATTCTCTCCTTGAGGAGAAAACCTATAATGGCAGCAGGCCATAAAAAAAGATACCCCCCCCCTTTTACAAAAGCGCAGAAGAGATTTTTAGCACCAGCTGCTCTGCACTGCTCCAACGCACTTAGGAACTCTATGACCATCAGAACAGCGCAGAGCATTCAGTGCACCAGCCGGTGCTAAAAAAACTCTCCCGTGTTTTTGTAAAAAGGGGGTGGACATTTTGGGAACAATTTAAATTTCACCAGCAAGAATGAGTCTTTCTGTAGAAAACCATGATTTCAAAATCAAGCCTTTCTGACTAGTGATTTAAACTGATTTGATTTATATCAAATCTACCCCAATATATAATGCTGACAAAATTAGTAATTTGGATCACTTTTATTAATATAAGTAATAATAAACTTGTTTGCAAAACCAGAAAATTGACAAGCCTGAACACAGAAAATTTATGCTTAAAATATTACCTAAATTCATTACGCATGAATCCATTTTAAAAGTACAGATGAAAGTAATTCCACCTCTCAAACATTTAAATAAGTTTGATAAAAAAGTCACATATTTTCAGAGCCCTTCCACCTCCCCCCCCAAATTCTGAACTTTTGTGAGGCCCTAAGCTTTAGCTTATTTAGCTTATAGGTAAATCTGGAACAGATGCCATGCCAAGTATTCACCACCCTTTCTGCGGAAAAGTATTTTCTGAGGTTACTTCTAAATCTATCCTATTTCACCTTCATCCTATGCCCCCTCATACCAGAGCTTCCTCTCAAATGAAAGAGACTTACCTCATGCACATTTATGCCACGTACTGTAAGTATTTAATGGAAGATTATGTTCTTACCTCAGTAATCTTCTTTCTGTTGAAAGACATAGGATTCTGTACTGAAGCTGTTGTCTTATAGTCGCAAACTTTGCAGAAGGGTGTCATTCATATCTTTCAACTCCTCCCCTTCACCAGAGAACAGCTCCTTCAGTTAGTACCAAAGCAATCGAACTTCACTGAAACATAAGAAAAGAGATGAAGGGACACGGGAAACTTCTGAGACAACTACATTTCTGTTCTGTAAATAATTACATTACATTAGAGATTACTATTCCGCCATTACCTTGCGGTTCAAGGCGGATTATGACAAAAGAACAATAAATAACATGAACACGAACTTAGGAGTATCTAGAAACCAACCTATTATGTACAACTAGCACTATCACATAAAACCCCCCAAATGTTATCCACACTCCAATAGTTTGTTTTTGTGCTCATCCAAATGACAGGAAAAGAAGTCTCATCAAAGACAACAGTAATGTCTGAGGCAGTAAACAGGTGAATCGTAAGTCTGCACAACATAGGCTGTACAGAATCCTATGTGTTCTAACAAAAAGAAGACTACTGAAGTAAGAACCTAAATATTCCATTCTGTTGCAAAGATATAGGATTCTGTACTGAAACTGATGTACTAAAGCAATGCCAGATGTCTAGGGACAAATGAACCTGCCCGCAGCACTGAGGACCCAAATGTGGCTGCCATGGGTGAATTTTAGCACTAAGAAACAGCTTAAAATCACCTCAGGACCAACTAAAAACCTCAAAAAATAGGATTTTAGGGGAAGGGGACCAAGGCCTAAGCTGTAAAAACAAGCAAAAACAGCTTTTGAAAGCCCCCTTTATTTTTCCCACAGGCTGTCACAGCCTTACTCATAGACCATTTGCTAGGGAATTGTGCTGCTGCTGCCTGCTTCAGCTCCTCTGAGGTGTAGCTGTTTAGGAGAGGCCCTTTGCTGAGATCTTCAGGATGCCAGTCAGACCTCTCTGGACTAACCCTCAACTCTCCCAGACCTCATGAAAAAAGGGGGAGGGGGAGACAAATGCAACTGGCACTGTAAGCACCCTGAAAGAATGCTATTAGCACATGAACAGCCTGTACTCCAGCCCCTGACCAAGTCAAAGGGGCGAGTAAACACCAGGAGAAAAGACTCTGAGCTCCACAAATCTTCAACAGGCTGGCTGAAACAGGTCCCCGAAGGATACACCTGCAGATTGAAAATTTGCTTCTCTCCATGCAGGCAAAGTAGACCCTTAACAAAAGAGAACTTTGACTTCATGAAAAAAAATAAATAAATAAAAATACAACTAGAGCAAAATAAAATTGCAAAACTACCACAAAATAAAAAATAAATAAACCGAGCAGATCAGAAGACTCCTTTCATGCTCACCTGCAAAAAGAGAAACTGAAGGGGGCAGCAGAGACTGGGGAGAAGAAGGAGGTGTTCAAAAAACTGTAATTGACATCTTTCTGAAGTATGCTCACGAGAATGGATTGAGTACCCTATGGTTCAGCATACCATCCCTATTGCACTGGAATTTACTATTATGTGTAGTCATTTTCTGTGACTCTCACCCTCACCCAAGATAATCCAGAATATGAGTAACTATTGAAGACAAACTCTTTATCAGGTATTCTGAATCATCAAGCCTGGGCCCAGCACAGCACCTGTGCAGTACAACGTATCACTCATTGAATGTAATGTAGCTTTCCTACAGACCAACCAAGCCCCAGGAAAACACAATATTTAGTTTCTTTTCTTCTTCTCAAGCCATGCAGGAATTTGAAAAGGGCACCCAGGACTCATTATGTCTTCAAAAATGATCTTTCTGCTTTATTTATAAAGTCTTTAAATGCAAAACACAGAATCTGACATGTCCTTCTATTGCCCTGATTTACATGTTCACACCCAAACACCAAGAGACTAAATGTAGAAAGGTCTCAATACAGTGTAGCATGTGATATTAATCTTATATCAGCTTCAGTAGGATACAAATGAACTCAAAACCAACAATGCATGATTTTAAAGCAAACACTCTAACCACAGTCCCCATATTATCCTGGACTCATTTCCGGTACCAGATTCTCATTTTCTTCTCTCGTTTGATTTTTTTCTGAAGCTGCAGAATTCCGTAGAGCAAGGCTTCAGCTGTGGGTGGGCAACCTGTGGAGTACAACTGTAGTCTGTAAACAATCATTCTTTGCCACCTCTCCATGCTCCATTATCACTCAGCACACACAAACACACTTTACCTGGAACATAGATGTCAACAGGCACAATCCTGTCACATCCTCTCACCACTGAATATGAGTAATGGTAGTAACCTCCACCATTAGCACAGCTAGAGAACAAAAAGGAATAAAACAGAATTATAGTTTCCTCAGTCTCCAGAGCATATTTCTCTGCAAGCAAACTGCATTTGTACTAATCCTGCAAAATCTTAAGTACATTTAGAATGATTTGCTATATTGTATGTGCCTTTCTATATGCCTACGGGATAAATACTGGGCTTCCCTTTGCTTGCATACAGAGAACCAGTCTGTTACACTGAAAGAATGTCCATCTGTGCTTAGAGGGCTAGTGATCAAAGACCAGAGGATCTCCCAACTCAAGGAAATCCAGTTTATTATATCATATGAGTATACAAGACAAAAGAACAGAAAAAAACACATCACAATACAGAAAGTAACCTGTCTGCTATATGAGGAAAATGAGCACCAACTCAAGGATGCAGAAATAGCCTTTCATATACAAATAAGAAAGTAGAAGAAACTTGGAACAGCACTGACCTTCCCATGGAAACCACATACCGTGGCTCTGGCATCTGATCATACACCTGAAAGGAAACATTGTGTGTTATGTACAGCCTGAGAATTTGAGAATACATACTAAGAATTCAGCTCTTCGCAATACACAAAGAAAGGTAGCACGATCCTTACATCCAGAGTGAATGTATATCAGTGGTCTCAAACTCAAACCCTTTGCAGGACCACATTTTGGATTTTGCATGAGGTAAAAAATATTTACTTATTTTTTGTTTATTTATTTATTCAATTTTCTATATCATTCTCCCAGGGGAGCTCAGAACAGTTTACATTAATTTATTCAGGTACTCAAGTTTATAAATCTTTCCTTTTGGCTAAGTCTTAATAATAATATTGTCATTTATAGCTAAAGAGACATATGATCAAGAAACTGTTTTATCTTACTTTTGTGATTATGATAAAACATACCGAGGGCCTCAAAATAGTACCTGGCGGGCCGGAAGTTTAAGACCAGTGATGTATAGGAACTGGAATTAGTTCATGCCTTTCTCAGAAGTTCAAGATACTCAAGGTATTTTCCTGCTCCCAAAGGGCTTACAATCTACCCAAGGCAATGGAGGGTTAAGTGACTTTCCCACGATCATAAGGAGCAGCGGCAGGATTTGAACCTCTGGTTTCCTGCCTGCTGTTCTAACTATTAAGTTGCTATGCCACGCCACAACATAAGCAATCCAGAAACACGGAGTGAACTATATAGAGCAGGAAGTGAGCCTTCCACACGTGCAAAAAACCACAGCACAAGACTTCCACAGGTACACATTAGGAATGAACCATCCAGGGCATAAGTGGGCATTATACACGAGTGAACATAGTAACATAGTAACATAGTAGATGACGGCAGATAAAGACCCGAATGGTCCATCCAGTCTGCCCAACCTGATTCAATTTAAAAATTTTTTTTTTTTTTTTTTTTTTTCTTCTTAGCTATTTCTGGGCGAGAATCCAAAGCTTTACCCGGTACTGTGCTTGGGTTCCAACTGCCGAAATCTCTGTTAAGACTTACTCCAGCCCATCTACACCCTCCCAGCCATTGAAGCCCTCCCCTGCCCATCCTCCTCCAAACGGCCATACACAGACACAGACCGTACAAGTCTGCCCAGTAACTGGCCTAGTTCAATCTTTAATATTATTTTCTGATTCTAAATCTTCTGTGTTCATCCCACGCTTCTTTGAACTCAGTCACAGTTTTACTCTCCACCACCTCTCCCGGGAGCGCATTCCAGGCATCCACCACCCTCTCCGTAAAGTAGAATTTCCTAACATTGCCCCTGAATCTACCACCCCTCAACCTCAAATTATGTCCTCTGGTTTTACCATTTTCCTTTCTCTGGAAAAGATTTTGTTCTACGTTAATACCCTTTAAGTATTTGAACGTCTGAATCATATCTCCCCTGTCTCTCCTTTCCTCTAGGGTATACATATTCAGGGCTTCCAGTCTCTCCTCATATGTCTTCTGGTGCAAGCCTCCTATCATTTTCGTCGCCCTCCTCTGGACCGCCTCAAGTCTTCTTACGTCTTTCGACAGATACGGTCTCCAAAACTGAACACAATACTCCAAGTGGGGCCTCACCAATGACCTGTACAGGGGCATCAACACCTTCTTTCTTCTACTGACTACGCCTCTCTTTATACAGCCCAGAATCCTTCTGGCAGCAGCCACTGCCTTGTCACACTGTTTTTTCGCCTTTAGATCTTCGGACACTATCACCCCAAGGTCCCTCTCCCCGTCCGTGCATATCAGCTTCTCTCCTCCCAGCATATACGGTTCCTTCCTATTATTAATCCCCAAATGCATTACTCTGCATTTCTTTGCATTGAATTTTAGTTGCCAGGCATTAGACCATTCCTCTAACTTTTGCAGATCCTTTTTCATATTTTCCACTCCCTCTTCGGTGTCTACTCTGTTACAAATCTTGGTATCATCTGCAAAAAGGCACACTTTTCCTTCTAACCCTTCAGCAATGTCACTTACATACATATTGAACAGGATTGGCCCCAGCACCGAACCCTGAGGGACTCCACTAGTCACCTTTCCTTCCTTCGAGCAACTTCCATTAACCACCACCCTCTGGCGTCTGTCCGACAGCCAGTTTCTGACCCAGTTCACCACTTTGGGTCCTAACTTTAGCCCTTCAAGTTTGTTCAACAGCCTCCTATGAGGAACTGTATCAAAGGCTTTGCTGAAATCCAAATAAATTACATCTAGCATATGTCCTCGATCCAGCTCTCTGGTCACCCAATCAAAAAATTCAATCAGGTTCGTTTGGCACGATTTACCTTTTGTAAAGCCATGTTGCCTCGGATCCTGTAACCCATTAGATTCAAGGAAATACACTATCCTTTCTTTCAGCAACACTTCCATTATTTTTCCAACAACTGAAGTGAGGCTCACCGGCCTGTAGTTTCCTGCTTCATCCCTGTGACCACTTTTATGAATAGGGACCACATCCGCTCTCCTCCAATCCCCAGGAATCACTCCCGTCTCCAGAGATTTGTTGAACAAGTCTTTAATAGG
This sequence comes from Geotrypetes seraphini, assembly GCF_902459505.1. NCBI lineage: Eukaryota > Metazoa > Chordata > Amphibia > Gymnophiona > Dermophiidae > Geotrypetes > Geotrypetes seraphini. The sequence continues at coordinate 125,668,316 of NC_047091.1, forward strand.
ACTCGCCAGAACCTCTCTGAGTTCCCTTAGTATCCTGGGATGGATCCCGTCTGGTCCCATCGCTTTGTCCACCTTCAGTTTTTCAAGTTGTTCATAAACACCCTCCTCCGTGAACGGCGCAGAATCTACTCCATTTTCTCGTGTAACTTTGCCGGACAATCTCGGTCCTTCTCCAGGATTTTCTTCTGTGAACACAGAACAGAAGTATTTGTTTAGCACATTTGCTTTCTCCTCATCACTCTCCACATATTTGTTCCCAGCATCTTTTAGCCTAGCAATTCCATTTTTTATCTTCCTCCTTTCACTAATATATCTGAAAAAATTTTTATCTCCCTTTTTTTACATTTTTAGCCATTTGTTCTTCCGCCTGTGCCTTCGCCAAACGTATCTCTCTCTTGGCTTCTTTCAGTTTCACCCTGTAGTCCTTTCTGCTCTCCTCTTCTTGGGTTTTTTTATATTTCATGAACGCCAACTCTTTCGCCTTTATTTTCTCAGCCACTAGGTTGGAGAACCATATCGGCTTCCTTTTTCTTTTGTTTTTATTGATTTTCTTCACATAAAGGTCCGTAGCCATTTTTATCGCTCCTTTCAGCTTAGACCACTGTCTTTCCACTTCTCTTATGTCCTCCCATCCTAACAGCTCTTTCTTCAGGTACTTTCCCATTGCATTAAAGTCCGTACGTTTGAAATCTAGGACTTTAAGTATCGTGCGGCCGCTCTCCACTTTAGCCGTTATATCAAACCAAACCGTTTGATGATCGCTACTACCCAGGTGAGCACCCACTCGAACATTAGAGATACTCTCTCCATTTGTGAGGACCAGATCCAATATCGCTTTTTCCCTTGTGGGTTCCGTCACCATTTGTCTGAGCAGAGCCTCTTGAAAGGCATCCACAATCTCCCTACTTCTTTCCGATTCCGCAGACGGAACATTCCAGTCCGCATCCGGCAGGTTGAAATCTCCCAACAGCAGAACCTCCTCTTTCCTTCCAAACTTTTGGATATCCACAATCAGATCCTTATCAATTTGCTGCGATTGAGTCGGAGGTCTGTAGACTACACCCACGTAGATAGAAGTTCCATCTTCTCTTTTCAGAGCAATCCATATCGCTTCTTCCTCTCCCCAGGTCCCTTGCATTTCGGTCGCTTGGATATTGATCTTTACATAGAGAGCTACTCCTCCACCTTTATGACCATCTCTGTCCTTCCTAAAAAGATTATATCCCGGTATGTTTGCATCCCATCCATGTGATTCACTGAACCATGTCTCTGTGATAGCAACAATATCTAGATCTGCCTCTAATATCAGGGCTTGCAGATCATGAACTTTGTTGCTTAGACTGCGAGCATTTGTGGTCATCGCTTTCCAGCTATTTTTCAGCGATAATCTCCTTCTTCGTATGGATTTTTGTGTCGTTTCACTTTCCGTTGCAATACTAAGAAATGAGTTGCTGATATTGCTTATGTTGCAGCCTTTACTACTATCACATCTTTTCTTTTGCCGGGGGTGGTCTTTATAATTGTCCTTCGTACATACACCACCCCCACCTTCTAGTTTAAATGCCTGGAAAAATATTGTCTAAATTTCTCTGCAAGGTTTTTTTTTCCTGCTGTAGTAATATGTAGCCCATCAGTGCAATATAGCTTCTTGTCCTTCCATGTATTTCCCCATCCTCCTATGTACCTGAAGCCTTCTTGATGACACCAGGCTCTGAGCCATCTATTAAAGTCCTCTGTGTTTTTCACTCTTTGCTCTCCTTTTCCATATGCAGGCAGTATTTCAGAAAAAGCTAAAGTCTTTACAAAAGGTTTCACGCCCTCACCAAGCTCCCGAAAAGCTTTCTGTGCTTCAAGTGTGGAGTTGTTGGCCAGGTCATTTGTTCCCAGATGGATAACAACATCAGTGTTAAAATCCTTAGTTTCTTCCTTAACTATAGTCAGTATTTGCCTGGAACTCCTGGTAGCTGAGGATCCTGGAAGACATTTCACTATTTTGGACTCCTCGCCCTGTGTTCCAAGGTTAATGCCTCTGATGATGGAATCCCCCAACAGTAATAGTTTTCTGTTTTTGGCTTTTTTATTTGTACTTAGGGTGCTCTTGTTCTCTTGAGTTTCCTTCATTGGTTCCAGTCCCACCTCCCTTCTGTTTTCCTGAGTATCGCAGTGCACTAGTGGAGCGAAGGAATTCTGTAGAGGTAATATTAGTGAAGGTGGATGTTTCTGTGTTACATGTCGCAGTCTTCCTGAGCCTACTGTGACCCATTTATTCCTGGGCTGTTTTATTCTTTGAGGTAGAGGTGGTAAGTTGGTATGATTTTGTGGAGTGATGGAAGCTGCTTTAATTGTATTCAATTCCTGTTTAAGTTTGCAGAGCTCCTCCTTAATACTGGCAAGTTGAAGACAGATGGGGCAAGCCTTAAGCCTCCAAATAGTATGTCTTGGAATTAAAGCACCACAGTGATTGCATAGAATAAAGGTCATCTTGATTGGTTGTGAAGTCCTGATTATATGGGTCTCTATATATGAATAGTGGTCCCTGGGGTTGGTGGGACTATAAGTAAGACTATTAGTAAGGCAGAAATATAGGCTCTATACCACCTAAAACACAGTATTTTAAACAAAACTGCAGGAAGAAGAAATAAGATTTAACAGAGGAAAGAGAAGGATTTTTTTGTGCTTTTTTATATTTTTTTTTAGTAAGAAACAGGGAGGAGAAGAGAAATTAAGCAGATATAATGCTGAAAACCAGTGAAAAGAGCAGAATATGAAATGGTAACTTAGCTTTTAGAAGTTCACAGGGCAGCCTTGTTTCAGCAATGTCCCAAAGATAATGCAATTAACCTTAGAAGTAAAACAGAGCCCCTCCCTTCTCCACCTAATCAAACACAATGGCTAAAAACTAGTGAGTCAGAAATATAGGCTCTATACCACCTAAAACACAGTATTTTAAACAAAAATGCAGGTTCTATCAGTGCTACCCTAAAACACAGGATTTATAACAGATTTTCCCTACTTTAGTCACCCCACAGGCACCAGAAATATAGGCTCTATACCACCTAAAACACAGTATTTTAAACAAAACTGCAGGTTCTATCAGTACTACCCTAAAACACAGGATTTATAACAGATTTTCCCTACTTTAGTCACCCTGAGCCACAGGCACCAGAAATATAGGCTCTATACCACCTAAAACACAGTATTTTAAACAAAACTGCAGGAAGAAGAAATAAGATTTAACAGAGGAAAGAGAAGGATTTTTTTGTGCTTTTTTATATTTTTTTTTTAGTAAGAAACAGGGAGGAGAAGAGAAATTAAGCAGATATAATGCTGAAAACCAGTGAAAAGAGCAGAATATGAAATGGTAACTTAGCTTTTAGAAGTTCACAGGGCAGCCTTGTTTCAGCAATGTCCCAAAGACTAGGTCAATAAAGACTAGGTCAGGGTCTGTTTGTTGGGCTTGCATAATAGGCGAAAGTGCCGCTGGCAAGGGCGCTTTAAGAGACTTTGCTTTGCAGCTGCTAAATGTGTCATAGCATTTAAATGGAAGCAATTGTATGGACCAACGCTTTTGGATTGGTGCTCGACGTTGACCTCCTTGGTTGCACTGGATAAATTGACTGATAAACATCATGGTTGCTATGACCCCACTTGAGAATTATGGACCCAATTGGATTTGATTTTGCATCAGTGAATTGAGGCAGTCTGGTATAGGGACGAAGTGCAAAATAATAAAATTCACAGACGACACCAAACTATTTAGTGGGGCTAGGACTAAAGAGGACTGCAAAGATTTACAAAGGGACCTGAACAAACTAGTGTGTGACGAGATGGCAGATGAAATTTAATGTAGAGAAATGTAAAGTCTTGCATGTAGGAAACAGAAACCCGAAGTACAGCTATACGATGGGAGGGCTGTTATTGGGTGAGAGTACCCAAGAAAGGGACTTGGGGGTAATGGTGGATGAAACAATGAAGCCGTCGGCACAATGCGCAGTGGCCGTTATGAAGGCAAATAGAATGCTAGGTATAATCAAGAAAGGTATTACAACCAGAACGAAAGAAGTTATCCTGCAGTTGTATCGGGTAATGGTTCGTCCGCATCTGGAGTGCTGCATCCAATTTTGGTCGCCATACCTTAAGAAGGATATGGCGATACTCAAGAGGGTTCAGAAGAGAGAGACACATTTGATAAAAGGTATGGAAAACCTTTCATATACTGAAAAATTGGAAAAACTGGGGCTCTTTTCCCTGGAGAAGAGGAGACTTAAGAGGGGATATGATAGAGACTTACAAGATCATGAAGGGCATAGAGAAAGTGGAGAGGGACAGATTCTTCAAGCTTTCAAAAACTACAAGAATGAGAGGGCATTTGGAAAAGTTGAAAGGGGACAGATTCAAAACCAATGCTAGGAAGTTCTTCTTCACCCAGTGGGTGGTGGACACCTGGAATGCGCTTCCAGAGGGCGTGATAGGACAGAGTACAGTATTGGGGTTCAAGAAGGGATTGGACAATTTTCTGAAGGAAAAGGGGATAGAGGGGTATAGATAAAGGATTGCTACACAGGTCCTGGACCTGTTGGGCTGCTGCGTGAGCGGACTGCTGGACACGATGGACCTCTGGTCTGACCCCAGCAGAGGCACTGCTTATGTTCATTTCTTTTTGCTGACTTATGTTATATGGTGCACATGATTTTTCTGTAACGGCATGGGGGTACTGGGGGTATTTAGGAAGGATAGGTGAATTTCTTTGGTATAGATTTGTTGTTTCTTGGTTTTGTATATTTGTGCCCCCTTGAGGGGCTGTTGTAAAGAATTCTTTATGCGCAACAAAATGGAAAATAAAAATCTATTGAAAACAAGTCTAGGTCAGGGCATTGCAGGGTGACAAACTTGACAATTTAAAAAAAAAAAAAAAAGACATCATACCTTTCTAAGAGCTGGTGCCATTTTATTGGTGAGAGTACCAGCAACTATCATCACATCAGCTTGACGTGGACTGGCACGAAACACTACACCAAACCTATCCATGTCATACCGAGGAGCAGCCATGTGCATCATCTCTACCGCACAGCATGCCAGACCAAAAGTCATTGGCCAGAGGGAACTCTGCAACAGAAAACCAGTGACTAGCAAAGATGAAAGCTAAGTATTACCATTATGTGCTGTCTGACCCTACAAATAAAACAGGCTTCTGTCTTCTGTACTATGACTGTTTGGGGGGTGATACTACCATGTTTCCCTGAAAATAAGACAGGCAGCTGCCTTACCTCTTTTGACTGGGACACAGGAGGAGATTCTAAAACGCTGCCCCGTGTTTCCCGCAGCAGCGGCAGTGTCCAGAGGTGGAATCGGGCAGGCACTGTAGGAGACGGACCCTCGACGTCATTGGTCCGTCTCTGCTGGCTGTGATTTGCTTTAAATTGGACACCGCTGCTGCGGTTGCAGGGTGTGGCCGAAGGGGGCGTGCCCTAAGGGGCAGGTCTCGCCCCTTGGAGCAACGAGGAGCCGGGGAGCGGGAATTCAGGTCGTATAACTTTAATCTGTTATTATGGGGAAAAGGAAAATTAAGCCTAAGAGCTCAACACCTGCTGTTTCTGGTCCCATGGACAGACATTTGACATTTTCTACAGATAATCCACCACAACCTTTACTTGATATGAATTCTCCCATATCGGGTGCATCGATGAGCCCCCTCGAAAGGACTCCCCCCCCCCCTTCATCCAGTATCTGGTGGTAGCGGGAATATTACCCCCGCTATTTCTACTGAATTAGTGGTATCCTCTACTCAGATAAGTAAATTAGCCTTTACTGAAATACCTAAACCACTTGAATTTTCAGGTGTAGTAGAGATCAACCACTAGCAGTGGAAAAACAAGCTATTACCCTTAAAGATTTGTGGTTTGGTATTTCTAGAGTTGAAGGGTTTCTCAGAGAATCAGTGAAACAAACATTGGACTATTCACAGTCTGTCTCAAAAGTTTGAGAATGTGGATTCTAACTTAAGCTGTTTGGATAAAAGATTAAGTAAGGTTGTAACTCAAAGTAATACACTGCAAGCTGTCTCGGTATCTGCTGTTAAGGATTCTACGGTGTTACATTCTAAAATGGAAATGTTGGAAAATATGCATAGAGCGAGGAATCTCCGCTTGGTTAATTCCCAGTGTCTCCTTTATTATCTTCTGAAATTTTGTTAAGGAAATTTTTCAAAGAAATACTGGGATTACCCAATGCGGAAAATTTCCCAATAAATAATTGTTATTATATTCCGCAAAAGAAAATACAATCCGACCAGGAGGTGGACCACCTGGTCACAAACGAAATAAATCTGACAGAGTTCTTGGAAGATACTCAGGATGTGATGCAGAGTAGGTCCACTATGGTAATAACATGCATGAGTGAGATAGATAAAATGCTAATAATGAAACTTTACTTTAAAAATAGGTTGACAAAATTTTGTGGAGATTTGGTTAGAATTTTTCCTCATGTCTCAAGAGCTACGCAACTAAGAAGGAAAGAATTTATGAAATTAAGAACAAGAGTCTTAGCTCTTGAGGCATCTTTTTACCTAAAATTTCCATGTAAATGTCTTGTTAAATTACAATTGTTCAGTTCTAAGTCTTCCTTTAAAGCTTAACTCCAGCAATTCCACTATATTATTATGAATCACTTGTTCACACAGTCCTATATACTATTTATTTGTATGGACCTTCTGACTGCAACCGAGCACCACACTGCCTGTCAATCCAATCTCATCAGTTTCTTTGACTGGGTAACAAGGAAACTGGATTTGGGAGAGTCCCTAGACGTTGTGTACTTAGACTTCAGCAAAGCTTTTGATAGCGTCCCCCACCGCAGGCTATTGAGCAAAATGAAATCGATGGGAATAGGTGAAACACTTACAGCATGGGTTCACGATTGGCTGAGTGGTAGACTTCAGAGGGTGGTTGTTAATGGTACCATCTCTAAAATATCGGAGGTAGCCAGTGGGGTGCCGCAGGGCTCAGTCTTGGGCCCGATCCTGTTCAACATATTTGTAAGAGACATGACTCAAGGACTTCAAGGTAAAATAACATTATTCGCTGATGATGCCAAACTATGTAATATTGTGAGTAACGGCAATCTGTCCGACAGCACGACGCAAGACCTGCTTTTGTTGGAACAGTGGTCCTCGACCTGGCAGCTTAGCTTCAACACTAACAAATGCAAGGTCATGCACCTTGGCAACAATAATCCGTGCAGAACGTACACATTGAATGGAGAAACCTTAGCAAGGACTGCCGCAGAAAGGGATTTGGGGGTGATCATCAGCGATGACATGAAAACGGCCAAACAAGTGGAGAAGGCTTCATCTAAGGCTAGGCAAATGCTGGGTTGAATCCGGAGAAGTTTTGTTAGTCAGAAGCCCGACGTCCTAATGCCTTTGTACAGAACCATGGTGAGGCCTCAACTGGAGTACTGCGTACAATTCTGGAGGCCACATTACCGCAAAGATGTGCTGAAAATCGAGTCGGTACAGCGAATGGCCACCAAGATGGTCTCGGGGCTCAAAGATCTATCATACGAAGAAAGGCTGAACGAATTGCGGCTATACTCTCTCGAAGAACGTAGGGAGAGAGGGGACATGATTGAGACGTTTAAGTATGTCACTGGTCGCATCAAGGTAGAAGATAATGTTTTCCTTCTTAGGGGACCCTCAGCCACAAGAGGACACCCGCTGAAAATAAAGGGCGGGAAGTTTCATGGCGACACCAGGAAGTACTTCTTCACTGAAAGCGTGGTGGACAGCTGGAATAGGCTCCCAGTACAGGTGGTTGAGGCCAGCAGCGTGCAAGTTTTTAAGATCATTTGGGATGCTCATGTCAGATCTCTTCGAGGGAAAAGGTCATCAGAGAGCAATTAACTAGGGGGGTGGGTCAATGGAGTGGGCAGACTCGATGGGCCTTGGCCCTTTTCTGCCGTCACTTTCTATGTTTCTATGCCTCAGTTGCTACATTCTTCGTCAGTCCAATCTTTATTAATTATTTTTATTTATCCTTTTTTTGTATATGTATAAAATCTTCATTTACTTTTAGTGTCTAATAATCATCATATTTGTATTAGTCCTATTAGTAAGAGGAACCTCACTTAGCTTAATAGTGATTAGTGATCTTTGCACCTCTCCCGACATGCATGTTTCAATATAGAAACTTTTCTTAAACATCTTAAACAGCAGAATATTGGATAAGATAAGGAGGGGTGGGATTATGACGGATAATATATTGATAGTTATTATTTATTGGTATATGGGTGGGAGGGGTGGGTTTCTTATATAATTATTTATTTGGAATAATACAAATAAGAATGTCAAGTGATGAATTAAGGTATTTCTGAATGAATGTTGTACACTTGTTGTAATTTTTGAAAATGAATAAAGATTTTTTTTTTTTTTTAAATAAACTTTTCTTCAGGGTCGAGGCAAACTAAAATAACAAACAGAAAAATTAGGCTGTATACTTTGCTTTATAATCCTTAGACTATCCTAACAACAATCCCATCGATTGCCAATTTGTATATGGCAAATATGGAGGAGAACTACATATATAAATCGGAGGGATTTAAAAATGTCAACATCTGGAAAAGATTTTTGGATGATATATTTTTCATCTGGACAGCTTCTATGCAGGAATTAGAGTGTTTCCTTGAATGGCTGAATGATATATTGCCGAATATTAAATTTTCAGCAACTATTAATACCAAAGAAATTGCTTTTTTAGATATTATCATACAAAAAGATGTGAATGGATTTAAGACTACTTTATATCAAAAAAGCACGGATAGAAACAGCCCGCAAAGATATCATAGTTTCCATCCCGTCTGGCTGAGGAATAGTCTTCCTATCAGTCAATTTCTTCGGCTAAGGCGAATTTGCTCTACCCTTGAGGAATTTAAAATTCAGGCTAAATTAATGAAAGAAAGATTCCACCAGCGGGGATATCCAGTGAATATTATCCAACAAGCTTACACACGTGCTAAATATGCAGAGAGAGAGTTATTGTTGAATTACCATGAGACTAAAGAAGAGATAGGTTTAATCTTTGTTCAAAGATTCACCCCACTGTCTGGGAAAATCAATAAGCTAATATTAAAACACTGGCATTTATAAGACCTTTTCTAAAATATGGGGGCCATTGACATCTTTTTGTGATGATTAAACACCAGTTATTTTATTGAAATATACACCATGAATAATAGGGAGGGGGAAGGGTTCTTATTTTACTGTGTATACTATTAATAACAATGGGAAGGGGGGTGGGTTATGGGTTTATATATATACAATTGTTCTTTTTCTTGAAAGACTTACAAGTGATGTTTTCAAGAATATGTATCTTATTAAATTGTACACTTGTTGAATGATTAAAAATGAATAAAGATTTAAAAAAAAACCCAACACACTGGCATGTGGCCAGGTTAGCTGTACCAGAATCTCCGGAGAGACCAGTATTTTCTTATAAACGTACCAAAAACATTGGGGAAATGGTGAAAAATAAACCGTATAGAGATAATGTTGGCAGGGGTGCCCATTCTGTATGTGGTAGATGTCAGTGGTGTGTTTTAGCTCTCACAGGGGAATCATGGGTTCACCCAGCAACAGGAAATATATACCATACTTATGTCTCTACTACCTGTGAATCCACCGGGGTGATTTATTTGATTCAATGTCCACGTAATAAGATTTACGTTGGACAGACGATGAGATCAATAAAAACGAGCATAAATCACGGGTACGTACAGAAAGGGATACTGCTCCATTGGTAAAACATTGGCAATTGATGGGGCACACTTGGTCATATATCAAATGGAGGATTATGGATGCGGTCACAGTAGGGTGGGAGGGAGGAAATATACAGAAAGCTTTAGCCATTAAAGAACAAAAAATGGATCTTTAGACTTAAATCTTTAGTACCTCAGGGGTTAAATGACGAAATAGAATGGTTATCCATCTTGTGAGAGCTTCACATAGAATTCCATACCCCGGGCTTCTTTTTTGAAGCTAAGAGCCGTACTCCTTTTCTTTTGAAGCTGAGCCCCGCACGACGCGCTGAATGACGTCATACACGTGGCAATAAGCATTGGCGATTATGCCTGTTTGCTTCATTTTTTTGGCATTAAATCTAGTTGAGGCACTGTTGTTAGGATAGTCTAAGGATTACAAAGCAAAGTATACAGCCTAATTTTTCTGTTGGTTATTTTAGTTTGCCTCGACCCTGAAGAAAAGTTTCTATATTGAAACATGCATGTCGGGAGAGGTGCAAAGATGAACTAATCACTATTAAGCTAAGTGAGGTTCCTCTTACTAATAGGACTAATACAAATATGATGATTATTAGACACTAAAAGTAAATGAAGATTTTATACATATATAAAAAAAGGATAAATAAAAATAATTAATAAAAATTGGACTGACAAAGAATGGTAGCAACTAAGGCAGTGTGGTGCTCGGTTGCAGTCAGAAAGTCCATACAAATAAATAGTATATAGGACTGTGTGAACAAGTGATTCATAATAATATAGTGGAACTGCTGGAGTTAAGCTTTAAAGGAAGACTTAGAACTGAACAATTGTTTGAAAATACAGCATACTTTAGTTGATGATTTGTTAAATTACAAGACATTGAATATGTATTTTGGGATCCTATTCAATTGCAATAATTTCTAATAGCTCAAGAACAGAAATGAGTTTTTTCTTTTGTTTTAAATGATTCACTACTGAGAAAATTGGAGGATGTAAGAGTCCCAAATAGTAGAGAATGGTCAAAGATTCATAGGAATCAAGAACCAATTCTTAGTTTTCTTCTTATTTTTGTTAGTTGAAAAGTAGCATGTCTCCCCATTGCTGTGGGCTGGAAAAGGAATTTTGTGTTGTATACATAAGCATTGTTAAACTTTGTGTAAGAATCCTTTTTTTCCTGGTATCATTTGATATTGTAATTATTAAATTTATAAATAAAAATAAAAAAAAAGACAGTGTCTCATATTCATTTGGGGCCCCAAAAAGGCACTAGGTCTTATTTTCAGATAGGGCTTTTTTTTTTTCATGTACTTGATCATCTCTCCCTTCCTCTCCCTCACCCCAATTCTTCCTCTTTACTTTCCCCCACATGTGCAACAACTTTCTTCCCCTCTCACCATCCCCAGTGAGACTGTGAAGCAGCCTATGAGTGCTGCTGGCCCGACGCTCTTCTGCAGCAAGGTATTTATGGTTGCGGTTGGCGGGAATAGGTTGGGAGGGAAGGATGATCAGCGGGGGTTCGATGGTTCAGCTGCACGGTGAGGGCGGGAGGGGGGGGGGAACACGGCTGCATATGCCTATGGCTTATTTTCGGGAGTAGGGCTTTTCTATGTAGTAAACTCTCACTCATTCTGCACTGCTGCACTTTAAAACTACTGAATGTTCCTTGCTGTTTTTACCTGTCATTCGTGTCTCTCATCCTCCATGTCTTTCTCTCCCGCCCACAAAGTGTACGTGCCGGTAAATGTTCTACTTACTGGGCCTGCTTGCGGCGCACGCACCCAAAGGAGCGCGCTTAAGGAGCAGGTAGTGCTTCTTAGTGCACTCCTTCATGCACCTCCTAAGTGCAGACTCGCCTGGTTCTTCGCCATAGGATTTTTTACTTACACATTATCCTGTGAAACTATTCTCTCCTGTCTTGTCTTCACTGAAAATTTCTGCGGCCATTATGACCTTCCCCACTTCTCAAATTCCAGTACACTGGGGACACCGTCCTATCCACCATCTTAAATATGATATATCTCCCTCTTGTCAGAGGTCTAATTTAATCTATCCAACCCCACCCACTCATTCTCCTATTATGTACCCAAATGTATTTAATTTCGGACTAATCAATGCCTGCTCTCTAAAATCTAAGGAAAAATTATGTTCTTACCTGTTAATTTTCTTTCCCTTAGACGCAGCAGATGAATCCAGAGACCAATGGGATAGCCCACATCTACCAGCAGGCGGAGATAGAGAAACTGATCAACAGGTGGTCCTATTGGCTGGCACTCCTCCTGTCTCATCAGTATAGCTCCTTGCCCAAGCGCATGTAACCAGCAATAAGCATAGCATGTAAAAAACTTCTTTCCCAGAACAAATCGCAAAAGGCAATGATACAGAATACAACTATCAACCACAACAAACCGCGAAAGTTGCACAAGAAAAAAAACAAACCGACAGACAATACCAGAAAGGGTGGGGCTCTGGATTCATCTGCTGCGTCTAAGGGAAAGAAAATTAACAGGTAAGAACATAATTTTTCCTTCCCTAGCAACAGCAGCAGATGAATCCAGAGACCAATGGGATGTAGCAAAGCAATCCTCAATCTGGGTGGGAAGCAAACGCCGCCTCCGCAACAACCAAAGCACTAAACACATCTACCGCATGTGTCCCCACATCCAACCAGAAATGCTGAGAAACAACACTCTCGGAAGACCAAGCAGCCGCGAGACAAAACTCCTCCAAGGAAAAAACCTCTGGACCGAGTCCAAGAAGTAGCTATCGCACTGGCGGAATTGTCATGAAGTTCGTTCGCCAATCGCTTTCCTGCCATCAAGTAAGCAGAATGTCCTCCTGGACCCATCGAGCGATGGCGGCTTTGGACGCCGCCAGAAGATTGAGGCGTCCCGTGAATAATATAAAAACAGGTGATCTAAACAACCAAAAGTCATTAGAAACCTTGCTCTCGAAGAAAGCTATGCACTATCAAAAAATGCAATGAATAAAAGCACGACTCCCTATTCCTCCTCCCAGGAAGAAGGAAGGAAAAGTGAGCTAGTCATAAAAGAAAGGATTGTGGTTCCGACTGAACTGATACCGCAGATAAGGGAAATCAGAAATAAGAATCCCCGCTGAACAAGGCCTGCAACTCGGAAAACTGCAGAACTGAAACCAAAGCCACAAGAAACCCCGTGGTCAACGGCACAAGGAGGAAATGACGCCTACGGGAAACTGCGAAGAAGTACCGGAAGATTGCACTCCAGACAGGGCTTTTAAGAGGTGTACAAATATACCATGCTCCGTTTAGGAACGGAACGACATGAAGCTGAGAAGTAATCGAAGAGCAATATGCCTAGCCCCGGTAACCAGCAAAGAATAACACTCGAAGTTGAAGGGAATGGAACGCTAAGCCCTTGGCAATACCCCTGTGCCAAAAAGTAACTATGTAAGGGTGCAAAGTTGAGAAGTATCCAAAAGGAAGCAGGTGAAGACGTCTGTAGCGCCAGGATAAGAGAAGAAACAACCCGCTGCGCATAACCCTTACACGTCAGGACTTCTCAAAAGCAAGGTCGTAATACCAAAGTAGTACGAATATCCATGTCGATCGGACCCTAGGTGAGCAAATCCGGAGATACCAGGAAACGTCATAGTCCAGCTGTTGAAAGAGTCATCCGATCCGCATAGCAAGGATGGCGTAGCCAAGCTAGAATTCTACAAATACAGTGCCCGGAAAGCTAGCTGAAGATGGCAAATCCAAGCCATCATCAGCCAGGGGAAAACACTGAAAAAGAGAAACCAGAGGTGAGAAAGAAGCCACGCTGTTTCCCCCCTCTAACTCCCACTCCCTGTGCTAGGAAGTATTGAATCGAGAGACGAGACCAAGGGTTCTAGTACCAGGAGATAGAGCTGGAACGCCTGAGCCAAAATTCCCAATATCCAGGACGTAGAAGATGTCACTATCACTAACGTGCACACTAGCTAGAGCGTACACAGTGCTGAACACTGTAACAATACAAGAAATGGGTCATGGTCAGATTGCACGGAGAGAAAGCCTATCCAAACTCTTTTCTTGACCCCTAAAATGATCTGCCAACAGAAGAGGAAGATGAGGGTCTACCCATCGAAGTAGAATAACAACTGTACCCGGCAATGGAGTACAGCACCTACTGCCCAAGCTGTAGAGAAATATCCCCATCAAAATACCGACTGAAAGGCCCTCAGCGGCATTCCGGAAGAAGGGTCTGAAACTCCAGAAAGGTAGCCTGACCACGCTCAAGAGTAGAAGAATGAACAAGTACGGAGTCCCGAGTCCCCCCAACCCAGGATGTATGGTGGCCATGAGCTAGTCCAGCAAAGACCGAGGCATGCCTTTTAAAAGAGAAATCTCGCTGAGCCACCAAAACATTCAGAGCGATGCTTGAGGAGCCTATCAACCAATTGGAGCCCTGAGAAACCGGGCACCACCAGAACAAGGACGACTGCTGTAGCGTTATAATGGGAAAGCAAGCCAAAGTTCCCAGTGCGGTCAACAACAGAATTCCATACTCTGAGTCATGGTGACCAAAGAAGCCTGCAAACCTGAGACTGTGATCCATCGCCCAAGTTTCTGGGAAGAACATATGTCTCTCCCATAGGAACAAAAAAACATCTCCTCGACATATCTATAAATAGTACAGGAGAAAAGAGCGCTGTGCAAATTGCGAAGATTCACGTCCAAAGAACTGAGGAAAGAAATCACCCTGTTCATGTCAGTCAAATGGCCCGACTGAAAGACATCCGAATCCAGCATTCAGTCAAGAAGAAATTAGGTGAATCACCTGGTAGCGCCAAAACAGTACCTTTAGCCACAAATTCTAAAATTTTCTTGAACCTTGGATAGGAGAAATGGCACATGCCAAAATCGAAAGCGCTGCCCAAAGAGAGACAAGCAACTAACTGCCAAGGTATTGAATCCATGATTGCCACCCCTCCATATTATATCATTAAATTGATGCAGTCTATGCCGCCAATACCTCTCAGTCTAGGTGGATTACAACAAGAGGGTGCCTCGGCACTGCCATGGAGAATACATGGGTAAAAGAGGTATGTGGCGGGATCAGGGAGGGTCAATCAGGAATCGCTAGATCAATTTAACAAATGACTGGAAGAGAAACCGGAAAAGCGTTCATCCGGGACACCGCTGCAATGACAGGTTGTCCAGAGTGAGGCGCTATCAATCCAATGGAGATATATCGGACACAAAATATACCAGCAAGGCCACTAGACCGTCCCATTTAGGGGCCAGATTGGAAAAGAGAGACTGCACGCCACTTGGATACAGAAAGAATCGGAGCGGAGTATCCGTTACCATGAAATAGGGGAACGCCGGAAAGGCCTGTGCAACAGCGGAGGAACATGAAAAGCACAGGAAAGGAAGAAAGGTATTCCCCCTACTATAAGCGGATAAGTTCCGCCAGGGCACCTAGCACTGCTGCCCCAAAACTGAGTTCAGTGCCCCTCAGCGAAGGACATATACCTGGCAGGCAGAAAGAGAAAACACCATGTCCAAAATACACTGCAGGGATGATGCAAACTGGCAAACAGCCCTGTCTCCCCTCTCAGAGAGCCGTTCATCACATGGCTACAAGGGAACGACCCCACGCATAACAATGCGAAGAGGGGAAAAAAAGAAATAGGGGAGCTGATTAACATACGTCAGGAAAAGACCATAGCCGCATAAGGCTGTTGAGTATCCCGAAAAACACAGGACCCTGCGTTGATCCAGATACAAACAAAACCTAGTCCTGCCCGCTTGAAAAGTGAAGGTGCCACCAGGTAACCCCACATTACTAAGAGCGCGTAGCCCCAACAGGAAACTCAGCACGCCAGTACAAGGCGGTTTATTTTTATTTATTTTTTTGTTGTAAATTCTATATCCCTTGTATTATCATCAGTAAGTGTACAAAATTACTTAAACTCTCCAGCAATATACTAGACATACATATGACAAGGACATATGACAAGGAAATATTGTAATAGCACCACCTGATACCAGTAGCGCGACCCCAAGGCGCAAATAAGAGGCAACAGCCAACAGGCAGAACTCTTTCCATACCGGGACCCCGGGATGCAGGAGGAGCAAACCAAACCAAGACCCGGGTATCCCTTCCCCGCCGCTGACCGTCCCAGCGGCAAAGCACCTCCTGCTGACCCAGCGCCGTGACAAGCTGTAACCAAGGGGTCAATTGCCGAATGGACTCCCTCTCCAGCGCCCTCAGGCAAGGCAGGATGGCTCCCAGACCCCAAAGAAACACTTCCGGAGAGAGTCCCACCGCCACGTGAACAGCAACTGTACCTGCAACCCCCGACACAGTCAAGACCAGAACCGGGAGACTGGGGAGGCGCAGAGATAAGTCCGCAGCTGAAAACAGGCGCTAATAACGCAGTGGCTCCGCTGCCAGCGTTGGAGCAGAAGCGCGAGCCACCCACTCACTGAAAGGCACTGACTCCACAAGCGCGACTCACTCGGCGGCTTGAACACCGCCGTGGCACCCACTGCGCACAGGACAGCCCCAGCGAACAGGCCGCAAAAATCAGGTCTCTCCCGCCCATGCACAAAAACAAGCTCATGGCTCCCGCGCGTGGGAAAACACCGATTTGAACAACAGTGCCCAAGACACCAAACAGAAGGCCTTAACTGAAAAAAGCACCCATTGCAAATGAAAAACTCCCCATACTGCACAGTGTTCACTGCCCTAACAAGGCTTAGAAGATGAGGAAAGCTAGTTGGAAGGCACGCGACCGCACAGCTGCAGGTACTCCAGAACAAGCACAAAACCAACACAAATCCGTAGGTCCAAAACAACCGCAAAATAATATAACCCGCAGGGCAATGCAACAAAGGGATACTCACAACCAGGCTTAGAGGACTGACAGACACCAAAGGGATACTCACAACCAGGCTTACAGGACTGACAGACACCGGTAGACACCGGTTGAGCACCCTTGAGAATGCATAACTGCAAATAGCAAATGGTCTCTTTCTTTTTTTTTTTTCAAGGGAAAGAAGAAAAATTAGAGACCCAGCTAACCCCTCTATCACTGGAGGGAGGGTGAGGCAGGGACAAGGGGGGGCCCAAGTGTAACCTCTAAAGCCGGCACCGTCCAGCTGGACACCCCTGTCTCACTGAAGAGGGAAACCTCAACAGGAGAAATATAATTGCTGCCTCACTGAAGAGCAAACCTCAACAGGAGAAATATAATTGCTGCCTTACTGAAGAGCAAACCTCAACAGGAGAAAATATTTATCCAGCCACAGCCAGAATCCAGGAGCTAGTGGAACAGCGACTGGAACAGCGACTTTCCCCTGCTGGGAGATAGAGCATACTGATGAGACAGGAGGAGTGCCAGCCAATAGGACCACCTGTTAATCAGTTTCTCTATCTCCGCCTGCTGGTAGATGTGGGCTATCACATTGGTCTCTGGATTCATCTGCTGCTGTTGCTAGGGAAATACCATTTACTTTATGATATTGTGATATAAAACAAATACGACATACTTTGTATCACTGAAACTAGGCTAGCAGAGGGAGAGGAAAGTTCTCTCTCCCACTCATGCCCCCCAGGCTACCACTATCAATACAACTGCTATCAATCAAAAGAAAAAAAGAAGGTGGTCTAGCAATAATCCACCGTGAAGCTCTAATTACTGATCTAGAATTTTCTTCTAATAACAGCATTTTGGAATTCCTACAATTTAGGTTAAAATCTAACTACTCCTCAGATTATTTACTACTCTATCTTCCGCCTCCTGAAGTGGTCAAACTTAACTCTGCTTGTCGGTTACCTTTGAATTCAGCACTTCTTCTCTTAACCCTGTCATCTTAGGAGACTTCAATGTTCATTTTGACGACCCCACTATGTCACTACTGAACTACTGACTCTATTGAAGGATTTAAACCTTTCACCTCTACTACAATGTCCTACACACAAAGCATGACATTCCTTAGACATGATTCTCGTGCCGTTCTCACAGAAAGACCTGTTTCAAATTAAGTCTTGCACACAACTACCATGGTCTCATCACTTCCTTATTTTTTTCCCAGCTCACTAAATCCAATTCTTTAAACCTCAGCCCCAAGATTATACTTTCTCGAGACTATGCTAAATTAGACGACGCAACTATTTCCACCCATTTCCAGTCCAATATAGTGAAAACATCAATAACCTCCATTGAGGAGAAAGTAGCTTCATGGACAGACGCTATAACTAGACTTCTAGATACTGTAGCTCCTACTACTACTCATACCATTTCCCCGCGCAAGCAAAAAAAAATCCCTGGTACAATTCCAACCTAATACTTATCAAGAAACAGTTACGTTCTCTGGAAAGAAAATGGCGACATAACAAAATTCTATATAACTTAAATAAATTTAAGGAACAAACTAATTACTACAAATCTGAAATTAATAGACTAAAAAAAAAAATACTATTCCAAACAAATAAAAAAAGCTAGAAACACTTCTTCACTATACACAATTGTTAGATCTCTCACTACGCAGAAGGCTGAGCAACATTTAACAGTTTCATTATCTACAGCCCAATCTATTGCTTCCCACTTTATCAATAAAATTCAAAGCATTAGAAGCTCCTTTCCACAAGCAAATGTTACTAATGCAACACCAACCCCCTCCAACCCTGGGGACTCAGTAAATTCACCTACATCCATGTATCTTCCGCTTTCAAAATGTTCAAGATTTATTCTACCCACTCTCCAAGACCTTCAGAGACCTTTGAATTCATTAAACCCAGAAGGCTCCAATTCTGAAATTCTTCCACCATCTATACTGAAATGCTTTCTCATTTTTTGGTCCAGATATTTTAAATCTAGTCCATAACAGCTTGGCTACAGGAATAGTTCCCAAAATGTGGGCAGAATCAATTATTTACCCAATAATTAAAGACCATAAAATCAGTTCACTTGATTATCGCCCAATCGCAAATATTCCCTTCTTGGCTAAACTCATTGAGAAAATTGTCTTTTGACAAATTTCAGACTTCATTGAACAAACAAAAGTTCTGTATCCAAACCAGACTGGATTTCGTCAACACCACTCCACCGAACTTTCACTCATTGGGTTGACCACTAAAATCCTTTATCGTCTAGACCATCACCAGTCTGTATTACTCATTTCATTAGATCTTTCATCAGCCTTCGACCATAGATCATAAACTTCTTTTGTCGCAATTATATGATATTGGTATCACAGACCAAGTTCTTGACCTGGTTTTCCTCTTTCTTTACTGATCGGATCTCCAAGGTTGTTTTCAATTAAAAATTAATGATTTTTCCATTCAAACTCAAAAATCTACTTATCAAAAAGTGGTACCCTCTCTAAAATTATTGGGAGTCACATTCGACTGTAAATTTACTTATCACTTACATATTAGTACAGTGGTCCAACGCTGCTTCTATCGACTGTGCATGATAAAAGCTTTAGAAAAATTGTTAGAGCCCACGTCCCTGAACATTTTAATCCACTCCCTTGTTATTTCATGTATAGATTACTGCAACGCCCTCCTCAAAGGCATAACAAAAAAGGAAATAAGAATACAACCCTCTTTTACATAAAGCTCATTGGTTGCCATTAGAACATAGGATCACCTATAAAATTCTCCTGCTAACTTTTAAAACCAGAGAAAATAACCAGCCAGAATTAATTAATAACCTACTTATCCCCTATATTCAAACAAGGACTTTAAGATCTACAGCCCACAACCTTCTTACCATCCCCTCATTGAAACATATAAGCACAATGAGGACTACAATTTTCTCTGTTAGCACCCCCTCTCTCTGGAACAGTATTCCAAATTATTTACGTGAAAAATCAACTCTTGCCAACTTTAAGGTGAAGTTAAAGACATTTCTCTTTCTCAATGAGAAAGCGAGACCAGAAGGCCTTGAGCATGCGCAAATGCTCAAGGACCAGTCCAGCCAAGAGGGAGGATCTTCTATGCCCAGTGCAACCCAGCCAAGAGGGAGGATCTTCGGGCACCGGCATGTCCTGTGCGTTGGTGCTGGTGCCAAATCGACGTAAGGGATGCTATTTGGGTGCTTGGCGGTGGATGCAGGATCGCGGGGGTGGGGCTCAGCTTACGAGGTGCCGAATTTGCGAATGTTTTGCTTGTCTTGCAAAACACTCACAAACCGGTGCGCTCGTAAACCGAGGTTTGACTGTACTAATATATCCTAAAGCAAAAATAAAATAAATATAAATTTTTTTTCTACCTTTGTTGTCTGGTTTCTGCTTTCCTCATCTTCTCTTCATTCAATTCCTTCCATCCCTTATCTGCCTTCTCTCTGCCTTTTCCATATGATCTGTTACTGTGCCTCTCCCTTCCATCTCTTCCTCTCCTCCCATTGGTCTGGCACTCATCTTCCCTCCGCTGCCCGCATAGTCTGTCATCTCTCTCTTGCCCATTTCCCTTCAGCATCTTCTCCCCACTCTCTCGTCCCCATTTCCCTTCAGCGTCTTCAGCCCACTCTCTCGTCCCCATTTCCCTTCAGTGTCTTTTCCTCTCACTCTCCATTTCCCTTCAGTGCGTGCGCACAGTCCAGCACCTTCCCTCCCTCCTGATTGCCACCGTCCGGGCAACTCCCTCCCTTCCCCTCACCTTACCATGGCTTTTCTATTTTCATCTCCCAGCTGCCTGAGCCAGCTTTGATCAAGTCGCGTGTGGCTGCCGAAACTTCTCTTCTGATGAAACTTCCTGGTTTTGGTTGCATCAGAGAAGTTTCGGCAGCCACATACGACTTGATCAAAGCCAGCTTGGGCAACTGGGAGACAAAAAACCCCAGAAAATCACCACGATAAGGTGAGGGGAAGGGAGGAAGATGCCCAATCGGTGCCCGCGCAAGTTTCCTTCCATAACTGCGGAGACAAGGCCATTCACCACTCCACGGGGCGGTGAATGGCCTTGTCCCCGTACCCGCATTGATGATGACTTTTTCTCCCACTGTGTCATTTTCTAATACTATGCACTCCCATCCCAAATATTCACAAATTGTTTCAGCAACAGATACAGCAAAGTGTTGACAGCTCCAGTAAGACTCTCTATGCTAGACTGCCACTAAATTTACATGGCCCTATGATTAATGTCCTGTATTCTGATGTAGGAGGTCAAAGTCAAAACTGTCAAAGTCCTCATGGATGGGGCCACATGATTCGTATCCTTTTTATAAGCCCAGCTCATGGAACACTCACCCTGCGAGCCCAGTTCACCAGATCATCTAGTTTTGTGATGATATATTCTCCTTTACTGCTGGGCAGGGTAGACTGCAGGGGAACAACAGCAGGGTTCTTTTGACTGTTGGGAGAGTACAGTCACCAGTAAATAAACACACTGCATACTTATTTTTATCATAGTTTTCACAGTTTTATCCAAAGCCAGTTACACTGTCACTTCATGACTGCTTCTCATCTGAAACCATGTGTTCATATATGTAATACTCCAACATTTTTGTAGCTGTGTCCCAGGGTACAGAAAAAGCTGAAAGAAGGAAAGATTAGGTTCTTACCCCAATAAACTTATTTCTAGTTGGCAGACACTCCATTCCTGGACGTGTGGGTAGTCTATCATTTCTCGAGAGAATTCCTGCAGGGAGCTTCATTAGCATTCTTTTGCTCCGCCTCCCATCCTTCTGGACTGTCCTCCAATTCATCAGTTCATACCAAAGCAGATGGTCAGCCCTGGAGAGGAAACGGAAGAGGGAGGGGTATGGGGACACTCCCTAAACATGTCTGTGCTGCTCATATCATTAAACATATACTGTAACAGATAAACAAAATTTAACCATTTGCAATACATAACAAGGTGAAAAAGAAACAAGTCACCAACTTGAGCACCAACTGCACTAAAAATGTGGGAGATTTCATAGATACCCCCTAGTTTCTACAATGTGGCAGTCATGTCCTCTATTTTTGTCAAGGCTGAACAAAGGAAAGAAACATGATGTCTGGACCAGATTCCCCAGCACCTCTGAGACAGCAAGCAGATATATGAACATCTGACAGGGCAGGCTTCAAGAATGGAGTGTCTGGCTACTAGAAATATTATTATCGAGGTAAGAACCTAATCTTTCTTTCTAGTGTGACAGACACTCCATTCCTGAATATGGGATTTATCAAAGCAGTCCCTCAAGTTTAGGGTGGGACAGATTAATCTACTATCAGAAATGAAGATCAGAATGTGGACTCCTGTATGGTCGCCACGTCCACCTTGTAAAACATTATGAACGTATAGAGAGAAGACCAAGTGGCAGCTCTACAAATTTATAGGGACTCTGCCAAAGATTCCGCCCATGAAAAAATTATGCTTCTAGTAGAGTGCGCCTTTATGGATATAGGCAGACATTTTCCATTTCCGATATAGGCTGAAGAAATGAAAATAGTCTCTTTTGAGTCTGGTTGACCTTTATGGGCAGCCCCAGCGAATACAAACAGATGGCCCAACAATCAACATTTGTTTGTAACCTCTGGATGCTGCAATATGAGTCTATTAACATTCAACAATTTCAACACCTGATCACTCTTTCTTGATTCCGAAGTGAAAGCCGATTTCTTGGTTGATATGGAAAGATGGGACTGTACGCAAGACCACACCTCAAACCAAAATTCTGAGAAATAGATCTCTGCAGGACAAAGCCTGATATTACGACACTTGTCAGATGGAGGTAATCACTACCAAAAACACCATCTTGATGGTGAAGACCATCAGGAAAGCCTACTCCAGAGGGTTGTAGGGTTCTCTCATCAGAGTCCAGAGGACCAGATTAAGATCCCACATTGGAAAAGGCTGTTGCATTAAAGGACAGGGGCGTAACCTGCCCTTCAGAAACTTGAGCACATCTGGATGTGCAGCTACGGTGATCTTATTAATCCTAGGCCTAAAATAGGAGAGCCCTGCAATCTGAACTTTAAGGAAGCCAACCACTAGGCCCTTTTCTAGACCTTCCTGCAGGAAGGCAAGTACCACAGAGATTGGTTCCAAGCTCGAGTCCTCACTCCTCTGCGTGCTCCAAGTTTGGAAGCAGTTCAAGGCTTTTCCATATGCTGCTATAATTGCTTCCTGGTTCATGTCTTCGACTAAAGAACTAAACCGCCTTCTTGTTGGCTGCCGATGCCATCAGATCAAATGTCGGGTGCCCTCACCGATTCATAATGCAGGGGAAGGCTTTCTGAGACAGTGACCATTCCCCGGGATCCAGGATCTTCCGGCTGAAGAAACCAGCTTGCACATCTGTTGCTAAGAGCGCCAGAAGATGGGCCTCCACCCATCGAAACAGCATATGGGCTTCCAAGCTTAGAGCAGCGCTTTTGGTGCCTCCCTGACGACTAACATAGGCTACCATCAATGCGTTGTCTGAGAAAACTCATACTGCTTTGTTCTGTAATGTGCTCCCAAACCCATGATGCGCCAGGCGGATGACTTGAAGTTTCAAGCGGTTGATCGACCACTTCCTCTGGGAAGGGGACCATGTCCCTGAACTGGACACCCCTTGCAATGTGCCCCCCAGTCAGGTTGGCTGATGTCCGTTGTCAAGAATCACCCTCTGGTGATAGACTGGGGTTCCAATCACCAAGCTAGACTGCGATGAGCTTCTGCTGTCCATAGCAGCTACTGGTGAAGCGCACCTCCCTGTGGGTACCATCGGGAGAGGAGTATATCCTGGAGTGGACACAAGTGTGCCCTTGCCCAGGGGATTATATCCATGTTCGCAACCATTGATTCCAGAACCTGCAAATAATGCCAGGCTGTTGGAGTAAACTCGCTCCGAAACTCCCACAAGTCTCAAGTGTATTTTTATTTTGATATACCACCTATCCACCAGTCTAGGCGGTGTACATATAAATTTAAAAGCAAACAGAGGAGGAATAAAACAAAGTTATCAGAGGGCCAGACACATACAGACAATGGACAGAGACTTGGTATAAGAGGTAGCGAGGAGACTACTAGTTACATTAGTTTTCTATCAAAGACAGAAAGGGTGCGACACAGTGGGTGGGAAGAATGAGTCTTGGCATGAAATTGTGATAGAATTATGTAATGAAGGCATTGTTCCTCATTAGATTGTAACTTCCTAATCAGAGGATCTAAAGAAAGCACAAAGAGAAGCGGCAACAATGGGCATCCTTGCCGAGTGCCATGATAAATCACAAAGGGGGCGAAAGACCCCCATTCACCATTATTTGCTCCTCAGGATCACTATACAGTGCTTGGATGACAATAAAAAAGAATGGACCCATCCCATAAGCCGGGAGCACAGCAAACAGTGTCCAAGCCAGGCTGGAAGACTTGAACATCGAGGCCAAAAGAATTGCCAGAATGGATTCTCTCTCCCACATGACTGGGCTAGAGACTCCGTTCCGTGAATTCAAATAACAGATGAGGAAAAGTCATGTCATAAACAATTAGAATTTATTAACAGTGCGCCCATTGTCTGGGAAGAGCAAGCCATCAGAATTTCAGTGCTCTTCAAAGGGAGAAAGCAAGGACAAACAGATTTATATCCTATGTGACATCATTTGTAATAATTATGCTTTAGAATACAATGGTACAGTTGATCACATGACTTCCTTTCCAAAAATGCCTTACGTCAATGTGAACATTAAAAGTCCATTCTGTTAAATTTTTTAACCCAGCAGGTGGCAGCGTTTCACTTTTTCTTTCTAAATTACTTTTGATCTCTGACCTTCAAATTTTCAAATTAGAGAGCTGCACGGGAACAGGGACGACGGGAATCCCGCGGGACCCGCAGGGATCCCACAGGTTCCCCCTTCAGGTCACGGAGATCCCATGGGGACGTCCCCTAGGGTCGCGGGGATCCCGTGGGGATGCCGCCTAGGGTTGCGGGGATCCTGCGGGGTTCAATGCACTCAAGTCGCAAGGCTCGTCTTCTTTTTACTACCTGCCCTGCCGCAGCACACTGCCGACCGGAAGTCTTCCACGATGTCAGC
This sequence comes from Geotrypetes seraphini, assembly GCF_902459505.1. NCBI lineage: Eukaryota > Metazoa > Chordata > Amphibia > Gymnophiona > Dermophiidae > Geotrypetes > Geotrypetes seraphini. The sequence continues at coordinate 125,693,064 of NC_047091.1, forward strand.
GCTGACATCGGAGGAAGGGCTTAAGCAAAGCCCTCCCTCCCTCCGACGTCAGCGCTGACATCAGGAAGACTTCCGGTCGGCTGTGTGCTGCAGTAGGACAGGTAGGGAAAAGAAGACGAGCCTTGCGGCTCGAGCTCCATTTTGCTTGCAGATGAGGGCTGGGAGGCGGAACACAAAAGGGGGAAGGGAGTGCGTTTTTGGCACAAGGCATGAACTTGGGAGAGAGGATAGAGGAAGGGAGGGAAAGAGGTGGGGGAGGGAGTTCGTTTTGGACACAAGGCATGAACTTGGGAAAGAGGATGGAGGAAGGGAGGGAAAGAGATGCTGAGGTGGGAGAGAGAGTGCGTTTTTGGAAACAAGGCATGAACTTGGGAAAGAGATGCTGAGGTGGGGGAGGGAGTGCGTTTTTGGACACAAGGCATGAACTTGGGAAAGAGGATGGAAGAAGGGAGGGAAAGAGATGTTGAGGTGGGGGAGGGAATGCGTTTTTGGAAGCAGACCCTCGACCTCAGAGTCTGTGCTCTCCCACAGCCAGAGCTGTCCCAAACTGCAGCACCAAAAAGCCTCACAAATAGCAAAAAGGACAGAATTTAATTGAAAAGAAACACGAGCAGAAAAGACAAACTCCTACCATCTCATTTGTATAGAGACAACTGAGGAATTGGAGAACCACCTATAAATATGGGAAGCAGAGCAAAAGAATGCTAATGAAGCTCCCTACATGAATTCTTCTTGTAAGGGATTGACTACTTATACGTTCAGGAATGAAATGTCTTGTCACACTAGAACTGGACATGTTTTTCCTTTCTCAGCTATGAAACATTCAGACTGCAGTGTAGCATCATCACTAAACACTGCAAAACATGGGAGCTAATAGGTTGATAAGACAATGGTACCTATATTCCTCCCCAGGATTCTCTAAACACTGTACAAATTGCATCCACTTGCATAAACTTGATGGGCCTCTGGTCTTTTTGTCAACTTTTTATTTTTACTAAGCAAAGGGCAATGATAAGAAATTAGTTATTACCTGGAAGCATTTTCTGTCAGGAAGTTCTGATGCAGGACTTGAGTCTGAACAGTGGCCAGGAAAGCGGACCTATTAAAAGGACAGTAACAAGTATGAACAGAAATTTACTGCATGAGAAACAGATACCATTTGTACAGACTTACAGAAGGAAACCCGCAGCAAACCAGTATATAAGGGAGAGGGGCAGGGCAGTAGTAAGTAAAAAGCAAACTAGGGACCTGTTTAGGCCTACATATTTATAAATCCAACTCATAGTTTGCTTCTCTCCATCAAGTCCGCAAGGTGGTTAACAGCAAAGTAAGGTATACATTCGCGAATTTGCGGACTCAGTCATTTGCGGTATTTTCTGACCGCCTCTTCTTGTCAGAAAATACCACAAATGACTGACCAATGGAAAAGCTCTCTATGCTCAGCCAGTGTTCCCTTCCCCAACCCACAGTCTTTCCTGGCCGCATGCCTCCCGTGCCCCCTCTCACAACACGTAGAGCAGAAAAATCACCAACCCCCACCAATCTCTGGAAGATGCCACTAAGGCAACCAGGGCACCTTTGCTGGGGCTGGTCGCGGGGAAACCTCAAGGGTCAGCACTCAGCACCATGCTCAAGACCAAACTGTGGTGTCTTCTGTGGCCTGATGAGGCACATGAGACCTGAGGTAGAAGGCAACTTTTTTGTTTTTTTAAATTGGGGACAAAGCAAGAGAGGAGGTGGAGAGCCGATTATAGTACTCTTCCGATATTTGCAGTTTTTCAATATTCGCGGTCACTCTGCAAACGTAACCCCTGCAAATTTCGGCTTAGTACTGTAAATGCATTCAATACATTGCAATAAAAGAGCAAAACAATGAAAAGATGTTTTTCACTGAACATCTTTTCACTGAGACATAAGCTAAAGAAAGTAGAGACAATTTTACATCCCTATCGTAAAGAGACTAACTTCCACGTTATAGGGTCCATGCATGAAAGGGGAATGAACGTTTAGTACTGACCCAGTTAAATTCATCAGGAACTATCAAAACTAACTGCTGTGAGGATCACAAAGGTCTCTAAAGATAGAAGCCGTTGTACCACCTTGATGTAAAATAAGGAGCTTGTTCCTGAAAGATCTTCTAGACAAGAATTGTACTGTGGAAGAGTGGCCTAGTGGTTAGAGTTGCTACCTCAACACCCTGAGACTATGAGTTCAATTCTCACAATAGCTCCTTGCGACTCTGAGCAAGTCATTTATTTCATTGCACCAGGTACAAAATAAGTATCCATGTAAATATGTAAACTGCTTTGATTGTAACCACACAAAAAGGCAGTGTATCAAGTTACATCCCCTTTACCCTTAAGGTAAAATAAGGAGTTCATCCTTACAAAACCATGTGATAAAAATTTAAGCTCAATTTGCCATTGCACAGGCAACCAGAGCATATAGAACAGGACAAATATGATCTTGCAGCCTAGTATTGGTTAACAAATGCTTCACTGTATTTTGGATCTCTGTAGTTATTGAGGGAGACCCAATTACACAGCATTACAGTAGTCCCAGCATGATAAAGTCAATACCAACCTTTGCCAACAGAGTCCCCCAAACAGGATTGGAGATAATGCATATTCCAAAGCTGAGAGAAAACAGGCTTTCACCACTGAATTGATTTCTCTCTTCATGATTAAAATTAATCCAACCAAACTTTTCCTAGAATTTTGACCTCAGGGCTTGGGATCAATACATACACATCCACCCACTCACACTTTAGCACAAGTAAAGCGCATAGAGATTTTATCCCTCGTCCATAACATTTCCATCTTTTCACAATTTGATTTAAATTTATTTGTTCACAAACAATTTAGAAAGGATCTTCTCAAACATGCCAGTCCAATGGTTCACATGGCAAAATTTTTGCTCTAATATATTAGCTGCTGGCAAAGAGAAGAGTATGAATGTGTATGGGGGGGGAGGAATCCACTAATACTTACTATAAAGCTCTATGTATGTGTGGGACAGGGGTTTACTTAAAAAAGTGTCTTCAATCTTGCTGTTAGGGTTGCGTATCATTCAATACCAAATAGCAAAAACATTTTAGTTTTCAGCATCAGGTATTCATAGCAAAAGTAAAAAACACAAACATGTTCCCTGGACTCCACATCAACAGGAAAAATAAGAGGAGCAATACATATTATTATTATACACTCTACAAAATCAGGTTCTGTAAACCACCACCACAGAATGACAGACTAAACCTTAGTAGCAGAAGAAATTTCATCAGTAATTTTAAATATTTTCTTCAGACATAGATCACATCTTTAGAAAATAAATCTGCCCTGAAAACATCCATTACTTTATTGGGAAAAAAATTTAAGAAATGTTGTTCATATGCCATGATTATCCCAGAAGTTGCGTCAAGAGGAGAAACTTACGCCCACAGACGCACGCGACTGAACGGCTTTGAACAAGACTACAAAACATTCCGAAAAGAAATAAAGACTCTACTCTTCAAGAAATTCCTGCAAATGACTTAATACCGCTAGCTCCTTCCCACTTCCCAATACCACTCCCTAATACCTTCCTGATTCCCCAAAGCAACCTCATCTACTCCGTATCTCCTCTATAAATTACCAGATCTCTTCATGTAATACCTCTTTTGTAATTCTTTTGTAATCCGCCTTGAACTGCAAGGCAATGGTGGAATAGAAATCTCGTAATGTAATGTTATTCAATCTTAAAATGCGCCGCGAAGGTAAGGGGGAGGGAGGGAGATAAGATAGATTCGGGTAGGTAGGAAGGAGGGAGGGTGACCACGCACATTCCCTCCCTCTACTGTGGGGACAAGGCCATTCACCGCTCTACGGGGTGGTGGATGGCCTTGTCCCAGTACCAACAGTGAGCACTCCCCCCCACACACACACATTGTTTCGGCGGGTAAGCCACCGTGTCATTCTCTAATGCAAATCTCCCTCATGCATATTCATTTCTCAAACAAACAACTCAGCTATTTGTTACTAAAAAGTTTTTTTCTTTTAATTATTTTAATAACCTAAACAGCAACCACCCTGTATCACTAATCAATTATAAATATTACATAATTTTTTCACAGTTTATAAATATTTTTAATTTGTGAACCACTCTTCCATCTACTAAATAATACACCATTCACACATATGTATTCACTCAAACAACCAATAGCAGCATTCTGTGCAGTCACAATATCTGAGTTGTTTGAGCACTTTAAGAGGCAGCTATTTAATTAAACTGTAAATTCCTAAGCTTTGGTCTTAGGTTAAGCATATTCATTGGGGATATCTTGAAAACCTGAGTAGCTGGGGGTCCCCCAGGATAGGGTTGGGAACCACTGTGATAAGAGTATGTGCTGCAGACAGTGGTGTACCTAGCATATGTGACACCCAGGACCCAGGGAAAAATACAACAAAAAATGGAAAATAAGATAATACCATTTTATTGGACAAACTAGTCTTTAAGCCCATTACATTAATGGGTGCTAGAATAGATGTGTCTGTCTGTCTTTCTTTGTCTCTCTCTCTCATTGGCCGCTGTCTTTCTGTCTCTCTTTGGCCGCTATCTGTCTGTTTTTCTTTCTTTCTGTGTCTCTCCTTGACCACTGTCTGTGTGTCTTTCTCTTTCTCTCTCCTTGGCCACTATCTGCCTGTCTTTCTGTCTCTCCCTCTCTCCTTAGCCGCTGTCTTTCTGTGTGTCTCCTTCTGTTGCTCTGTGTGTGTCTGTCTGTCTCTTTTTCTCTCTCTCCTTGGCTTCTGTCTGCCTGTCTTTCTGTCTCTCCCTCTCTCCTTGGCCACTGTCTGTCTTTCTGTGTGTTTGTCTTTCTCTCTCTCTCCTTGGTTGCTGTCTGTCTGTCTCTATCCTTGGCCGCTGTCTGTGTGTCTTTCTGTCTCTTTCTCGTTGGCAGCTGTGTGTCTGTCTGTCTTTCTATCTCTTTCTCTCCTTGGCTGCTGTCTGTGTGTCTGTCTGTCTGTCTTTCTATCTCTTTCTCTCCTTGGCTGCTGTCTGTGTATGTTTCTGTCTTTTTCTCTCTCTTTCTCCTTGGCCGCTGTTTATGTGCCCTTCTGTCTCTTTCTCTCTCTCATTGGCCACTGTGTGTCTGTCTTTCTGTCTCTTTCTTTCTCTCTCTTTCTCCTTGGCCGCTGTCTGGGTATGTTTCTGTTTCTTTCTCCTTGGCCGCTGTTTATGTGTCTTTCTGTCTCTTTCTCTCATTGGCCGCTGTCTGTCTTTCTGTCTCTTTCTCTCTCGTTGGCCGCTGTCTGTCTCGCTATTTCCTTGGCCGCTGTCTGTGTGTCTGTCTGTCTTTCTATCTCTTTCTCTTCTTGGCTGCTGTCTTTGTATGTTTCTGTCTTTCTCTCTCTCTCTTTCCTTGACCGCTTGTTTCTGTCTTTCTCTCTCTCTCTTTCCTTGACCGCTGCCTGTGTGTCTTTCTATCTCTCTCTCTTTAGCCGCTGTCTTTCTATCTCTTTCTCTCTCTCTCTCCTTGGCCGCTGTCTTGTCTGTCTCTTTTCTTCCCTCTCTCCCGTTCCCTGCCTGCGCCTCACTCCCCTTCCTTTGACTGCCCCCCCCCAGCCCATCCCACCCCCTCTGCGACAGCGCCACCAGCCTCCAACAAATCCTCATCTTCGACACGGAAATTCACCCAGAAGGGAGAGTGGAGGCAGAGGAGAAGGCTGTGCGACCACAGAGTGGCAGTAGTTGTGGCCTTCCCTCCCCTAACTCCGTAGCTCGGTCGCTGCCACCGCCTCCTTCTCTCCCCGATGTCGGCTCCCAATGTGCACATGCGCCACACTCTGCAACATTTTTCTGCCGACCACAGAGCGATGGACGCACAGAGCCACAAAACTTGAAGTGCGCATGTGCGCTAAGGGTATTACATTACATTACATTAATGACTTCTATTCCGCCTGTACCTTGCAGTTCTAAGCAGATTACATCAAAAAGATAACTGGACATTTCCAGGAAGAGGAATACAATTAAAGACGTTGGGCCTAATACATCAAAGCGATAGCTGGACGTTTTCAGGAAGAGGAATACAGTTAAAGGCGTTAGGTCTAAATAACATTTTGAAGGGAGGATCCTAAGAGGGGGAGAGAGGGGGGGAGAGAGGGGAGAAGAGAGGGGGTTGGGAAATTAGGATGAATTTCTTGAATAGTATGGTTTTGATTTCTTTTCGAAAAGCTTTGAGGTCAGTTGAAGCTGTCAGTAGGTTGGTGATGGAGGGGTCCAATTTAGCTGCATGTGTTGCTAGTAGGTTGTCGTACATCTTAGATACATTTTTCAATTAGTTTTCAGAGGCAAAAATCTCTTTCCTCGGGTCAGTAAAGTATACTGCTTTTACGGTATCCTGTCCTGACCCGAGGAAGGGGTTTTTGGTCTCTGAGTTAGTCAGAAATGTATTAAAATTGGTCCAATAAAAGGATCACCTTATTTCCATTTTCTATGTATAAATGTTTATCAACACAGTTACAATACTACTTTATCCTAAAGCAAAAAAATAAATAAATAGAAATTTTTTTTACCTTTGTCATCCCTGGTTTCTGCTTTCCTCATCTTCTCGTCACTGTCTGCCCCTTCCATATGGCATCTTCTCTCCTATGCCCCTTCCAGAAACTGTCTGCATTCCCCTTCCATCCCTTCTTCCTTCTCAGTTTATTTTCTGCATTTGTCTAGCTTCAATTCTTTCTTACTATCTAGTCCTCAATTTCCCTCTTTTCACTGTGTCTACCAACAGCTTTCCACCACTCACCGCCTCCAGTATTTCACTAACTCTATCCTCTCCCACCATCCAGCATGTGCCTTTTTTATTTATCCCCTCTTTCCATCATGTGCCCTCTTTCTCTACCTCTTATCCAGCATCCTTTATTCTCTCTGTCTTCTCCACTTCCATTAAGCATCTGCCCCCCTCTACTTCTTTCCTGCATCTGCTCCCCTCTTTCTCTCTCCTCTCCACTTCCATCCAGTGTCTGCTCCCCTTTTCCATCCCCTCTTCTGTCCAGCATCTGCTCCTCCTCCCCACCTACATCCAATATCTGCCCCTTCTCTCTCCCTTCACCCCACTTCCATCAGCATTTGCTCTCTCTCTCCCTTAAACTCAATTCCATCCAGTATTCTTCACCCTTCTCTCTCCCTGCACCCCAATTCCATCAGCATCTGCCCCCTCTCACTTCCTCCACCCTCCATACCAGTATCCTGCTCCCTTCCCTCTCCCTCCACCCCAGTGCCATCCAGTATCCTGCCCCCTCATCTTCCCACTGCTGCTGTATGCTTCTCAAACCAGCAGCAGAAGCTGTAAACTGAAATAGCCATCATGGGACCTTCCCGTACCTCCCTGCAGCTGCCATTGATGTTGGAGGTGATGGACCAGCAGCTGCAGGGAGGTGCAGGATATCCTGCAACATCTGAATTTAAAGTTTCTGATACTGAAGTTGGTTTGGGAAAGCAGCAGAGTAGGGCAGGAGGTCCTGGACCCAGTATGCCAGCTGTATACCCCATTAGAGCATGCAACCAGGGCAGACTATCGCCCCCTTGGTATGCCACTGGCTGCAGAACAATTTGATTGCCTCTTAAATGATGATCATTTACTATAATAAAAAAATAATTTAATGCTACCTTATCAATCAACATCTGTCAATGACAATAGAAGAATTACTACAGACAGCACAAAAGCAGGTCTCAGAGGTGCTTGATATTGTGCCTAATAAAAAAGTACTTTTTTTAATTCTCCCATATAAAGCTATTATTATAACCAGGAACAGAGAGGAACTAATGCTACTTACCGCAAGCTGGAAACTCTGCGCTGCACAAGACAAGGAACTATAAACAAAATCCAGAAAAAAAGTTTATTCTTAACAAAATAAAAAATAAAAAGCTAGCCTATGCCAGAGCAGCACTGCAACAAAAAGCTGCATGATACTTCTGTGAAAATCTTTTGATGGTTCATAGTGCTCTAGATGTTTTACTATTAATGCAGATTCAGATATATTAACAGCACACCTTGATTTAATACTTTAACACTGATTTAATTTTTTTCATCAATATTACCAATAATAATGTGTTTGCTAACTATAAAATAAAAACAAGCATCAATAAAATTAATTTCATATTGGTGAAAATATCCTGTACAAAGGAACCTGTCTTTGATGCCAGAGGTTCTGCCAGTCTATGGTATCCAGTATTTTGTTTAGTTTAATTTGAAACTTGATTAAACAACTTGTCAGTTGGGGCCTGGCTCTGATACTGGGTTTCCAGCTCCTCCAGAACCTAGTAGTTGGGTTGGGTCCTCTCTCTAGTACCAGGGCTCTACCAGACCCTAAGCATAAGGGCCTGTCATGGTGCTAAAGAATCGGCTCTACGAGACCGCGGTACCTAGAAATCATATTTCTGGCACTGGGGACTCTGACTTTTTACCAGGCTGTGGTAACCCGAAGTCAGGACCTCTCGCGCCTGTGTCAAGGGCTCTGCCAGACTACACTTCCAAAGAGTCGAGGTCTGAAGGTAGATAAGATGTCCAAGGTAAAAAGGTCAGATCAATAACAGATCAATTTTTCTGTACTAGAGGCTCTCTGATTATGATTATTTTTATATAACTGTCTAGGGCAGCGTTTGTAGTTATTTGGTACAGAGCGCTCTCCTCAAAGGAATGGAGGTCATAGGGCCAATGTATCCGTTTCAAACCCTCGCTCGAGTTTGCACGCACTCACTCACCCACCCACGCCGCCATGTTTCAACGCTACCGGACAACAAAAGACTCCGCCTCCACCGTAAGCGGCAACCACCAATCGTCTGCTCTTAGCTCCGTCCCTCTAGGCTTGTTTTGATGACGTTTGCAGTTTAAGGGACCAATCATATGCGAGAAAGACCAAGCGAATCGCAGCGTGCACTGTTGGTACATACAACTAGTAACACTAGATCTCGGGAAAGAGACAGAGAAGGAGGAGGACTAGGGGTGAAGGGCTTTGCATTTTGGAATTGGCTGCAGTAATAAACCGTGTTATAGCACCCTCGATCATCTTGAAAAGTTGGCTCCTGTAGTCCCTCCAGAGTGGTGGATATGAGGCCAGGAAGGGTCCCCAGAAGTCATGCTGCACTATGCCAGGAAGGAGATCTTGAAAGGCAAAACGGACAAATGCAAAGAGGCCCGGTTTCCCATATGTAAATTTAACCGAGTACAGTACTCTCCCCTCCCTCCCCCAAACTTGTCTTTGTTGCCAGCAGCAACAATTTACCAGATGATGCGTCTTCCTGATTCCATGTGAGCAAGATGTGACAGGGAAGGCAACCTTGTGACTAGCAGCGATTAAGAAAGGTTGCTTTCCCTCTGCCACATCTATGGTAAATCATTGAACTGTTGGCAACAAAGCCAGGGGGATATTCTCCACGCAGGTAAACTGGGAAAATCACTTCTTTTCAAAATCACAGGTCTCTGGAATGACCTTACTATCCCGCTGCGGAACCTGAGTTCCCTCCATTTATTCCGCAAGCAACTAAAAACCTGGCTCTTCTCTAACATGTAATTTCTTTTCCCTTACTTTTCCACTCGATTTATAAACTTATGTAAACCTTTTCCTACCCTTTCTCATTTTTAAGTTCTTGTAAACCGTGCCGAGCTCTACTTCCGTGGAGATGATATGGTATATAAACTTAAGGTTTAGTTTAAGGTTTAGTTTAGTTTACCTATGGGCAGCTGTGTCTCCTTTGCAGTTGTCCAGTCTGCCTTTGGGGGATCTCCTTTCTGGTATAGGGCAACATGACTTCTGGGATCCCTTTCCTGGCCCCTTATCCACCACTCTGGGTCATAGGAACTAACTTTTCAAAATTATTGAGGTTGCTAAACCCAATGGAAACTCTAGAGAATAACACAGGGACAAAGCTGGGCTCTGTCATTGTCTGCACAAACATCAAACTGTTATGATTTTATATTTAAATCTTTGTATTAAAGTATAAAAAGGAAGAATATTCTGTACAACTGTCAATTATAAATAAATTACAAATTTAGGGCCCCTTTTACAAAGCCATAGTAGAGGTTTCTACCACAGGCCAGCAAGGTAAATAATCTGATGCTCATAGGAATTCTACGAACATTGGAACATTTACATTGCCAGCCCACAGTAGAAACTTCTATCACAGCTTTGTTAAAGCCTGTTTTAGATAAGTACAAAAATACACTAGAAAACAATACAAAACAATGATCAACAAAACCCGTTTCTCCTCCCCCATTATAAACATCTACACTAGACTCCTGACTACTTCAAATGCACCAGAAAGGACCTGAGCTCTTATAGACCTTCCCAGCACAACCACAAATACCCCAAGGAAAAGTTATGTCTTACCTGATAACCAAAAGTATGGGAACAGGAAGCACATTGGTGAAGAAGAAAACAAAAAAATCTTATTTTGCCCAAGGAGAGCTTTCTGCCTGCCATGTGCAGACTGCAGGGCACTGCAAGGCTTAACTTTCCTCTAGCCGGGAGAGAGAACAAGATAGGTCCCAGGAAGCTCTACCAGGACATAGAAAGTTAGTGACACTGACAGCTATTTCCCTGTTGATCTAAATCCATGTCCTGGATCTTCTCGTTTCTACAGTGTGCATGGGATTTGTGGACCATGTATGTAGCATCACAGTGTTCAGTTTCCCCAACTACAGTTCCTCCCTGATGCAGTCAGATTCCGTGATGAACCAAATTTACTATATTTGCTTATCCATTAAAGTACATAAAGTCCATACAAGTGGATTACAATCAAAATAAAAAATAAAGAAAAGGAACACCATAATATGAAAGAAAAATATAAAAAAATATTTGTCTCTTGAAGTCTCACTAACCCCCAGAAACCACAAACACTACAATCAAGAGAATCTCAATTCAGAAAAAGCTTATTGGAATACAAGGGGATGTTGAAAAATTCTCAGCCCAACCCAGATGGGAGCCATGAAACTTACAAGTTATTCCACATATTCACCTCTAAATTCAACACACTTGGCACATCGTGTCTGAAGTTTCTGTAACCCTCAAAAAATACTCTGATGTCTGGTCACTGAAATATTGCTCCGCTGATGCAATCACCTCTGAGTCACTTGGAAAATTGTCACCATTTCAAACTCTTTTTAAGGTTTGGAAACAGAAAATAGTCAGATGGAGCAAGATCTGGTGAGTAGGGTGGATGGTATATGCACTGAAACTCCACCTGTGTCAAAACATCCATCGTTTTGCAAGTCTTGTGAACAGGTGCATTGTCTTGCAATAATAGAACTCATTTCTGCAACTTCTCTCTCCTTTTTTCTTTCAATACCTCCTTTAATCAGAACAGGAAGTTACAATAGTATTCTATATTAACTGTTTGGCCCCTTGGAAGATAGTAAGTCATTACACCTTCCTGATCCCAAAACACGGTGGCCATGAACATTTCTGCTGACTTTTGGGTCTTGAATTTTTTTGGCTTTGGAGAATCATTGACTAGACCAGGGGTGTCAAAATCCCTCCTCAAGGGCCGTAATCCAGTTGGGTTTTCAGGATTTCCCCAATGAATATGCATGAGATCTATTAGCATACAATGAAAGCAGTGCATGCATATTCATTGGGGGAAATCCTGAAAACCCGACTGGATTGCGGCCCTCGAGGAGAGAATTTGACACCCCTGGCCTAGACTGTTGTTTTGTCTCATGATCATAGCGGTGTGACTATGTTTCATCAAAAGTAACTAGTTGTTCCAAAACGTTGTCACCAGCTCACTGAAAATGCTGTAAAATCAAATTGGAATTGTCCGCTCAATGTCGTTTATCATCAGCATTCAAATATTTGGGCACCCACTTGGCTGACAGCTTCTGTATATACAGCTTCTCATGGATTATACACCCAGCACATTCCCTGGATATCTGTAGTGTCTAAGCAATTGTTGTAGCTGATATTCGCTGATCTGCCAAAATCAGGTCATGGACATGGTCAACATCTTCAGTCTCAAAATCTCCACGCTGAAAGTTTGCACAGCATTTGTCACTCAATATTTGCATCATACATTCATGGATTTCCTTTGGAGTTTTCTTCTGCAAGAATAGGAATTTCATGATAGGCTCAGAATTCCACACTTTTCGTTGACAAGGTTCATTAATGATCTCCAAACAAACTATGTAGGCTACTGTAGAGTCACCAAACTAAGAACCCATTAAATCAAATAGCTTATAGCATTCTTAATGGATCTCAAGTGTTCACAGTCATAGCGCCACTAGATCATGTCCTGGTGTATGACCAAATAGTGAACTATCATCGGTCCATACACTAGTTCACTATTTGGTCATACGCCGGGACATGATCTAGTGGCGCTATGACTGTGAACACTTGAGATCCATTAAGAATGCTATAAGCTATTTGATTTAATGAGTTCTTAGTTTGGTGACTCTACAGCAGCCTACATAGTTTGTTTGGAGAAGTGGGTGCGTAGCACATTAACTTTGAAGAAGAGTTTATTCAATTAATAATCTGAAATAATGTCAAAACAGCATTATGATTCTGCAAATTTGCACTTTGCAAAATAAAATCACACACTTTTCACCTACAGTGGCAAAATAATGCTCAGAATTTAGGAAGTTGGTTTGGCTGAGAACTTTTCAGCTCCCCTTTGTAAATGAGCCTTTAACTGACATTAAATACAGGCAATGTTGAGATAATATGCATAGCCTTGGGAAACTGGTTCCAATACACAGGGACCACCACAGACCATAACGTATCCCTAAAGGTCGAACTGGGAACCTGACAAACAGAAGGCAGTAAACATTGCTGAGAAGAGTGCAATGAACATGATAGGACATATGATAAAATATATTGAAATAGAAGGGAAGTCTCCCTATACAATTCTTAGCTGACACAGTAAAATGGGGAGACAAGACATTTTTTAGATATATTAGTGACAGGAAGAAGTGCAAAAATGGCATTGTGAGACTTAAAGGTGAAGGGGAGAAATATGTTGAATCTGATAAAGAAAAGTCTGAATTGCTTAACAAATATTTCTGTTGTGTTCGTGGACGAAGCGCTTGGAGCGGAGTCGCAGAAGACAAACATGAATAGGGATGGAGGAATGGTAGACCCTGATCGATTTTCAGAGGGTTGTGTTCATGAGGAGCTAGCTAAAATAAAGTTAGACAAAGCAATGGGGCCAGATGGTGTATATCCAAGAGTGCTGAAGGAACTTAGGGAAGTTCTGGTGACTCCGTTGACTGACGTTTTCAATGAGTCTCTAGAGTCGGGAGTGGTACTGGATGACTGGAGAAGGGAGGATGTGGTCCCTCTCCACAAAAGTGGAAGGAAGAAGTAGGGAATTACAGGCCGGTAAATCTGACTTTTGTGGTAAACAAATTAATGGAAACGCTTTTAAAACAGAGAATGGTGAAGTTTCTGGAATCCTATGGATTACAGGACTGGAGCCAACATGGATTCACTAGAGGTAGGTCTTGTCAGACAAATCTGATCAAGTTATTTGACTGGGTGACTAGAGAATTGGACAGAGGGAGAGCACTAGATGTGGTGTACAGTCAAACCTTGGTTTGTGAGTAACACAGTTTGAGAGTGTTTTGCAAGACGAGCAAAACACTTGAGCAAACTTTAACTTGCAAAATGAGCGTTGACTCGATAAACGAGCGCAGTCCACTCCCAAACCCTTACCTCTAGCAGACATAACCAACCCACACCAGCACCACTGCCTTGCCCATGCTGCATCCAGCTCTGCCGGAAACAGAAAGTGCAATCAAAAGGGGATAGAGCTTGGCTGAGGGAATGGATGCAATGGCAGACTGGGATACAGAGAGCGACGAGGAAGACAGGTGCTGGGGGTCCACCGTGGGAGAGAGATCTTCATTGTCCATCTGGAGAGGCAGCGAACAGCAGCAGAGTCCTCCCTGAGAGAATTGGAGGAGCCATGCGGATAGGTTCGAGGCAGCGGTGGAGGTGTTGCCTGCGAATTTCAGAGGTCCCAGAACAGATCCCTGCAGCACTCCACTGTTTATTCTCCTTCGTTGAGAAAAATGACCATGTAACCTACTCTGTTTTCTATCCGATAACCAATTCCTAATCCACAACTGAACTTTGCCACCTATCCCATGACTCTTTAATCTTCTCAGGAGCCTCTCATGAGGAACTTTGTCAAAAGCGTTCTGAAAATCTAGATACACTACATCAACCGAATCACCTTTATCCACGTTTGTCCATACCTTCAAAGAAGTCAAGCAAATTGGTGAGGCAAGATCTCCCTCGGCTGAACCCATGCTGACTCTGTCTCATTAAATCATGTGTCTACATGTTCCACAATTTTATTTTTTATAATTTTTTCCACCATTTTGCCCGGCACTGAAGTCAGGCTTACCGGTCTATAAATTCCTGGATCTCCTCTGGAACCCTTTTTAAAAATTGGCGTAACATTGGCTACCCTCAAATCTTCAGGTACTACAGACGATTTTAGCGACAGGTTACAGATCACTAACAGCAGGTCAGCAATTTCATGTTTAAGTTCTTTTAGTACCCTGGGATATATACCATCTGGTCCAGGTGATTTATCACTTTTTAACTTGTTGATTTGGCTTAGTACATCTTCCAGATTCACCAAGATTTCTTTCAGTTCCTCCGCATCATCACCCTTGAAAACCATTTCCAGTTCAGGTAGATTTCTTACATCTTCTTCCGTAAAGACCGAAACAAATAATTAATTCAGTCTCTCCGCTATGGCCTTATCGTCCCTGAGTGCCCCTTATGCTCCTTGATAATCCAAAAGTCCCACAGATTCCCTCACAGGTTTTCTGCTTCTGATCATATACCTAAAAAAAAATGTTATGAGTTTTTTCCTCTTTTGCAAGTTTCTCTTCATATTCTTTCTTAGCCTTCTTTATCAATGCTTTGCATCTAACTTGCCAGTGTTTGTGTCTCTTCTTATTTTCTTCATTTGGATCCTTTTTCCATTCTTTAAAGGATGTTTTATTTTGCTCTAATAGCCTCTTTCACTTCACCTTTTAACCATATCCAGCTTATGGCCTGCCTCATGTGTTGGGGCATTAACATGCAGCATAAAATTGTTATCCTCTAAGAACTGATGAATTTATGCTATTGCTGAAGACTGCCCATCATGGAGTCTGACGTGGCATTTGGGAGGAGCTGTAGCTGGGGAAATTTTACATGCGGCAGAACCTGACCTGGAGTTTAGCTCAGTTTTACTGTTGGATAGCAATGCAGAAAGGGTCTCCAAAAACTCTCACCACAATTCCATTTAAATTCATGCAAATGCAGTGGATTTGCTATTCCATGGCATGCCCCCCCAAACAAAAAAAATAAATTTAGCTATGCAATTTCCACATAAAATATATGCCAGGGTCCAGGGCAGCATAGAAGAGTTGGTTGAGAAGAGTGGATGTCTACCAACACCTATCTCTCCTACCTAACCGAACACCCTACTCCATCTACCTGCATTGCTCTCTCTAATGGTCTAGCCACTCCTCTCAATTGATATAACGCCCCCCCCCCCATCCAACTTCCATGGCAGTCTGCATCATCCTCCTCCCATTCCCCCAAGCAATATCCCTGGTAGTCTAGTGGCCCTTTACCCACCTCTCTAAAAAAGTCCACTCACTCTTGCCTGGTGGTATGGGCTCTGGTGAACTGGAGGAGAGGGTGGGACGGTACCATTAGACACCAGGGATTATTTTTTTTTAATTGAAGATTTGGGTCCTGGTGGGATGGGTGTGGTACTAGACCAGAGGTAGGCAATTCCAGTCCTCGAGAACCAGAGCCAGGTCAGGTTTTCAGGCTATCCACAATGAATATGTATGAAATGGATTTGCATGCACTGCCTCCTTGATATGCAAATCTATCTCATATTTATTGTGGATAGCCTGAAAACCTGATCTGGAAACGGCTCTTGAGGACCAGAATTGCCTACCCCTGTACTAGGCCATCATTGGAAATTTTGAATTGCTACTAGACTGACAGAACAATTTTTTTAATTGTGGGCCGAGGCAGTGGTGAAGGCCAGTAGACTACCAGGAATATTGTTCAGGGAGCTGGGAGGAGTCGTTGACAGGGTAATTTTACAGTTTTTTTTATTTTTTAAATATCACCCTTTCTGTCAGTGCCTGAGCCAATCACGGCTAATAACCATAGCTATATTTATAAATGCATTGATTTCTGCATGTTGTTATTACCCATACGTTATAAGGATATCCTGAATATCCTAACCAGCAAGTGAATATCACTATTCCTGAGATGCCGAGGTGAGATTTGCCAGGCCAACGAGTGAGATTTTTCAGATAGTATACCCAAGGTATAAATTTAGAATGATTTAAGTGTAGTATTGCTTTGCAAATTAATTGAGGCAGCATTAAATGATATTGGCTTTTCTTTGGATCCTCTAAAATAATAGAGTGGAGAGCAATTTGGGTAAATTTTGGAGCAAGTAGTTAAAAGTATGTACATCAGTTTCTGAGCAGTGTACTTGCAATAAAGGGAAAAGGGGCAGGACAAGAGAAAGGAAGCAGTAGGCAGGAAGATGTGCTCAGATTTATTTTTACTAGTTGGACCACTTGGTTTACTTCTTTAAGGATTCCCTCTTATGAAAGCAGTGACCAAGATCAGTGCACTGGTACTGAAGCTCTGATGATAAGTGACAAAGCTCAAAGAGTGTGAGAGCGACAAAGCTTTCAAATGAGTGTGACACTTGGCATCTCTGCTATTCTGGAGCAAGCAAGTTTGTTTTTTGAAATCCAACTGAACACTTGTGAATTTGCATCATCAAACTGTTCTGGTGGTGTTTGAGATTTACCACCACACCACCAGTTTGTTTACGAAATGTTCTAAATGTACTGTAATATAAAAGCTGTTTTCTATCTGTCACCTACCCTGGCCTTTTAGCTAAGATCAACCTTAGAATCAAACATGGCTTTCAATTGTGCTCTGAGGGGATCTTCAAAAAGTTTCTGCACTTTTATTTTTTAAACACTATTTATTAAATACTTCAAAAACAAATTACATCACTTTTCCATATAATCACCCTGTTTTGTGATACATTTTCCCCAGCATCCTACTAACTTCTTAATGATTGTTTTTGGTTGAGCACATAGCCACTGATGCATCGCTGCTTTCACATCATTGTCACAGGAAAATCTACCTAGTTTAGAGCTTCTTTGAGGGATCCAAAAAGGTGGAAATCAGATGGTGCTAAATATAGACTATATTCTGGATGTTTCATGACTTCCCATTTCAATTTTCTAAGTGTTTCAAATTGGGCTGCAGTGTTGGGGGGTGCATTAGGGAACAAATATCTAAGCGCTTACACTTATGCTCCTCTGTCAGTTACTTTGGCACCCCCCTAGCACCCACTTTATGGAAATGAAGGCTGTCATGAATTAGGGAATATGCAGATCCAACACTGACATTCAGCTTTTCTGCCATCTGATCAACTGTAATTCTTCTGTTTTTGTGAATCAGTTTCAGGGTTCTTTCTTCATTCTGCAAGGTAGTGGCTTTTGCTGGACGTCCAGAACGCTCTGCATCAGTAACATTTGTACGGCCATTTTCAAACATTTCTATCCACTCATAGACGACTCTACGAGAGAGAACTTTGTCCCCGTATTGAGCATACATGCGGCGATGAATTTCTGCTCCCAGTACACCTTCTGCCCACAAAAAACGTACGACAGATCGTTGTTCCTCTTTGGTGCAAACTGTAAGTTTAGCAGCCATCTTCAACACAACACACTAACAGCTCTCCTGCTATCTGCAAGGGCAGCCGGCTCGCCTGACTGACTAGTCACAAGACATTCTACCACACGCCCTCTTACCACGTCTCCCGCCCCATCCATTTACCGAAACTTTTTTGAAGAACCCTCGTACAATTTCATCACAGCTCTTTCCAGTGACATCGTCTGGCACTGCATTTCCCAGGTGCACCGCGAAAGGCTACACGCTGCTGTGCGCGTTGACATCACAGCCCCATGGCTGGGAGACCCCGTAGCACGCCGGCGCGGTGCCGTTAGGCTGGCGCTGCCGTTGCGCAGATTCAGTTGGTGAGGGCGCGCGCGGGAGGCGGGTGGACCGACGGACGGGGTTGCGGCGGTGACCGTGACCTTCCCAGACCACGGCGGGGCCTAGAGCAGCCATACCCCGCCGCCATGAACAGCGTGGGAGGAGACGAGGTCGGGTGAGTGTCGGCGGGGGTTGGGTTTGAGTCCCTGGCCGCCCTTGCTTAGAGTTAGGGAGTGGGGGCCTGACGGCTAATCGGCGTGGTCTAGGGTATGTAGCGGATGGTGACGGGAAATGGATGGGGCCTGGGGGTATGGAGTGCAGAATGGGTTTGAGAAGGTGAGTGTTCGGCAGTTGGAGGTAGGCATTTGGGCAACGAGGTCCTAGTGGTGCAGATGCTGATGTTGGGCGAGGAGTTCGGGAACGGGCCTAGATTGCCCTTGCGTATAGTAGGGATCATTGGGCAAGGGGTTGATTGGGCTCGGGATCTGGGCCTTAGGTGGTGAGGATGGAGTTGGGAGTGAGCTCCGGGATGCCCTTACTTAAAGGAGGGGTAATGTTTGGGATCGGAGCATTGTATGGTGGGGGTTGGGATTTTGCTACCGGCTGCACTTGTTTAAAATGGAGGGAGGTTTGGGCTCGGATCCTTGGGTGGTGGAGTGATTTCAGACTCCGGGCTGCTCTTACTTGGAGGTGGGGAGAGCTGGACGTCGTTGAGGGACGCGGGACTTGACTTGGATTCCTTTGCTTAGAGTATGGAGTAGTGGGGTAGGGGAGAAGTTTGGGAACGGGTTCTGATCTCCCCACCCCCCCTCATTTGCAGTAGGAGGGACTTTGTGGGCAGGAACCTTTTAATATTCTTTTTCCTTGTACACCCCCCCTCCCCCCCCCCTGTAGTCTGCTGGTTTTCTTCCAGTTTGTTTCTTTGTGTTTCTCTTTCAACGGAACTGTATTACTTTTGTTGCTTGCTCAAGTAAGATCTCAGTTCTACAGAGTGCACCTTTTGTAGGTTGTAGCTCTCAGAGGAATCACAAAGAAATGATCAATGGCAAGCCCCCTACTTAGAGTATTAATGTGCTCCAAAAAAAGCTGTTGACTTTAATCAGATGTCAAGTTTGAGTCTTGATAAATGAAGAAAATGAAATGCTAATACTACTTCCACTTATCATTTCTATAACACTACTAAACATAGAGCTCAAAATAGCTTACAATCTAGTCAAGACAAACTGGACAAGAAGCTCTGCTCTGGACACTGCTCTGGTGGGGGAATTACAGAGGGAATAAGACAGGTATTGATTTTTAGTAGGTGGGTTGGAATTTGGATTTGGGAAAGCAACTTGTGAATTGAATCTTGTGAATATTGCCTGTTAGGCCTTATTTCAAGTATTTCAAATGTGAATGTTTGAAGCATATAGGTAAAAAAGATTAAACAAAATATTTATCTGAATAGTACCGTTTGCTGTACTGTTGTAGAAATATTATATTAGGTCTGTTGAAGAAACCAAGCTGAAACTGTCAGCTGTTTATATTTTAAACCTATACTTGTGAACAAAGTTTATTTTTTCCTGATTGAAGGCTATGGGATTTATTATGGTATGTTGCAGAATATTGATGGTAGGTAAAGATAAAAAGAATAGCTCATGTAGTCTTCTCAGCAGGAATTTTGTCCTCTGAATAGATGTGCATGCATATTTTCAGGTGGAATGGAGGAGTAGCAGGCTGAGCACCAAGGAAGCCAGATAATCCCCTGCCACTCCTTGTGATCTTGGGCAGGTCACTTACTCATCCAGTACTTCAGATACAGACGTACACACAACGATAATCCTGAAATGTACAAATTAACACTGAACAGAAATGTATATGAAAAAAATGTGGTTGAATATGTGTAGGAGCTCTCCTATCCTGAACTTAAGCATCAGTGCAATCTTAGTTTTAGGCTGCTACTTGGCTTGTAAGTCAATGATATATAATTATAGGGCACCCTTCTAAGCAATAATGTGCTTAACTAGGGTCCAAATAAACCTTATGTGCACAGCACTCAAAATTATATATAAAGTGATAATTCCATATCTTTCTGCTAGAAAATAGTACTAATCTAACGCAGCTCTTCACAACTGATAGTCCTTCACTCCAAAAGCAATTCAATTAACAAAGTTCTCAGAACTCAACACATCCAAATTTAGTTAAAGTATTGCATTGAGGGTTATGGAAAACACTAACTTTTTTAAATCAATGCTTTATTGAAATTTTAAACATATAATAACGATACTTCACACTATAGCAACTTACAAAAGACATACCCCAAAAACAGAAGCCCAATCCCCCACCCCCCTAAATCTGTCCTCCCCCCCAAAAAAAACAACAAAACAACAGGCATATAGGACAATACTGGAGCTTGACACATATTCCCAGATGACCTCAAAGCATTCTCCTTCTACTTTCCCACTCTCCAAGCACTATACATATCCCAAATTTTATGATAGAAGCAGCATTTTCTTGCACCTAGCTGTAAGTTTACACTTCAATTGTATCTGATCAAGCCTCTTTAACAACCTCTCGTGGTCAGATAACTTTGCTGAGCATCACAGGTATGCCAGCGCCAGTCGAGCCACTGTGAATATAAAAATTGCCAATCTGTGTTTGTATTTATCATACCATTTATCATATCATCCGGAGGTGATTTATTCAATAAACAAGAAGCAAGTAATTCTGGAAAATGTTTCCCTGTGATACACACCAAAAGTTTACTCACCATATGCCAAAAGCCCTGCACCAAGGGACATTCCCACCAAATATGCTTGAAATCGCCTCATTGAAAACACTAACTTGAATGGTGCTACATGAGAACTTCTGTTGAAGACTTGCTTAAATAAGAACATAAGAATAGCCTTACTGGGTCAGACCAATGGTCCCTCAAGCCTAGTAGCTCATTCTCACGGTGACCAATCCAGGTCACTAATACCTGGCCAAAACTCAAGGAGTAGCAATATTCCATGATATCAATCCAGGGCAAGCAGTGGCTTCCTCCATGTCTTTCTCAAAAACAAACTATGGACTTTTCCTCCAGGAACTTGTCCAAACCTTTCTTAAAACCAGCTACGCTATCCGCTCTTACCACAACCTCTGGCAATGCATTCCAGAGCTTAATTATTCTCCGAGTGAAAATTTTGTTTCCTCATATTGGTTTTAAAAGTATTTCCCTGTAACTTCGAGTGTCCCCTACTCTTTGTAATTTTTGACAGAGTGAAAAATCGATCCACTTGTACCCGTTCTACTCCACTCAGGATTTTGTAGACTTCAATCGTATCTCCCCTCAGCCATCTCTTTTCCAAACTGAAGAGCCCTAACCGTTTTACTCTTTCCTTATACGAGAGAAGTACCATCCCTTTTTTCATCTTGGTCACTCTTCTTTGAACCTTTTCTAGCGCCATTATATCTTTCTTGAGATAAGGAGACCAGAATTGAACGCAATACTCCACAAGAGGTCGCACAAGAGGTCGCACCATGGAGTGATACAGGAGCAGTATAACATTCTTAGTCTTGTTTAACCATCCCTTTTTTAATTCCTAGCATCCTGTTTGCTTTTTTGGCCGCCACTGCACATTGGGCGGAAGGTTTCATCATATTGTCTACAATGACACCCAGATCCTTTTCTTGGGTGCTAATTCCCAAGGTGGACCCTACAGTCCAGTAACTGTGATTCAAGTTATTCTTCCAAATGTACATCACTTTGCATTTGTCCACATTAAATTTTATCTGCAATTTGGACTCCCAGTCTTCCAATTTCCTAAGGTCCGCCTGCAATTTTTCACACTCCGCATGCGTTTTAACAACTTTGAACATCTGTTTAGTGTCATCTGCAATTTAATCACCTCACTCGTCCCAATTTACAGATCATTTATAAATAAGTTAAATAGCATCGGTCCTAATACATACCTCTGCGGCACTCCACTATTTACTCTCCTCCATTGAGAAAAATGACCATTTAACCTCTTCCCTCTGTTTTCTATCCGATAGCCAATTCCTAATCCACAACTGAACTTTGCCACCTATCCCATGACACTTTAATTTTCTCAGGAGCCTCTTGTGAGAAACTTTATCAAAAGCTTCCTCAAAATCTAGATACACTACATCAGGGATGTCCAATGTTGGTCCTCGAGGGCCGCAATCCAGTCGGGTTTTCAGGATTTCCCCAATGAATATGCATGAGATCTATGTGCATGCACTGCTTTCAATGCATATTCATTGGGGAAATCCTGAAAACCCGACTGGAGGACCGACATTGGACACCCCTGCACTACATCAACCGGCTCACCTTTATCTACATGTTTATTTACACCTTCAAAGAAGTCAAGCAAATTAGTGAGGCATGATCGCCCTTGTTTGAACCCATGCTGACTCTGTCTCATTAAATCATGTTTGTCTACGTGTTCCTCAATTTTATTTTTTATGATAGTTTCTACCATTTTGCCCAGCACTGTAGCATGAAAACTCTGCAATGATAAAATTATTTTATTCTAGTCACAATGGTCAACATTGACTCCCATCTTCATGCACAATTATTGGTGTTTAATGCTGTCAAATCAACATGATCCCAATAGAAAGCTCACATCTTTCTTAATTCTATAAAATAGTGTTCCACTCAATTTCCTCATTAAAGCCATAGTGTCTAAGAATGGGTTTAAAAAAAATTCCAAAATGTAGAGATCTTGATCATCACCCCTTAAAAGTTTGATCGTATTGATGATGCTGTGAAATAAATGGAGCTATAAGTGTATGGTTATTTATAGTAGCTCTTGTGTTTAGGGAATCTAATTCTCACAAATCACTGTGCAGCCAACAAAGTTTTTGACTTAGTATATCACATCACAAATGAAGTATAGTAATCACGTGTGTGTTAGAGAGTGTTGAGTGAGTTCTCCGTAATATCCAAATAAACCTTTATGGTGTGCTCGTTATCACATGGAAGGGTGCTTTATGATTATGTATTAGTGACATATAGACTGCAGTTTGGCTCAAACACTAGTTGCATCACTTTATATGAGAGCTGCTCTACATATTTATTCACCTTTTTTCATATATATTTCTGTTTGTATATCAAGATTGTTTTGTGATAGTTTGTGCATTAATCCTGAGTTTGAGGTATGTTGTTTTTTAGCTACAAATTTAACTACGTAAGCATTGCCATTATAATGAGACAGCTGAAGGTTCATAATGCCCAGTATCGTGTTTTTTTCAGCAGTGGCCAATCTAAGTCACAAGAACATTAAACTTAAGAATAAGCCTTCTTGGGACAGGAAAATACAACTGCTTTAATGAAGAGTGCCACCTACTGTGCCTGAATGTAACTTTACTTGAGTTTAGTACTGAAAAAGACATGAGTTTAATTAAGGATTGAACCCTGGTCCCGTGTTCTGTTATGAGTTTTATCATCATTGTTATGGTTTATACTGCAGCAGAATCAGATGGTTCCGTCATTTCATCTGTGAGTTCATGCTTACCGTATTTTCACGCATATAACGCGCGCGTTATACGCGTTTTTACCTACCGCGCATACCCCTCGCGCGTTATATGCGTGAGCGCGGTATACGAAAGTTTTAAAACATAGTTCCCACCCCGCCCGACGCCCGATTCACCCCCCCAGCAGGACCACTCGCACCCCCACCCCCGAACGACCACTCGCACGCGCTCCCACCCGCACCCGCATCCACGATCGGAGCAAGAGGGAGCCCAAGCCCTCTTGCCCGGCCGACTCCCCGACGTCCGATACATCCCCCCCCCCCCCGGCAGGACCACTCGCACCCCCACCCCGAAGGACCGCCGACTTCCCGACAATATCGGGCCAGAAGGGAGCCCAAACCCTCCTGGCCACGGCGACCCCCTAACCCCACCCCGCACTACATTACGGGCAGGAGGGATCCCAGGCCCTCCTGCCCTCGACGCAAACCCCCCTCCCCCCCAACGACCGTCCCCCCCAAGAACCTCCGACCGCCCCCCAGCCGACCCGCGATCCCCCTGGCGACCCCCACGACCCCCCCACCCCCCTTCCCCGTACCTTTGGTAGTTGGCCGGACAGACGGGAGCCAAACCCGCCTGTCCGGCAGGCAGCCAACGAAGGAATGAGGCCGGATTGGCCCATCCATCCTAAAGCTCCGCCTACTGGTGGGGCCTAAGGCGCGTGGGCCAATCAGAATAGGCCCTGGAGCCTTAGGTCCCACCTGGGGGCGCGGCCTGAGGCACATGGGCCCAACCCGACCATGTGCCTCAGGCCGCGCCCCCAGGTGGGACCTAAGGCTCCAGGGCCTATTCTGATTGGCCCACGCGCCTTAGGCCCCACCAGTAGGCGGAGCTTTAGGATGGATGGGCCAATCCGGCCTCATTCCTTCGTTGGCTGCCTGCCGGACAGGCGGGTTTGGCTCCCGTCTGTCCGGCCAACTACCAAAGGTACGGGGAAGGGGGGTGGGGGGGTCGTGGGGGTCGCCAGGGGGATCGCGGGTCGGCTGGGGGGCGGTCGGAGGTTCTTGGGGGGGACGGTCGTTGGGGGGGGAGGGGGGTTTGCGTCGAGGACAGGAGGGCCTGGGATCCCTCCTGCCCGTAATGTAGTGCGGGGTGGGGTTAGGGGGTCGCCGTGGCCAGGAGGGTTTGGGCTCCCTTCTGGCCCAACTACCAAAGGTACGGGGAAGGGGGGTGGGGGGGGTCGTGGGGGTCGCCAGGGGGGGTCGCGGGTCGGCTGGGGGGGCGGTCGGAGGGTCTTGGGGGGGGCGGGCGTTGGGGGGGGGGGGGTTTGCGTCGAGGGCAGGAGGGCCTGGGATCCCTCCTGCCCGTAATGTAGTGCGGGGTGGGGTTAGGGGGTCGCCGTGGCCAGGAGGGTTTGGGCTCCCTCCTGGCCCGATATTGTTGGGGAATCGGCGGTCCTTCGGGGGGAGGGATGTATCGGACGTCGGGGGGGGGCATCAGGCTTTCAGGATGGGGACAGACCTTCAAGGGGGGACAGTGCACGGAAGTCAGGGGGGGTGAACGGAGAGTCGGGACAGCGCACGGAAAGTCAGGGCGGGCGAAAGGAGCGTCGAGCAGCATGCGTGGTATACCCGTGAGCGCGGTATACCAAAGTTTTTGTACATATCATCGTGGTTTCTGCGCGCTATACCCGTGTGCGCGTTTTATACGGGTGCGCGTTATTTGCGTGAAAATACGGTAGTGTTGCAGGCTTCCACTTTCTGTATCTCAAAGATTTGCATCAGAAATTAAAAAAAGTTTCTTAAAACATACCTATTTCAGATAGTGTATGAATGTTGATTCTTTGAATCTTGAAGGTAATGGTGGCCAAGGTGTGGCATTGGAGATGCTGACAATTGTGAATGTATTAAAGAAGTAACCTTCTCCTTTCTTCTTTTCTATTTGAAATTGTAGTTAATCTTTTACTTATATTAATTATAAATTTATTTTTTATTGTAAATCACCTTGATGGCATGTCTGTATGGCAGTATTAAATAAAAATGAAACTTGAGCATGATGACCTAGTTGAGAAGCAGAAGTATGTTACTATTCACAAGATTGGGAGCAAGCGGGAAGGTGAAAATACATACTAGGTAAACATTAGTGATGACCAAGAACCACTGAAAGGCAGAATAATGCAATACCTAATCATATCCATTTAATATGCAAAAAACATACATCCAAGCTTAAACATCTATAATAATAAAACCCTAGAGCGCGCATGCGCTCTTGAAACTGCGTGATTCCTGGCGCCGTGAGGTGTGCTTCTGTGGCAGTATTCTATTTGACACCTCACGGCGCTTGCAGGGGCTAGAGGCGTGCAACTGTGCAGCTGTGTCAGCGCGGTCAACTTCAGGCGCGTTTGGCGGTTTATCGGACCGGCAGGAGAGTGGTGGTTGTGGTGGTGGTTTAGGGGCTGGAGAGTGTCGGTTCCGGTGCTGAAAATGGTACAATCCTATACATAAGTGCGTCTGTGCCTGGGAGTCCCTGCAGATGAATAAGCGCAGACTAATGTCACTCAGAAGAATGCAAGCACCCAGTCAACTACTCCCTACAGAAAACCAAATTCAACACGTAGATTTCAGGTCCCCTCTTTTGCTATTCTGCGCAAGTTACAAAAGAGCTCTTAGCTTTAGTAGTAGTCAATACTCATGCGCTTGGTTGTCCGTGCACATTCTGGGGAAATACACACGCCCGCCTCACACTACAAGAGAAAACTGTCCGCGATCGTCCTACAAAGGGAAACATGCAAAGCTTAACAAGAATAAAACCGATTCATACAAGCGCCACACACAGAAGAACTCAGAGCCGGAAACTGGGCTGTACCACCCACTCCCCTTAGGGGCGAACCGACAAAAGCCATAGCAGCTCGGAAGCTCCAGCTCGGATTATATTCTCACTTCGGCACGTGCAGGGCTGAAAGGTCATGTAAAAGCTCAGGCCCTGCTCTCAGGTGTGGTCTGCTGGATTTGTCCTAGAGCCCGAAGGTTAACGAGCATGAATTGCATGTAGCCGGCAGTGAGGCCTCTTCTGCACCGCACCGTCCTGTGCTGACAGCTCCTGCTGCTGGGAAATCGGGAAGGGGAGCTACAGGATTCGCTTCCGAGGCCACAACAACGGCCCTAGCTCTGATTTTCGCTTCTGGCATCTACAGTACACGCTTTCTCACACATGCATACTCAAACCATACTCTCACTTTCTTATATCCTATATAATAAAACTCTAGGCGTGCAAGTGCACTTAGGGTTTCGTGTTCCCTGCCTCTGTGGTGTGTGATTCGTGGCCGGATTCTATTTTAGAACGCAGCGGCAGGGAACACTCTGGAGCTTCCCCCCTCACTCACTGCGAAAGAAACCGCTGTCGCCACCGCCGTTCCTTCTGCTCCCCTCTTTGGGAGTGTGCAGTGCAGGCCGTACACGTGGACCCGAAGGCGCACCGAGAGTGTAACGGGGTTCGTGGGCAGCTGAACGCAGT
This sequence comes from Geotrypetes seraphini, assembly GCF_902459505.1. Classification (NCBI taxonomy): domain Eukaryota; kingdom Metazoa; phylum Chordata; class Amphibia; order Gymnophiona; family Dermophiidae; genus Geotrypetes; species Geotrypetes seraphini. The sequence continues at coordinate 125,720,051 of NC_047091.1, forward strand.
CTCCGGGCGGCCACAGCCTCAGCAAACGCCGGTCTTCCTCCCAGCTCGCGTCCAGAGCCTTTCCGCCCCCAGCGAGAGGTTGAGTGTCGTCGTCTTCGCCTCCCCTCCCCCCCTCCCCGGCGCACCCGATCCCCCGTTGAACCTCCCATCCGACCCTCCAACCGCGGTCTTTCTGACTCTCTTAGTCCCTTGCCGCTGCCCCCCTTCCCTTCCCATGGTCCCAACAAACCTCTTGACTATAGCAGCGGCCGCAGCACACTAAACACGCTTCGTGGCCTTCTACTGCATTGATTTGCTCTGCCAGTGATGCGGCAGAGGGAATCGCGGGCAGGAGAAGGCAGCGTGTTTAGAGTGCTGCAGCTGCTGCTCGAGCCGGGAGGTTTCTGGTCATCTCGCGATGGGAGGGTAAGTGGGGTCGGCTGCACTTCGGCAGTAATGGGGGGGTGGGGGGAGATGAAAACATGCTGCTCAAGGGTTCTACTGCACAGGGGGATGGGAGGGAGGGATAGAAAAATGATAGGTTCTACTGTACAGGGGGGAAGGGAGGGAGGCAGGCAGGCATGCTGGCTGGATTTTGGGGTGGGGGGGCACTGAGGGCACTAAAGACATAGGAGGCACTAAAGGACATAGGAAGGAGGCACTAAGGTCATAGGAGGCACTGAGGGCACTAAGGTCATAGGCATTGAGGGCACTAAGGACATAGGAAGGGGCATTAAGGACATAGGAAGGAGGCAATGAAGGCACTAAGGACATAAGATGGGACACTAAGGACAGGAAGGAGGCACTGGGGGCATAGGATGGGACACTAAGGACATAGGAAGGGGGCACTGAGGACATAGGAGGCATTGAAGGCACTAAGGACATAGGAAGGGGCACTGAGGTCACTAAGGACATAGGATGGGACACTAAGGACATAGGAAGGTGGCACTGGGGGCACTAAGGACATAAGATGGGACACTAAGGACATAGGAAGGGGTCACAGAGAGTCAGGCAGGCATGGCACAACAGAGAAATACAGGCAGGCAGGGGGCCAGGGAGACAAAGACAAAAAGAAAGACAGACAGGGGGCCAGGGAGAGACACAGACAGAAAGAATGACAGACAGCGTACACGGAGAGAGAGAGACAAAGAAAAAAAAAGATAGACATCTACTCTAGCACCCGTTAATGTAACGGGCTTAAACACTAGTTTCATATATTTCTCCAACTACAAACAACATTAGGCTGCTTACAGCACATTAAGGGAACATTGTTCTGTACCATTAATTTTTTTTATTACTATTAACTCCCTCCCTTTCCCCCATATTCTTCCTACTCTCCTCTTTCCAAAAGAGGAGAAAAGCCATGACTTTTTAAGGCCTAATGAGATTTGGCTCTTGCATCAACCTCGTCCTCTTCTACCAGACTTGTCCACCTTTGTATACATGTACAATATCAATGACTACAAAAACAAATATCTGAACATAATTCAGATTAGAACAGGTTTCTGACAATGCTTCCCAATCCCCGTCCTCCCCCTCCATCTAATTAACAGCCCTCTTGTTTCCATTTTGCCATTTAAGGTAGGTTGCTCTTTCCAGTTGAGATTTTGCATCTAGCAGCTACAAGACACAATGAGAACTGCCCTCTTGTCTGCTCCCCATTCCATATATTCATAATTCAGTAAGCATAGAGAGGTTAAAAAAAGTGCAATCAGTCCAGATATTTTTTTGAATCTCCACTTCTGTTTGATGCCAAAAAAGGTTGCAAAATAGGCCCTTTCTTGACATGCCATTAAACCTGGGGCTGCTGCTGCTCCTAGTTGTGATAATCTGGGCTGTATATTCAAATATAAACCTAGATTTTTGTGCCAAAAAAATGGCCCCCCAAAAGGGAGTCTGTTATATTTGATTCCTCCCCTCTCAGACCCATCACAAGCCTCCCTGGGCCTACCTTAAGCCCTGCTGATCCGATGGTGAGCAAAGGGTAAGAGTGATCCTCCTAAAATGGTCATTTAAGTTTAAGTTGGATTTATTAGCTACTTTTCATAAAAAATTAACCCGAAGTGGTTACAATAAATTGAATTGTACACAGGCTCACAATCTAACATTTGGTACCTGGGGTAATAGTGTGTTAAGTGACTTGCTTAGAGTCACAAAGAGCATGTCGGGATTGAACGCTCAACCTCAGGGTGCTGAGGCAGCAGCTCTAACCACTAGCCCTCCCCTCCACTCAACAGTAACCTCACAAGACTGCCATGGGTTTGGTTTATATTTGAGTCAACCGTCCTCGCCCGCCCCCCCAGTTTATATTTGGATGGGTTTATATTTGAGTACCGTAGTATATACTTGAATATAAGCTGAGGTTTTTGGGCTGAAAAAGGCCTAAAAATGGGTTTCTCGGCTTACATTCGGGCCATTGCCTACCCACCCCCATCCCGGCCGAATCTAAACACCCCGCGTACCCCCTATTCCTCGGCGGCTTCGCAGTGGGCGAGACAGGAGGAATCCCTTCTGCCTCCTGTGCCTGCCAAAATTGGCCATCCCCACCTCCCCCATGTACCTTTTGGGTCCCATGTAGCCAGCTGGTGCACAGAGCAGGTGTTATCTTCCTGCCCTCCTCCATTTGAAGCCGCTGGCTGATTCCACCTCCCCCGTGTTCCTTTCGGGTCCCTTGTAGCCAGCCGGTGCACGGAGCGGGAGCAATCTTCTGGTTCTCCTGCTCATTCTTGAGAACTCGTAGCAGCCAATCAGCCAGCGGCTCGAATGGAGTGGCAGAGAGAGAGTGAGGGGGGACAGGGTGCAGAGCCTGGCAAGGAGGGAAGGGGGCTGGGTGCAGATCCTGGCATGGCACTTGAATATTAAGTTCCTGTCTTATATTCGAGTCAACCATTTTCCTCCTTTTTGGGGGGGAAAAATGGGTGTCTCAACTTATATTTGAGTATATATGGTACTTTGCTTCCCAGAGCTTATACTGGGCTGTAACAGTATGTAGTTGCAAGTCGTGGAAATATTTCAAGCACAGAAAACCTTCAATGCCATGCTGAAAAGAGAATGAAGACCCCATCAGTTCTAAGAAAAAAGTAAAAACATTTTTTTGCTCTCGTTGATGGACTTAATTTGATGAAGGATAGTCCCCAATAAAAGAAATGCTGAAACAGGATACTTTGTCACATGCATATAAGTGACCCTTGTTGGTTTAAAGCTGATTTTGGACTTCTAGTTTAGCAGATTTGTTTTTGTAACATTAATTGGGTCTTGCTTATTACAGATTTTGGATAGTTAATATATAGGGGAATTATTTATACAGTAAAAACATTAAACTTCAGTGTGTGCACTTTTCACAGGATAATAATGGCAATGGAGCTGTTATGAGTAGTTCATTTCTGATCAGTTTTATATTATGTAGCTCCAGATCCATGACAGTGGCCTTGTTTACTGAACATCCTCTCCTTCAAGTGTAATCATTTACAGTATATACTCCACCTGCATATAATTTTGTTTCTTGGGATTAGTTTTTTTGTATTTTGCACTAGTGATGGAAATACTGCAATATGAGTGACAGAGACATTATCCCAGGACAAGCAGGCAGGTATTCTCACAAGTGGGTGATGTAATCCAACGGAGCCCCAATGCGGACGTCTCACAAGCAGTCTTGCTTGACGAAACTCGAAGTTTCGAGTCGCCCGCACCACACATGCACGAGTGCCTTCCCGCCCAGTGCAGGGCGCGTCTCCTCAGTTCTTACTTTTCTGCGGAGCCATCTTCGACTCTCTGCGTGAAGTTTTTCACTTGTGCCTTCTGAAGTCCACGGTTTGGGTTCTTTTTCTCTTAATCGCTGATTTTCGTCGTACTTTTATTGTTTTTCAAAAAAAAAAAAAAAAAAATTATTTCATCCGTTCGACCGGGCAGGCCATGTGGCCGCAGCCCCGTGGCTTCGATTTGCGGCGGAGCTTTTCTGGTCTATGTCCCGGCCTGCTACTGGTTTTAAAAATTGTTCCAAGTGCCAGCACGCGATTTCACTGACGGACCCTCATCGACGCTGTCTTCGGTGTCTTGGGCCTCAACACCTTCTGAAATCGTGCCGGCCTTGCTCAACACTTACTGCCCGTGCTTTCAAGTGTCGTTGCATCTTGTGGGAGCAGCTATACAGCATGGATCTTCGAGGGAGTTTTCATCTTCGAAGGGCCCTTCACCATCGGCCTCTCCCGAGGCTCCCCAGGCTTCCACATCTTCTGCTCCGAGCCTCATCAAACCGGCCTCGTTTGTACCGGCTCTTTCTTCGACACAGGCTGCGGTGCCTTCCTCTGTCTCTTCAGGTCAGATAGCGCAGCAGCCCATTCCCCCGGTGGTGCTTAAAGTGCCCAAGGCTTCTAAGTCCAAGCAGTCTCACACTGCCTCGAGGGAGCACGACGCTGTACAGGTGGTCCCGTTGGTGACGCGGATCCATCCTTGCCGGCTTCGTTCCAGACCTTGCTTGAGAAGCAATTCATTCAGCTCTTCACCACGATGGGGCCTAAGCTTCTCTCTCAAATCCAGCCTTGGCACGCGGAGGCCTCCCGCGAGGTCGAGCCGCCTCCAGTGCCTCAACCGTACGCACACTCTCTACAGGGAGCAGAGTCTCTGCGAGTGTCTGGTCTGACATTGATGAATGCATCACAAGGAGCAGAGTCTTTGCCCATGCCTCCATTGGAACCGATTCACTCGATGCAAGGAGTAGAGTCTTTGCGAGTGCCTCTATTGGAACCGATTCACTCGATGCATGGACTCGAGTCTTTGCGAGTGCCTCGTGGTTCTTCTAGTCAACCACCTCTGCTTCGATCCACCGCTTCCAGCCCCATCCACTCTCTGGGGGCCTCAGCGAAGACACATTCGCCTCGTTTATCGAGGCCTGCTTCGAGGCACGACTCGAATCATCGATCGAGGCATTCTTCGAAGCACTCCTCCAGGCATGCCTCACCTCATCGGAAGCAGCCTTTTCTTCAGTATTCTCCACTGTCTACTTCACCTCCTCTGATGCCGGATCTCGAGGACACGGTGGGGTTTTTTTCTCCAGCTCGATCCCCGTCCTCATTGGATCAGGAGTCCTCGAGTCCCTCTCGAGGCCCTGTTTTGGCTGACCAGCTGTCTTTTTCTTCTTTTCTCCGTCAGATGGCAGCTGATTTGGACATTCAACTGGACACTGGGTCCAAATTCTCAAAGGAGTATCTCGAGACAATGCATCTCCCTCAACCTCCTGCTGAATTCCTCAAACTTCCTCTTCATAAGCTGTTGGATCATATCTTTGTCCGCTGTCTGGAGACTCCGTATTCCATCCCCGCTGTTCCAGGAAAATTGAATGCCAGATACCGCACGGTTCATCATAAGGGGTTTGACGGTGCCCAGTTATCGCATCAATCCCTTTTAGTGGAGTCTTCATTGAAGCGGTCTCACCCCTCTCAGGTATATGCCTCTGTTCCACCTGGCAGGGAGGGCAAGACGATGGACAGGTTTGGCAGGCGAATTTACCAGAACTCTATGATGACATCCAGAGTTCTCAACTACAATTTTCATTTTATTAAATATTTTGAGTTTTTCTTGTCCGTCCATCCCAAGTTCATGGTCTACTTGGATCCTCGGGCCCATTTTGAATTCCAAGAAGTTCTGGCCTCATTGTCCCAACTCCGGTTGCAACTGATGCAGTCCTCATACGATGCCTTTGAGTTGTCTGCTCGGGCTACTGCTTGCTCGGTGGCCATGCGACGGCTTGCGTGGCTCCGGACCATCGACATGGACCCCAATCTGCAGGACAGGCTGGCTAATGTCCCGTGTGCTTGTACCAACCTCTTCGATGAGTCCATTGAGGCGGCGACCAAGAAGCTTTCAGACCACGAGAAGTCTTTCCAATCGATTCTCTGTCCGAAGTCCAAGCCAGCTCCTCCTCGGCCTTCACGCCCGCCTTTGATCTACCAGTGGCGTTTCCCACCTAAACAGGCTCCTGCCATCTGTCAGCCTGTTAAAGAGGCAGCATCCACAGAAGCAGCAACAAAAGCCTCAGCCGTCTGCTGTCCCTAAGGCTCCTCAGCCTTTTTGACTGTCTCTCTCAAAGCATAACGTCATTCGTTCTGCCTTTCCCCGTTTTTCCCCCTATCGGAGGTCGTCTCCATCATTTTTACCACCGATGAACGACTATCACCTCCGACCTCTGGGTCCTTTCCATCGTAAGGGAGGGATACTCTCTTCAGTTCCATCAAGTTCCTCTGGAACATCCTCCAAGAGAGTATCCTTCCTCCTCTGCCCAGACAGCCCTTCTTCTTCAGGAAGCTCAGGCTTTGCTGCAGCTCCGGGCTGTTGAGCCGGTTCCTTTGGCTCAACAGAACAAGGGTTTTTACTCCCGGTACTTCCTTGTTCCGAAGAAGACGGGCGATCTGTGTCCTATTTTGGATCTCAGGGTGCTCAACAAATATCTGGTCAAAGAAAAGTTTTGCATGCTGACCCTGGCATCTCTGTATCCCCTCTTCGAGCAGAACGACTGGTTATGCTCTCTGGATCTCAAGGAGGCCTACACTCACATTCCCATTCATCCGGCCTCCCGTCAATACCTCAGATTTCGGGTGGGACATTTTCATCTTCAATACCGAGTGCTCCCTTTCGGCCTGGCCTTGTCTCCCAGAGTTTTCACCAAGTGTCTGATTGTGGTGGCCACAGCGCTCAGGAACCATGGTCTTCAGGTGTTTCCCTACCTGGACGACTGGCTCATAAAGAATTCCACGTATCAGGGAGTCATCCTGGCGACTCAGCGCACTATCTGGATCCTGCAGAGTCTGGGGTTCGAGATCAACTTTCCAAAATCACATCTGCAACTTTCCCAGACTCTTCCCTTCATCGGAGCTGTTCTGGATACTACCCAACTCAGAGCGTTCTTACCTCCACAACGTCTGGAAGCTCTTCTCCGCCTCTGTCATTCAGTGTCCTCTCGCCCGTCCATCTCGGCGAGACTCATGATGGTTCTTCTGGGCCACATGGCCTCTACAGTACACGTGACTCCTTTTGCCAGACTTCACCTCGGAATTCCTCAGTGGACCCTGGCATCTCAATGGACACAGGTTTCCGACCCTCTGACTCGACACATCCAGGTCACTCCTGCTCTGACACAGTCTCTTTGCTGGTGGATGCTCTCTTCCAATCTATCCAGAGGCTTAATGTTTCACACGCCTCCCCATCAGAAGGTTCTCACGACCAACTCTTCGACTTGCGCTTGGGGGGCTCATCTAGATGGTCTTCGCACTTAAGGCTATTGGACCAGTACAGATCGCCAGTGCCACATCAATCTCCTGGAACTCAGGGCGATTTTCAATGCTCTCAATGCTTTTCAACATCTGTTTCACAACCGTGTTGTCCTCATTCGCACAGACAATCAAGTCGCCATGTATTATCCCAGGACAAGCAGGCATGATATTCTCACACATGGGTGACGTCATCTACGGAGCCCCGGCGCGGACAGCTTTTCAAGCAAACTTGATAGAAGTTTCAAGTTTGCATACTGCACCACGCATGTGCTAGCCTTCTTGCCCACTAGAGGGCGCATCTCCACCTCGTGGTCCTCAGTTCAATTTCATCCGCGGAGCCAGAAGCCCTGTGGATAATTGTGCTTGTATTTTGCCTTCTGTCGCCGCGGCTGTGTGCGGAATTTCGACGCGGTCGCTGCGTTTTCTGTGTTTTCTTTCTTTGTTTTCTTCTTTTCTCAAAAAAAAAAATAAATTTATTTTCGTCCGTTCGCTCCGGGGGCTCCCGGTAGCCGTGGCCGAGGAACCTCGGTTGTTCCCGGCCTTGTTTTGGGCCCATGTCCCGGCCCGTAACGGGATTTAAGAAGTGTGGTAGGTGTGACCGGCTTTTGTCGATCACTGACCCTCACAGGTGCTGCCTTAGGTGCTTGGGGCCCCAACACCCGACAGCATCGTGCCCTAAGTGTGCCACCTTCCAGAAACGGGCCCTTACACGTCGCAAGGCCCGTATGGCGGATCTGTTTGCCGTCGAGACCCCGACGGGGAAGGCCTCGAGCTCGGCCTCGGCTCCGGCCCCGACCTCGGCCTCGACCTCGGCATCGGGTCCCTCGGCTACCTCGAAGCCGGTTGCCTCGCAGAAACAAGCCTCGGGTAAGTCTCCGCTTCCTTCCTCAGTTTCAGGATCGACCAGGAAGCCATCCTCGGGCTCTTCGTCGGCGGGACCGTCGACCTCTGCCCAACCCAAGGTGTCTAAGGGGATAGCCCCGAGGGAATACTCGAGACCGAGGTCGCCCTCTGAGGAGCATCCCCAGGTGTTGCCGCCGGGTCTGATGATCCCGGCATTCCAGGACTTGCTCCGAGCGTTAATTTCCTCGGAGTTGTCCGGGGCCATTGAGACCCTGCAGCAGGCTTCGGCCTCGACGCCTTCGGTCTCCGCGGCCCCGCAGTTGGCGACCTCGGCCTCGGGCACCGGCCTTTCAGCGGCCGAAGCTCCCTCGGCCTCGACCTCGACGCTCCCCTCGGACCCGACCTCGATGAGACAGCCTGAGGTTAGTGTGCGTCCCCGAGACAAGCAGCGCCGGGTATGCCGGATTTCCTCGTCCTCGTCCGCGAGGTCTTCCCGGGGTTCCTCGCCCTCGAGCAAGCCTCGGGCGAAGCACCGCCTGAAGAAGGCCAAACGGTCTCGGGCCTCGCCTCGTAGGCGTCGTCGGTCGACGCCGCCCGAGGGCGGGGCTTTGCGGGTCGAGGAACTCCGCCTCGACAACCCCGATCTCTTGCGGTCCCCGTTCCGGGAGAGTTCCCGAGCCTCCTCGCCGGGGCGGAAGGGACGGGCCTCCATACCCCGTACCCCGGGGGGTTCCCCCAAGGGGTCTTTCAGGCGGGATGTGTCCCCAACCCCTTCGAGGTCACGGGACCGTGCCTCGTGGGGATCGGGATCCGGTGTGGAGATGAGGTATTCTCGCCAAGCCTCTCCTTTCGGCTCCGTTGGGAAGTCTCGGACACCCTCTCCGCCCGCACGGACATCTTCTTTTTCAAAATTTGTCCATGACATGGCGAAGGCTCTGGGGGTGGACCTGTTAGCGGGGTCACACTATACAAAAGAATTTTTGGAGGAGCAGGATCTTCCTGCCCCTCCGCGGGAATCCCCCCGCTTGCCGCTGAACAAGGTCCTCCTTCAGACCTTGCTGCGGAACCTTGAGACCCCTCTTACAGTTGCGGTAGTGCCCACCAAGATGGAATCAAAATACCGGACACTTCCCCCTAAAGGTTTTGACAAGGGGCAGCTCTCCCATCAGTCGCTCCTGGTGGAGTCGGCTCTCAAGCGTTCGCAGCCTTCTAGGGTCTCTGCTGCGGTCCCCCCTGGGAGAGAGGGTCGGACCCTCGATAAATTCGGCCGTCGTCTATATGCTAATTCCCAGATGGCCACGAGGGTCCTCAACTATGCTTTCGCCTATTCTTCTTACCTCAGATCAATGGTGAAGGATCTGCTAGACTTTCAGGGGGTGATCCCGGATTCGCACAGGGATAGGTTTGCCACTTTTGTGTCAAACCTGTCCCAACTGCGTCTCTATCTGTTTCATGTGGTATATGACGCATTTGAGCTTGCCTCGAGGGTATCGGCATGTGCGGTAGCCATGCGCCGGTTGGCGTGGCTGCGTACCCTCGAGATGGACCCCAACCTGCAGGAGCGATTGGCCAATCTACCCTGCGTCGGGTCGGAGTTATTCGACGACTCCTTGGAGGCGGCTACCAAGCGGCTTTCTGACCAAGAGCGTTCTCTAGCGTCTCTGGTGCGCCCGAAGCCTAAGCCGTCGCCTCAGAGACCATTTAGACAGCCACCTAGGCGGTATCCTCAAAAATCGACACCGGCCTTTTCGAGACCTCCACCCCGACGTCCACCCCAACAGGGTAGGGGGGGTCCCTCCAAGCCCGCTGCGCAGGGGGCATCCAAGCCAGCGCCGTCCTTTTGACGGGATGGGCGGCTGGGGGCTGGCCCCCGCCGCGATGTCGTCCAACCCCCTTCCCATCGGGGGTCGGCTCACGGCTTTTGCCAGGGCTTGGTCAGGGATTACGTCAGACGCATGGGTGCTCCGGACCGTCTCAGAGGGCTATTCACTCAACTTCTCCAGGCAGCCTCCAGACATGCCTCCCGGGGCGTGCCCGCCCAATCGGAGCCAGCTGGCCCTTCTCCGAGACGAAGCCAGGGCCTTGTTGAGCCTCCGGGCAGTCGAATTGGTTCCCCGCGATCAGAAGGGCAGGGGGTTTTACTCCCGTTACTTTTTGGTCCCAAAGAAGACCGGGGACTTGCGCCCCATTTTGGACCTCCGGAAGCTCAACAAGTTCCTGGTCAGGGAGAAGTTCCGTATGTTATCGCTTCCGATCCTGTATCCCCTATTGGACGAGGGGGACTGGATGTGCTCCCTAGATTTAAAGGAAGCGTACACCCATGTTCCGGTACATCCCAACTTTCGGAAGTTTTTAAGATTTCAAGTCGGGGAGTTGCACCTGCAGTACCGAGTACTACCCTTCGGTCTGGCTTCATCCCCTCGGGTGTTCACGAAGTGTATGGTGGTGGTCGCGGCTGCTCTACGCTCCCGGGGGTTACAGGTCTTTCCCTATCTGGACGATTGGCTGATCAAGGCCCCGACCAGGGAAGGAGTTATTTCAGCGACCCAACAGACTATCACGCTTCTTCAGGGTCTAGGGTTCGAGGTGAACTTTCCCAAGTCTCACTTGCGCCCGACTCAGTCCCTCCAGTTTATAGGAGCCGTGCTGGGCACTGTTCTCCTCCGTGCCTTCCTCCCTTCTCCACGGCTGGAGGCACTGCTTCACTTGGGCCGGCAGGTTTCGCAACTGCAGGTAGTGTCGGCTCAACGCATGATGGTGCTTTTGGGGCACATGGCATCTACGGTCCAAGTGACCCCATTTGCCCGGTTGCATCTGAGGATACCTCAGTGGACTTTGGCCTCGCAATGGCGTCAGGACCGCGACCCAGTATCTCGACGCTTGACTGTGACTCCGTCTTTCAGACGCTCGCTCCGTTGGTGGACCAACTCTACCAATCTGTCCGGGGGCTTGCTCTTTCGCGTTCCTCCGCATCGCAAGGTCCTGACGACGGACTCTTCGGAATATGCGTGGGGGGCTCATCTCGACGGTCTTCGAACGCAGGGCCTATGGTCGGCTGCGGATCGACGATGTCACATCAACGTGCTGGAGCTTCGTGCCATTTTTCTGGCTGCTCGGGCCTTCTGTCATCTCCTGCGAGATCAAGTGGTGCTCGTCCGGACAGACAACCAAGTGGCCATGTATTACGTCAACAAGCAGGGGGGGACCGGCTCGTGGCCTCTGTGCCAGGAAGCCCTGCGCCTTTGGAAATGGGCTGTCTCTCAGAACATATTCTTCCGTGCGGTTTACATTCAAGGAGAGATGAATTGTCTGGCAGACAAACTCAGTCGTCTGCTGCAACCGCACGAGTGGTCACTGAACTCCCGGGTGTTGCGCGAGGTCTTCGACCGTTGGGGATTGCCTCAGGTGGATCTGTTTGCCTCGCCCGAGACTCACAAACTGCCCCTTTACTGCTCTCGGATGTACTCCCGGGATCGTCTCGAGGCCGATGCCTTTCTTCTTGACTGGGAAGGGAGGTTCCTTTATGCGTTCCCTCCTTTTCCTCTGATCTTGAGAACGTTGGTGCATCTCAAATCGACGGGAGCCACTATGATTCTCATTGCTCCTCGGTGGCCCAGACAACATTGGTTTTCCCTGCTGCTTCAACTCAGCAACAGGGAACCTCTGCTTCTGCCGGTCTTTCCCTCTCTGCTTTCTCAGAGTCGGGGTTCGCTGTTACATCCCAATCTTCAGTCCTTACATCTGACGGCTTGGTTCCTTTCTCCCTGACTTCGGTCCCGGTCTCTCAGCCAGTGCGGGAGATTTTGGAGGCCTCGCGGAAGGTCTCGACTAGGCTGTGTTATTCCCAGAAGTGGACCAGATTTTCATCCTGGTGCTTCTCGAATCATCTGGACCCGATTTCGGTTCCCGTGTCTTCGGTGCTGGACTATCTGTTGCATCTGTCGAATTCTGGTCTGAAGACGACTTCCGTTAGAGTGCATCTCAGTGCCATTGCAGCGTTTCATCGGCATCTCGAGGGGCGTTCCCTCTCTTTGCATCCTCTGGTATCTCGTTTCATGAGGGGCCTTGTGAACGTTCATCCTCCTCTGAAACCTCCTCCTGTGGTGTGGGATCTTAATGTGGTCTTGGCTCACCTGATGAAACCCCCTTTTGAGCCGATCGACAAATCTTCTCTTAAGTTTCTCACTTGGAAAGTGGTCTTCTTGATTGCACTCACGTCCGCCCGTAGGATTAGTGAGTTGCAAGCTTTGGTTGCGGACCCTCCTTTCACGGTGTTTCATCATGACAAGGTGGTTCTTCGCACCCATCCCAAATTTCTACCTAAGGTTGTCTCTGATTTCCACCTCAATCAGTCTATTGTTCTTCCGGTGTTTTTTCCGAAGCCCCACTCTCATCCTGGTGAGGCGGCGCTTCACTCGCTTGACTGTAAGAGGGCGTTGGCTTTTTATCTCCAACGTACTAAGTCTCATCGGAAGGTTCCTCAATTGTTTTTGTCCTTTGATCCTAATCGGGTAGGACATCCGGTTTCCAAGCGTACCTTGTCCAACTGGTTAGCTGCTTGTATCTCTTTTTGCTACGCTCAGGCTGGTCTCCCGCTCTTGGGTCGAGTCACGGGGCATAAGGTCCGGGTGATGGCAGCTTCGGTTGCTTTCCTCCGATCCACTCCTATGGAGGACATATGTAAAGCTGCCACCTGGTCTTCGGTTCATACGTTCACCTCCCACTACTGCCTGGACACCTTGTCCAGAAGCGACGGCCGGTTTGGCCAGTCGGTGTTACGTAACCTATTTTCCTAAATTGCCATCCTCCCACCTGCCCTTTTTTCTGGTTGGCTTGGAGGTCACCCATGTGTGAGAATATCATGCCTGCTTGTCCTGGGATAAAGCACAGTTACTTACCGTAACAGGTGTTATCCAGGGACAGCAGGCATATATTCTCACAACCCGCCCACCTCCCCGGGGATGGCTTTCTTTGCTTGATATGGAACTGAGGACCACGAGGTGGAGATGCGCCCTCTAGTGGGCAAGAAGGCTAGCACATGCGTGGTGCAGTGTGCAAACTTGAAACTTCTATCAAGTTTGCTTGAAAAGCTGTCCGCGCCGGGGCTCCGTAGATGACGTCACCCATGTGTGAGAATATATGCCTGCTGTCCCTGGATAACACCTGTTACGGTAAGTAACTGTGCTTTATGTCAACAAGCAGGGAGGCACGGGATCGGCCTCCCTCTGTCAGGAAGCTCTGAAAGTTTGGGATTGGGGGCGGACAATGCCTTAGCGGACAACTTGAGTCGTCTTCTGCAGCCTCACGAGTGGACTCTCCATTCCACGCCCCTTCATCACATTTTCTCTCTGTGGAGAACGCCTCAGATAGACCTCTTTGCAGCCCCCCACAACTTCAAACTGCCTCAGTTCTGCTCCAGGATCTACACTCCTCATTGCCTCGAGGCAGATGCTTTTCTTCTGGACTGGACAAATCTTTCTATATGCGTTTCCTCCATTTCCTCTCATTCAAAAGACTCTAGTCAAGCTGAAGTCCGACCATGCCACCATGATTCTGATTGCTCCTCGGTGGCCCAGATAGTCTTGGTACTCCCTTCTACTTCAACACAGCAGCAGGGAGCCCTTCCTTCTGCCAGTGTTTCCAACACTTGCTACACAGCATCAGGGATCTCTGCTTCATCCCAACCTGCAGTCTCTCCACCTGACAGCTTGGTTCCTCTCAACGTAACTCCTCTCCAGTTTTCACAACCTGTGAGTGATGTTTTGAAAGTTTCACGGAAGCCTGCTACTAGTCAATGCTATACCCAAAAATGGACTAGATTCTCTATTTGGTGTTTTTCTCATCATCAAGAGCCTCAACATTCCTCTTTATCTTCTGTTTTGGACTATCTTTTGCACCTTTCTCATTCTGGCCTCAAGTCTACATCGATACGAGTCCCTCTTAGTGCAATTGCTGCTTTCCATCAGCCGCTTCAAGGGAAACCTCTCTCTGCTTATCCTGTGGTTTCCAGATTCATGAAAGGACTTTTCCATATCAATCCTCCTCTCAATCCGCCTTCTGTGGTTTGGGACCTCAATATTGTTCTTTCTCAACTTATGAAACCTCCATTTGAACCTATTGACAAGGCTCATCTGAAGTATCTCACTTGGAAAGTTGTGTTTCTCATTGGCCTCACTTCTGCTCGTCGAGTTAGTGAGCTTCAAGTATTGGTTGCGGATCCACCTTTTACAGTGTTCCATCATGACAAGGTGGTTCTTCGCACTCATCCAAAATTCCTTCCTAAAATTGTCTCGGAATTTCATCTCAATCAATCCATTGTTCTTCCAGTGTTCTTTCCAAAGCCTCATTCTCATCCTGGAGAATCAGCTCTTCATACTCTGGATTGCAAGCGTGCTTTGGCTTTCTATCTGGAACACACCAAACCGCACAGAACTGCTCCGCAACTTTTCATCTCCTTTGATCCGAACAAGTTGGGACGTCCTATCTCTAAGCGTACCATCTCCAACTCGATGGCGGCTTGTAACTCTTTCTGCTATGCCCAGGCTGGATTGCCCCTTCACAATAAAGTCACAACCCATAAGGTCAGAGCAATGGCAGCTTCTGTAGCTTTCCTCAGATCTACACCTATTGAGGAAATTTGTAGAGCTGCTACATTGTCCACAGTTCATACCTTCACTTCTCACTATTGTCTGGATGCTTTCTTCAGACGGAATGGACAGTTTGGCCAAACAGTATTACAAAATTTATTCTCCTAAGTTGCCAACTCTCCCACCATCCCACTTTGGTTAGCTTGGAGGTCACCCACTTGTGAGAATACTTGCCTGCTTGTCCTGGGATAAAGCACAGTTACTTACCGTAGCAGTTGTTATCCAGGGACAGCAGGCAGCTATTCTCACATCCCACCCACCTCCCCTGGGTTGGCTTCTCTGCTAGCTATCTGAACTGAGGAGACGCACCCTGCACTGGGCGGGAAGGCAGTCACGCATGCGCGGTGCGGGCGACTCGAAACTTCGAGTTTCTTCAAGCAAAACTGCTTGTGAGACGTCCACATCGGGGCTCCGTTGGATCACGTCACCCACTCCTGAGAATAGCTGCCTGCTGTCCCTGGATAACAACTGTTAAGGTAAGTAACTGTGCTTTTTGAGCCTATTAATATGCTTGGATACATAAATTGGTATTATCCCAGGACAAGCAGGCAGCATATTCTTACAAATAGGTGACATCATCCATGGAGCCCAGTTTGGATAGTGTTAAAGTGTATTGTCATTTTAAACTTTTAGCAAAGCTTTGAGACTGCCCGCACTGCACAATTGCGAGTATCTTCCCACCTTATGCTAGCTTGCGAGGTAATCAGTTTTTCATTTTCTGTGGAGTGAAGATGTATCTGGAATACATTCTGTCAAGTTTGCCTTCCCTCTTCCATTTTTCATTTATACTTACCACTGTTTTCTTTTTAACTTTGTGGCCATACTCTTTCGTATCAAACCTTTATCCTGTTTTTAATTTTGGGCTTATTGCAATTTTCTACCTTCCCCCTTACCGAGGGTATCGACAGGTTTTTGGCATAACTTTAACTCGACGCTCAATTCTAACCTTGTTTTTCAAGGGTTCTTCCTACCTGTCATAGTTTTTTCTTCACAATACAATCTTTATATATTTTTTCTGTCTGAAAATGCTAAACTAAACCTTAGGCTTATATACCGCATCTTCTCTATAATAATAGAGCTTGACACGGTTTACAAAAAATTAGAAAAGAGAACAAGTACAATATGAATTTGGAATAGTATGGAGAGGAGTGGAATTTACAACTTTCAAAATAGCCAAGTTTTCAGATGTTTTCAAAATACAGTCAAACTTGGTTTACGAGTGCTGCGGTTTGCGAGTATTTTGCAATACGAGCAAAAGATTTGTAAAATCTGTGCCTCGGAAACCGAGCTTACCTCGATTTGCGAGCCTCCCCCCCCCCCTGTGATCCGGCATCCCCCACTCACCCACCTACCCGCCCAAACACAATCGCTTGCCCTGCTCTGACACCAGCTGTCATCTCCGAAGCTTGTCTCTTTCTTGGGGTTACCAATGCTTCGTCACCCTGCTGCACCTTAGTATCAGCTTCATAGCACACAGTACTGGTGTGTCTACTCCAGCCGGAGCTATACTATGGAATGATAGCCCCAAGCTGCATTGATGCCCTTCCCATCTACATCGGTACCTGCCTAGCTTAAATATAGCTTCCCTAGCAACAGCAGCAGATGAATCCAGAGACCAGTGGGATAGCTCACATCTACCAGCAGGCGGAGATAGAGAAACTGATTAACAGGTGGTCCTATTGGCTGGCACTCCTCCTGTTTATCCAGTATTCTCTATCTCCCAGCAGGAAAAGGTCGCTATTCAACTAGCTCCTGAATTCTGGCTGTGACTGGAACTTTATTTTCTCCTGTTGAGGTTTCTCTTCAGTGAGACTGCCATTCTGTTTCTCCTGTTGAGGTTTCTCTTCAGTGAGACTGCCATTCTGTTTCTCCTGTTGAGGTTTCTCTTCAGTGAGCTGGCAATGCTATTTCTCCTGTTGAGATTTTCTCTTCAGTGAGACAGGGGTGTCTGGCTGAACGGTGCCGGCTTTAGGGGTTACACCTGGGCCCCCCCAGGTCCCTGCCTCACCCTCCCTCCATTGCTAGAGGGTCTGACTGGGTCTCAATTTTTTTCTTCTTTCCCTTCTCTGTAAAAAAAAAAAAAAAAAAAAGAGACCACAGTTGCTACATTCTGCCATGCTTTTGCTGCAAACTGGCTTCAACCGGCCCTAACAACTAGCTTGTGAGTATGTCTGGCTTTTACGGTTGTTTGAACTTCAGGTTCTGTTTGGGAGTCTTAGTACTGTGGGTTCGGTCATCGTACATTTAAGGTATGGATATTTTATTGAGGCTAAGTTTTATGACTAGAAATCCGTGGAGGGAGCCGGGACTTCCCGCCCTTTGCATGCACGCGCTTGGTTTCCTTGTTGGTTACAGCGCGGCAGTAGCAATGCAATTTCATGCTCGTACTTGTTCTCATTGTTGGGTTTCAGTGCAGCAGTAGTCCTGTTTATTCTGAGGCTCTCTTTCATCGGTGTTTGTCACGGCCATGTGCTGCTGATTGTGCAGGTGCCGGTTTATAGCAGCATGAGATGGGACATGTTTTTTCCGGCGCTGTGGGCCGTCGTTTTGGTTATTCCCTGAGTCTGATTTTATTTCTATGCAAGCCGCGGCAGGGTAAATTTTGCGGGGCTTGAATCCAATTATGTTTCTAGGAGCGTTGATGCAGCGGCCACGTGTCAGTGAGAATCCGGCGTGCGCTTGGGTCTCCGGCGATGGCGGGAGAGCTGCAGCGTTCCGGTAGTTTGTTTCCAGCTGACTTTGGTCAGGGTATGCCGGGGCTTCTCTCCTTTCCGGGTTCAGACAAGTTGTATGTGTTTCACCAGCTTTGGGACAAGCTTGGGCAGATTTATATGTCTATGTCTGTGTTCCTGCTGTACTCCCTTGAAGGAAGCTGCTTGTTTAATCGGACTCTGGGGTTAGCACTCAAGGGGTTTACCAGAGAGACTCTGCCCTGTGCTGGGTCACCGTATGTCGCCCCAGTCTCGGTTTGTTTCCGGACTGGGGTGACATACGGCAACTCACGGCACTATGAGATCAGCAGTAAGATTGTGCCCTGTATTTCACACAGGTATCTCATTGTCTCTCTTGGGGTCCCTGCAGATTGAGCCTTTGTCTGTTGGTAACTGTCCTTATTTGGGCCTCTGTGTTGAGCTGCATGTGTCTAGTAGTGGCACAGGATATTTATGCTTAAAGGTAGTACAAACAGTTTCCAAGTTCGGGCTGTCTCTATGGGCATAATGACACTGCGCATCTTCCTGCGGCCAGGACTCTCTTTCTCTATTTCTGAGGGAGCCTGGACTTCAGATTTCCATGCTTATCAC
Organism: Geotrypetes seraphini; assembly: GCF_902459505.1. Taxonomy (NCBI): domain Eukaryota; kingdom Metazoa; phylum Chordata; class Amphibia; order Gymnophiona; family Dermophiidae; genus Geotrypetes; species Geotrypetes seraphini. The sequence continues at coordinate 125,738,087 of NC_047091.1, forward strand.
GCTGGTTTCTCCTGTCACCATTTTCTCATGGCACATGCTAGACGGGCCCCCCGACCAGACAGGAAGGGCTGTACAGCTCCTTTTAACCAGGAGCCAGTTTCCTATTCTATCAAACCCGCGGAGGATCACGCGCTATATGGCTGTTAGCCTCATCCCTGAAGCTCTCATTAGCGATGTGAGCTTTGTCTGATACCTGTAAGGATGCTGTTGTTTTCCACAAGGCGGTAGATGCAGCATCTTGATTGAGTCTAGTACGTATTCACTTTAAAGGACATACGTATTTTGCTCATGTTGCATGGGGTTAGTACTGTTTTCATGGTTCCAGTATATTCCTCTTTACATTGTGAAACTTGAATTTTCCTAGGAGAATCTTCTTGCAGATCCTACAGTCTCATCCTGCCATTCCCTGACCTTCTGCACTTCATTCTGAGGGGATCTTGACTTCTTTCAATGACTCTTCAGGCTTTCTCATGAGGGAGAAGACGCTTTAATGTCAGGTCAGGGGGCTGTGAAGATTTTTCAGGATGCTTGCATCTTTGCATCCTCCTCAGGTTTCCAGTTCGTTCTTGGAGTCTCTATGTTTTGTGTTTCCCTTTTCAGTGTTACTGGTCCTCAGGACAGTTCTTGTAGTTCTTTGGGAACTAAGGGACGTTGTTCCACTTACTGCATGGTGCCCGAGACGGGGGCATTGGGCAGGCTGGATCCCATTCTTCTGAATTAGTTTCTCGGGGTTACACATTTCTGCAGACAACATGGTAGTATATTTACATTTTCTCTATGGACTCCGAATCGGCACTTGGTTTGCCTGCCTCCCTTGGAGCAGCGCGTTCGGTTTTGGCACATGCCAAAGCCTACCCAAGGCTTCACGAACGTTTTAGGTGATGTGGGCGATGGTACCGTTTTGTTGCTACCAGGCGATTCATCTAATTTCTTCTTGACTGCCTGCTTGATTCGGACGACTTCCAGTCGGGCCATTTGACTGACACGAAAAGGGTGGTATCTTTTCCTCAGTTCTTTACACGTGCATCTTCGAATTTGCACAGCGCTCTTTTCTCCTGTACTATTTATAGGTATATCGGGGTAATGTTTTTATTCATATAGGAGAGACATGTGTTTCTTTCCGGAGACTTGGGCGTGAGGTCTCGGTCTCAGATTGGTATTCTTCTTCGCTTACCATGACCAAGAGTATGGGATTCTGTACAGTTTCTGTGATCCCAATTGCTGACTCCACTGGGAACTTCGGCTTGCTTTCCCCTTCTTACGCTACAGCAGTCGCTTTTGTTCCGGTGGTTCCCGGTATCCCAGGGCTCCAATTATTTGGTATGCTCCTCCTGCATCGCTCTGTATGATTTGGTGGCTCAGCGCGATTTCTCTTTTCAAGGCATGCCTCGGTCTTTGCTGGACTAGCTCATGACCACCGACCATCCCGGGCTGTCGGGTTGGGGAGCTCGGTGGCTTCCATCCTCAGCTCCAGGAGTCTGGTCTTCAGAGGCGACTCGGTACTTGTTCATTCTTCGATTCTTGAGCAGGGTCAGGCTACCTTTCTGGAGCTTTCAGATCACTCTTCCGGATTGCCGCTGAGGGTCCTTTTGGTCATTATTAGGATGGGGGTATTTCTCTACAGCTTGGGCAGTAGGTGTTGTACTCAGTTGGCAGGTGAAGTTGGTCTGCTTCAATGGGTGGACTCTCATCTTCGTCTTCTGTTGGCAGATCCTTTTATGGATCAGGATAAGAGTTTGGATAGACTTTCTCTCCGCGGAATCTGAGCATGGCCCATTTCTTATATGTTACAGTGTACAGCGCTGTGTACACTCTGGAAAGTGTGCATGTTAGTAATAGTGTAATCTTCTGCATCCTGGATATTGAGATTTGTGGCTCAGGCGTTCTAGCTCTTTTTATGGATGTGAGATCTCCTTGATCTAGACCTCATGGCCTCGTCTCTCAATTCTAAGCTTCCTAGCTTCTTCGGCGGGCCCAGGGAGTGGGAGTTAGAGGGGGTAGCTGCATGGCTCCTTTCTCGCCTCTGCCTTCTCTTTTTCAGTGTTTTCCGCTGGCTGATGATGGCTTGGATTTGCCATCTCGAGCTCGCTTTCCAGGCACAGTATTTGTAGAATCTCTGGATTGGCGGCGCCATCCTTACTATGCGGATTTGATGAGTCTTTCGACAGCCGGACTAAGAAGTTTCCTGGTATCTCCGGCTTTGCTCGCCTAGGGTCCGATCAACATGGATATTTGTACTACTTTAGTATTACGACCTAGTTTTTTGAAAAATCTTGGTTGACGTGTAAGGATTATGCGAAGCAGGTTGTTTCTTCTCTTATCCAGGTGCTACGGACGTCTTCTCCTGTGGCTTCTGCTTCCTTTTGGAGGTTTTTCCTTTCTTGGGTGCTTCTTAACGTTTGAAACACTCCAGAGTTTCTTTTTGGCACAAGTGTATTGCCGAGGGCTTAGCTTTCAATTCCCTTCAGCTTCTAGTGCCATTCTTGGCTTGTTACAAGGGCTAGGTATATTGCTCTTCGCTTACTTCTCAGCTTCATGTAGTTCAGTTCCTAAACAGAGTGCGGTATATTCATGCGCCTCTTAGAAAGTCCGGTTTGGAGTACGATCTTCACGTACTTCTTCTCAGTTTACCGAAGGCTTCATTTCATCCTTGTCTTTTGGGACTCTAAAGGGCTGTGCCGTTGAACATGGGGTTTCTTGTGGCCATGGCTTCAGCTCTGCAGTTTTCTATGTTGCAGGCCTTGTTCAACGGGGATTCCTATTTCTGATTTCCGAAATATGGGGTATCAGTTTGGATGGTACCACTATTTCTTTCTAGGGGGGTGTCATCCTTTCTTTTATGTCATGCTCTCTTTTCCTTCCTTCTTCCTGGGAGGAGAAATTGGGAGCAGTGCTTTTATTCACTGCATTTTTTGATACGTACGTAGTGTTCTCTGCGAGCTCGGTTTCTAACGACTTTTAGTTGTTTATATCTCCTTTTTGTATTCTTCACGGGACGCCTCAAACGTATGGCGGCGTCCGAAGCCTCTATCGCTCAATGGGGCCAGGAGGACATTCTTTATGCTTGCTTGCTGGCAGGGAAGCGGTTGGCGAAAAAACTTCATGATCATTCCGCCGGAGCGATGGCTACTTCTTGGGCTTGGCCCAGAGGTTTTTTCCTTGGAGGAGATTTGTCTCGCGGCTAATTGGTCTTCCGAGAGTGCTTTCTCTCCGCATTTCTGCTTGGATGTGGGGGCACATGTGGTAGGGGCGTTTTGTGCTTCGGTTGTTGCGGAGGCGGCATTTGCTTCCCACCAAGATTGAGGATTGCTTTGCTACATCCCATTGGTCTCTGGATTCATCTGCTGCTGTTGCTAGGGAAGGAAAAATTATGTTCTTACCTGTTAATTTTCTTTCCCTTAGACGCAGCAGATGAATCCAGAGCCCCACCCTTTCTGGATATTGTCTCTCGTTTTTTTCTTTTGCAACTTTCGCAGTTTGTTATTATGGCAGGTTGTTTTCTGTATTATTGCATTTTGAGATTTGTTATGGGAAATAAGTTTTTTACATGCTATGCCTATTGATGATTACGGATGCTTGGGCAAGGAGCTATACTGGATAAACAGGAGGAGTGCCAGCCGATAGGACCACCTGTTAATCAGTTTCTCTATCTCCGCCTGCTGGTAGATGTGAGCTATCCCATTGGTCTCTGAATTCATCTGCTGCGTCTAAGGGAAAGAAAATTAACAGGTAAGAACATAATTTTTCCTTTTTGAGACCTTCTGGTATCAGATATTGCTTCCTCTCTGTTTAGCCAATATACCGAGCCAATATGCTCGGTACTGATTATTTCTCGGTACCGTCATTTTTCTCAGTATTGATGAATCAATCCTACATAATAGAGGAACCTACTGCAGCCCAGGCGCAGATCACCTCCTGAAGGATTGTCTTTCACGCAATTAATCCGGCAGATTAGGAAAGCTTTACCTGTTAAATTGGAAGCAAGCTCTGATCTGAGACTGGTACTGTTTTTTTCCATAAGATGTTCCTCGGTACCGTTCCTATTAGATACCTAACGGTCCTTCCTTTAGATCAGGGGTACCTACACTTTTTTGGGCGTCGGCATCAGGTAAGTCCCCTCTTTCTTCAGGGTCTGTGCCGGCAAGGAAGCCAACCTCGGAGTCTCCGGCCGTCCATGGTCGGAGTGCTCTTCCTCCGGCCTCGTCGAAACAGTCTAAGCCCTCCAATCATGCTTCCGCCTCAAGGGAATACTCATCCTCGAGGTCACCCTCGGTGGAATGCACTGCTGTGCCTGACTTGCCCGCTGTGGTTTCGGCACCGGGGTTCCAGGATATGCTTCCAGCCTTAATATCCTTGGAGCTTTCCTCAGCTTTGGCCCACTTGACTCTGGCCTCAACCTCGCGAGCGATGGACCAGCCTGAGCGTTGCGTCGAGGCCTTTTCCTCTTCAGATTCTTTGTCTTGGACCTCGAGGAGTTCCTCACCCTCGGGCTGCCCTAAGTCGAAGTGCAGGTTGGAGCGTGCCCCGACCCTGTCTCGCCACTTGGCGAAGCGACCCCAGGACTCCCCTCCGAGACGGGGCTGGTCCCCGGGCGTTCACTCTACCGAGGTTCTCCGGGCCTCGGAGTTGTCCTTGTCCAACCCTCGGTTGTTCAAGTCGCCACTCAGGGAGGCCCCAGTTTCGGGTAGGTCCCCTTCTTTTTCCCAAGACATTGCTCCTCGGTGCCAGGGGGCCTCGGTGCCTCGACCCTGCCGGCGCCTCGAGTGTCCTCGAGGTGCCGGTAGTCCTCGACCCTGCCGCGTTCTTTTAGTGGAGCATCCTGGGGCTCGGGGCAGGGGGACACTGATCTGCCTCCTCATTACTCTAGGGAGGCTTCTCCTTCCTTCTCGGCAGCGCCTCGGTTTCGTTCGACCACCCTCCGTGAGGGTCGGTCGGATAGTCGTCCGTCCTCTTTCACGAGGACATGGGGATGGCGCTCCACCTCAACCTCCAATCTGTCTCCAAATACACAAAGGAGTTCTTGGAGGAGTTGGACCAGCCTTGTCCTCCTCGGGAATCCCTGTGGCTTCCTTTGAATCCGGTGCTGCGCCAAACTTTCATCCGGAATTTGGAAACCCCCCTATGCGGTCCCGGCCATCCCATCCAAAATGGAGTCGAAGTACAGGACCGTCCCTTGTCCGGGGTTTTAAAAGGCACAACTTTCCCACCAGTCCTTGCTGGTGGAGTTTTCCCTAAAGAAGTCTCACCCCTCCAGGGTCTCGGCAGCGGTGCCGCTTGGCCGGGAGGGGAGGACGATGGACAAATTTGGCAGGCGGCTCTACCAAAATTCTATGATGGCCAATCGGGTCTTGAACTATAACTTCACCTTTACCTCATACCTTAAGGTGCTGATCAAGTCCTTGCCCGCCTTTCAGGGTGACTTGCCCGCCTCCCATCAGGCGGATTTTGGGTGCCTGGTGGACTCCCTTTCGCAGCTGCGTATGCACCTGTTTCATGCGGCTTACGATGCTTTTGAACTGTCCTCCCGGGTCTCCGCCTTTGTGGTAGCCATGCGCCGTTTGGCGTGGCTCCACATTGTGGACATGGACCCTAACCTCCAGGATCGTCTGGCGAATCTTCCCTGTTTGGGGAATGAGCTTTTCGACGACTCAATCGAGGCAGCCACTAAGCGCCTCTCGGAGCATGAGCGATCCTTCACTTCTTTGGTGCGGCCCAAGCCGAAGCTCACTCCTCCTAAGGCTTATCGGCTGCCGCCCCGGCAGTACCTGCAGAAGTCTACAACGGCCTTTTCTCGCCCACCTCCTCGCCGCCAGCAACAGCAGCGGGCTCCTAAGCCTCAGACCCCTGCGGTGTCTAAGCACACGCCGTCTTTTTGATGGGCTGAGCGGGTGGGGGCTGGCCCCCTCCGCGCTGAACGCCCCTTTGCCTATCGGGGGCCGTCTTAAGGATTTCTACCCGAGTTGGACCCGCATAACCTCGGACGCATGGGTCCTCACCGTTATGAGAGAGGGGTATTCACTGAACTTCCGGGAGTTACTGCAAGACAGTCCTCCCGGCGGGTCTCTTTCGAATCGTGCGCAGCTTCCCTTGCTCCTTCTGGAGGCTCAGGCTCTCCTTCACCTACTTGCAGTGGAGGAGGTTCCCCCTTGTCAGCGGGGGGCGGGGGTTTTACTCCTGGTACTTCCTGGTCTCCAAAAAGACCAGGGATCTCCAGCCTATCCTGGACCTCAGGAAGCTGAACAAATTTCTTGTTCGGGAGAAGTTCCGGATGCTCTCGCTTCCCGTTCTGTATCCCTTGCTGGACGAGCGAGTCTGGTTATGTTCCCTCGATCTGAAAGAAGCTTACACTCACGTTCCGGTGCATCCAGCTTGTCGCCGGTTCCTTCGCTTTCAGGTGGGGGACCTGCATCTTCAATACAGGGTCCTCCCGTTCGGGCTGGCTTCATCCCCACGAGTCTTCACAAAGTGTCTCATGGTGGTGGCTGCGGTCCCAGGGTCTCCAAGTCTTCCTGTACCTCGACGACTGGCTGATCAAAGTCCCGTCGAGGGAGGGGGTTATTTCAGCGACCCGTCGGACTATTATATTCCTTCAGAGCCTGGGGTTCAAGGTAAACTTCCCAAAGTCCCAGTTGTGTCCCTCTCAGTCTCTACAGTTCATCGGGGCCGTGCTGGACACGGTTCACCTCCGATCATTCCTGCCTCCCTCTCGGCAGGCCATGCTCGTGCGGCTGAGCCGGCAGGTTTCCCTGCGGACTTCGGTCTCGGCCAAGCAGATGATGGTCCTCTTGGGACACATGGCCTCCATTGTACATGTCACGCCATTCGCGAGGCTGCATCTGAGGGTACCCCAGTGGACTCTGGTCTCTCAGTGGCGACAGGATCGGGATCCCGCTTCTCATCTCATTGCGGTGACTCCTTCCTTGGCACGATCGCTCCGTTGGTGGACCAACTCTTCCAATCTTTCCAGAGGGTTGCTCTTTCTCGCTCTTCCGCATCACAAGGTCCTGACGACGGACTCCTCGGCGTATGCTTGGGGGGGCACATCTCGACGGGCTGCGTATGCAGGGCCTTTGGTCGAGTGCGGACCGTCGTTGCCACATCAACTTGTTGGAGCTTCGGGCCATTTACAATGCCATGGTGGCCTTCCGCCATTTGCTTCGGGATTAGGTGGTCCTGGTACGCACGGACAACCAGGTGGCAATGTATTACGTCAACAAGCAGGGGGGTACGGGTTCCCTACCCTTCTGCAAGGAGGCTCTTCGTCTTTGGGATTGGGCATTCCGCCGCAACATCTTTCTTCGTACGGTCTACATCCAGGCGAACACAACTGCCTGGTAGACAAGTTATGTCGCCTCCTGCAGCCGCACGAATGGTCTCTCCATTCCCAGACTCTACGTCAGGTATTTCTTCGGTGGGGGACTCGGCAGATAGAACTCTTCACCTCGCCCTTCAATTACAAGTTGCCTCTTTTCTGCTCCAGGGTGTTCTACCCGGATCGGCTCGAGGCCGATGCGTTCGTCTTGGATTGGACGGGCAGGTTCCTGTATGTGTTTCCTCCCTTTCCGTTGATTCTGAGGACGCTTGTCCATCTCAAGTTGACCCACGCCACCATGATTCTGATCGCTCCTCGGTGGCCTCGACAGCCGTGGTTTTCCCTGTTTCTTCATCAGGGATCTTCTGCTTCTGCCTGTGTTTCCTTCTCTGCTGTCTCAGAGTCGGGGTTCGCTGTTGCATCCCAATCTGCAGTCTCTGCATCTGACGGCTTGGTTCCTTTCCACCTGACTCCTTCCCTTGAGTTGTCCCAGTCGGTGTTCTGGAAGCTTCTAGGAAAGCTTCCACTAGACAGTATTATGCCCAGAAGTGGACTAGATTCGCCACGTGGTGTGCTGTGAATCGGGTGGAACCCTCGTCTGCTTCTTTATCATCGGTTTTGGATTATTTGCTTCATTTGTCTAGGTCTGGTCTCAAGACCAATTCTGTTCATGTACATCTTAGTGCGATTGCCGCCTTCCATCGGCAGCTTGATGGGAAGTCGTTCGTTTCATGCGGGTCTTTTGAATGTCCATCCTCCTCTCAAGCCTCCCCCTGTGGTTTGGGATCTCAATGTGGTTCTCGCTCAGTTGATGAAACCCCTCTTTGAGCCCATGGATAAAGCTCATCTGAAGTTCTTTACTTGGAAGGTGATCTTCCTGCTTGCCCTCAAGTCTACTCACAGGGTTAGTGAGCTGCAGGCTTTGGTTGCGGACCCACCTTTTACTGTTTTTCATCATGACAAGGTGGTTCTGTGCACTCATCTCAAGTTCTTGCCTAAGGTGGTGTCAGATTTTCATCTTAATCAGCCCATTGTCCTTCCGGTGTTCTTCCCTAAGCCACATTCTCATCCTGGTGAGGTGGCGCTTCACACTCTTGATTGGAAGCGGGCGTTGGCTTTCTATCTCCAACGAACCCGGTCTAATCGGATGGTTCCTCAACTTTTCTTGTCTTTTGATCCTAATCGGTTGGGACGTCCTGTTTCCAAGCGCACCTTGTCCAACTGGTTGGCTGCTTGTATTTCCTTCTGCTACGCTCAGGCTGGTCTCTCGCTGCATGGTTGGGTCAAGGGACATAAAATCCAAGCGATGGCGGCTTCTGTCGCTTTCCTCAGGTCCACGCCAATTGAGGAGATCTGCAAGGCTGCCACTTGGTCTTCGATTCATACCTTCACCTCACACTACTGTCTGGATACTTTGTCCAGGAGCGACGGCTGATTTGTCCAGTCGGTTTTGCGTAATCTGTTTTCCTAAATTGCCAACTTCCCTCCGTCCCTTTTTTGGTTAGCTTGGCGGTCACCCACATGTAGAGAATATGCTTGCTGCTTGTCCTGGGATAAAGCATAGTTACTTACCGTAACAGGTGTTATCCCAGGACAAGCAGGCAGGTATTCTCACTAGTGGGTGAAGTCATCCGATGGAGCCCCGATGCGGAAAAGTAAGATGACGTCACCCACTAGTGAGAATAGCTGCCTGCTGTCCCTGGATAACAACTGTTAACGGTAAGTAACATTGCTTTATCCAGGGACAGCAGGCAGATATTCTCGCAACCCTCCCACCTCCCCGGGGTTGGCTTCTTTGCTAGCTATCTGAACTAAAGACCACGAGGAGGGGATGCGCCCTCTAGTGGAGCGGGAAGGCACACACATGCGTGGTGCAGCATCAGCAAACTTGAAATCTTCAATCAAGTTTGCTTGAAAAGCTGTCCGCGTCGGGGCTCCGTGGATGACGTCACCCACATGTAGAGAATATCTGCCTGCTGTCCCTAGATAACACCTGTTACGGTAAGTAACTGTGCTTTTTCTGGGTCACATGGCTTCAACTGTCCATGTTACACATCTGGCAAGGCTACATCTTCACAATCTGCAGTGGACCCTGGCTTCTCAGTGGTCTCAAGCGACGGATCATCTCTCACAACATATATCTGTGACATCATCTCTTCTGCAGTCGCTTCAATGGTGGATGACCTCTTTCAATCTCTCCAGAGGTCTTCTTTTTCACTAACCCCATCATCACAAGGTCATCACGACACATGCTTCCCCTTATGGTTCGGGAGCTCATATGGACGATCTGCAGACTCAGGGTTTCTGGACCGCCTGGGAGTGGAAGCCCACCCACCTACCCGAATTGACTTCTTCACTTGGACATAGAACTGACGACCTCATGAGCTAGCGGGCGAGAAGGCACTTGTACATGCCCAGTGCGGTCAATCTCAAAGCTTAGTCGATTTAGAAGACTGCGCTCGTTTGTGCATAGTATTTTGTTGTGTTTTTTTCACAATTCTTAAGCTTGTGGTTCATAACAGTACCGGACCCTGGAAGAAGGTTGTTTCACGACCAAAACACTACCTGTGTTGGGTTTATACCTCAAATTATATACTGTGTTTGTGTTTTATATTTTGTTACTTTCAACACCTTGTTCCAATAAAAGTTTTTATTAAGATCATCAGTTCCACAGTTTTTTTTTTTGCCTTTTGCACCAATAAAAATGGTGCATGGTCTTGCACTATGAGCCATGTGGAGAAATAGTCTGCAGAAGAAAAAATGGGGAGGGTTGATGTACAAGCCTTAAATATCCAGCATTCGTTATTCTACTGCGACAGACACTCTGTTCCTGAACCTATGGGTAGTCGATCTCTTTTCATGAGAATTCTTGTAGAGAACCTTGTTAGGAATTCTTTTGCTCTACCTCCTATCCTTCTGGGCTGTCCTCCAATTCCTCAATTGTCTCTACAACTGAGATGGGCCTGGAGGCACAAAAGGTTTCCTTGAAAGTATTTCCTTGAAAGTGTTGGCTCAGCACTGAGCCGGCAGGGGAAGCCCTGAAGCTGCGGTGGATTGGGGAGTCATGCTGGCACTGATTGGCAGGCAGAGAGTGCAACAAAAAAATTTGACAGGAGGGATAGGGAGGCGCTGTATCTAGCGATTGCTCTTCCAAACCAGGACTTTCTATACATTTGGACTTTTTATGTGGATTTTATGTGAATTTATGTGTATTATAATTGAGTTGATTTATACAAATAAAGTTTAAAGGTTGACATGGTCTATCCCACTACCCACTTGCTCTTCTGTTGTTTGGCTTTACATGGGGTTTATGTTCCCTATTTTTTGCTCTGTATCTGCTAAAATTGCTACTGCAGTGGCCATCTTGGATTTACGATTTGTGAATGTATCTGCTGCTGAATACCTCAATTTTGCTTAAAAGCAGGTGTGATGGACTCTTCAGTCCAGACTAGATTGGATTTATGCCAAGTTTGCAGTGGATGTCTGAGGATTGTTCGTGTTCCATGTGGCGTGTGTGTGGGGAGAATAGGAACCACAGGCTTAGTCTCCTCTGGTCTCTGGGGGGGGGGGGGGGTTAATGCACAGTTGGTGCAAGGGCTGCTCCTGGTGGAATTCTGTGTAACCTCCCAAATCAGAATTTGTGCAGAATTGTGCACACACAGAATTCCTCCTATCCCGTGCAGAATCTTAGACGGTATCAACTGTTGGATCGCAGTATCGGCAGCAATTCACACCCAGAAGTCTCTTCGCGGCAGAGAGGAGGCTTCTGGGTTAGTGACAGGCAACATATGTGAATTGCTGCCGATATTGCGACCTGATGAAGCAAGCCTTAGGGCAGGAAGAAAAGCTGTTGGCACGGGGAGAGGGGTGAGAGGAAGGAACGTTGGCAGGGGGGGATAGGGGTGAAAGGAAGGAACGTTAGAAAGGGGGGAAAGGGGTGAGAGGAAGGAACTTTGGTGGGGGGAGGGGATTGAGAAGAAGGAACTTTGGCGGTGGGGGAGGGGGTGAGAGGTAGGAACTTTGGTGGCTGGGGGACAGGGATGAGAGGAAGGAACTTTGGCGGCTGGGGGGGTGAGAGGAAGGAATGTTGGTGGTAGGGGGAGGGGAGGGAAGGGGTGGGGTGAGAGGAAGTAATGTTGCCGGTATGGGGGAGGGAAGGGGTGTGGTGAGTAGAAGGAACGTTGCTGGCATGGGGGTGGGGTGAGAGGAAGGAATGTTGCCAGCTTGGGGAGACATGCATGGTGAGGGGTGAGGATGAAATGTTCACATGATGATGGAGAGGAGGAAGGAATAAATAGTGCATGGAGGGGCATAGAGAGGGTTGACCCAGGGCACAAGGCAAGGGGAGTGAGAGATGGTAGACAGTGGGAAAGAAACAGAAATGTTGGATACGGCAGTGGGAAGGGAGAGAATGCTATATGGGGGAAGGATGCAAGGAGTGAGAGAGGTGTTGGACATGGGATGGGAGGGAGGGAGAAATACATGGGAGTTCGAAGGGGAGGAGGAGATTTTGGATCCAGGAGCAGAATGGAAAGATGCCTGGGAATGGGTAGTGAGGGTATAAAGTGGGAGAAATGCTGGACCATGGGGGAGAGTGATGGAGGGAAGAGAGAGAGAGATGTCAGGCTACGAGGGTGGGGAGAGGAAGGAAGAGGGAGCAGATGTTGGGTTATAAGGGTGGAGGATGGAATATGCTGAGAATGGTAGAATCCTGAGGGGGAGGAGAGGGTGACAATGAAACAGAAAGGATAAATATTACAGAGGGTAGAAATATGACAATGGGGGGTACGTTGAAGATGAAATGGAGGGCTTAGGAAGGAATGAGATGGGGAATGGGGTATTTGCTCTGTAATATGAAGACTAGCATTTGGTAAAATGTTTTGGGCCTTAAAGGCAATCAGCCTTTCTTAATTTTTGTGTGTGCATATTTTTGCAATCCGCTTTGGATAAAGGCAGACTAGAAATAAAGATAAACTAAACTAAAAGATGGAAATTTGATAGGTAGCAAAAAAGCCAAAATGAGGTAGAAAAGAGCTAAAAATGAAATGATGAATATGTCAGAGGCAGGTGTAGTGAGGTAATAGGAGAGAGGAGAAAAGACAAATGGGTAGCAGCCACTTGAAGGGCTCGGCTGATATACAGGCCTCCTTCACAGATGGAAGAAGTGGACAAATTTAATAGACATTCAGAATATATCTAAAAAAAAGGGGGAAGTTTTACTAATAGGTGATTTTAACATGCCGGATGTTGATTGGAGTATCCCTATTGCAGGGTCTTCTAGAAGAAGGGAGATCCTGGATTCTCTGCAAGGAGAACTGTTCCAGCAGTTGGTAATAGAACCCACGCATGATGGGATCATATTGGGCTTAGTGCTTACAAACGGGGAAAGTGTTTCTCATGTTACACTGGGTGGTCATCTGGCATCCAGTGATCACTGCATGGTACGGTTTAATATTAAGATGGGTATAGGGGGGAGGGCTCATTCAAAAGTAAAGGTACTAGACTAAAAAAAAAAAAAACTTGTTCAGATGGGGGATTATGTCAAGGAATTATCTGTATGGTAATGTCTAAAAAGAGGAGAAATGCAGTGGGCAGAACTGAAAGGAGTTATTGTAAGGGTGCTGTGGTTCTCAAAAGTAGTAGCTGAGAAGGTAAGGAATAAGAGGTTAGCGTTCATAAACCACAAAACATCGCAGAAAGAGGAAGACAGGAAAAAATATCTAGAAAAGTTAAGAGAAGCTAGTTGAAGTCACGAAAGCAAAGATACAGATGGAAGAAAAAATAGCTGACACAGTAAAACAGGGATATAAAACATTTTTTTAGATATAACAGTGATAGGAAGAAGTACAAAAGTGGCATTGTGAGACTCAAAAGTGAAGAGGAGGAATATGTAGAAGCTGATAAAGAAAAGGCTGAATTGCTTAACAAATATTTCTGTTCTGTGTTCACGGCTGAAGATCCGGGAGAAGACAAATGTGAATAGGGATGGTGGAGTGGTAGACCCCGATCGATTTTCAGAGGGTTTTTGTTTGTGAGGAGCTAGCTAAATTACTGAACAGGGGCAAACCTCTGCTTGTTAAGTAAAATCGTAGAACATGGTTTTAGGACAGCTCCAGGATTACATTGAGACAAGCAGGTTTCCGCAAATGCCATAGTAAGGAAACGCTTATGGCTTGTTTTCTTAGTGAAACATTAGAGATCCTGGATAATGGATATCTGGCTCTGGCGATATCGCTAGACTTGACGGCAGCATTCGACCTAGTGGATCATGATCTTTTATTCAGAAGACTATATGACATAAGGGGTTATTCACCACGGTATTGAAATGGTTCATATCATACCTACAATTTAGGACCTTTTTCAGTCAAAGGAAAAAAAGGAATCTCAAGAACTTTTCAGTTATTATGCGGGGTACCACAGAGATCAGCTTTGTCCCCAATACTATTTAACATCATTATTTCTCCATTGATCTCGGTTATTCAAGAGTTGGGATTCCGAGTATACTGTTATGCAGATGATATTTTGTGGGTGGCTAAAATTAACTCATCTTACATAGATCTGAACCCTATCGCAGATGGTTTAGTGCTTATCAATGAATGGATTAATAATCAGAGGTTAATCTTGAATGTTGAAAAATGTACATCTTGCTGTATTACAGATCACTCTCCTCAACCAAAAGAGGAAATTTACATCTTAGGACAGAGAATTCCTCTAGTCTCAACCTTTAAATATTTAGGAGTAACAATTGACTATCAAATGATTTTTGATTGCCAAGTCTCTAATCATGTTTTTATACCATGAGAAGGTTATGGTCAATTAGGGGACTATTTTTGGAACATAATTTGCATACTTTTATCCTTGCTTTACTGATCTCCAAGTTGGATTATTAAAATAATATATACATGAGCATTACTAAAAGTAATCTAAAGAGATTACAAATAATTCAAAATACTGCGATTGAAATACTGGGCTTTAAAAAGAAATTCGACAGGGTTACTTACACCTTTATATCTAAAATTCCTTTGGTTGCCAATTCATTCTAGGATACAATTCAAAATACTAACTCTACTTCATCAGGTCCTGTATCATCAGCAACCTGAATGTTTACGTTATCTAATAGATTAGAAGTAATCACAAAGGCATTCAAAACTAGGCTTAAGACCTACTTTAAGGAGTCATTTGGAACTGACGTATCCTTATCAGATATTTCCCATATTTATTGATTGAACTTGATTCAGCGGCATGACTCTTAGAGCGTGTGATGGATAGTGGAATTTGGGTTAATATGGAAACTTTTTTTTTTTTACTCCTACACAACCTCAACTACCATGATCCCATCTCCCCAGCACTCCGCGCTGAACACTGGCTCCCAATTAACCAACGCTGTGCATTCAAGGCCCTGGCAATAGCACACAAAAGAATTTATGCCACCACCCCCTCCTACATAAAATCCGGCAGTGCAAGGTGATCTGGTGGAACTTGTCCACTTATGGTAGGAGGGAATAACTTTATTTCTTTCCTATGCTTTTCATGTTCTTACGCTGTTGCACAGGCCTTTATGGCGTCCCCTTATTTCATGACAAATGCTACTCTGCTCCGATTCTTTTTGTAGCTGCGCAGCATGCAGGCTCTCTTTTCAGATCTGGCCCATAAGTGAGGAAGTCTGCGTGGTGATGCTGGCGAATATTGTATTGGATATATTTCCATTGGAT
This sequence comes from Geotrypetes seraphini, assembly GCF_902459505.1. NCBI lineage: Eukaryota > Metazoa > Chordata > Amphibia > Gymnophiona > Dermophiidae > Geotrypetes > Geotrypetes seraphini. The sequence goes on from NC_047091.1 coordinate 125,753,111, forward strand.
TGATAACGCCTCACTCTTGGCAACCTGTTATTGCAGTGGTGTCCCAGATGGCCTCTTTTCCGGTTTCTATTCAAGAAGTTTGTCACATGATCTCACTAATCCTGATTGACCCTCCCTGATCCCCCCACATACTTAATCTATTAACCATGTATTCTCCATGGACATGCCTAGGCTAACTCTTGTAAACCGCCTAGAACTGAAAGGTATTGGGATAGACGGCATCAATTTAATATGATATAATAATGAAGGGGTGACAATCATGGATTCAATGACTTGGCAGTTAGTTCCATCTAGGATTTTTCTTTGGGTTTGGGTTCTTGCTGTTGTAGGTGGCGAAGTGCAGCTCATTGGCCTTTGGGCGGCGGAGGCATTTCTAGCTTTCATATAGTGCGCTTTTCCTTTTAGGGACATATGGGTTGGACAAGTTCCTTTCCGTCCCCTCCATCCTGCCTATATTTTCCGGTATAGGCCGGGTGGGCTCTTTTATTCTCCTATTGGTCTCATATCTTTCACCGCTAAAGCTAAATTTTGCGCAGAGAAGTTATTTTCTTGTCTCCCTCTGCTAGCTCTTTAGGACTTCTCGAAAATGGACTTTGGACTTTATTCGGGTTGATCACAATTTGAATACACTTTTCCTCTCACAGATTCTTTCTGGGGGGCACCGTATATTTCAAGATTCCTACATTGGGTCAACTGGGAGAATTCTCTTAAACACTCAATCTCAAATATAATTGCTTACATATTCCTGTGTGGTCACCGTATCTGCGGTATCTTCGCTTTGAACCCCTTGGCCAGGTGCTATCGCTTTCGGCGGATGCCATTTGTCCTAGCAATGGCTCCAAGGACGGGTTCAGAGGTGATGGTAGTGGTTGTGGCGTTTCGTCGCAACATGGGGACTCAAATACATCCTTCATCGTCCAGTTAATTCAGGTGCCTTCCAGGCAAGTCAGTTTGGTGGTGACACAAATGAGTGATTTATCTATTTCAATCTTTGAATTCCCAACATGACTCTCTTGTCCTGTGATAATCATTGGACCATCTTGTAGGGTTATTCGACATGCAGGGTGACCACTTCCAGTCTCAGGTTTGTCTTTTTTCTTCAGTCACTCAGACCGAGAGTATAGGATTATATACAGGTTCTAGAATCCATGTTGGCATTTCTGAAAATGGGGCCTTCGGCTGGATTTCACGTCAGCATGCTGCAGCTGTGGCTTCTGTGCTGGTAGAAGGCCGGTGTAGGAGGCTGCACCCATAGTGTCTAATGGACTCCTTATCCATAGTTCAGTATAAGTTGGTGGCTCAGCGAAATGATTTTTTCAAAGGTGTGCCACAATTGTCCCCCCCATGGTAATCTGAGTTTCAACAATTGTCAATGGGCCATCTTATAGTCACCAAGGTTTCCAGTCTTTGTAGTTAGGAGGCTCAGTTCCTTCCAGGCTCAGCGTTAGGAATCTAGTCTCAGTAAGAGGCTCAGTGTTCACTTGCTCTTCTGGAATTATGGACGTTCAGTGTAGCGCTTCCAGGGTTTCAGGCTATCCTTCAATGAGGGAATTGTAGGATAGTGTCTTAGCGGTTGCATTTTTATTCAGCCGCCGCAGAAGTGTGCGGATTCTTTGGTTGCTGTTCAACGCAATGGTCCTGTTTCAGTAGGTGGTACCTTATCTTCCTGTTCTCTCAATGACTCGCATTGCGAGATCAAAAACAAAAAGAAAATACATTTCACATGTTTCTACATACTTACTCAGCAAGGGTCTTCTACGTCCCGGGCATTGCGAACTCTCCGCTCAGGAGCTCCAGCTTCTTGTGTAGAGATAACATCTCTTTGAACTATACTTCCTCACCTTATATTGAAATGCCAGCTTTTCACTTCTTCAACGGGCTCAATGAGTGGGAGTCCGAGGGAGTCAGAGTGTGTAGCTGCGTTCGCTCTTTTCTGACCTCTGGGTACTCTTCTTTAAGTGTTTCCCTTGAACAATGCTTGCATACTTCCTTCTCATGGCTCACTTTCACAAAATGATGATATTCGTAGCTCTGGTTTTGCCGCACCGTCCATGGTATGCGGGTCGGAGGGGTTTGTTGGTGGGCGAGCCGTTGTAGTTCTCAGTATCTTCGGGTTTGTTCACCCAGGTATTCATCGACATGAACATTTGTCTCACTGTCGTATTCAGGCCTTGCTCTTCGTCACAGCCGAGGCGTACAAATTATTTCTCCTTTATTCCAGGCAAAACAGATGTCTATATCTGCGGCTTACACTAGTGTCTGGAGGGGTTCTTTTGAGTCTTAGGCAGTTCTGGTATTTAGCCCTTCTATACTTCTATATTTCTATGTCTTGTGTTTTCTTTTTTCATCAAGGGTGTGACCACGAGCTTAGCGTTTACTTCCCTTCTTTGGTTGGCGACCTATCATGTTTTAAGCAGACAGGTGTCTCATTCTTCGCTTCCTTATCAGTCAGCTGTAGTTCGGTTCCTGATAATAGTACAGCATATTCATTCATCGGTGTTGATACCCTATTTAGGGTAGACACTTAAGATAGTTATTCAAAATTTCAAACACATACCCAGTGTTCTCCCTAGAGCCTTTTAGCCGGGCGCTCCGCCCAGCTAATTTAGATGACCGCCCAGCTGTCATTTAAGTCGCAAATCCTGCTACTCCCGCTCAAACATTAAAAAACAAACAAACAACAAAACCTCACCGGTTTAGGGATTCCCCGGGCTGACTCAGCACAGCCTGAAGAGTCGTCAGAAGTTCAATGTTTGACTCCTGCCTCAGCCTGACTTTTTTAATATTGCAGAGCGGTGCACAGGCGGTGTACTGTGGCTTCGATTCCACAGCTGACTCCTTACATGTGGGCGCTTTAAGCGCGCAGGCCACCACACCATTGCACTCATCGGCGGGGCCACTGCAAGCATTGGAGACCCCAGAGGACAAATAGGCTTACGTGAGCCACTTTCACTTGAGCAACTGGTGTAGAACGTGTGCGGGCAGCGTGAGAGTTTGCAGCATTTGTGCGCCAACGGGGAGCTTTTGTATGGGGGAAAGTCTGAGTATCCTGAACAACTCCGCCTGGTATGAGGAACGTAGAGCCATGGAGTTTCTGGCCTCGGTGGGTCGCCATTTTTGCATGGGCACGCTGCTAAGCCGGCATAGTTTGCAGTCTCGCCTACAGAGCTCCGAGAGCATGAGCCTAAGGCTGGGAGATAGGGATGTGAGGAGGGGAGCTTACAACTTGCTGCTTTTACTTGCTTTGGGCCTTCTTCGCTGCCGGGTCCTGCCTACTTTTTGTTTCCGCGAAGGCAGGACCCGGCAGCGAGGAAGGCCCGAAACAAGCAAGAGCAGCTAGTTGTAAGCTTCCCTCCTCACTTCTCTATCTCCCGCCTTAGCCTGTAAAGAATTGTGAATGCTGCGCTGCGGGAGGGGGAGGAGAAGAAATGCTGCACTCAGTGCACTGTGGCCAATTGGAGGGGGGAGAGAAAGAGAAATGATGCTGCTGGCTCTGCAGGGGGGAAAGAAATGCTGGCACTACGGAGGAGGGGGGAAGAAATGCTGCAGTGTGGCCAAGTGGAGGGGGGAGAGAAATGCTGCAGCAGCACCCAATGGAGGGAAGAGAAATGCTGCTGCACCCAACTGGGGGGGAGAGGGAAATAGGGAGGGATGGAGAAAGAAGACCAGGGAAGGGAGAGGAGAGGAAAGAGAGATTCCAAGACCATGGGAGGGAAAGGAAAGGAGATACCAGACCATGGAGGGAAGGGAGAGATATCAGGGCATATAAGGGGGAGGGGGGAAGAAACAGATGCCAGACCAGGGGGAAGGATGGAAGGAGAGGAAAGAAATGTCAGGGCATGGAGGGAGGGAAGGGAAACTACTTAGTTTCCTTAAGGAAACAAATGCCAGACCACAGGGAAAGGAAGGAAAGGAGGTCTCAGAGAAAAGAGAGATGCCAGGGCATGGGGGGAGGGAAGGGAATGAGATAGAGATGCCAGACCATGGGATGGAGTGGGAAGTAAGGAAAGGAGAAGAGATATGCTAGAGCATAGTGGAGGGGGTGGAGACAGAAAAAAGGAGATGGGGTGAAGCTGAAATGAATCATGTACAAAGGATATACAGTTTATTGAAGGACATAAAAAGAGGGAACATGCCATATGGAAGAGAGAGAGGGTGGACAGTAGATGGAAGGGATGGGTAGAGAGAGGGCAGAGGCTGGGTGGAAGGGGCAAAGAGAGAGGGCAGATAGATGTTGCATGGAAGGGATAAAGGACAAATGCTGTATAGAAAGAAGAGAGTGATGAGAAGATGAAGCAGAAACGAAAAAAGGTAAAAAAAAATTTTGTTGCTTTACGTATAGATAAAAGTTTATAAATAGGAAATGGAAATGAAGCAATTTTTATGGGGACTAAACCCCCTTTCCTCAGGTCAGGACAGGATACCATAATAACAGTATACTGTACTGTCTTGAAGAAAGATTTGGCCTCTGAAAGCTAATTGAAAAATGGATTAGTCCAATAAAATTGTATTTTCTTATTTCTCATTATTTGTTTTACTTCTATTTGTTAATTTGTAAAGTGGTGATTATGTATCAGGTTTTTTTTCAAATTTACATCTACTGTCTATATTTTGCACAGTATTAGGGGACATGTGTCACTGTTTCTGGGTGTTGCATTGTATGCAGTCTGATTTCTTGGCGTTTTCAGTTTAACTTTTGTCTACATATTTCTATTTTTAGTTTGTGATTATTCCATATTGGGCGAGTGTGTTTCTGTGTTCTTTGTGTATGAAAAGGACATGGTTTTCTGTTAGCATTGACTGTACAAAATCAATTGCCTGTGCAGGATTAGGCTTATTTAGATTTACAATTCGTGTGATGTTCTAGTGCTCACTGCAATGTTTAAGATGCTGCCTTTTCCTAGGTGCACCCTTGTTGTGTGACTCGTGGATTATTGCTAAATATAACTTTTTTTTATATAGAGGAGGGGGTTGTTAAAAAAATAATCAGCACTGGCTGTCATATATACTAGGTACGCCACTGGATTTAATGACCCTATTCTAACCACCAAATTTCCCTGTCCCGTCCCACCCCACCCAGCTACTTTATCATGCCACCCATGGAGAGAGATGGGGTGGGGGCAGTTGGGAAGAGAAAGGGAGAGAAGTTGGATCTGGGGATGGAAGGGAGGTAGGGAAAAATTTTAGGCCTGTGGATGGAAGGCAGAGAGATGCAGCATCTCTCTTTTTTTCCCCCTCCATCTCATTGTTCAGCATCAAAGGGGGAGGGAAGAAGAAAAACAGAAAAGAGAGGGAGCAAAATGTTGGACCATGGGGATAGATGAGGAGAGATGGACCCATGGGAGGGCAGGAGGGATGAGAAAAGGGACAGGGAGTTATAGCCTGACCAGTGGGGAGAGGGATGAGATTCTGAAAGTGGTGAGCCATTTGGATGAGGTCAAAACGGAGATGACAAGATGAGAGAGAGCAGTGAGTGGTAGAAATGTGATAATGGGGAGTAGAAAGAAAGAAATAGGAGGCTGGGAAAGGAGTGAGATGGGAAATGGGAGAGCTAGGGACTGAGAGAAGATGGAGAATTGAGAGGTAGTTGAACATTTAAAATGAAGAAAGGCGAGAAAGAAGGCAAGATTTGCATGGACAGAGGCAGAAAAGAAAAAGTTAAGAAAGCTGAAAAGAAAAAATCAATACATTGGAGACAGGCATAAGAAGGAAATGGAACAAGAGAAGAGGAGAAAATAATAGACAGCAGACACTGGAAAGAGAACTAGTTGAAGATAGACAAAAAGCAGAAAGAGAAACTGAGACCAAGAGGATGGAAAAACAAAATATCCAGACAACAAGGTAGAAAAAAATGTTTTATTTTGGGATATGTGCATCACAATTATTTTTATATTCAGTGGCGTAGTCATATACTGTACAGCTGATTTGGGGGAAGGACTGGAGCCCCAAATTAGTAGATGGGCACCAAAGTTTCTCCCCGCCTGAGTGCAATTTGCAAATACTATAGAGCTATTGGGGATCCCCAAGCTCTGCCACCTGAAGACATCTTCCTCCAGTCTGACAACCCAAAATCTCCAAGCTTTACAGCCAGTGGCAATATCCTCAAGCTGCCACTGCTTTCAAGCATGCATGAAAGCCAAGGTGGGGAGGGAAGGGAGGAGGGAAGGCAGCAGCTCTGCAATATTGCTGCCACCTGCAGAACTTGAGAAGTTGGAGAGGGAGGAAGTGGCCGTCAGTTGGTGAGATTTGAGAATCCCTACTAGCTACAGCAGGGGAGATGTTCATTTTGAGGGAGCCTAAGCTCAAAGTGGGAGGCTCAAAAAAACAGTAATATTTACCCTGACTGAACGATCCTCCACATGCATCGATGACAGCTGATGCAGCATCCCTGCTCTGATGAGGCTCACCTCTGAAGAGGCTCACCGTAGCTGTAATAGAAGTGAATGGGAAAACCAGGAGTGTGCATCCCTGCTCATCAGAGTGGAGATGCGGAAGCCTGTGGCGGCTTCCACTGTCAGCGGTGTACATGGAGGATCACTCAGTCAGGGTAAGTATTACTGCTTTTTGGGGTTCCTCTCCACAGTGTTCTTTTAATGAAGGTTTATTACACTGCACAACAAAGTTTTTGCTTCCTGAACACTGCTGGGTGTTTCTTATAGAATTTTGGGTGCTGATCATGAATATTACATCAAAAATTACCCATCACGTACCATTTCAGAGAAATCTTCAATTTTGTCGTGATTTTTTCTTATATTTGGATGCAAACAATTTTTTCTCCCATAAGTGTCTTATCAACAACGGTTTGTGCCGCCTGGGTATGTCCATGCATAAAATCTAGCCAGGTTGGAAGCTGTTTTATGGAAGATGACATCCTGGGCATGTCTGGGCAGGTCTGAACGAGCTTGCGCTGTCTCACCATGCTATAATGGTGGCTTCCATACACCGATCCTGCTCATTTGGTTAATATAGATAGTCCGTGTGTGTATATAGTATCAGTATAGTAAAGTATAGTAGTATAGTAGCTGTAGCAATATAACAGTAAGTAAGCTTGATGCTATAGACGTTTTGGTGTCGGGCAATATGTCTCGTCGACACATTCTGCTATATCTGTGGGGAATATACACTTACGCCTCAGAGACGTTCGATGACTGCCCTTGTAAAGAAAGCCTATCATCTGTATTTTGGCTGCAAAATAGGTGATCAAGACAAGCAATGGGCGCCTCACATTTGCTGTGCGACATGTGCTGTTAGTCTGAGAGCCTGGCTCAGAGGTACTCGAAAGACGATGCCATTTGCTGTTCCGATGATATGGCGAGAACAGAAAGACCATGTGACGGACTGTTATTTCTGTTTGACTAATGTGTCTGGTTTCTCTGCCAAAAACAAGAAGTCAATTGAATATCCTAATCTGCCTTCAGCAATGAGACCCATGCCACATGATGACAGTCTTCCAGTTCCGAAACCACCAGAGGATTGGACCTTAGACGAACCAGATGAAGAAACTGCAGTGCAGGGTTCTAACAGTGACATTGACCCGGATTTTGAACCATCCTCATCAGGCGATCCACATCTGATAACACAGTCCGAATTGAACGATTTGGTCAGAGATTTGGGTCTGTCAAAAGCAAAAGCTGAGCTGCTAGGTTCGAGACTGCAGGAATGGTGTTTGCTATCACCAGGTACGAAAATTTCTGTGTTTCGAGACCGGCATCATGATATAACCAAATTTTTTGCACAAGTCGACAGTCTCTGTTTCTGTTGTGACATTGAAGGATTGTTCTCGGTCTTTGGTTGTGATCACAACCCGGAAGAGTGGCGTCTTTTCATTGATTCGTCAATGTTAAGCCTGAAAGCTGTTCTGTTGCACAATGGCAACGTTTATCCTTCAGTACCTGTTGGCTATGCAGCACATATGAAAGAAACATATGAGAATATGGAAATGTTACTAAAGTATGTCCAGTATACCAGGTATAACTGGAATATCTGTGGAGACCTCAAAGTCGTTGCTCTGTTACTAGGACTGCAGCTTGGCTATACAAAGTACTGCTGTTTCATCTGCGAATGGGACAGCCGAGACAGAGAGTCGCACTATTCTAGAAAGAACTGGCCACTCCGTAAAAAGTTAGTTCCAGGACAGAAAAATGTAGCACATGAATCGCTTGTTGACCCGACAAAGATATTTTTGCCTCCTCTTCACATTAAACTGGGACTCATGAAGAATTTTGTGAAAGCAATGAACAAGGAAGGGGAAGGTTTTCGTTATTTAAGACAGATGTTCCCAAGAATAACTGATGCCAAGATCAAAGAGGGTATTTTTGTTGGCCCCCAGATCAGACATGTTATGAGTGACAAGCGATTTGAAGATCTGTTAGTTGGGCCGGAAAAAATTGGCTGGAAAGCCTTGAAAGACGTTGTTGACAATTTTCTGGGCAATTACAGAGCCCCAAACTACATTCAGCTGGTAGACAAACTTCTCAAAGCATACAAGAGAATGAAGTGCAATATGTCACTCAAGATTCATTTCCTCCATTCACACTTGGACTTCTTCCCCGCAAATCTCGGTGCTGTGAGTGACGAGCACGGTGAAAGGTTTCATCAAGACATAGCTACGATGGAGAAACGATACCAGGGCAATTGGAATCCGTCAATGCTTGCCGACTATTGTTGGATGCTACAACGTGATGCACCAGACACTGAATATAAAAGAAACTCGGGAGCAAAACACTTTTAATTCTGTTTCATTTAGTCGCTTGTGCGAAACGTAAACTTGACTATATATTTTATTGTCAGTAAACATAAAAATGTCTATTTCTCATAGTTCTTACGTGATGCAGTAAAACCAAAACCATATTTGAGCATACCAAGTTGGTACCTGTCATAATCACCAAAAACTTTTCAGGAATCAAGACTTAACCAAAAAATTGTTGTGCAGTGTTATTAGATACGTACATCTTCTATATTAGTGATTGCAAATTTGGGACCTGCTCGGCCTTTTTTTTTTTTTTTTTTTGCTCATGAGCTAGTGTTAGTTTATCCCAGGACAAGCAGGCAGCATATTCTTGACTGATGGGTGACGGCACCGACGGAGCCCCGGTACGGACAATTTTAGAGTGATTGCACTCTAAGAACTTGGAAAGTTCTAGTAGGCCGCACCGCGCACGCGCGAGTGCCTTCCCGCCCGACAGAGGCGCGCGGTCCCCAGTTTCTTAGTTTCCGCGGAGCTAAGAAGTCGCATTTTTCAACGGCTGTTGAAAACTTTTCTTATTCGCCTTCCCGCTCGCGAAACCTTTTTGGGAAAATTTTTTTCTTTATTTCTTTTCTTTTTTTCTAAAAAAAAAAAACAAAAACCCAGAGTATTTTTCGTTATTTTTCTTCATTTCGGTTTTGCCCCGGCGGGGCCTGCTGCCACCATCGAGGCCTCGGCCTTCGATTTGGCAGAAGCCGTTTTTACATTCATGCCCTCCCAGCCAGGTTTTAAAAAGTGCCAGCGGTGTGCACGGCCTATATCCCTCACGGACCCGCACAACTGGTGCTTACTGTGCCTAGGTCCTGAGCATCAGGCTTCCACCTGCACCCGCTGTGCCAAGTTAAAAAAACGTACCTTAAAAAATCGCCAGATACAGCAGCGCTTGCTTTTCGGTGCCGATATGTCCGATCCTGCGGCATTGACACCGGTATCGGCCCCATCTCAGTCGGCACCCACTTCGTCGACACCGCGCTAAGAAGCCTTCCCCGCTGGAGCGCCCTCCGGTCTCGATTGCAGCGAGCCCAGTCCTGCCGACCGTGAGGCGCCAGCGGAAGCGCTCCGCCCCTATCGAGGTGAGTCCCTCGACTTCGGGCTCCTCATCTCCGGGTCGTCGAGCGGCACCGCAGGTACCGCAAGAGAAAAAGGCGGTACCGGTGCCTTCTTTGGATGAGCGCATTGCAGCCGTCCTACAGGTGCAGCTCAAGGAGCAGTTACAGCAACTCCTTCCTGCTCTATTGGCACCAAGCCTTCCAGTCCCATTCCGGTCTGAGCCACTGGTACCGGCAGTGGAGCAACCTCTATTGTCTGCATCCACTGCTTCGGTACCGGTGCACTCTGCCTCATCGATATCGATGCCACTCCTCGCACCGGAACCGAGGGCCCAACATCAATCGGTGCAGACTTCAGCACCGTTACAGTCGGTAACATCACCCGGTACCGTATCTATGCGGTCTGGTAAGTCGGCTTTGCAAATCCCGACACCTAGAACCCTCTACTCCGGAGTCTCGAGACCGTAGCTCCCATATTAGGGACCCTGATCTGTGGGGTGACTCCGAAGAGCCTTTTCTTTCTGAGGGTGAGTGTTCCTCGGATGTGGATGATCCTGCTGCTCCAGATCCATCCTCAAAACAGGATTCTACATCATTCACTTCCTTCCTGAAAGAGATGTGTGAATCTCTTTCCATTCCTTTGGAGGCTGAGTCTAAAAAATCCAAGGCCTTCCTTGATGCCCTTGACTTCGATCAGCCTCCAAAGGAATTTTTGAAACTCCCTCTTCATGACATCCTGAGGGAAACTTTCTATAAGAACCTAGAGACTCCTTTGACCATCCCAGGAGCTCCCCGTAAATTAGATTCATTATATAAAGTAATCCCTATTCCTGGATTCGATAAACCATAGCTTCCACATGAATCTCTGCTTGTGGAATCTACACTTAAGAAGTCCACGGGAGCCAGTGTATATGCTTCTGTCCCTCCTGGCAGAGAGGGCAAAGCCATGGACAAATTCGGTAAGAGGTTATACCAGAATGCAATGTTAGCTAATAGATCTGGTAATTATGCTTTTCACTTTTCTTTTTATCTCAAGCATCTCCTTACCACCATGGCTTCCTTTGAAAGGTACCTTCCTCAGCGGAAACGACAGGCTTTCCACCACTGCTCGTCTTCTCTTTTCCAACTCCGTAAATTTATGGTAAGATCAATTTATGACACGTTTGAGCTTACCACTAGAGCCACGGCCATGTCTGTCGCCATGCGCCGCCTTGCCTGGCTTAGAGTATCCGAGCTTGATGTCAACCATCAAGATCGGTTGGCTAATGCCCCATGCCTGGGGGATGAGCTCTTTGGGGAATCCATGGACTCGACCACCCAAAAGCTCTCCGCCCATGAGACTCGATGGGACACTCTGCTCAAAACGAAAAAGAAAGCTCCACCGGCACGACCTTTCAGACAGCAGTCGGCCTATCAACGCCGTTATGTGGCTCGTCCATTGCCATCAGCTCCCCAGCAACCTAGGCGTCAACGTCAGCAACAACGACAGACTCCTAGGCCACAGCAACAGCAACCTGTGAAGCCACCTCCACAGCAAAAATCTACGCAGCCCTTTTGACTTGATTCTCCAGGGCATAGCCAGCGTCCAAACATCTACCCACCTACCTCAACCTATAGGTGGCCGTCTCACTTTTTTCCTCAGCCGGTGGGAAGTTATCACTTCGGACCAATGGGTCCTCAACATAATCCGCCATGGCTACTCTCTCAACTTTCAGACCCTGCCTGCCCAAAGTCTACCAAGAGAGTCTGCTTCGAACACTCCTCAGTCTTCCCTCCTTCTCCAGGAGGTTCAATCCCTCCTCCTTTTGAACGCCATAGAGGAAGTTCCTCTAGATCAAAAGGGACAGGGATTCTACTCCCGTTACTTTTTAGTCCCCAAAAAAACAGGAGGTCTCAGACCAATTCTAGATCTTCGCGATCTCAACAAATGCTTAGTCAAAGAAAAATTCAAGATGCTTTCTTTAGCCACTTTCTACCCTCTTTTAAATCAAGACGACTGGCTATGCTCCCTCGATCTCAAAGAGGCATACACTCACATACCGGTCAATCTGACCTCCAGACAGTACCTCCGTTTCATGATCAATCACTGTCATTACCAATACAAGGTGCTGCCCTTCGGCCTTGCCTCCTCTCCAAGAGTGTTCACCAAATGTCTGATTGTGGTGGCGGCCTTTTTACGCTCTCACCACCTTCAGGTCTTTCCTTACCTGGACGATTGGTTGATAAAGGCCAATTCATCTCAGACAGTACTCCTGGCCACCAACCAAACCATCCTGTTTCTCCAACTTCTGGGGTTCGAGATCAATCTACCCAAATCTCATCTCATCCCCACTCAGAGACTTCAATTCATTGGAGCGGTGTTAGACACAGTCCTCATGAGAGCGTTCCTGCCGTCCAACCGTCTTCAAACTCTTCAGTCTCTATGTCAGCAGGTGCTTCCACAACGTTCCATCTCTGCCAAGCAAATGATGATACTCTTGGGTCACATGGCCTCCACAGTTCATGTCACACCCTTTGCACGTCTTCACCTGCGCACTCCTCAATGGACCCTAGCTACCCAGTGGTCCCAAGCGACGGATCCCTGCTCACGACACATATCTGTGACATCGTCTCTTCGTCAGTCTCTACAATGGTGGTTGATATCCTCAAATCTCTCCAGAGGTCTTCTGTTCCATCTACCTCCTCATCAACTTGTCATCACCACCGACGCCTCCCCTTATGCCTGGGGAGCTCATTTGAACGAATTCCAAACTCAAGGTCTTTGGACAGCCCAGGAAATGAAGCGTCACATCAATTTCCTGGAACTCAGAGTGATGTTTTATGCCCTCAAAGCCTTCCAACATCTTCTCTTTCTTCAAGTCCTCCTGCTGTGCACAGACAATCAAGTTGCGATGTACTACATCAACAAGCAGGGGGGGACAGGCTCTCGCCTCTTGTGCCAGGAAGCCCAGAAGATTTGGGCTTGGGCCACAGATCACCGACTTTTTCTGAAAGCTATCTACATTCAGGGAGAACAGAATTCTTTAGCTGACAAGCTCAGCAGAATTCTTCAGCCTCACGAGTGGACACTCGATCCTTTAACTCTACAGTCCATCTTCGCTCAGTGGGGCACTCCTCAGATAGACCTCTTTGCAGCTCCTCACAATCACCAGCTGCCCCTATTCTGCTCCAGACTCTACTCTCCTCACCGTCTGGCAGCGGATGCATTTCTCCTCGATTGGTCCAATCTGTTCCTGTACGCTTTCCCTCCTCTGCCTCTCATGTTGCGAACCTTGTTCAAGCTCAAGAGGGAAAGAGCCACCATGATTCTGATTGCTCCACGGTGGCCCAGGCAACATTGGTTCTCCCTTCTACTTCAACTCAGTGCCAGGGAGCCTTTTCTTCTTCCGCTGTTTCCTTCTCTGCTTACGCAACATCAGGAGACACTTCTGCATCCCAACCTTCCGTCTCTGCACCTGACAGCTTGGTTTCTCTCGGGCTGACTTCTCATGATACTTCTTTGTCTCAGCCCGTTCGTTCCATTCTGGATGCCTCCAGGAAACCGGCCACTCTGCAATGTTACCATCAGAAGTGGACACGATTTTCTTCCTGGTGTCTTCTTCATCAACATGATCCCACTTCCCTTGCTGTGGAGACTTTGTTGGATTATCTACTTTCTTTGTCTGACTCTGGCCTTAAGTCTACTTCCATCAGAGTCCACCTTAGTGCTATTGCTGCTTTTCATGAGCCAGTTCATGGAAAACTTCTCTCGGCTCATCCCTTGGTGTCCAGATTCATGCGGGGTCTTTTCAATGTGAAACCACCTCTTAAAGCCCCTCCTGTAATCTGGGATCTCAATGTGGTTCTTTCCGCCTTAATGAAGCCTCCATTTTAACCTTTGGCTACCACTCCTTTCAAGTTTCTCACTTGGAAAGTACTTTTCCTTATTGCTCTTACCTCTGCCAGGAGGGTCAGTGAGCTACATGCACTAGTTGCAGATCCACCTTTTATGGTCTTTCATCATGACAAGGTGGTTCTGCGTACACATCCAAAGTTTCTCTCTAAGGTTGTCTCTGAATTCCATCTCAACCAATCTATTGTTCTGCCTGTCTTCTTTCCGAAACCTCACTCTCATTCTGGAGAACAGGCTCTACATACTTTGGACTGTAAGAGGGCTCTAGCTTACTATTTAGAGCGTACTAAGCCCCACAGATCAGCTCCCCAACTCTTTCTGTCCTTTGATCCGAATAAATTGGGACGTCTGTTTCTAAACGTACGTTGTCTAATTGGCTGGCAGCGTGCATTTCATTCTGTTATGCTCAGACCGGACTGATACTGGAGGGTTCTGTCACGGCCCATAGAGTTCGAGCTATGGCAGCATCTGTAGCTTTCCTCCGTTCCACTCCTATTGAGGAAATCTGCAAGGCTGCTACTTGGTCCTCAGTTCATACTTTTACATCTCACTATTGTCTGGATGCTTTCTCCAGACGGGATGGACACTTCGGCCAATCTGTTTTGCAAAATTTGTTTTCCTAATGGCCAACCTTCCCTTCATCCCTCTTTTCAGTCAAGAATATGCTGCCTGCTTGTCCTGGGATAAAGCACAGTTACTTACCGTAACAGGTGTTATCCAGGGACAGCAGGCAGATATTCTTGCGTCCCACCCACCTCCCCGGGTTGGCTTCTTAGCTGGCTTATCCTAACTGGGGACCGCGCGCCTCTGTCGGGCGGGAAGGCACTCGCGCGTGAGCGGTGCGGCCTACTAGAACTTTCCAAGTTCTTAGAGTGCAATCACTCTAAAATTGTCCGTACCGGGGCTCCGTCGGTGCCGTCACCCATCAGTCAAGAATATCTGCCTGCTGTCCCTGGATAACACCTGTTACGGTAAGTAACTGTGCTATTTGTGCGGCCACAGAAAATTTTTTTTCGTCCAATGCGGCCCAGGGAAACCAAAAAGTTGGACACCCCTGCCCTACTCCTTCACCGTGAGCAGGGATGGGTAATTTGCATAGCACCATATTTGCACCACCAAATTTCCCCATCCTGCCCCACCCGGCTACTTTTTCGTGCCACCCAGCTGGAAAAAATTTCTAGAGAGAACACTGCATACCGTTTGAGCCTTTGTCTTCTGACGCTGTAACGGAGGGGCATTGCAGACAGTGTTTCATGTGGCCATGACTCCATTTAGGTGAGTTTCTCCATTGTAGGCCTTCTTCAGGGATCCTTTTTTTATTTATTACAGATTCTGGGGTATTGGTTAGTATAGTGCCATTGTTTCTTCCTCAGGTGATCTCTTCATTGCATTTCAGTCGCTCTCCCTATTCCTTCCTGCTTTCTGGGAGGAGGACTGGAGGGGCGCGTGCTTCTCTTCATGGTGCTTCTTAGAACTTTGACTCTTCCTCTTTGTCTTCTTCGCGAGACACAACAAAGCTTTGGGAGCGTCCAAAGCACCTATCGCTTGAGGACTCAAGGGGATCTTGGCTTCCGCTTTCTGTATGGCAGGGAAGCAGTTCTCGCATGAGCTTCATGCACTTTCACCTCGATCACTGCCACCTTCTTGGATTGAGTCCAGAGGTTTTCCTTAGCAGCCATTTGTCCATGCTTATAAGAAGGCATTTTATACGCATGCCATTAAGAAGGCATTTTATAAGCATGGTGCGATTGAGGATGTCTGAGACTGCACAAGCTACTTTTGGTGCTTTAGTCATTACAGAGGCAGGGTTTGCTTCCCACCCAGATTGAGGATTGCTTTGCTACATCCCACTAGTCTCTGGATTCATCTGCTGCTGTTGCAAAGGAAGGAAAAATTAAGCTCTTACCTGTTAATTTTCTTTCCTTTAGACACAGCAGATGAATCCAGAGTCCCACTCTTTCTACATATTGCAGTTCGGTTTATCTTTTGCGAGTTTCAGAGGTTTTGTTATAGTTGGTAGTTGTATTCTGTATTATTACCTTTGGACTTTATTATGGGAAAGGAGTTTTTTTACATGCTAAGCGGATTACAAGTTCCAGATGCTTGGGCAAGGAGCAATATTGGTGACACAGGAGGAGTGCCAGCCAAGAGGACCACCTGTTAATCAGTTTCTCTATCTCCACCTGCTGGTAGATGTGTGTTATCCCACTAGTCTCTGGAT
The DNA here is from genome assembly GCF_902459505.1 of Geotrypetes seraphini. NCBI lineage: Eukaryota > Metazoa > Chordata > Amphibia > Gymnophiona > Dermophiidae > Geotrypetes > Geotrypetes seraphini. Next base: position 125,769,019 of record NC_047091.1, read on the forward strand.
TTATCTGCTGCGTCTAAAGGAAAGAAAATTAACAGGTAAGAACATAATTTTTCCTTCTAATGTCTGGAGTGGATTATATAGCTGATCAGTATGATTGTTCCGGTACATAGATGAAAGCGTGTGGACAAAGGAACTCAGATGAATGTGCGCAGGACATCAGTGCGTCGGATTAAAAGTTAAATTTAAAGTGCTCCGAGGGTGTGTGGGGGGGGTGGAACCCCCCACAGTTTACTTAGAAGTGTTGGTGCTGTCATGGGGGGGGTCTGGTGGGGGGAACCCCCCATTACAGAGGAAACTGTAATTTTCCCCTGTTTTAGGGAAAAATTAGTTTCCTCTCTAAGTGGGGGAGTCCCCCCCATGGTAGTGCCAACACTTCTAAGTAAAGTGGGGGGTCCCCACCCCACTCGGAGCGCTTTAAATTTAACTTTTAATCTGGCGCGCTGACGTCCTGCACGCATTTGTCTGAGCTCCTTTGTCTGCTTGCGATTGTCTGGTGCACTTTAGTCCTGTAACCAATTGTTCCAGAGTTGTAAGCAAAATGTCTGCTTATTCAATTTCCGCCCACAGGATGCTATGGATTAGACAGTGGGCAGGGTTTCCTCCTCCAAGGTGACCTTAAGTAAATTACCATTAAAGGGGCATTTATTATTTTGGAAAGGTCTAGATTATTTTATGAACAGTGTGCAGGCCGTCGGAGCAGTAAGAAGAAACAGATTAAAGGAAAATATGTTACTTCGTCCATAGCTCTTGAGACTTCACCTCTAGTTTGAAGTTGAATTTAAATTTAATGTTGGTTCCCTGAAGCAGTACCGAAACGTGGCATTAAGGAACCAGTGAATTTCTTAAGTTAAGTCTCATTAATTTCAATACATTTTGAAGTCATTAATAAGAGAGGTTGCTCTATGCCTTCAGGAGTTTGTGACAATATAATGAATTACTATTAGTAACAATTCAAATTCGTAATGAACACTGTGATGATTGGGTGGTGAGGCGGAGTCTTCTGCCTTCATGTCTCTGAGCAGAGTTCGATTTGGAGTTCTAACATTAATTTTGGTTAATTTTTTTGACCTTTCAGAGTGACTTTTTTCAAGGTTTGCATCAGGATTTTTAGTCACTCAAAAGCCAAGTAGTTGAGCCCATTGCCCCTATAGTGTCTTAGCCAGAGGGATTAGGCATCCCTCTGGTCATCCTTTGTCATAGAGGTATTGGGGGGGGGGGGGGGAAGAGTAGGCTTCCCTCCTGCCAGATGTGTTGGGGATTGTTGGTCTCATGGTGGGAGGGTCGGCAGGGTTCTGCTGCACAGGGGGATGGGAGGGAGGGATAGAAAAATGCTGAGCAAGGGGATGGGTGAGAGGGTTGACAGGGGGATGGGAGGAAGGATAGAAAGTATAGAATGACACGGGGAAAAATTCTGTCCCCGTCACTGCCCTGTCCCCGGACCACCATCCTCCGTCCCCGTCCCCCGTCTCCGCCATCCCTTCACTGTCCCATCCCTCCATCCCCTTCACCGCCCCATCCCCGTAGTATCCATAGAAACCTCAGTACTGCAATTTTTAGCTTATTCCTTTCTTATAAATCAAAGTTTTGGCTGCTGAACTAGAGAAAGAGATGTTCAGCTGGCAGGGCTTTGTTTATAAATTTTTATCAACACAACTAATATACTACTTTATCCTAAAGCAAAAAAAAAAAAAAAAAAAAGGAAATAAATAGAAATTTTTTCTACCTTTGTTGTCTGGTTTCTGATTTCCTCATCTTTTCATTCAATTCCTTCCATCCATTGTCTTCTCTCAGCGTCTTCCATTTGCTCTGTTACTGTGCCTCTCCCTTCACCCCCCCCCAATTGGTCTGGCACTCATCTTCTTCCCTCTGCTCCCCCCATAGTCTGGCATCTCTGTCTTCTCCATTTCCCTTCCAGCGTCTTCTCTCCACTCTCTCTTCCCCATTTCCCTTCCAGCGTTTTCTCCCCACTCTCTTCCCCATTTCCCTTCCAGCGTCTTCTCCCCACTCTCTCTTCCCCATTTCCCTTCCAGTGTCTTCTCCCCACTCTCTCTTCCCCATTTCCCTTCCAGCGTCTTCTCCCCACTCTCTCTTCCCCATTTCCCTTCCAGCGTCTTCTCCCCACTCTCTCTTCCCCATTTCCCTTCCAGCGTCTTCTCCCCACTCTCTCTTCCCCATTTCCCTTCCAGCGTCTTCTCCCCACTCTCTCTTCCCCATTTCCCTTCCAGCGTCTTCAAGTTTCAAGTTTATTTACAATTTGATTAATCGCCTATTCCAAATTCTAAGCGATGTACAAATCAGCAAAATACATAGTTAAAATATACATAAAATAAATATACATAACTAACAAGGGACTAAGTTTGCAAAACATAATAAAAGAACTCATTTACGAACACAATGAAACAATAGGTAAGGCAGGGAAAGAAATACAATCTAAGTAATAAGAGTCAACAATTAGAGGTTAAGCACAACAGGAAGGGAAAGACAAAACTGAATTGAAGGTCTAAAAATAAACAGAAGAGCAGTAGGCAAATCAATTAAGTATTGAATGCATCTTTAAAAAGAAAACTCAAGTTTGCTCTTAAACTTTTCCAAGTTCTTTTCCTCTCAAGTAAAGTGGGAGTGAATTCCAAGTCTGAGGCACCGTAATAGTAAAGATAAATTGCCGTTGAGTATTGATAATTTTAAGTGAAGGAATGACCAATAAATGTTGGTCATTTGATCTCAATAATCTAGAAGAATTATATGGTATCAATGCTTTATAAATAAAAGCTGGAGTTTTAAATAAGAGAGATTTGAATGTAAGCAGACATAATTTATATAAAATACGATGAGACACTGGAAGCCAATGAGCTTTTTGAAGTAGAGGTGTCACATGATCAAACTTATTTGCTTTCATAATTAGTTTAATGGAAGCATTCTGGATTATCTGCAATCGCCTAATTTCCTTTTGAGCCATTCTCTTAAATAATGCATTGCTGTACCACTCCCAGTACCCTTCGCGTGGTCCAACAGCTCCCTCCCGCCTCGCAGTGACCCTTTTTTTTTTCTCACCGTTTCGGTGGGTTACCCGCGGCTAGCCATGGGTAACAACCACTGTGTCATTCTCTAATTGTAAGATGCTGTGCAAGGGGATGGGTGAGAGGGGAGGAAAGATGCTGCAAATGTGTGTGTGTGTGTGTGTGTGGGGGGGGGGGGGGGCGAAAGTGTTGACAGCAAATCGGGCAGCACTATTGTCAGGTATGGAGTCTTGGAGTGTCGGGGCCATTTGGGAGGAGCTTCGGAGGTTGATCTAACTAGAGCTTATTTTTGGGGTAGGGCTTATATTAGGAGCACCTTTAGGCAGATAGCTAATGTACTGTATTTCTGAAGGATATGAAAATACTTTATTGTATAGTTCATGCTTAACCAAAGTTTTATTTTCTTGTTTATTACAGAAAGCTCTTTGTAGGGGGCCTAGACTGGAGCACAACACAAGGTGAGTTGTATATGCTGAAGAGAAAAAGACATGTTAATACCAAAATGGAAAAAAAAAACTTTGGAGGGGCTAGTTCACTGGCAGCACTGCCAGTGTACCTGAACAAGGCTTACCGATTCATGGGCCAGCGTGGCTTTTGATGTAGTCGAAGCAGTGCACAATCCCCAAGAAAGGGGAGGAACATAGTAACGCCTAAAGTTATGATCATAAGTTTATATAACCCTGGCAGAATTTGTAAGATGTGTACCACTTGTGGAAAATAGGAGTGATCTTGCAAAACACTATTCTTTAATTTAGAAATATTAAGGTGAAGCTATTTATCATACCAGAATTGTGTGTTCTTTAGTAATCATAATAATCAAACTCTCACAGATTGCCTCAGTCAAAAGTTTACATACCCTTGAATATTTGGGCTGGTAATATACACTCAGATTGACACACACAGATTGAGATGGCAATGAAAGGTAACTATCCACACCTGTGTCTTGTTTAATTGTAATTAGTGTCTGTGTATAAATAGCCAGTGAGCATCTTAGCTTGTGAGAAACCTGTGTGCATTTCATCCACGGTTCCACTTGTTTTGCTGGTTACTGAAGCATGGGGAAAACAAAAGAACTGCCAAAGGATCTGCCAGGAAAAGTAGTTCAACTTCATAAATTAGGAGGAGGATATAAAAAGTTATCCAAAGATTTAAAAATGTCAATCAGTACTTGCAAACTCTGATCAAGAAGTAGAAATTCATACCAAGTCATGGTCAGGTACTTGCAAACTCTGATCAAGAAGTAGAAATTCATACCAAGTCATGGTCAGGTAGATCAAGAAAGATCTTGGACACAATTGCCATAAAACTTTGTAGGGATGCAAATAACCCACAACAACTTCTGAAACAGTGGTGTGGTTGTTTTAGCATGCACAAAAAGGAGATACTTAAACAAAAATGGGCTGTGTGGTAGAGTTGCCAGGAAAAACCCCATTGCTGTAACACCACAAAACAGCCCACATATCTCTGCATAAGTATCGAAACATTCAAGGTAAGGACAGGTTGTTCACCCTCTCCAAGGTAGGGAGAACGAGAGGGCACTCTCTAAAATTGAAAGGGGATAGATTCCGTACGAATGTAAGGAAGTTCTTCTTCACTCAGAGAGTGGTAGAAAACTGGATCGCTCTTCCGGAGTCTGTCGGGGAGGGGAAACACCCTCCAGGGATTCAAGACAAAGTTAGACAAGTTCCTGCTGAACCAGAACGTATGCAGGTAGGGCTAGTCTCAGGGCGCTGGTCTTTGATCAAGGGCCGCCACGTGAGCGGACTGCTGGGCACGATGGACCACTAGTCTGACCCTACAGTGGCAGTTCTTATGTTCTTACATGAGGGGAATTTAGAAATAGAAGTGAAAGGGGAATGGTGGGAAGTAGTTGGGGATGAATTGTAAGCATGATGTATGCAAGTAGAATTCTTTTAATTCTGGAAGTGGTGTGTCAGACATCCACTTAACAATATACATGTCTGACTATGGGCAACAATAGTGAAACATGGGATGGCTCATCTCCACCACCTTTAGGATCTGTTTATTCAAGCTTTCCTATTCCTAAGTGTTCTCCAGAATGATTCTGACCATCTTCACCTTTCCCTTCTGATCTGAAGGATACAACTGGAAAGGAACATTTTAATCTAGAGAGAGTTCTTGTCTCAGTGCTTGCTAACACCAGCCCAGTCTGATTTTCAGTTTATTCACAAGGAGCATGATAGGAGATGGAGACATTATATGCAAATGTACTTCATACCTGTTTATTATCTTGAAGACCTAACCAACTTGATGTGTCCCAAGCACTGGGTTGAGAACCCTGCTTTAGTGGCACACATTGAATCTGTCAATATGCAAACCCTTTCGTTCTTTCACATGCCAGTGACCCATCAGCAGTGGTAGTCTTAATCCCAGTATTGATTCTGGAAAATTAATTCATGAGAGTAGGTGGAAAGTAGCTACGTTTTGAAGAAATGCCACTCCTAGCTGCCAACCTCTATTGGACAGTGAGCATGAGCAAGTGGCTGCAGTTTTATAGGGCATCCCACAATACTAGAGTATGTTATCACCATTGAAAGGGCACAGTCTATCTAATATGACCTCATTTTTAATGGTTAAAAAAAAATCATGTAAGCCAAGGAAGTGATGCCATCGCTTGAAATTGCAGCCTAAGTTGTTTGCTTCAGGCAGCCCCCTTTAATAATCATCTGAGATCAGCATCCCTGGGGGGTATTTTATCTACACCTGAGTGTCCACATTTTCTGGAGAGTGGACTGTAATTGTGAGCATGAGCATTAGTCTTAACAAAGTGGATTTAACCACATTTGCTTACATGGGAGGGTTGGCATTGAGCTGCGTGGCAGGCCCAATATGGCAGTGGTCCTGCATTCATCTCAACTAGCAGAAACTTCTTTGCCTTCTTTCTAGTTCTCCAAATCTGGAAATCAGCCCAAGGGGAGGTATGACCCTCTCACAGAGCTCAACTAGTGGTTTTATGAAATAAAAGTGGATCTTAAGGCAGTATGGGAGGAGATAATGCTGGGAGTGGATGATCGTAGTGAGATGAATGAACTTGGACATAGAATTAAGAAGGTGAAATCGCTCTTCAATGAACATATGGAGGTTATCAGGCTGCTGGATAATTGCATGCAGGAGTCCTGAGTAATGATCCTGATACTTGCAGACATAGGAGCCAAGTTTTCAAAATTATTGGGGGTGATATACCCAACAAAAATCATCCCCTCCATACTGTTGAGGAGTTTGCTTAATATTGGGGGTGCTTAAGCAACCGCAGAGCTGACTCCTATGCTCAAAGATAAATTAGAAGATTTGAAAAATTGAAGTTAGCGCCAAAATCTCTCTATGGCGTGCCGGAGGTGCTGATTAATGCAGACTGTCTCTCAAATAGCAGACAGTCACAGAGGGCAGGCTTCCACTTTTCAGTTTGACAGAGTATACCAGGTGCTGAGGGCACCGAATAATCGCAAGCCCCGTGACATAATGATATACTTCACTAGCTACAAATTAAAAGAACAAGTGCTCCAAAAGATTAAGGCACTGGTAACTTTTAAATGGGACTTTGTTACATCCACTCCCGATTCTGTACAAATAGTGTTAAATCCCAACCCATGAACCGAGTCTTGCAGAAGTGACCCTCGCAGCTTTCAGCACCTTCCACATTGCAGTGTAGTTTAGTATCCCCTTCAGTTTTTTTCCTTCTGCAAGTGAACTGTGCAGAGGTGTTTCTGATAGCTCTATTAGATTTTCCTTTTTTTCATCGAAAATTTGTTCTTTCAGTGCCTTCAGTTCCTTGAGACCCCCTTATTCAGGGGATCTCTGCCTAGGGAAGGATGCAGGTTCATAGGACAAGCTTTGGGTAGACTTGTGGGGCTAACCTGCTGTGTGCCACTTCAGAGCTCAGGGTCCATTCACCTGGGAGCCAGCTTGCCTTCTTTTTTGTTTTTTTATAAAGGCTTAAGGCATTAGGGATATCTTGAAAACTTGACTGGCTGGGGGTGCCCAAGGACAGGTTTAAGAACCACTGGTCTAGAAAGCAGAGCCAATTGTTCTTCTCCAGTAGAGATTATAGGGTTCCCAGAGAGACCATGCAACATGGCTGGGGGATCCCCAGAAGAGCTTTAAGAACCACTGCTCTAGATCTCAAAGAAGTGTACACTTCCAATCTTACCTGCTCACAGGAAATAGCTTTGCTTTCAAGTGGGCTCTCACCACTTCCAGTACAAAGTCTTATTCTTCAGCCTGGTGTCAGCACTGAGAGTGTTCATGAATTTCTTGGTAGTAGCTGCAACCCTTCGCTCGTGGGGGTTTCATGTGTTTCCTTATCTAGACTGGTTGATCAAGATCTCATCTCAACAAGCTTAGTATGCCATCAACTTGACAATTCATCTATTGGAATTTTTGCAGTGGGCTACTAGAATTCACATTTCCAACCAACGCAGACCTTAGACTTTATATAAGCCATTTTAGACAGTACTCAAGGTTGAGCTTTTCTACCTCAACGGAGTCAACAATCTTATCCATCTGTCAGAAAGTCTCTGCCCTATGCATTATTGTACGACAGATGTTACTTCCTTGTCATCAACAGCAGATGAATCCAGAGACTAGTGGATTACGTCCATCAACCAGCAGGTGGAGATAGAGAGAACTGAGTTGTCCTCAGCCTTCTTGGATGTACAGCCTCCTGGCCAACCTGTATTCTCTATCTCCCACAGGCTGATGGATGTGTTCTTCACAGCTCCTGGCTTCTGCTTGTGGATTTTGGTCCAGGCCTAGATATTTCAAGATGAGGGGTGTCTGGCTGAGTGGTGCCAGCTTTAGGAGTTACACCTGGGCCCTCCCAGGTCCCTGCCTCACCCTCTTCTGGGATACACCTGTTCACCGCAGGTCCCTTTCCCTATTTGCCATTGTGACTTGGTTACTTCTCTTTTCCCACGTTAAAAAAAAACAAAACAAACCAACCACAAAGTCACTTGTGAGGAGTACCGGCTTTCCACAGAGCTTGGGCTCCCTTGCTTCTGCCAGCATATGTTCCTGCTCCTTTAGTTGCCCTTCATTGTTGATGTCGGGCGAGTGTTTCTTTCCTTTCACGGGGTCCGGTTTTCAGTGCGGTAGCGTTTTGGGCTCCTGCAGGTGCTGGCAAGGGGCTTGGTTAAGCGGTCTAACCCAGCTCCGCCATAATTCAGGTGCTCAGATGGGCTGTCTTCGCTCCTCTATAGAGAGCTCCAGCGGGAGAGGTGTGTGGACTTTTCCTGTGCGGGTGAGTGGCGGCTGCTTTTTCCCTCAGGCGTTGGCAGCCATTTTGGTTTGCCTGCAACGGCCGCATGGAGCACGTTTGGTCCGCTGTTCACTGAGGTGTTCAGGCTGCTTTCCGATAGTGTTCCTGCCGGATTGCTGTGACAGTTCTCCTTTCTCGGCGTACTCGATATGCAGTAGTCGGGACACTGGATCGAGTGCTCTGGGGAGCCTACAGTCTTCCTTCCAGTCTTCTTTGCCGGTAGTTTATAGAAACATAGAAACATAGAAAGATGACGGCAGAAAAGGGCTATAGCCCATCAAGTCTGCCCACTCTACTGACCCACCCCATTAAGTCTGAGTACTAATGACCTAGTCCCTTAACTCGACCCTCGTAAGGATCCTGTCTTCGGCGCGCTGCAGCAGCGGTTGTGCCTATGTGCCTTGAACACGCCACATAGTTTTCCTGTCATATAGCTGGTTTTCTTCTTCGGTGGGGAGTTGCTTCCGCTTTTTATGCCCTCCCTGTATTTTATACCGGGATGGAAGTTTGATTTTGACTTTTATTATTCTTTACTGTTTTGAAAGCGAGGGTGATATATTTCCTTTCTCCTGTGGTGGTCAGGTGCCGTTTCCAAGTCTGTGTGTGGGTTCACCGGTGGCTGGGGATATTTCTTTGTGGGTATGGCCTCCTGCATGTTCTGCCCTTTTGCTGCTCCGCTCCACTCCTTTTCGGTGGTGGGCTGTGTGAGCCTGTGGCTGATTTTTTGTGGTACTGTGGGTATCATAGTATGGGCAGGAACCTGCTATATTGCCGGTCTTATAGGAAGATCTTTGCCTAGTCTGGCCTTGGTTGGCTCGCTTTCTTTTGGTTTTGGCGGTTGAAGCTGGGGCTGATGGCAGTAAGTGCCGAGTTGTCCTGGTGTGGGGTTCGTTAGTAGGGGCGCCATTTGGGGTAGGTTACGGTGCCCGGGACCGCGGTGTGTGTCTTTCCGCTGAATGCGTTGCGGTGCTCGGTTTGCTGGTTTTCCCTTTTCTGTTAACACGGTCAATGGGCCGGTTTCCACCTGTAGTTGCTATATTTCAGGGCTTTCTACCTAGCGCATCTCTGGCTGCTTCTGGGGACATGGCTATTTCACTGTCCTTGCGGTGATTGGCAGAGATGCCTTGTTCAAGTGCGGGGTATGTGGCTTCCTCTTACTGGCACAACACTTGTCGCTTGACGCGGGCGAGGCTGCTTGTGCCTATACTATGGGTTTGGCCTTCCCTTTGGTATTTGTTGCTTGTGGCACTGTTAGGGGGATCCTATATTTTTCCTCTTTTCTTTCAGTCGCGTAGTCCACATTTATTTGGGGCACGCTGAGGTCCTGTTTCTGCAGTTGCACCCGCTTAGATTCTGTTTTACGTTGTGTGAGCTCGCATTTCATATCTATGGCTCTCGGCGCCTTGCCTTATACTCTTCCCTTTAGTCTTTTTCACATGATTGACAGTGTCTCTCATTTGCCTATGGGCTTGTTCTTTATGTTTCCAGCCTATTTTCCTTTGGGTCTTGGGGTGGTGCATGAGATGTCCCTATGTGCTGGTTTCATGTTCGCTATGTTCAGCATTTCACCCTTTCTCTGGAGGCTCCTATATGGACTTTTGGGTTCTAGAGCCTTTTCAGGCTAGCCTATCAGCTTGGCACAGCTATATCACGGCCTCCAGCTGTAGACATGCCAGTATATCTCAAAGTCGCCTAACTGAATGGGCGGTTAATCTGGCCGCCTGGCACAGGCGGGGTGACTCTGTGACGAGACCAGACCATGTCATCATGGGAGAGGGGACATTGAAGGTACCTGTTTCAGTGTACCCTCGTACGACTCTATGCCTCGTTTGCAGGTTGCACCAACTATTTTAACTTCCTTTGCTGGGCGCCGTTAGGCTTTGGGGTGTTCTGTCACCCTCCTCTTCTTTGCGATACAAAAAAAAAAAATAATAATAAATGAATGAATAAATAAATATACTAAGTTTTTCCCTCCTGTCCTTTGGCAGTTTTCTAGAGGTCATTGTTCCCCTATAGAGGACACCGAGATTGTTTCTCTTCTCTCGCATTGTCACAGGCCTCTGTCTTTTTTGATTCTGGCTAGTGGCATGTTCATGCATACTTGTCCGGCATTTTTTCCCCTCTTGGGGTTTGGTTTAGGTTTGGTTGTTATCTCTGAATCTCCTTTCTCTTCTTCCCTTGGGGTTTGGTGCTTTGGTTGTGCCTAGCCTTCCCTTTTTCCTGCACTTGCGGTTGTTTCTTTCTGGCTGACTTATTTCTCTGTTTGTGTGACTGGGGCTCGAATGGCAGCAGTTTATGGCTGGTTTGTCTCCTAGCCAGTTGTTCAGCGGCCACTGATGTTTATCTACCCTGGTGCACATGTGGTGCAACGGGGACTTAGTGGTGAGCAGTGCACTTTTTAGTCCACTGTCTGGAAACCACTTTCCCGTTCCTCCTTTTTCTATGGGTAGAGTCTCCTGTGCCACACTAGGTATGGTACCTCCTTTCTCCCTATTCTGATGCGAAGGGGTTTCTCTTGCGGATGAGTCTCCTGTGCCGCTCTTTTGGGGTAAGAAGAGGATTCTCTTTTTGTCTCCTGTATTCTGTTTTAAGGATTCCTGTTGTGCCGGCTGGCGCTGGGATACCTGTTATGAGGGGTGCATGTAAGATTTGGCTTCTCCTGTCTTGTGGCTGGCTTGCACGCCCTAGACACGGTTGGTCGGGGAGGCGGTCGCTCTGGATGTTGCTCCATTCAGTGGCTGTAGCTATTTGTTTCGATCTATCTTGGGGATCTTCTTACTGTCTTACCCTACTGGTCTGGTTTGCCATTATACTCTGTTTTTCAAATTTATTCTTCACATTAAATATGGGTTCATGCGTTTTGCTCGATTTTTCTTCATTATTGCTCGAGGCTTGCCCTTGGTGGCCTGCACTGGGGTGGACAGCTTGCTCCTCTATGAGTTTTATGATGGCTCTTTGGTGTGGGCACTCTCAGGTGGTCTGGTGTATTGCTTGGGTCTGACTACGTTCTCTGTCTCTCTCCAGGGGCAGTCGCCGCCATCACTGTCACTTTGGGCATTATCTGTGGGACTGTTGCAATCATCATGGGAATGGCCTGCATGGGTACTGACGGCCAATGCAGGGGACAAGGTTGATCTTGTTCACTCTTCTGCAGCGGTTGACCTCCGTTTATTCTTTCCGTGCCTTCTTGGTGGACTCATCTTTCTTTCTTCATTTTATGGATTTCTGGTCCTTGAGGCTAGCTAACTCTCCCTTTTCTCTGGGGTTTGGGTCGGTTGACCTTGGTATCCGCTTACCTATTTCTCTTACCTTGTTTTCTGTAGCCCATCCTGTGGTGAGGGTGGTTCTTCCAGACTTTCTCTTTACCTCTAGTTTGTCTCACTTGTTGGTTACCTCTGATGAGTGAGGTTTCTCTGTCTACATGTGGTCCCTTCCTTGCTGGACTGTTTTTTTTTTTTTTTTTTGCAACGTAGCCCATGTAGGTGGACTTTATTCTATGCTCTCACGACGCATATGATCTAGTTAGTCTGTAAGGCTCTCCTTGGAACTGTGTTTGTTTCTCTCCAGTAGTTTTGACTATTCACATTTCCGTTGATTTGGTTCCCCTATGTCCCTCTGGCTTTCTTTGTGATTTCTAGAGTCTGACTTGGCGCCCTTTGGTGGGCCTCAGCTGCTAGAGGGGAGAGCCTGGCTTCATCCATGCCTCTTCTGTAGCTTTCTATGTGTGGGTGTGTGAGTCCTTTCCTCTTTTTGGTGAGGATTTCTTCTTTCATGGTTCTGCAGTTTGACTCTTTTCGGAGTGCTCTTGGTTTACTACTTTGAGATGGCTTTACTTTGGGTTGTGACCCTTCTCTCTTTGTGTTTCCATACTCTATGCCCTACACCCTTGCAAAGGGATGGGGGTCTGTTATAGTGAGTTTTTTCATGAATGTCATGGCTTTCCAGTAGGCTCGGGACCTTGCGGGCATAGCGGATTCATTCATCTGTAGTTGTTTGGGAGTTCTTAGGTGTCCCCTCAGTTTGGTACTCTACACTCCTGTTCATAGTGGGTCTCAGCTGCTGTGGTTTCCTCAGCATTGTGCTATTAGCTCCTGTTTGCACCTGCTCACATGTATTCTGAGCTTAACCCCTGACTGCTTGTGGGGTTTCTTCACTCTTTCCTTTCCTTGACCTTCTGCTGCAGATCGGGCATTGGAGGGGCGGTTTTCTCCATTTCTTGGTTGTTCTTTGTATATACACAGTGATGGTCTGGGTGTGGAGCTTCTTTTGCCATGACCGTCAGTAGGTTGACAGTGTTGCGGTGATGTTTGTTTCCCTCCCTACGCTAGGACTGCTTTGCTACATCCCACTAGTCTCTGGATTCATCTGCTGTTGATGACAAGGAAAGAAAAATTATGTTCTTACCTGTTAATTTTCTTTCCTTTAGTCACAGCAGATGAATACAGAGCCCCACCCTGTTTCAGTATTCGTGGCTCTGCACGGGATTTGGCACTGTCTTTTGTGCTGGAGTTGCCTTTTGCGTTCTTTGAGTATTGGTTTTTTGTGTTTCATATGTGTGGGAAAAGAGTTTTCTTATGTTTGAGTTTGTTTTTGGATGCTCTGAGATGACCTATACTGGTTGGCCAGGAGGCTGTACATCCAAGAAGGCTGAGGACAACTCAGTTCTCTCTATCTCCACCTGCTGGTTGATGGACGTAATCCACTAGTCTCTGGATTCATCTGCTGTGACTAAAGGAAATAAAATTAACAGGTAAGAACATAATTTTTCCATCTTCTGGGTCACACAGCCTCGACAGTTCATGTCATTCTGCATGTCTATACCTTGGAGTTTCCCAATGGACTCTCTTCTCCCAGTTGTCACAAGCCATCAGATCGCTCTCTTCAGTACTACAGGTGACTTCAGACCTTCATCAATCCCTCCAGTGGTGGATGCTTCCATCCAATCTCTCTTTAGCCTTCTCTTATCCCAGGACAAGCAGGCAGCATATTCTCATGTATGGGTGACATCATCCGTGGAGCCCCGATGCAGACAGCTGTAAAAGCATTTTGCTTGAAGAACTCTAGAAAGTTTGCGACTGACCGCACTGTGCTTGCATGAGTGCCTTACTGCCCGGCGCACATATCCTCAGTTATCATTTTTCTGCGGAGCTGTGAAGTCCTACTTCGAACGTTCTGTTTTTTTCCTCAGTGCCTTCTTACCGTGGAATTCTTTCCTGTCGGGATCTTTTCAATTTTTCTTCTTTCTTCTATTTCTATAATAAAATAATCTTCTTTTCATTCCTTTTTTTGGCCGTTCTCAATGACAGGGCCTTGTCCTCCACCTCAGCCTTAGGACTTTGATTTGGCTGAGGCGGTGTTTCCGTCCATGTCCCGCCTGTTAACTGGCTTCAAGCAGTGTAGCAGGTGTCAGTGCAAGATTTCACTAACGGATCTCCACAAGTAGTGTATCCAGGGTCTGGGCCCAGACCCCTGTGTGGAATCTTGTTCACGCTGTGCCACGCTACAGAAAAGGTCCATCAAGAACCGTCTTCTATAGCAGAAGCATATCTTCGGTGTCATGGATGCTTCTTCGGTACCTTAGACATCGGTAAAACTATCGACATCCATGAGGTACTGGTGTCCAAGTCGGTGTCGCCATCCCAGTCAGGTAAGCCAGCCAATAAGCCACCAGCTTCCCAGACAGGGTCTCAGGCCATGAAGGTATAGAGTCCATTTGTACCAGCCACTCAAGACCTCTGATGCAACTCACCTCCAAGTCTAGAGAAGCATTGTTCTTCGATGTCTTCCTCTTCGGAGTGAGCCGCGGTACCAGTGATACTGGCATCCACCTCCCAGGTATCAGTGCAGGCTTTTAAAGAGAAGCTGAATGCTCTTTTTCAGTTAGAGTTTGAGAACATGTTTTCGATGCTCACTCTGATGTCGGCTCCTCTGGTACTGGTGCAGCATGAGCATTGCTCCATGCCAACTGAAGGTACCATGGTTGCCCCATCAGTACCGCTTCCAACAATATTGATCCTCGTCATCGAGCCATGCTTTTCGACACCGGTCTCCCCCGAAGCGTTATTCTTCACCTTCACCGAAGCATTGGCGCAGGATTTCCTCCAAGTCTTGGGGGGTTGATGGCAGCTTCCCTAGACATAGTGAGGTGGGCATGGGCCCACATGTGTCATCTTCAGTATGCTCTGCTCCAGAGGTGGTTGCCCCAGAGGCACAGTTTGGATCTCCCTGTTCCTCTGGGAGGTTTGGCGCGCTGCAATCTTCTGTTGGTGGCTCCAGACCTCTCATCTTGTTCAGGGGACAAGTCTGGATCAACCAAAGTGGACGGTGCTTCTCACGGATGCCAGTCTCCTCGGTTGGGGAGCTCAGTGTCTAGATTACTCAGCTCAGAGCACTTGGTCCACAGAGGAGGTGTCCTGGTTAATCAATGTTCATTCCACTGGGGGTAAGGCAGCTTCTTGGCCTGAGTCTTCGCTACTGCCTCAAGTGGACATTTGTGAGGCTGTGGTTTGGTCTTCCTTGCATTCATTGGTCAGACACTACCGGGTAGACGTTCAGGCGCCTCTCGTAACATGGATGTTAGTAGCTAGTTGTGTGACGAGTTCCGAGGGGAGTGATGAGCATAAAAAAAAAGGAGGGAGAAAATCAAAGTTAAGTGTGCTAAAACTAAATAGGCACAGTTGGTATAGGCCAAAAGGTCTTTGGGCTAGATGTACTAGTGTCAGCGATTGTCGCTAAACCGTTTTCACAGCTTTAGCGACGATAGCTTTTACCGACCTGATGCACAAAACGATTCACTGCGTGTTTTTTCCCCTCGATCACCCATTTTCCGATCCAGCTATGCAAATTAGCTAATATCCCATGCAAAGTAGCCAAGCACTAACATTGCTTGGCTATTGTAAGCTCTTTCGAGCAGGGACTGTTTTCTTACTCTTTGTGACTCTGTACAGCTCTGTGTATGTCTGGTAGCGCTATAGAAATAATTAATAGTAATAGTATGCAAAAAAACAGGGGTTTTAGCTATTGGAAAAAAACGACTGGTCTAGACCTGTCAGTAACTATGTTGCTGACAGGTATGCCTGGGTTTGTTTGTTTTGGTTTTTTTTTCTTCAATGGCACTAATATTTTGTATGTTACACATGCAAAATATCTATTCCATTAAAAAAAGAAAAAATGCCCCTCCCCAACGACTCCAAACAAATGCTGCACTGGGAATTCTCCCCCCCCCCCAACGAGAGAGAATTGGCAGAAGGGATGCCCACTCCCCAATTCAGAAAACTTCCCCAACCCCCCTCCCCCCAGTACATGTGCTAGTCATTGGGAGCTGGAGAGAAGCACATCCGTCCATCTCCATGCTCTGCCCATGTGAAATTATGGGCCTACCCCTCCCTGGTGCACCATGTGATGCATGGGGAGGAGCCTAAGGCCCTGATTGACTCAGACGTCTGAACCAATCTGGGTCTTAGGCTCCTCCCTCTATCCCATGTAATGCACAGGGAAGGGCCTAAGGTCTGATGTCTGAGCCAATCAGAACCTTAGGCTCCTCCATGTGCATCACATGGTTCACTGGGGAGGGGAAGGCTTGTCATTTTCCTTGGGCAGGGCTTGGAGCTGGACGAATGTGCTTCCCTCCAGCTCTTAACGTCTAGCAAAGGTACATGGGGGGTGGGATGTTCGGGGGGAGCATCCGGTGGCAGGAGGTGGGCATGGTAGTGGATGGTTTTGGGAGGGGGGGATTGGTGGTGCAAGGATCCAGGACTGGGTGGAAGTATGGCATGGGGGTATTCGGCCAATCAGGAGGGGAGAAGGCATCCCTTCTGCCATTTTTGCTGCCATAGGGGCTGTCACGGTTCTGGTTTGTGGGGGCGGTGCGGTATTGGGGAGGGTTTTCAGTGTGAGGGAGGGTTGATTTTTAATGGGGCAGATTGCCATTTAAATAAAAAAAGAAGTCCTAACAGCAGTGACTGGAGGCTGTTTCCCATGTTACTGCTGTTGGGGCTCTGTGCATGTGCCAATCGTTTACTGAGCGATTGATCTGTCAGGTTTGCATGCAAATGATTTGCACCTCTGTGCAAATCATTTGCATGCAAACTTGGTAGTGCATCGATCGCTGTTCCACAGTCGGCCAGAGAATCGGCCAACAGCGATCATGTTGGTATTACTGACTGACTTTAGTGCATCTAGCCCTTTATCCCAGGACAAGCAGGCAGGTATTCTCACTAGTGGGTGATGTCATCCGACAGAGCCCCGATACGGACATCTTGCAAGCATGTCTTGCTTGAAGAAACTCAGAAGTTTCGAGATGCCCGCACCGCGCATGCGCCAGTGCCTTCCTGCCCGATGTACCGGGCGTGTCTCCTCAGTTCTTTTCTTTCCGCGGAGCTGAGAAGTTCTCTTCATTCTGCGCTGACTGAATTTCAGTTTTTCTTTGCCTTTTTTACCCGCGTTTTAGTTTTTTCTTTGAATTTCTTTCATTTTTACTTTCTTTTAAAAAAAAAAAAGTTAAAATTATTTCTTCCGGCGGTTCGGCCGGGCCGGCCTCGTGGCTGCGGCCTACCGCTTTCGACCTTGCAGCGTCGATTTTCCGGCCTATGTCCCGGCCAATCACCGGTTTTAAAAAGTGCAGCAAGTGCCAGCGTGCGATTTCGTTGACGGACCCGCATCGACGCTGCCTGCAGTGTCTTGGTCCGGAACACGTTCCGAAATCGTGCCGGCCTTGTTCCACGCTCAGTGCGCGCTCGTTTAAGAGGCGTTGCTTGCTTTGGGAGTCGATGTTCAAGATGGAGACTGCCAAGGATCTGTCTGCTTCTACGTCTGCTGAGGTTTCGCTGGTTCGCTCGAAACCTGCATCGACGACTCCTGCATCCAGCATCGTGAAGCCGGCATCGTTTACACTGGCTACGGCTTCAACTTCAGCATCGGCGCCTGCCCCCGTCTCTTCGGTTCAGGTACCGCCTTCCACCGTCCCTCCCGTGGTCATCAAAGTGCCTAAAGCTAACAAGCAGAAGCACTTGGCCACGAAGGAACGCGAAGACCGTGCAGGAGGACCCCCTTTCGGTGCGGATCCCTCCATATCGGCTTCGCTTCGATCCCTGCTAGAAGCTCAGTTTGTCGAGCTTATGCGGACCATGGGACCCCGGCTTATCGCCAACATTCAAGGTGACCTCCCGGCACCGGTTTCAGGGGGCGGTCCGCCCCCTCCCCCTCCTCCTCGTCGTTCGATCTCGCTGCTCGACGAGGGGGATCGGCGGAGGGCGGCAGAATCCTCCAGAAGGGCTTCCCTTCCTGATATGCCACCTTTAGAGCCCATCACACCTCCACGACAACAGGGTGCTGGGGCGGCCCCTGATAATCGGAGTCCTGGGCATACTGCATCGCAGGAGGAGTTCTTCCGCACTCCATACCAGACTTGGGTGGCCCTGCGTGAGTCCGCATCCTTACCACCTCTGCGATCCACCGCATCGAGCCCCATTCATTCTTTAGAGGCTTCAGGGGATCGTACGATGCACAGAAGATCTCGCTCCCCATCCCGTCACCGGGAGGGGCATCGATCTCGACACTCTTCTCGACACTCCTCACGCCATTCAGAGGTGTCTCCGCAGAAAAAGATGCAGCGTTTGGGATACTCATCGTCGGATGTATCCCAGCCGGAGGGACCAGAGTATGAGGAACCATCTACCTCTTATTCTCCATGCCGGTCTCACCTCTCCCTGGACCCGGAGGCTTCCACTTCGTCTAGTCCATCTCGTCGGCCGGCATTGGCAGACCAACTGTCTTTCTCATCTTTTCTCCGACAGATGGCGGATGACTTGGATGTGACTTTGGACACTGGGTCTAAATATTCTAAAGAGTATTTGGATACTATGCATTTGCCTCACCCTCCGGCGGAGACTCTTCGGCTTCCTTTGCATAAATTGCTGGACCAGACTTTCATGCGCTGTTTTTTTTTTTTTTTTTTTTTTTAGATTTAAGATTTTATTGAACAAAATGTAAACAGTACACAGGCAGCATGCCAACAGCAAAAGTACATCGCCCATATAAAATAACATAACCCCCCCTCCCCCCCACCGAGTGATACAGTATAAGCCTAAAACAAAGGAAGATAAAAATGAAAACAAGAATAGTTCACAGAAAGCCCCGCCAGGAGCCATAACGTGACCACTGACGATGAAACGTACCACAGGAATCATTATTTAAAGCAGTCAGTTTAGACATCAGGTAAATTTGGTCAATCTTATGTAACAGTTCAGTACGAGAAGGCAAAGAGTCACGCTTCCAATAAGTAGCCACAGTAAGTCTAGCAGCCGTAGCGACTAGGGCCACAAAATGATTCTGATCCACATCCAAACTCCCCAAAGGACAGTTAAGTAAAAATATTTCCATACGTAATAGAATGGGTAGGCGTAATACATCAATCATTAGTCGTTGAACCATCTTCCAAAAAGGTACAATCTTAACACAATCCCACCAAATATGCCCAAAAGTGCCCAGACACCCACAGTTACGCCAGCAGTGTCCATCTCCACAATGATAGAAACGGTGCACCTTTTCTGGCGTAAGGTACCACTGAAATAGCATCTTATACCCCTGTTCAACTAAGGGGGATGCCAAGGAGACCCTCAACAATGTACCATAAAGGCAGTCCCATTGTTGATAATCAAAGGCCTTCCCCAGCAAAAGTTCCCAACGATGTTCATATGTGCGGGCCTGTGGCCTAGTGTATAAAAGAGCCCTATAAAGACGTGAAATAAGGCCCGCCCCAAATCCCATCCTAAAAACTTGAAGAAAAGCAGAGTCTGCTCCTTCCCACTCAGGGATCACCCTCTTTACCATAAAATCCCGAAGTTGGACATAGGCGAAAAAATCCGTCGAGGGGAGGTCATAGATAGATTGCAAGGCAGCAAAGGGTACCAATTGTCCACCCACTATCAGCTGACCTAGGACCCTAAGTCCCTCCATTTCCCAACGCCGAAAAATCACAGTATCTCTAGCAGGCAGAAATTCAGGGGCAAATCTAATGGGAGTAGCATAGAAATAGCGCTGACGCGGGAACCAAGCTCGTCGAACCCGGCTCCACGCATGCAAAGTACACTCCATCCCATAAGATGTCCCAGTCTGTAGTTCCCGAAGGATATCAATAGGCAGCCATGGCACTGCTGCCAATGGGTAGGTAGGTTGTAAAGCCTGTTCCAGAGAGACCCAGCGCTGGGTGGGATATGCCCAATGAAACAGTCCCTGCAGTTGGGATGCATAATAATATGTAGAAAAATCAGGGACACCCATTCCCCCGTGTAACCTGTCCCAATACATACGTTCCCTCCGCACCCTAGGGGGTTTACGTGTCCAGATATAAGCAAAGGCCCGCCGTTGTAGCCTAAGCAAGAACCGTTTAGGAATTGAGAGAGGCAGGCAGGAGAACAGATATAAAAAAAACGAGGCAGCACATTCATACGCAAAGCACTAATCCTACCCATCCAAGACAATCTCAATCCCTCCCATCGATCCAGATCAGCAAACACAGTTCGTAGCAACGGAGGGTAATTCAATTCAAAAAGGTCAGAGAGTCTTCGAGATATACGCACACCGAGGTATTTAATGGATTTAGCCGCCCATCGAAACGAAAAAGTAGCACGTAAGTCCGTAACCAACAAGTCCGGAAGGGAAACATTAAGCAATTCAGATTTTTCAATGTTAATTTTAAAGCCAGCCACCACACCAAACATAGTCAAAACACGAAGCACCTCCGTCAAAGAACGATGTGGGTGGGTCAAGGTAAACAAAATATCATCAGCATATAGTAAGATCTTATGTTCTTCGTCACCCACCACAATCCCTTGAATATCAGCATTCGCACGTATAGCAGCTGCTAAAGGTTCCATAACCAACGCGAAAATCAGCGGTGACAAAGGGCACCCTTGCCTAGTCCCTCTACGAATCATAAAATTAGCAGTATATCTTCCATTAACCCTTAAACAAGCCTCCGGAGCAGCATATAATAAGGTCACCCAATGTAGAAAAGCACCCGAAATGCCCATCTTCTTCAAAGCTGCTAACATAAACGGCCAATAAACCCTATCAAAGGCCTTTTCAGCGTCAACTGATAACAAGACAGCTGGAACAGAATCCTGATGGGCCACTCCAATAAGATCTAACACTCTTCGAATATTATCACCAGGTTGCCTCCCTGAAATAAAACCACACTGATCTCCATGAACTAGGAATGGCAAAAAACGTTGCAACCGGACTGCCAAAATACGGGTAAACAGCTTATAATCAACTCCTAACAACGAAATAGGGCGGTAAGACCCACAAAGGAGGGGATCTCTCCCAGGTTTAAGAAGAAGAGAGACCGCGGCCTGACGAAACGAATATGGCAAACAATCCCCTTCCAAAAAAGAATTAAACAATCTAGTCAGAGGAGCGACTACATGGGCCTCCATTTTCTTATAAAACAGGGGCGAAAAGCCATCAACACCCGGAGCTTTGGAAGCAGCCAAATGACGTATAGCCGCCACCACCTCAGCGGGTTGTATAGGGGAAGAGAGCCACTCCGCATCAACTTCCGCCAAACAAGGCAAGGTGACGTTAGATAGAAAAGCGTCTATCTCCCCCCCCGTGGCTTCAATTTCCGGAGTGTACAGAGTCCGGTAGAAGGATAGAAAAGCCTGATGGATGGCCCCGTCATCTGCACAAAGCTGACCCGATTCGTTACGAATCCGAGTTATGGAATGTTGTGCCTGAGTTTGCTTGATCTGTGTAGCTAACAAGCGACCCGCCCTACCACCCCATTCGAAAAACCGTTGTTTCCGTCTCTGTAGGGCCCAAGCCATGCCCTCTAAATCAAGTTCCTGTAAATCCCTCCGGCACTCCGTCAGCGCTACCCCCCCAGCCACCGACGGAGCTCTCTTATGAGCAGTCTCCAGGCGTCGAAGGCGGGACACCAGCTCTAATCTGCGAGCCACTCGACATTGATTACGATACGACCCTCTCGAAATACAACAACCCCGAAGGGTGGCCTTAAAACTTTCCCATAGAATCGCAACATCAATGCCAGCCACGTCATTAAAAACAAAAAATTCCTTGACATCTGCCTCTAATAAAGTCAGGGTATTGGGATCCTTCAACAAAGAGTCATTCATACGCCACAAACGACGACCAGCTCCAACCTGTCCAACCTGTAACTCCAGAGTCAAGGGTGCATGATCTGACCACACCCGGGGTTCAATACTGGAGGCCAGGGCTCGAGGCAGAGCAATACGAGGCAGCATCCACATATCAATTCTAGTATATGAATCATGTTTCGATGAATAAAAGGTGTAATCCCGCGTGCTAGGGTGTAAATAACGCCACACATCTATCAAATCCTGCCTACGCAGGAAGCGCAGAAGAGCCCTTCTGTCGCCTCTAGCATAGCGGATGGAAGAATTGGAATTATCCTCCTGAGGATAGCAGGTAAGATTAAAGTCTCCACCTACAAGGAGAGTACCTTCTACATGATCTAACAGCACTCGTTCCAACAACGTAAAGAAGGCCCCCTGACCAACATTTGGGGCATAGACATTCAGCAAACTATATAAGGTGCCATCCAACTCAGCCTTGACCAGTATGTAGCGGCCCTCAATATCCCGCACCACCTCTCTCAATTCCACCTGGACACGTTTATGAATTAAAATACCCACCCCCTGGGTCTTTTTCCGGACTTTATTAGAAGAAAGGAAAACATGTGGATAGCTATGGTGTGTAAGCAATTTCTCATAATGAGATTGAAAATGGGTCTCCTGAATAAATCCAACCGCACTATTCAGGCGGCTCATTTCTTTAAATAACAAGCGTCGTTTTTGTGGAGAGTTCAGACCATGTACATTATAAGACAGCAAAGTAAGTTTATCCATTTATACTAGAGAAGAAAAAGCACTTCATCACCAAATCAATACCCTGTTTCAAAGCAGCCAAATCAACCAACCCCTGCAATCGCAACCATAAAGAAAGCATTATACAAACACACTTCCACACAATCAAACAAAAAAGCACTCGGTCACAACCCTTCCCAACACCAACTCCCCACCCTCCCCCCAACCCCCCAACAGTACCCCACATGGTCCAGCCACCAAAGCACCTGGCAACCACGGTACAGGAAGTGTAGAGAAACAGTTCACAAAAGGACCCCCAGAACAAGCCCTATAAACAACCTTCGCGACAGAAGCCGCTCAACTAAGAGAAGAAGAAACATACACAGCACAGGATTTCAGAAGCATATCTCACAAATACAAATGTTCAAATAGATGAGGACGTGGCCGCTTCCAAAGGGCGACGGGCTGCAGCCGACCGAGCCACTCTCTGCCATCCCAACCCTCTTCCTGATTTGGGTACTGGTGACCTCTGAGGGAGTGGAGCCATTTCTGAAGCTGTCATCAAACCTGCCTCCACCATTCGAGACTGAACTTCCGCCACAGATATTGCAGTGTGGTTCTTGCCTGCATGTGTAAAAGCCAGTCCGATAGGATAAATCCATCTATATCGAACATTGCGCTCCTGCAAAATACGGGTACAGTCTCTATATGTGCGCCGGCGGGCCAGGGTTGCTGGAGCTACATCAGGATAGACATCAATGTCCGCTTCTTCCCATTTAACAGTTCCTCCAGAGCGCCTTACCGCCCTAAGCACATGTTCTTTATCCATATAACGATGGAAACAGGCCACAACATCACGAGGGCGGTTCACATCACGAGGGCCAGGGATGCGGTGAGCCCTATCCAGCAATGGTTTTCCCACTTCCACAGGCAAACCAGCGGACTCTAGTGCCTGTATACATATATGATCAATCACCTCCATACAGCGAGAGTCAGAAACAGTGTCAGGCACACCCCGAAAGCGAAGGTTGCACCGTCTGGAGCGATTCTCCAGATCTTCCAGCTTTAGGGTGCTCACATCAGCTTTTTCCTCCAGCGCTGCAATCCTGTCTCTTAACTGTGTTATTTCAGAGCCATGTGCCTCCACTGCAACCTCTGTCTCTCCCACTCGATTCCCGATTTCACCCACCTCACGTTTTAGCTCAGCAACAACAGCATGGATATCAGCTCGAACTGCAGAGATCTCAGATTTCAATTCCTGGAACCAGCCACGCATCTCCAGCTGTAAAGTCGGCAACGTTGCATCAGCATGTGAGCCCTCCGCAGCCGCGGTCGGGTCGGGCGCCATTTTAGAGCCAGTCTTAGGAGGCCCATTCGGGATCGGTGAAGAAAATGCTTTAATATCGGTTTGTTTTTTCCGCGTCGCCATCGAGACGCAGCAAAGCAGCTACACAGTCAAGCTGAGGAGAATAAACAGTGCAGGCACGCGAAATCGCGCGAAGATAGCCGAAATCAGCACGGGGGTCCGCGGAGCTATCTCTCTAGGCTGCCATCAGCCACGATGACGTCACTTCCCTCTTTCATGCGCTGTTTTGAGACACCGTATTCCATACCTGCGGTTCCCAGTAAGCTGGATGCTCGATACCGCATCGTTCACCACAAGGGGTTTGAGGGGGCTCAACTTTCTCATCAGTCCCTTCTGGTCGAGTCTTCTCTCAAGCGTTCTCACCCTTCCCAGGTCTACGCTTCCGTGCCTCCGGGCAGGGAGGGGAGAACGATGGACAAGTTTGGTAGACGTGTCTACCAAAACGCGATGATGGCGACTCGAGTGCTCAATTACAATTTTTTCTTCTCATCATATTTGGATTTCTTCTTGCCGGTACTCCGCAAGTTCACACCTTTCATCGATGCTCAGGCTCGTTTCCAGTTTGAGGAGGTGGTGGCGACCCTGTCCCAGTTGCGGCTGCAGCTGATGCAATCCTCCTACGATGCCTTCGAGCTCTCGGCACGTGCTGCGGCCTGTTCAGTCGCCATGCGTCGCCTGGCCTGGCTTCGCACTATTGATATGGATCCGAACCTCCAAGACAGACTGGCTAATGTGCCTTGTGCGGGAGCGGATCTGTTCGATGAGTCTATCGAGACTGTTACTAAAAAGCTTTCAGACCATGAGAAGTCTTTTCAGTCTATTCTGCGCCCTAAACCGAAGCCTCAGCAGTCTCGTCCCTCTAGACCGCCTCAAATCTACCAGAGGCGTTATCAACCGAGGCAGGCTCCCCAAGCGAGACAGCCTGCGAAGAGGCAGCCTCCACAGAAGACTCAACAGAAGCCTCAGATGCCGGCTGCACCCAAGGCTACTCATCCTTTTTGACTCTCTTCCAGGGAGCATAACCGACGTTCTGTCTTCCCCTGTTTTTCCCATAGGGGGTCGACTCCACCATTTTTATCATCGATGGGAGTCGATCACCTCGGACCTTTGGGTCCTTACCATCGTAAGAGAGGGATACTCTCTTCATTTCCAACGGGTCCCCCCGGACCACCCGCCAAGAGAGTATCCTTCCAACTCGACGCAGACCACTCTTCTTCTACAGGAGGCGCAGGCTCTGCTTCGGCTGCGAGCCGTCGAGCCGGTGCCAGTAGATCAGCAAAACCGGGGGTTCTACTCCCGGTACTTCTTGGTTCTGAAGAAGACGGGCGATCTGCGTCCCATTTTGGACCTTCGAGTCCTCAACAAGTTTTTGGTCAAGGAGCGGTTCCGCATGCTGACCCTTGCTTCTCTCTACCCCCTACTCGAGCAGAACGATTGGTTATGCTCTCTGGATCTCAAGGAGGCCTACACTCACATCCCGATACATCCGGCCTCCCGCAAGTTTCTCAGATTTCGGGTGGGACATCTACATCTGCAGTATCGAGTGCTTCCATTCGGCCTTTCCTCGTCTCCCAGAGTCTTCACGAAGTGTCTGGTGGTGGTGGCCGCGGCACTCCGGAACATGGGTCTCCAGGTGTTTCCATACCTCGACGACTGGCTCATCAAGGCGCCGTCGGCTCCAAAGGTCATTTCGGCGACCTTGACTACAATTTCTTTTCTGCAGAGTCTGGGCTTCGAGATCAACTTCCCCAAATCACATCTTCAGCCCACCCAGTCTCTCCCCTTTATCGGGGCTGTTCTGGATACCATTCAACTTCGAGCATTCCTTCCTCCTCAACGCATGGATGCTCTCCTTCTACTCTGCCAGTCGGTGTCTTCTCGCCCGTCCATCTCGGCGAGACACATGATGGTCCTCTTGGGCCACATGGCCTCTACAGTTCATGTGACGCCTTTTGCCAGACTACATCTCAGAATTCCTCAATGGACCCTGGCATCTCAATGGACTCAGGTGTCCGACCCGTTGTCCCGTCACATTGTCGTCACTCCTGCTCTACGGCAGTCTCTTCTCTGGTGGATGACCTCTTCGAATCTATCCAGAGGTTTGCTGTTTCACTCTCTTCCCCACCAGAAAGTTCTCACGACCGATTCATCGAACTATGCATGGGGGGCCCATCTGGATGGTCTACGAACTCAGGGGTTCTGGACCCCTGCGGAACGACTCCATCAAATCAATCTTCTGGAGCTCAGAGCCATCTTCAATGCTCTCCAAGCTTTTCAGCATCTGCTTCACGACATGGTGGTCCTTATTCGCACAGACAATCAGGTCGCCATGTATTATGTCAACAAGCAAGGGGGCACGGGCTCGGCCCCTCTTTGTCAGGAAGCTCTTCGAGTCTGGGATTGGGCGGTTCGCCACAACACCTTCCTCAGAGCTGTCTACATTCAGGGGAAAGACAACGTCTTGGCAGACAAATTGAGTCGTCTTCTCCAGCCTCACGCTCCATTCCAAACCCCTTCATCAGATCTTCGCTCAGTGGGGAACGCCTCAGATAGACCTCTTTGCAGCCCCCCACAACTTCAAACTGCCTCAGTTTTGCTCCAGGATCTACACTCCTCTCCGCCTCGAGGCAGATGCCTTTCTACTGGAATGGGGGAATCGCTTCCTATATGCGTTTCCTCCCTTTCCTCTCATTCAGAAGACTCTGGTCAAGTTGAGATCAGACCATGCCACCATGATTCTGATTGCTCCTCGGTGGCCCAGACAACCTTGGTACTCCCTTCTACTTCAACTCAGCAGCAGGGAGCCAGTACTTCTTCCAGTGTTTCCTTCACTACTTACTCAACATCAAGGTTCACTACTTCATCCCAACCTGCAGTCTCTTCATCTGACAGCTTGGTTCCTTTCAACATAACTCCTCACCAGTTCTCTCAAGCAGTGAGGGAGGTCTTGGAGGCTTCCAGGAAGCCTGCCACTCGACAATGCTATTCCCAAAAATGGACTAGATTCTCTTCCTGGTGTATTTCCAATGCCACGGAACCTCAGCGAGCTTCCCTATCTTCTGTATTGGACTATCTTCTACACCTGTCCCAGTCTGGTCTCAAGTCTACCTCTATACGAGTCCACCTGAGTGCTATTGCGGCTTTTCATCAGCCTCTACAGGGGAAACCTTTGTCTGCTCATCCTGTGGTTTCCAAATTTATGAAAGGGCTTTTTCATGTCAACCCTCCTATCAAACCTCCTCCTGTGGTTTGGGATCTCAATGTTGTCCTGTCTCATCTTATGAAGCCTCCGTTTGAACCTCTCAACACGGCTCCACTTAAGTATCTCACCTGGAAGGTGGTTTTTTCTGGTGGCCCTCACGTCAGCTCGTCGGGTCAGTGAGCTTCAGGCCCTAGTGGCGGATCCACCGTTCACTGTATTCCATCATGACAAGGTGGTTCTCCGTACTCATCCAAAATTCTTGCCTAAAGTGGTCTCTGAATTTCACATCAACCAATCCATCGTGCTTCCAGTGTTTTTTCCAAAGCCTCATTCTCATCCTGGGGAATCTGCTTTGCACACTCTGGACTGTAAACGTGCTCTAGCTTTCTACTTGGATCGCACAAAGCCACACAGAAATGCTCCTCAACTTTTCGTCTCCTTTGATCCAAACAAGTTGGGATGACCTGTATCGAAGCGCACCATCTCTAACTGGATGGCGGCTTGTATCTCTTCCTGCTATGCCCAGGCTGGATTATCCCTTCCCTGTAAGGTCACAGCCCATAAGGTCAGAGCAATGGCAGCCTCTGTAGCCTTCCTCAGATCGACACCGATTGAGGAGATATGTAAGGCTGCCACTTGGTCCTCGGTTCATACATTCACCTCTCATTATTGTCTGGATACTTTCTCCAGACGGGATGGACAGTTTGGCCAAACAGTGTTACAAAATTTGTTCTCTTAAGTTGCCAACTCTCCCACCATCCCATTGGGGTTAGCTTGGAGGTCACCCACTAGTGAGAATACCTGCCTGCTTGTCCTGGGATAAAGCAATGTTACTTACCGTAACAGTTGTTATCCAGGGACAGCAGGCAGCTATTCTCATGTCCCACCCACCTCCCCTGGGTTGGCTTCTCAGGCTAGCTACCTGAACTGAGGAGACACGCCCGGTACATCGGGCGGGAAGGCACTGGCGCATGCGCGGTGCGGGCATCTCGAAACTTCTGAGTTTCTTCAAGCAAGACATGCTTGCAAGATGTCCGTATCGGGGCTCTGTCGGATGACATCACCCACTAGTGAGAATAGCTGCCTGCTGTCCCTGGATAACAACTGTTACGGTAAGTAACATTGCTTTATCTGCCAACAATTTAAAACTGTATCAATCATACATAATTAATTTTATTATTTTTTTTTATAGAAACTCTCCGTGGCTACTTTTCCCAGTATGGAGAAGTTGTTGATTGTGTAATAATGAAAGATAAAACAACAAACCAGTCACGAGGGTTTGGCTTTGTGAAATTTAAAGATCCTAATTGTGTTGGAACAGTTTTGGCCAGCAGGCCGCACACACTGGATGGCCGAAATGTAAGTCGCTTTTTCTTGTATTACTGGATGACTCATTGAGATTTTAGAGTTGTATGTCTTGGGATATTATGATTGCCAACTGATAGTTATAGAGAAAAAAATATTTCTGGAGTTGATTACACTTTGCATCACAACCAATAGTGTTTTGGGTAATAGATGCAGCTATCTTTAACTGTTGATGGGATTTGTACCAGATTAGATTTATTTTGGAACAGATAAGGTATCCTTTTTGTGATTGAAATAAATGGGCATAGGGTCTTAAATGTTACGATTGCATGACAGAGAATAAACTTGAGCAGCTGCTTTTAAATCTTCTTTAGACATTCAGTGCTGACAGATTTCAGTCTTCTTGCAGATTGATCCAAAGCCTTGTACACCAAGGGGAATGCAACCAGAGCGAACACGGCCCAGGGATGGATGGGTAAGAGTTGGTACACTAATGGGCAAAGAAAATTGAACTGCTGCTTATAATATACCTTCTAGTGCAATAGGTGTGTCATTCTGGACAAGTGGCTAATTTCCCCATAGCTGTGAGCCTTGCAGAAGAAATCCACTCCAGGTTTTTTTCTTTATCCCTCCTATTTCACAGAGAGCTGTGCTGCAACCTATAGGTTTTTTTTCCTTGCACACGAGCCTGAAGGAGTGTTTTTGTTCTGTCCTGTTCTGCTTCTTTATTTTAGTCATTTTTTTTCCAGCTCTTTTCTTCAGTTTTTGGTGCTAAGAGCTTCCCAGTTCGAGAGTTCAGCTCTGCCTGCAAGGAGAAGAAGCAGACTGCGGTCTGTAGCTGACAGGCCAAAGTTTATTAAAACTCTTTATATACAACTTTTAGGCTGCAAATAAGATCAAAGTGGTTTACAAAATAATTCAAAGTAATGAAAATGAGCTCCATTAAAAATAGAAGGAAAAAAAATCAAACCCACACAATTAAAATAAATAACTTAATCCTTACATAATAAATAACTTAATCCTTACATAATAAATAACTTAATCCTTACATACTTTGTATGCAGATATAACAAAGGATTTCAGTTAGGTGAACATGGGAAAGCTAATTGCAGTGTTCTCCCCAGAAATTTTTTTCAGCTGGGTGGCATGAAAAAATTGCCGGGTGGGGCGGGATGGGGAAATTTGGTGGTGGGGAAAATTAAATTTGTATTATTTTTATTAATTATTATTATTATTTTCCAATGCTCAATATGACTCCCTTTTTTAAGGGTTGACACTTAGGCAGTGTTCCAGTAGCATTTAAGCCAACCTTGTAAAAAAGTAATGCAGATCCTTTTATTCCAAATAACTACTAGCCAGTATCAAACCTTCCATTTCTTTCAAAGCTACCGTACTTGAGAGAGTGATATTCAACCATCTTCAAACTCATGTTGAATCAGTTAATGCTTTGCATCCCTGGCAATATTGGTTTTTGTTTATGACATAGCACAGAGACAGTAGTTCCTGCAAGCTGCAATAGCAATTCTGCCACAGCAAATGCACTGAAGCCCATAGGAATTGAATGAACTTTGGTGAATTTGCCATGGGAGAATTACTACTGTGGCCTTGTAAAAGAGGCTCTTACTGCGTGAACTCCATTGTCACCTAGACCAGTGTTTTTCAACTTTTTCAAGTCAAGTACCCCCTAAGTCTAACAAATACCAACCAAGTACCCCAGCACAAGCTCTATCCCTTACCCCACCCCCATTTATAATTAGTACTAATTGTAATGCAATTTCTTCCATTCATACACAATATAATCTTAATAATTCACAATGGTAACCACAAATTAAAAAAAAAAAAAACACCACAAAAAAAAACACAAAGCACACTGTATGCAGAGAAAATGATAATTATCATTTATATTTGTTTTATTTTTCAAAGCGGTCAAGGCAGATGACTAAAATATCTAATGTCACCTCAGTAACAACTATAGTGCAAAATATAGATAGCAGATTATAAATTCTCAAAACTGACACATTTCGATCACTAAATTGGAAATAAAATCATTTTTCCTACTTTTGTTGTCTGGTGATTTCATGAGTCTCTGGTTGCACTTCCTTTTGACTGTGCATCCAATATTTCTTTCTTTCTGCTTCCTGCATGCTTCCCCTCCTCGGACCTCATTCCTTACTCAACCAACATCTCTCTCTGTCCCTCCATGAGTCTAACTTTCCTTCCTCTCTCCTCTACCCCTATTGTCAACATGTCTCCCTTTCTCTCCCTCCTCTGTTATGATCTTGCATCTCTCTGTTCTTCCTTAGGGTCTCTCCCCCCCTCACGTCTCTTCTCTGTCTGCACCTCCCAGAGTCCAGCATCTGCATCTGCCTCATGTCATAGAAAGATGATGGCAGATAAAGACCAAATGGCCCATCCAGTCTGCCCCTTTGGTCCAGGCCTCTGTCTCTCTGTTGCTTACAAATACCCTCCATTCCCAGCATTTGTTCTCCTTTCTTCCAGGTCTTTCTCTGACTCTCTCTCTCTACTTCCTTCCTTCCTCCTTGATCCAGAATCTTTCCACCTCTCTGCAATCTCTTTCTCTCTTCACTCTATACACCCCCAAGTTCAACATCTGCCCCCCCCCCCCCCCCTTTGTTTCAGGTTTCTCCCTCTATGTTCCTAACTTTTCGAGTCCTTCCACCTTTGTTTCAGGTCTTTCTGTATCTCTCACTCTCACTGTCTTCCACCTCCCCAGGACCTGGTATATGCATATCTCTCTCCTCGGTTCAGGGTGTTTCCCCTCTCTGCAGTCTCTTTCTCTCCCTCTATACCCCTCTAGTCCAGCATCAGCCCTGTCTTCCCCCTCCTTTTTGGTTTGTCTACTTTCCCACCCCTCCTCAAGGTCCTTTTCTATCTCTCTGTCTCCTACTCTTCCTCTCCCCAGTCCCCTAATGTCCAGATCCAGCGTCTCTGAAAAGTTTTTTTAAAAGTTACTGACAAATTCATATGCCCTTTCCCCTGTAATATCAACCATAAACCCCCCCCACCCCCAAACCCACTCACATTCTTCTTTCTGAAACTCCCCGAGCATGGAAACATAACCAATTGTACCACAAAATCACCCTATACTGAGCAACAGACGCTCCTCTGAGCTCTTAACTCCTGCGCTGTAGTGTCCAACTTCTTTTTGATTTGAGTCATGGTTGCCAAATACAAACTGTTTATACACTGCACATATCACAAAGAGGCTATTCTTTTGTTTTTATGCAATTCAAAAAGACATGGGGTATACACACAACATCCCCCATTTGGGAAAAGAATAAAGTATAGTATACTTCCAATCCAAGCAAAACATAACTACCCCCCCCACACACACCAAAAAAAAAGAGGAGCTCATGGAGTGGGGGAAGAGAGCTTATCTGCACTGTGAGAGGATAACTTACATGGATTGGCAGGTTCAACTCTAGAGAGGCTGTCCTGCAGAATTAAATAAAGGGGGGTGACTGACATTTTCACTGCCATAGCTCCTCCTCCTCCTCAATTATCTTCCACTCGACCCCTCTACATACAAAATAATAAAAAGGAGGGGGGGGGGGTTGAACAGAATTAAAATAAATGCAGGATCGGACTTAGAAGTCAGGTGCCCATCAGTCTGCCTTAGGAGACCTGCATTCCGTCTTCAGCTCATCTCCCTCTCCCTTACAACTTTCTTTTTGGCTTCCCTATGCTGCGAATTTTGACTTTTTATTTTTAACCAAAACTGGTGGGAGATGGGAAAAAAAGACTGTACAAGAAAAATCTCTCCTGGCGAGGCAGTTAGTTACAACAGGATCTGAATTGCCAGCGCATTCTCTCATTACACGAAGGCTGTCACCGCTCAGGGAAGGAAACACAGACGGTACAGTCGGCGGCAGCACGTGCACACACACAGACACCTACACACACCTCTCACATTGATGAAAGCTACTGGTAATAAATAAATAAATAACCCACCGGTTCCCCTCCAAACCTCCTCCCTCACTCTTCAGGCTCCTACCCCAGCTGTTGGCCATCTGCTCCAGGACCTCTTTACTCCACGGGTTGTAAATTAAGTGCTTCCAGTCGACGCGGGTCTGTCCAAAGGTTTATTGCTCTCCTCTTTGGCCATGGCGGGCTTGCTAGTGTTGGCGTTCTTCCCGTACCGACGGCGGCACAGCTCTTTCTCAAAGTTGAAGCTCCTGCCGCGGCACCGGAATTTTCATTGGCTCAGCTAGGGCACAACAGACCAATCACAAACGACCTCAGAGTTCTAATGTCGTTTGTGATTGATCTGTTGTGCTGCAGCTGAACTAATGAAAAAAAACCCTCAGCAATAGGCGGTCTGGACCCAGCCAAAAAGTAGCCCAATAAAGCGGAGAGATTTGTGAGCTCTTGTAATGAGAACTGCTGTAGCTAGTATTGTCCCGTCAACTAGATTTTGAAGGGTAGTTGTGGTTTCAGTATTTAACAAGTGCCGTTCCAGACTGTCTGTCTGAAATTCACAGCCGGGTGCTCACTTAAATTAGCTGTGTACTTGGAGCAATGGAGGGTTAAGTGACTTGCCCAGGATCACAAGGAACCACTGTGCTAAGCATAAGGCCACTCCTCCACTTGTTAGTTGCCCTTATTTACTATCAATAATTTAAGGCAGTGAAAAATTATCAAACAAGTTGTACACATTATGGCACAGTTACATATTAATAGATAGCATAGGATATCAGTGCAGGTGACAGTCAGATGAGTGTTAATAGTTTCTCATCTGTCTGTGTCACCTCCATTTATATCCTATGCTATCTATTAACATGTTAACTGTGCCATAATGTGTACTACTTGTTTGAATATTTTTCACTGCCTTATTTATTTAAAACATTTATATCCCGCATATCACAAAATCTATGCGGTTTACAAAAAAGACATACATAGCAAATTAAAACACACAGTATTAGACTTGTACAAAAAAAATACTCCAATCTAGGAAGAGAAGGCCTTTTGAAACAAATGTGCCTTTGAAACCTTGCAAAACTTTACAAGTGAAGATAAACATCAAACTAACTCTGGCAAATCATTCCTACAGCGGTAGTCCTGCCACCAAAGAATGCCTGCAACCTTCTAGATTTGTCACATCTGACGAATCAAAGGTACAACTAACAGCTGCTGATCCTGTGAACATAAACTCTGCAGGCATATAAGGGACCAAAAGATCAGGAAACGCAGTGCAAATTGCAATGTACTACCCTATATACCAACACCAACAGTTTAAACTGAATTCTCCATAACACTGGAAACCAATGCATTAGATGAATTTGTTCAGAAAGGCAGTAAATAAATCCCATTTAATATTTTAAATGCCTGTTTACCAACTAGCAGATTTGATGACATAGGGGAAGGGTTTTTGTTTTTTTTTTTGATTTAAGTTTTTTATTGATTTTTTCATTTAACAACAAGTGTCATAAATTTTCATACAATTATCTTAATAATACACCTTTTTTTTTTTTTTTTTTTTGTTTTTTGAAATGTCTCCTTTATTACATGCAACCAAGCAAAATATGGAAAATGACATAATCAACATAAGAATTGCCATACTGGGACAAACCAAAGGTCTATCAAGCCCAGTATCCTGTTTCCAAAAGTGGCCAACCCAAGTCCCAAGCACCTAGTTAGATCCCAAGTAGCAAAACAGATTCTATATATCCTATGAATAAGCAGTGGATTTCTACAAGCCTTCTTAAAAATGGCCTATGGCTTCTCTTTTTGGAAATTATCCAAACAATATTTAACTAGAGGAAAAAAAGATAAATCATATACAAATCATTGTAAGAATGACCAACTCGAAGGCATATACTGCTGACAGGCTTGTACGTTTAGGTCATATGATTTAACATGAGTACTTTTTTTCAGATTGAGAGAGACTGTTGACATTCACAATAAAGCTACGATTTAGCATATGTGATGATGATATACATTTTAAATCAATTTTAATTTATTGCTGATTAGCAACATTATCAAATAAAGATGATACTTGATAATGTGATCAATAGCAATGATCCAAAATGAACTTAAACTGTATATCATTTGGATATATACAATATCCTCCATAGCTTGCCAAAATTAATCCAATAATCCTCAAATATAAATAGTGCAGAATGCAGAACTCTGTGATATACCAGATGAAAACATTATCCAGTTAGAAGTCTCCACCTGAACATACCTGCTATTTGTATGTGTGTAATGAGTATTGTTACTATATTCATATGCTATTGAACATCATCAGTAAATGGATTAATTTTTTTTAATTACATGGAATAATAAGGCTTTATCCTCCTTTTGATGCAGAAAGGATCAAAGAGTGACAGTAATAAATCAAATAAAATTTTTGTTGGTGGCATCCCTCACAACTGTGGTGAAACTGAGCTCAGGGAATACTTCAAACGATTTGGAGTGGTGAGTTATTGCTGTTTGTCTTCTAAAAATAGATTATTTTCCCTCTCTTGTAAAATTGTAATCTTTTTGCTCTAATTAAAGTTGTAGTAGAAGAGCTTTTTTTTTTTTTTCCAAAATTCTTTATTCATTTTTCCATCTTACATCAAAAATACAATATTACATCATTGTAAACATTACTTGTATTTCTTTTAACATCATCTTAAAAACATACATTTAAACCCTCCCCTGACACCCTTCCCACAAATATTTTAATCAAAAATATCATAGGAGCTTTTGAGACTATGGAGAACCCTTGTTCAGGCATGTCTGCAAGACTGAAGGAATGAAGTACAGTAAAACCTTGGATAGCGAGCAATGCGGTTTGCGAGTGTTTTGCAAGATGAGTAAGACACTTTCTTAATTTTAACTTACTAAATGAGCGTTGTCTCGCTAAACAAGCGCGTGTCACATACAATCACATCACAAGCATATCACATACGTCCCCCCCTCCTAAATAAACCCCTAATAGCCTGTAGCAAAGAAGAGCTCAGGGTGTGCGTCAAAGATCGGTTGGGATTGGTTGGCTGAATGATGGGCGACCTCCAGCCCATGTGCTTAGAGTAGGGTGCTGCCCCCACTTCTAGGTCCATGTGACCCAGGCCACCTATTAGAGGCGGTAGAGCCGTGGAAGAGAGACAATGGCAGACTAGGATACAGAGAGCGACGAGGAGTCTCGGAGGAAGCCACTGTCCGCACTCCGAGTGGGAGCCCGAGCGCTGGGGGTCCTCCGGGAGGGAGAGACCTTCGTTGTCCGCCTGGAGAGGCAGCGAACAGCGGCAGAATCCTTCCCAAGAGAACTGGAGGAGCCACACTGATAGGTCTGGTGGCCGAGGCAGCAGCGGAGGCATCGCCTGTGCACTTTGGAGGAGCCGAGAGCAGGGCTTGGTGCCGCTCTGCTTCTGCCTGGATAATTCATTCATTGGGACTGTGATAGGTGAAGAGCCGCAGCACAGATCTTCTGCAGAGCTTTTAGTGTACAATATTAGGAATCGGAAGGTTCCACGTGGTCCATATTTGGTACCCATCTCCTTTGCTTCTGTGTAATGAGCATTGGGCTAATGAGATTCCTTGGCTTGGAGCATCATTCCCCTTAAAAGAGCTTTTCTTTCTGGCTGGTGGAAAGATACAACTCTGGTAATTGAGATGAGTTTTTGGGATGTGGAACGAATCGTCAGTTTCCATTAATTCCTATACAGAAATTCGCTTTGATATGCAAGCACTTTGGATACGAGCATGCATCTAGAACGAATTATGCTCGCCAACTAAGGTACCACTGTATTTGTTTAGAGAATGAGAGATGGAAATTGCACAGTAGAAGTCTTCAAAACATGACAAATAGAGATTGGCTTAGAATCAGTTATATCCACCACAAGTATTAGAAATATTCTGAACAAGAAGTTAAGGTAATAATTCAGTATCAAGAGCTGTCATAGTCATCTAACAGTACTTAATCCATCATTTTTTAATGTAATAGATATGGAATATTTTTTTCTCACTTGAGTGCAGCTACTACAGATTTCCTTACACTGGAAGCACTTCAGTTTTGTGCAGCACATTTCTGTTTTTGTAAACTACCTAGATCAGATATGGGGAAACTACAACCCGCGGGCCATATCCGGCCCTCTAATTGCGAGCCCTACATACATAGAACATGACGGCAGAAAAGGGCCGGCAGCCCAACAAGTCTGCCCAATCA
Organism: Geotrypetes seraphini; assembly: GCF_902459505.1. Lineage (NCBI taxonomy): Eukaryota > Metazoa > Chordata > Amphibia > Gymnophiona > Dermophiidae > Geotrypetes > Geotrypetes seraphini. Next base: position 125,805,204 of record NC_047091.1, read on the forward strand.
GGATCCCTCCCACCCTCGAGAAACTATCCTCTGTTATACCTTTGTAGAGACCCATTTGCTTGTCCCATCGTCCCTTGAAGTCTAGCGTGCTATTGGCCTCGACCACCTGACGTAGAAGACCATTCCATCTATCAATCACCCTCTCGGTGAAGAAGTATCTCCTGGTGTCCCTATGAAATCTTCCTCCCCTAAGTTTTAGCGGATGTTCTCTTGTCACCGTGGGACCCGTAAGAGTAAAGATTTCTTCTTCCTCCTTGATGTGGCCCGTTATGTATTTGAAGGTTTCTATCATGTCCCCCCTTTCTATGCGCTCCTCAAGCGAGTATAAGCGTAGCCTGCTCAGACAATCTTCATATGGAAGATTTTTGAGTCCTGAGACCATCCTTGTGGCCGTTCTCTGAACCAAGTCAATTCTCTTCACATCCTTTTGGTAGTGTGGCCTCCAAAACTGGACGCAATACTCCAGATATGGTCTCACTATGGATCTGTATAACGGCATTATAACTTCAGGCTTTCGGCTGATAAAGCTTCTTCTGATGCAGCCGAGCATTTGTCTAGCCTTTGCTGAGGCTTTCTCCACTTGATTTGAAGTCTTCATGTCTTCACGGATGATTACTCCCAAGTCCCTTTCTGCTTCAGTTCTTGTTAGTTTTTCTCCATTTAAGGTGTAAGTATTGCAAGGATTCCCGCTACCAAGATGCATCACCTTACATTTTTGGCGTTGAAATTTAGTTGCCAAGTACTGGCCCATTGTTCGAGTAAAAGTAGGTCATGCTCCATAGTGTTTCGTGTGGATGCGCAGTTAGGTTCTGTTGCCCGGCCAACCATGTTACACAGTTTAGCGTCGTTGGCGAATAACGTAATTTTGCCTCTAAGTCCTTGAGTCAGATCACTTACAAAGATGTTAAATAGCATCGGTCCCAAGACTAAGCCTTGAGGTGCTCCACTGGTTACTCTTGACATTTCTGAGAGAGTACCGTTTACCATCACCCTTTGAAGTCTGCCGCTGAGCCAATCTTCTACCCATGCATTCTGCGTTTCTCCTAGTCCCAACGCGTTCATCTTGTTCAATAACCTGCGGTGTGGAACACTGTCAAAAGCTTTACTGAAGTCCAAGTACACGATGTCAAGGGACTCATCCCCGTCCAGTTTTTTTGTTACCCAGTCAAAGAACCCTATCAGGACCTACCCTTTGTAAAGCCATGTTGGTGGGGGTCCCTTAATTTTTCCTCGTCCAGAAATGTGTCTAATCTGTTTTTAATCATCGTTTCCATTAGTTTACACACTATTGATGGAGACTTACCGGTCTGTAATTCTCAGCCTCTGATTTACATCCCTTCTTGTGAAGCGGAATAATGTTGGCAATTTTCCAGTCCAAGAGAACTCTTCCCTTGCTAAGGGAAAGATTGAAAATATCAGCTAACGGCTCCACCAGGACATCCCTCAATTCTTGAAGCACTCAGGGGTGTAGATTATCTGGGCCCATAGCGTTGTTAACCTTTAGTTTTGACAGTTCTTGGTAGATTCAAATTCCCGGCATGGATCCTTCAAGCTCCCTTTTGTCTGTAGCTGAGGTCCAGATCCTGGTGCTTCACAAGTGAAGACTGAGCAGAAGTAGTTATTGAGCAGCTCTGCTTTGTCTGCGTCCGAGTCTGCGAAATTACCGTCGGGTTTCTTTATGCGCTCAATGCCGTTTGTGTTCTTCTTCCTGTCATTGACATACTTAAAAAAGGATTTATCCCCCTTTTTAACCTGCCTAGCTATATTTTCTTCCATCCAGAGTTTGTCTTCCCTGACCGACGTTTTGACTTTCCTAGATTTCGCCAAGTATGTTTCTTTTGCTTCCGGTAGTTGTGACTGTTTGTAGATCACGGAAGCTTTTTTCTTTTGTTTTACTAATTCTGAAATCTCCTTGGAGAACCACTGTGGTTTAATTTTGCTGCGTCGTTTGCTCACGGTTTTTATATATATGTTGGTTGCTTCTTGTAGGGTTGATTTTAGGTCCGACCATAGTACCTCCACACTGTCCGTCTTGTTTTGGGTTTGAAGTTTTTTGCGGACATAGTCTCCCATGCTCTGAAAGTCAGTTCTTTTAAAGTTTAGAACCTTAGTCGATGTATTTGATCTAGTGGCTTCTTTTTTCAGATGGAACCACACCATGTTATGGTCGCTGGAGCCTAAGGTTTCTCCCACCGCTAATTCCGTGACACTGTCTCCTTTGGTGAGTAACAGGTCCAGGATTGCCCGATCCCTGGTGGGTTCTAGTATCATCTGCTTGAGGCTTGCTCCTCGCAAAGAGTCTAGTAGCCTCTTGCTGCTGCTGGTTGTAGCATTAAGTTTGTCCCAGTCTACATCAGGCATATTAAAGTCTCCCAACAGCACTGTTTCCCCGCGCAGCGTGATGTTCTCAATGTCTTCAACTAGTCCGTCGTCTGCATCATCCCCTTGCCTTGGTGGTCTATGTACAACACCAAGATATAGGCATTTATTAGTGCCCCTGGCAAGGTTCACCCAGAGGGATTCTCCCTTGTATTTGATGTCTGTGATTGTTGTAACCTTAATGTCTTCTTTAATGTATAGAGCTCCTCCTCCGGAATTCCCTCTGCCACATCACTGATGATGTCATCAGTAACGCGACACAGGGAAGGTCCCGAAGAGAGAAGGCCGTGAAGCAGCCTGTTTAGAGTGTTGCTGGCCTGACACTGCTCTGGAGGGAGGTCTGTAGGGCTTGCAGTTGACGGGGTTTGGATGGGAGGGAAGGATGGAGGATCAGCGGGGGTTCGGCTGCGTGGCAGGGACAGGTGCTCAAGGGTTCTGCTGCACAAGGGATGGGAGGGAGGGAAGGATGGAAGCTGGGCAAGGGTTCTGCTGCATGAGGGATGGGACGGAGAGAGGGAGGAAAGGATAGAAGCTGGGCAAGGGTTCTGCTGCACAGGGGGATGGGAGGGATGAAGGGATAGAAAGATGCTCTTGGTCCAGCTCCTCTGTCAAATTTAAGAACCCATTGTGGCCCACAAGTCAAAAAGTTTGCCCACCCCTGACCTAGATAGTAACACTAATAAATTTGTAACTTGTAACTTATACTCTTATTTCCATTCGTAAGGCTTTCTACTAAGGAACAACTGGGAGGTTTGTTTGTATTTTTTTTTTTGGTTTCAAAATGCTATTAAGTTTCTCAAAAGAAAACATCCAGGAACTCAATACAATGTAAAGTGGGCCACACAAGTTTATCCTTCTCCATTAATGACTGATTCTCCTCCAGTTTCCGCATTCCAGGCAGCTGCTGCCTGTTCATAGTCAAATGTGATCAAGTTAATCAAGTTCATTGTATAAAAGGATATACTAGCTGGTGTAGTCCATGAAGAGGAAAAGAGTTCCACCACAGAATCCACCGCTGCCTCATTGATGGTCTCTCGAGCCAATGAGCACACATAGTGGAGTACCCGAGCATAAGCCAGCCAAGCTCAGTTGTCCAAATGTGAATCCTCCAGAGTACATCTCACCATCTTCATTTAATACATCTCTCACAGGTACTGCTTGGATAAGTCTAGATCCAAGTCCAAATTCCCCTGGAGGGGAAGTAGGCAGGTAGAACGGGGAGATATCCAAAGTTGTTTACAAATCCAATGCCATGCTTGTCTCGTAGATTTCAAAATCTGATGCTGTTGAGCAGGTAACATCCGATGACGTACTTTAGCATGCAGATAATACAACAAATGGGACAGAGCCACAATTTGCTGTTCCAACACCAAGGAAGGTATAGAACGAGTAGTCTTTAGTCCAGTCCACTACAACGTGGCTTGTGGTGTTTGCAACGCTGATTGAAAAGCTTGCAAATGTGTATTAGAGCGGAAATGTCTGTAGGACATAAAACCATTTGGGAAATAAAACCATTTTATAAAGCGCTATATTCCACCTCAAACTCAATGGCAATTTGTCCACATTGCAAATAAATCTAATTTCTGCATTAACACAGTGTAATTTTCCTTATAGGCATCAGCCACCTGTGCAGGAACATATACACCCAGATATCGCATTCTATGAATAACCTTCTTAAAAAGAAAGGGAGAATTCCAGTCCTCAAACTCATATTCCCCACCCATTGCTAGGGCTTCAGTTTTATCAAGATTTAAGGTGAACCCGGAAAGCTTCCCATGCCACTGTAGCAGTTCCAACAGGCGCATCAGTGAGGAGGGGGCTGGGACACACAGATCATCAAATCATCCACAAAGGCCAAACAAGTAACAGTCTCCGTCCCTACTTTTATACCACTAATCCCCCAATTAGAACAAATTTGTGCTAGTAGAGGCTCTTAAGGATAAAATAAAGAGCATGGGGGATAGGGGGCAACACTGCCTCGTTGCGCTCCCCAACCCAAAGGGGTCCATAACATCCCATATACTAAAATATTGGACTGGGGAGATTCATACAACATCCGTACCATATCCATCCCCATTCCATAGTGCTCCAAAAGGCAAAACAAATAGTCCTAATGCACACAATCAAATGCCTTGCGCACATCCAAACTCACCAAAAGACCCCTCTGATTCCTTGTAGCTGCACGTCCCAACACCACCATAACCCTTCTCACATTCCAAACTGCTTGTCCCTCCTGCACAAACTCCATCTGGTCAGTGTGAATAAGCCTAGAGGAGCCAAGTACTGGTCCAAAATTTTGCCAACACCTCAAAGTTAATTAAAGATATTGGCCTATAAGATTCCAAAAGAGAGGGGTCCTTTCCAGGCTTAGGCAGAACGATAATGGTGGATAAATTAGCATGGAGAGGAAAGGACCTCCTCTGTAGGACCCCATCAAAATAGGTCTTTATCCCAGGACAAGCAGGCAGCATATTCTTGACTGATGGGTGACGGCACCAACGGAGCCCCGGTACGGACAATTTTAGAGTGATTGCACTCTAAGAACTTGGAAAGTTCCAGTAGCCCACACCGCGCATGCGCGAGTGCCTTCCCGCCCGACAGAGGCGCGCGGGTCCCCAGTTTCTTAGTTTCCGTGGAGCTAAGAAGTCGCATTTTTCAACGGCTGTTGAAATTTTTTCTTATACGCCTTCCCGCTCGCGAAACCTTTTTGGGAGTTTTTTCCCTTCTTTCTTTTCTTTTTCTAAAAAAAAAAAAACCTAGAGTTTATTTCTTTATTTTTTTCTTCATTTCGGTCCCCATCACAGTCGGCACCCACTTCGTCGACACCGCGCAATACTGCGCCGGCGTCGCAACATCCAGGTAAGCCGGCTAAGAAGCCTTCCCCGCTGGAGCGTCCTCCGGTCTCGATTGCAGCGAGCCCAGTCCTGCCGACCGTGAGGCGCCCGTGGAAGCGCTCCGCCCCTATCAAGGTGAGTCCCTCGACCTCGGGCTCCTCATCTTCGGGGCGTTGAGCAGCACCGCAGGTACCGCAAAAGAAAAAGGCGGTACCGGTGCCCTCTTTGGATGAGCGCATTGCAGCCGTCCTACAAACGCAGCTCAAGGAGCAGTTGCAACAACTCCTTCCTGCTCTATTGGCACCGAACCTTCCGGTCCCGGTCCGGTCTGAGCCGCCGGTACCGGCAGTGGAGCAACCTTTATTGTCTGCGTCCACTGTCTCGGTACCGGTTCACTCGCCCTAATTGATATCGATGCCAGTTCTTGCACCGGAACCGAGAGCCCAGCCTCAGTCGGTGCAGACTTCGGCACCGCTGCAGTCTGTAACATCTCCTGGTACTGTATCTATGAGGTCGGGTAAGTCGGCACACAAATCCCGACACCTAGAACCCTCTACTCCGGAGTCTCGAGACCGTAGCTCCCATATTAGGGACCCTGATCTGTGGGGTGACTCCGAAGAGCCTTTTCTTTCTGAGGGTGAGTGTTCCTCGGATGAGGATGATCCTGTTATTCCTGATCCATCCTCCAAACATGATTCCACGTCTTTCACTTCTTTCCTGAAGGACATGTGCGAATCTCTCTCTATTCCTTTGGAGGCTGAGTCTAAAAAATCCAAGGCCTTTCTTGATGCCCTTGACTTTGACCAGCCTCCAAAGGAATTTTTGAAACTCCCTCTTCATGACATCTTGAGGGAAACTTTTTATAAAAATTTAGAGACTCCTTTGACTATCCCAGGAGCTCCCCGTAAATTGGATTCATTATATAAAGTGATTCCTATTCCTGGATTCGATAAGCCACAGCTTCCACATGAATCACTGCTTGTGGAATCTACGCTTAAGAAGTCTGTGGGAGCTAGTGTATATGCTTCTGTCCCTCCTGGCAGAGAAGGTAAAGCCATGGACAAATTCGGTAAGCGGTTATACCAGAATGCAATGCTAGCTAATAGATCTGGTAATTATGCTTTTCACTTTTCTTTTTATCTTAAGCATCTCCTTACCACCATGGCTTCCTTTGAAAAGTACCTTCCTGAGCGGAAACGACAGGCTTTCCACCAATGCTCGTCTTCTCTTTTCCAACTCCGTAAATTTATGGTAAGATCCATTTACGATACCTTCGAACTTACCTCCAGAGCAACGGCCATGTCTGTGGCTATGCGCCGCCTTGCCTGGCTTAGAGTATCCAAGCTTGATGTCAACCATCAAGATCGGTTGGCTAATGCTCCATGCCTGGGGGATGAGCTTTTTGTGGAATCCATGGACTCGACCACCCAAAAGCTCTCCGGCCATGAGACACGCTGGGATACTCTCCTCAAAACAAAAAAGAAGACTCCACCGGCACGGCCTTTCAGACAGCAGTCGGCCTACCAACGCCGTTATGTGGCTCGTCCATTGCCATCAGCTCCCCAGCAAACTAGGCGTCAACGTCAACAACAACGTCAGACTCCTAGACCAACACAGCAACAACCTGTGAAGCCGCCTCCACAGCAAAAACCTACGCAGCCCTTTTGACTTAATTCTTCAGGGCATAGCCAGCGTCCAAACATCTACCCACCTACCTCAACCTATAGGTGGCCGTCTCACTTTCTTTCTCAGCCGGTGGGAAGTTATCACTTCGGACCAATGGGTCCTCAACATCATCCGCCACGGCTACTCTCTCAACTTTCAGACCCTTCCGGCCCAAAGTCTACCAAAAGAGTCTGCTTTGAACACTCCTCAGTCTTCCCTCCTTCTTCAGGAGGTTCAATCCCTCCTCCTTCTGAACGCTATAGAGGAAGTTCCTCTGGATCAAAAGGGGGGCAGGGATTCTACTCCCGTTACTTTCTAGTCCCTAAAAAAACAGGATATCTCAGACCAATTCTAGATCTTCGCGATCTCAACAAATGCTTGGTCAAGGAAAAATTCAAAATGCTTTCTCTGGCCACTCTTTACCCTCTTCTCGATCACGGCGACTGGCTATGCTACCTCGATCTCAAAGGAGCATACACTCACATACCAGTCAATCTGGCCTCCAGACAGTATCTCCGCTTCATGATCAATCATTGTCATTACCAATACAAGGTGCTACCCTTCGGTCTTGCCTCCTCTCCAAGAGTGTTCACCAAATGCCTGATTGTGGTGGCTGCCTTTCTACGCTCTCACCACCTTCAGGTCTTTCCTTACCTGGACGACTGGTTAATCAAGGCCATTTCATCTCATTCAGTACTCCTGGCCACCAACCAGACCATCCTTTTTCTACAACTCCTGGGATTCGAGATCAATCTACCCAAATCTCATCTTATACCCACGCAAAGACTTCAATTCATTGGAGCGGTGTTGGACACAGTCCTCATGAGAGCGTTCTTGCCGTCCAACCGTCTTCAAACTCTTCAATATCTTTGTCAGCAGGTGCTTCCACAACGTTCCATCTCTGCCAAGCAAATGATACTCTTGGGTCACATGGCCTCGACAGTTCATGTCACCCCCCTTGCACGTCTTCACTGCGCACTCCTCAATGGACCCTAGCTACCCAGTGGTCCCAAGCGACGGATCCTTGCTCACGACACATATCTGTGACATCATCTCTTCGTCAATCTCTTCAATGGTGGTTGATATCCTCAAAATCTCTCCAGAGGTCTTCTGTTCCATCTACCTCCTCATCAACTTGTCATCACCACCGACGCCTCCCCTTATTTCTGGGGAGCTCATTTGAACGAATTTCAAACTCAAGGACTTTGGACAGTCCAGGAAATGAAGCACCACATCAATTTCCTGGAACTCAGAGCGATGTTTTATGCCCTCAAGGCCTTCCAACATCTTCTCTTTCCTCAGGTTCTTCTACTGTGCACAGACAATCAAGTTGCGATGTACTACATCAACAAACAGGGTGGGACAGGCTCTCGCCTCTTGTGCCAGGAAGCCCAGAAGATTTGGTCTTGGGCCACAGCTCGCCACTTATTCCTGAAAGCTATCTACATTCAGGGGGAACAGAATTCCTTAGCGGACAAACTCAGCAGAATTCTCCAGCCCCACGAATGGACTCACGAATGGACTCTCGATCCTTTGACTCTCCAGTCCATTTTCGCTCAATGGGGCACTCTCAGGTGGACCTCTTTGCAGCTCCTCATAATCATCAGCTGCCCCACTTCTGCTCCAGACTCTACTCTCCTCACCGTCTGGCAGCGGATGCATTTCTCCTAGATTGGTCCAATCTGTTCCTGTATTCTTTCCCTCCTCTGCCGCTCATGTTACGAACCTTGTTCAAGCTCAAGAGGGAACGAGCCACCATGATTCTGATTGCTCCACGGTGGCCCAGGCAGCATTGGTTCTCCCTTCTGCTTCAACTCAGTTCCAGGGAACCTTTTCTTCTTCCACTGTTTCCTTCTCTGCTTACGCAGCATCAGGAAACCCTTCTGCATCCCAACCTCCAGTCTCTGCACCTGACAGCTTGGTATCTCTTGGGCTGACTCCACATAATCATCTTCTGTCTCAGCCCGTTCGGTCTATTCTGGATGCTTCCAGGAAACCGGCCACTCTGCAATGTTACCATCAGAAGTGGGCACGGTTTTCTTCTTGGTGTATTCTTCATCATCATGATCCCACTTCCCTTGCTGTGGAGACCTTGTTGGATTATCTTCTTTCCTTATCTGACTCTGGTCTCAAGTCTACGTCCATCAGAGTCCACCTCAGTGCTATTGCTGCTTTTCATGAGCCAGTTCAGGGGAAACTTCTCTCAGCTCATCCTTTAGTGTCCAGATTCATGTGGGGTCTTTTTCATGTGAAACCACCTCTTAAGCCCCCTCCTGTGATCTGGGATCTCAATTTGGTTCTGTCTGCTCTAATGAAGCCTCCATTTGAACCCTTGGCTACCGCCACTTTCAAGTTTCTTACTTGGAAGGTACTTTTTCTTATTGCGCTCACCTCTGCCAGGAGGGTCAGTGAGCTCCATGCACTAGTTGCTGATCCACCTTTCACAGTCTTCCATCATGACAAGGTGGTTCTGCGTACACATCCAAAGTTTCTTCCTAAGGTTGTCTCTGAATTCCATCTCAACCAATCCATTGTTCTAGTTTCAAGTTTCATAATGATTTGATTTATCGCTTTATCCAAATTCTAAGCGATTAACATATTGATAAAATTACAATGTAAGGGAATAATACAATAAATAAGACTGACAAAATTATTAACAAATTTGATAAGACAAGAAACATAAGGGAGGAGATGGGAAAGAATTACCTGTTTTCTTTCCGAAACCTCACTCTCATTCTGGAGAACAGGCTCTTCATTCTTTGGACTATAAGCGGGCTTTAGCTTACTATTTAGACCGTACTAAGCCCCACAGATCATCACCCCAACTCTTTCTGTCCTTTGAATTGGGACGTCCTGTTTCTAAACGTACGCTGTCAAATTGGCTCGCAGCGTGCATTTCATTCTGTTATGCTCAGTCCGGACTGCCACTGGAAGGTTCTGTCACGGCCCATAGAGTGAGAGCTATGGCAGTATCTGTAGCTTTCCTCCGTTCCACTCCTATTGAGGAAATCTGCAAGGCTGCTACTTGGTCCTCAGTTCATACTTTTACATCTCATTATTGTCTGGATGCATTCTCCAGACGGGATGGACACTTCGGCCAATCTGTTTTGCAAAATTTGTTTTCCTAATGGCCAACCTTCCCTCCATCCCTCTTTTTGTTAGCTTGGAGGTCACCCATCAGTCAAGAATATGCTGCCTGCTTGTCCTGGGATAAAGCACAGTTACTTACCGTAACAGGTGTTATCCAGGGACAGCAGGCAGATATTCTTGCGTCCCACCCACCTCCCCGGGTTGGCTTCTTAGCTGGCTTATCCTAACTGGGGACCGCGCGCCTCTGTCGGGCGGGAAGGCACGTGCGCGGTGCGGCCTACTGGAACTTTCCAAGTTCTTAGAGTGCAATCACTCTAAAATTGTCCGTACCGGGGCTCCGTCGGTGCCGTCACCCATCAATCAAGAATATCTGCCTGCTGTCCCTGGATAACACCTGTTACGGTAAGTAACTGTGCTTTAGGGGTAAATTTGGCCATCTGGCCTTGGAGCTTTGCTTAAAGGGGCCTGCCAAATAACCTCTCTAATTTTATTGCCTGTCAATGGTGCATGCAAACCATTGTGCCGTCTCATGCAGAACTGGGACTTTTAGCGAGGTCACATAAACCACAACCAGTTCAGGGGGATTGCTCTAGACTGGTATAAACATTTATTAATACTTAGCAAACAAGGCCCCAATCTGCTGACTATCTGTAACCACTTTAGTGTCATGATGCAAAGCATTGCACAATTGAGGATCCCCTCGCAGACTAGTCAAGCTCGCTAATATAGTGCCCTTTTGATTTCCAAATCTAAAAAATCGATGTTTGTAATAATAATCCAACCAAAGGGAACACTCATGCACCTTGGAATTTAAAGCCATTCGAGCAGCCTACAAGTTCTGTCGTGCCACAACAGTACGCCTCCCAAGCCACAACCGCTTGCATCGATCTACCTGCCTTTCCAGATACAAAACCTCTCTTGCATACTCCCTATGTTTATGGGCCACATATGCAATGGTCTCTACCTGAAGGACCACCATGGCAGTCTCCCAGAGCAGCAAAGGATTCGCCACATACTGTGCATTATCCGTGACAAACTGTTGCAATTTAGTCACCAGCAGTGACTGAAAGTGGGAATCCCAATAACGGCCTGGAAAATGCCATCCCCTACGTGTCCCTTGTAAGACCCCCCCTGTAAATCTATCCAAATCAGATCATGATCCGAAAAGGTTGGGCTACCGATATGTGATTTGCTAATTCTAGGGAAAAACTCACTCACCAGAATATAGTCAATGCGAGACATAGATTGATGTTCCCGGGCTATATGAGTAAAGTCAAAATCTAACAGATAATGGACCCGTCAGACATCCACCAACTGTAAAAGCTTACAGAATACTGCCATCCCTTTTGCTGCCCGAGCATCCCCTGATGAGGAGGGACTCGGCCGGCCCATCTCCGGGTCCATTATGGCATTAGTCACCCAGAACTACTAGAGGCAAGTGCAGGTAAGGTCCACATACCACTACCACATCTTGAAAACCTGCATGTCAAAGACATTGGGAGTGTAAAGATTCAATACTACCAAATCTGATCCCTGAAGGTTAAGATGGACCAAAACAAACTGACCCCTAGGGTCTCGTTTCGTAGCCACAATAATGCCAGTAATGCTTTACTAGTCGAAATTGCTACACCTGCACCATGAGTGGTTCCCGAAGCATATATAACTTCACCAACCCACTGACATTGCATCTTCTTTTTTTTTTTTTTTTTTTCATAAATCTTTATTCATTTTTGAATCTTACAGCAAGTTAATTAAACATAATAAAAACAATTTTCACATATCACTTGTATTTACAATCAAAAAAACTTGTATGATACAATAAATACCCCCTTTTTATCAATATTTCTATTTCATATGATATACATTTCCCACCCCAACCCCACATATATACTATCCATGTGCTAAGATATCTGATCATTAGAGTAATTAGTCAATGGCCCCCATATTTTTTTAAAATTATGAATATTCCCTTGTAACGCTATCATCTTTTCCATCTTATATGTGTGACAAACTGAATTCCACCAAAATGTATAGTGAGGTACGTTTCCTGTATGCCCACAATATGCACTTCCTGCCTGCACAACTCTTGCAAGATCTTAAAGCGGCTAATTAAGGGAATGAATCCCTGCTACATTCCAAGATCCAACTTTTATGTCGGCCAAATTTTACCTGAGTAAAAGATCTGTCAATGAAAACTACAATACTCCACTGAAACGGGAGCTGATGCCCAGCCTTCACCAGCCCTCCCTGCCATCTCCACCTCAGGCACACGTTCAAACACTCCGTAGCATCCTGAAACCCACATACCTCCAACAGTCCCATACTATATACTAAGCCCTCTACACATAGCAACTGTCCAAACTCATGCCTCAATAACCCCTCAATTTGCAAAAAAACCCCAATATTCTTGAGAGATCAACCAACAGCACTTACCTACCCCCACTTATCCAGGCACTCACTTGTTACCACTCAGACATATATTGTACCATACAGCCCACATATGTTCATCCACCATAACCCTCCCCCAAAGCCTGTACAGAAAACCCCCAGAAAGTTAAAAAAAACAAAAAAAAACCCCACCAACACAAAAGAAAAGAAAATGAGCGCTTATGGGAAAGAGACATTCACTGCCACCTGAGCCAGTTGCCAACAATATAGGAAGCACCCAATAAAGACAAGTCTACAGCCCTGCTTAGGGTACGGGGGTCAATCGAAAGAGTCTGAATAAAGTCCATAGCCCCCGGAAACGTCCTAAAACAAAAAACAAAAACAACTTCACTTGACCAGCATGATCCACCCACAATTTGACAGGGTACAACAACGCAAACTTTACATGCTTATCAACGAGCAGCTTGCATGCTGGAGCAAAAGCTTTCCGTTGAGCCTGGGCCAATGTAGAAGAATCTGGAAAACACAGAATTCGCTTGTTATAGGTAAGCAACTTCCCTGAATACAAAGCAGATAAGATAGCCTGTTTATGTGTAAAGTTTAAAATCTTGAAGATTACTGAACTGAGGCACTCCCCTGCTGTTTTCCGCGGTCTGATACGATGGGCCTGCTCCACGTGGAAAGACCTGCTTTGCTCACTCAATTGTAATTCCTGCAGGTTTCCAGAAAACCCCGCAATTGTAATTCCAGGTTTCCAGAAAACCCCGCAATGCATTGTCAGCCACAGATTCTGGAATGCAAGTCTTCAATTCAGATTATTCCTGCGTGACCTATTTTCCAGGTCGTCAACTTTCTGTTTCAAAGCTGCAATGCGCTTTTTGTAATTGTTCTTGCGCGTTAGCCTGGTCCTGTACCCGATCCTCCAGGTCACTTAGTATGCTGCTGATGTTCCATGCATTCAAGCTCTATAGAATCCCAACTGCTCATGTGCTGCCTCCACTTGATCTTGTGTACTCTGTAATTTTGACTCCATTGCAGATTCCACGGCCGCATTAACTTTAGTAATCATTTCAGCGGACCATGCCGAGCTCTTTGTCAGGCTCATCCCCAGCAGCATTGGCCATCTTAGCTGCAGCCTCACGCAGATGATCACGGTCTTTCTTTTGCGATCGATTGGAGTTGGTCGCCTCTGGATCACTTGCAACATTTCATCAAGGAAGAACTACTACGGTAACAAAATCTCCAGATCTAACAACCGTGGGCCGTTCCGGGAGGGGGGTGAGGACGAGAGAAGGCTGTGCCGGATTGGGAGGGGGGGGCAAGGGCCGTGCTGCATACATGCAGCATTTTTTTATTTTTTTTTAAACGCTGATGGCAGGAGGGAGTTGGTATCCTTCCTGCTTTTTTCTCTGGGGGGGGGGGGGGGCGCGGCAGAGCAGGGCAGGCAGGAGAGATCGGGGCCTGGGGGGTGTTGGGCAGATCTCTCTTGCCTGCTCCCAGACTCTCCTGGTCTCTGCCGCCGTTCTCCACAGGGTAGGCCCGCTTTAAAACCACGGGCTTGCACTGCAGGGAACGGCGGTAGACAGCAGGAGAGTCTGGGAGCAGGCAAGAGAGATCTGGGCTGGGCTGAGCCCTGACAGCAGTGAGAGGAGGTTGTTTAATATCTGGCGCTCCATATCCTCCAAAAATGACTCCATCATACTCCCCTCCTCTCCATCTGCTGACGATTTAGTTAAATTTTTCAACGAGAAAGTCACTACCTTATGACGCTCGTTCCCACCAACACCCTCCTACAACTCCCTGGTGCCCACCAACTCCAACCCTACACTAACCATCGCCAACCATATCCCAGTAGACAGATCCTGGACCGCCTTCGAGCTCGTATCAGATTCCCAGGTCGCTAAACTCTGCCTCAAGTTGAAATCCTGCAACTGCACCTTGGATCCTTTCCCCTCCTACCTATACGAGAAAGTTCCCACTCAAGCCATCTCATCTCTCACCAAACTTATAAATTCTGCCCTACTTTCAGGCCTATTTTCTGCTGAAATGGGACACATCGCCTTATTCACAACTACTGAAAAAAGCTGAACTAGAACCCTCCACACCATCCAGCTATCGCCCATTATCCCAGGACAAGCAGGCAGGTATTCTCACTAGTGGGTGATGTCATCCGACAGAGCCCCGATACGGACATCTTGCAAGCATGTCTTGCTTGAAGAAACTCAGAAGTTTCGAGATGCCCGCACCGCGCATGCGCCAGTGCCTTCCCGCCCGATGTACCGGGCGCGTCTCCTCAGTTCTTTTCTTTCCGCGGAGCTGAGAAGTTCTCTTCAATTCTGCGCTGACTGAAATTTCAGTATTTTGCCTTCTTTCCCCCTCGTTTTATTGTTTTACTTACTTTCTTTGACTTTTATTTCTATTTAAAAAAAAAAAAAAAAAAAGTTACAATTATTTCGTCCGGCGGTTCGGCCGGGCCGGCCTCGTGGCTGCGACCTAGCTCCTTCGACCTAGCAACGTCACTTTTCTGGCCTATGTCCCGGCCTATCACCGGTTTTAAAAAGTGCAGCAAGTGCCAGCGTGCGATTTCGTTGACGGACCCACACCGGCGCTGTCTTCAGTGTCTTGGTCCAGAACACGTTCCGAAATCGTGCCGGCCTTGTTCCACGCTCACAGCGCGCTCTTTTAAACGGCGCTGCTTACTTTGGGAGTCCATGTTTAAGATGGAGTCTTCTAAGGAGCCATCTGCTTCGACCTCGACAGATGTTTCACCGGTCTGTTCGAAGCCTGCATCTGCGACTCATGCATCGAGCATCGTGAAGCCAGCATCGTTCACACCGGCTTCTGCATCGAGTTCAGCATCGGTTCCTGCTCCCGTCTCCTCGGTTCAGGTACCGCCTTCCACTGTTCCTCCCGTGGTCATAAAAGTGCCCAAAGCTACCAAGCAGAAGCACTCGACCACGAAGGAACGCGATGACCGTGCAGGAGGACCCCCTTTCGGTGCGGATCCCTCCATATCGGCATCGCTTAAATCCCTGCTCGAAGCTCAATTTGTTGAGCTCATGCGGACGATGGGACCGAGGCTTATCGCTAATATTCAGGGCGATACTACGGTCCCGGTCCCGGAGAGCGGTCCGCCCCCTCCTCCTCCTCCTCGTCGTTCGATTTCTCTGCTCGACGAGGGGGAGCGGCGGAGGGCGGCAGAACCCACTAGGCGGGCTTCCCTTTCTGACATGCCGCCTTTAGAGCCCATTACACCTCCACGTCACCAGGGTACTACATCGGCCCCTGATAATCGGAGTCCTGGGCATACTGCATCGCAGGAGGAGTTCTTTCGCACTCCATACCAGACTTGGGTGGCACTGCGTGAGTCGGCATCGTTGCCTCCCATGCGCTCCACTGCATCGAGTCCAATCCATTCCTTCGAGGCTTCAAGGGATCGATCGATGCATCGAAGATCACGTTCCCCATCCCGGCATCGGGAGGGGCATCGATCTCGACATTCTTCTAGACACTCCTCGCGTCATTCAGAGGTGTCTCCACAGAAGAAAATGCAGCGTATGGGATACTCATCCTCAGATTTATCCCAGCCAGAGGGACCGGAGTATGAAGAACCATCTACCTCATACTCTCCATGCCGCTCCCAGCTCTCCCTGGAACCGGAGGCTTCCACGTCTTCTAGTCCGTCTCGCCGGCCGGCCTTGGCGGACCAACTTTCCTTTTCATCCTTTCTCAGACAGATGGCGGATGACTTGGATGTGACCTTAGATACTGGGTCGAAGTACTCTAAGGAGTATCTGGACACCATGCATTTACCTCATCCTCCGGCGGAGACACTTCGGCTTCCCCTGCATAAGTTACTTGACCAGACTCTCATGCGGTGTTTGGAGACACCGTATTCCATACCTGCGGTACCTAGCAAGTTGGATGCTCGATACCGCATCGTGCACCACAAGGGGTTTGAGGGAGCTCAACTCTCTCATCAGTCCCTCCTAGTCGAGTCTTCCCTTAAACGTTCGCACCCCTCCCAAGTCTACGCTTCCGTGCCTCCTGGCAGGGAAGGGAGAACGATGGATAAGTTTGGTAGACGTATCTATCAAAATTCAATGATGGCGACTCGAGTCCTCAATTACAATTTTTTCTTCTCGTCCTATTTGGATTTTTTCTTGCCGGTACTCCGCAAGTTCACACCTTTCATCGATGCTGAGGCTCGGTTTGAGTTTGAGGAGGTGGTGGCGACCCTGTCCCAGTTGCGCCTCCAATTGATGCAATCCTCCTATGATGCTTTCGAGCTCTCGGCTCGTGCTGCGGCCTGCTCGGTCGCCATGCGTCGACTGGCTTGGCTTCGCACCATTGATATGGATCCGAATCTCCAAGACAGACTTGCAAATGTGCCTTGTGCGGGAGCGGATCTGTTCGATGAGTCTGTCGAGACTGTTACTAAAAAACTGTCAGACCACGAAAAATCTTTCCAGTCTATCATGAGGCCTAAGCCTAAACCACAACAGTCTCGTCCTTCTAGACCGCCTATAATCTACCAAAGGCGTTATCAACCGAGGCAGGCCCCTCCTGCGAGACAGCCTGCAAAGCGACAGCCGCCTCAGAAGACTCAGCAAAAGCCTCAGATGCCGGCTGCTCCCAAGGCTACTCAGCCTTTTTGACTCTCCTCCAGGGAGCATAACCGATCTCGTTCTGTCTACCCCATATTTTCCCATAGGGGGTCGCCTCCATCATTTTTGTCATCGATGGGAGGCGATCACCACGGACCTCTGGGTCCTCTCCATCGTAAGAGAGGGATACTCTCTTCATTTCCAACGGGTCCCCCCGGACCATCCTCCAAGAGAGTATCCTTCCAACTCCACACAGACCGCTCTTCTTCTCCAGGAAGCTCAGGCTTTGCTCCGGCTTCGGGCCGTCGAGCCGGTACCGGTGGATCAACAAAACCAGGGGTTTTACTCCCGGTACTTCCTGGTCCCGAAGAAGACGGGCGATCTGCGTCCCATTTTGGACCTTCGGGTCCTCAACAAGTTTTTGGTCAGGGAACGGTTCCGCATGCTGACCCTTGCCTCTCTTTATCCCCTAATCGAGCAGAACGATTGGTTATGCTCTCTGGATCTCAAGGAGGCCTACACTCACATCCCGATTCATCCGGCCTCCCGCAAGTTCCTCAGATTCCGGGTGGGACATCTGCATCTGCAGTATCGAGTGCTTCCCTTCGGCCTATCTTCGTCGCCCAGAGTCTTCACGAAGTGTCTGGTAGTGGTGGCCGCTGCACTCCGGAACATGGGTCTCCAGGTGTTCCCATACCTCGACGACTGGCTCATCAAGGCCCCGTCCGCTCCCAAGGTCATTTCGGCGACCTTGACTACCATTTGTTTTTTGCAGAGCTTGGGCTTCGAGATCAACTTTCCAAAGTCCCATCTTCAGCCCACCCAGTCTCTCCCCTTCATAGGGGCTGTCCTGGATACCATTCAACTTCGAGCATTCCTTCCTCCTCCACGCTTACATGCTCTCCTTCTACTCTGCCAGTCAGTGTCTTCTCGCCAATCCATCTCAGCGAGACACATGATGGTCCTTTTAGGCCACATGGCATCTACAGTTCATGTGACGCCTTTTGCCAGACTACATCTCAGGATCCCTCAATGGACTCTGGCATCTCAGTGGACTCAGGTGTCCGACCCGTTATCTCGTCACATTGTGGTCACTCCTGCTCTACGGCAGTCTCTTCTCTGGTGGATGACCTCTTCGAATCTATCCAGAGGTTTGCTGTTTCATTCTCCTCCCCATCAGAAAGTTCTAACGACCGATTCATCGAACTATGCATGGGGGGCCCATCTGGATGGTCTTCGCACTCAGGGGTTCTGGACCAGTGCGGAACGACTCCATCAAATCAATCTTCTGGAGCTCAGGGCCATCTTCAATGCTCTCCAAGCTTTTCAACATCTGCTTCACGACATGGTGGTCCTTATTCGCACAGACAATCAGGTCGCCATGTATTATGTCAACAAACAAGGGGGCACGGGCTCGGCCCCTCTTTGTCAGGAAGCTCTTCGAGTCTGGGATTGGGCGGTTCGCCACAACACCTTCCTCAGAGCAGTCTACATTCAGGGGAAGGACAACGTCTTGGCAGACAAATTGAGTCGTCTACTTCAACCTCACGAATGGACGCTCCACTCCGACCCCCTTCATCAGATCTTTGCTCAGTGGGGGACACCTCAGATAGACCTCTTTGCAGCCCCCCCACAACTTCAAGCTGCCTCAATTTTGCTCCAGGATCTACACTCCTCATCGCCTAGAGGCAGATGCTTTTCTGCTGGATTGGAGCAAACGTTTCCTATATGCGTTTCCTCCTTTTCCTCTCATTCAAAAGACTCTAGTCAAATTGAGATTAGACCATGCCACCATGATTCTGATTGCTCCTCGGTGGCCCAGACAACCTTGGTTCTCCCTTCTACTTCAACTCAGCAGCAGGGAGCCAGTACTTCTTCCAGTGTTTCCTTCACTACTCACTCAACATCAAGGTTCACTACTTCATCCCAATCTGCAGTCCCTCCACCTGACAGCTTGGTTCCTTTCAACATAACTCCTCACCAGTTCTCTCAAGCAGTGAGGGAGGTCTTGGAGGCTTCCAGGAAGCCTGCTACTCGACAATGCTATTCCCAAAAATGGACTAGATTCTCTTCCTGGTGTATTTCCAATGCCACGGAACCTCAGCGAGCTTCCCTATCTTCTGTATTGGATTATCTTCTACACCTGTCCCAGTCTGGCCTCAAGTCTACCTCTATACGAGTCCACCTGAGTGCTATTGCGGCTTTCCATCAGCCTCTACAAGGGAAACCTTTGTCTGCTCATCCTCTGGTTTCCAAATTTATGAAAGGACTTTTTCATGTCAACCCTCCTCTCAAACCTCCTCCTGTGGTTTGGGATCTCAATGTTGTCCTGTCTCATCTTATGAAGCCTCCGTTTGAACCTCTCAACACGGCTCCACTCAAGTATCTCACCTGGAAGGTGGTTTTTCTAGTGGCCCTCACGTCAGCTCGTCGGGTCAGTGAGCTTCAGGCCCTAGTGGCGGATCCACCGTTCACCGTATTCCATCATGACAAGGTGGTTCTCCGTACTCATCCAAAATTCTTACCTAAAGTGGTCTCTGAATTTCACATCAACCAATCCATCGTGCTTCCGGTGTTCTTTCCAAAGCCTCATTCTCATCCTGGGGAATCTGCTTTGCACACTCTGGACTGTAAACGTGCTCTAGCTTTCTACTTGGATCGCACAAAGCCACACAGAACTGCTCCTCAACTTTTCGTCTCCTTTGATCCAAACAAGTTGGGACGACCGGTATCGAAGCGCACCATCTCCAACTGGATGGCGGCTTGTATCTCTTCCTGCTATGCCCAGGCTGGATTATCCCTTCCCTGTAAGGTCACAGCCCATAAGGTCAGAGCAATGGCAGCCTCTGTAGCCTTCCTCAGATCAACACCGATTGAGGAGATTTGTAAGGCTGCCACTTGGTCCTCGGTTCATACATTCACCTCTCATTATTGTCTGGATACTTTCTCCAGACGGGATGGACAGTTTGGCCAAACAGTGTTACAAAATTTGTTCTCTTAAGTTGCCAACTCTCCCACCATCCCATTGGGGTTAGCTTGGAGGTCACCCACTAGTGAGAATACCTGCCTGCTTGTCCTGGGATAAAGCAATGTTACTTACCGTAACAGTTGTTATCCAGGGACAGCAGGCAGCTATTCTCACGTCCCACCCACCTCCCCTGGGTTGGCTTCTCAGGCTAGCTACCTGAACTGAGGAGACGCGCCCGGTACATCGGGCGGGAAGGCACTGGCGCATGCGCGGTGCGGGCATCTCGAAACTTCTGAGTTTCTTCAAGCAAGACATGCTTGCAAGATGTCCGTATCGGGGCTCTGTCGGATGACATCACCCACTAGTGAGAATAGCTGCCTGCTGTCCCTGGATAACAACTGTTACGGTAAGTAACATTGCTATAGCAAACATCCCTCTCCTGACCAAGATGCTGGAGTCCCTCATATCTACCCAACTCTCATCCTATCTTGAGAGATTCTCCATTCTCCTACCCTACCAACATGGCTTCAGACCCAACTTCAGCACCGAATCCCTACTGGCCTCATTAATCTCAAAGGTCCAACAACTTCACTCTTGCAATAAGTTCGCTGTTCTTCTTCAATTCGACCTTTCTGCAGCTTTCGACATTGTCCATTATGATATACTAATTCTCCAACTCTCTGAAATTGACATAAACTCAACAGTCTTAGATTGGTTCTCAAAATTCTTACGTTCCCGCTCCTACTCCATTAACATGAATGGCTCCTCGTCCCTCCCTTGGAAACCGATCTGTGGAGTTCCTCAGGATTCTCCTCTATCCCTGATTCTTTTCAATATTTATATATCCTCCCTGAAACTCCTCCAACTATCCCCCTTGGAAACACTTACGCTGATGACATCCTTGTCCTCCTCGAGACCGACTCTAATCTCACCAATCTCTCTGAGAACATCTCTTCATATATTTCGAACCTCCAATCCTGGGCCTTAAGAACATAAGTAGTCGCCTCCGCCGGGGCAGACCAGAGGTCCATCCCGCCCAGCGGTCCGCTCACGCGGCGGCCCATCAGGCATATTGCCTGAGCAGCGGTCCCTGACTAATTTTATACCTACCTCTACACTTATCTCTAAACCTTCCACTGCTCTTATCTGTACCCCTCAATCCCTTTGTCCTCCAGAAACCTATCCAGGTCTTCCTTGAAACCCTGTACTGTGCTATTTCCTATCACGGCCTCCGGAAGGGTGTTCCATGTGTCCACCACCCTCTGTGTGAAAAAGAATTTCCTTGCGTTTGTTCTAAACCTGTCCCCCTTCAATTTCATCGAGTGACCCCTTGTTCTTGTGGTTTCTTTCAAATTGAAAAATCTGTCCTTGTCAACCTTTTCGATGCCCCTCAGGATCAAAGGTCTCTATCATATCTCCTCTGAGTCTCCGCTTTTCCAGGGAGAACAGCCCCAGCTTCTTCAGTCTGTCAGTGTATGTAAGGTTTTCCATACCCTTAATCAGTTTAGTTGCTCTTCTCTGGACTCCCTCAAGCATTGCCATGTCCTTTTTGAGGTACGGTGACCAGTACTGTACACAGTATTCCAGATGCGGGCGCACCATAGCCCGGTACAGTGGCAGGATGACTTCCTTCGTTCTGGTCGAGATACCCTTCTTAATGATACCTAACATTTGGTTTGCTTTCCTCGAGGCTGTGGCGCACTGTGCTGACGCCTTCAATGTCGTGTCTACCATCACTCCCAGGTCTCTTTCCAGCTTACTGACCCCTAGCATTGATCCCCCCATTTTGTAAGTGAACATCGGGTTCCTTCTCCCTATATGCATGACCTTGCATTTCCCTACGTTGAAGCTCATTTGCCACTTTTTCGCCCATTCTTCCAGTGTCATAAGATCCCTTTGGAGATCCTCGCAATCTACCGTGGTTTCAACCTTGCTGAATAGTTTGGTGTCATCTGCGAATTTGATGACCTCACATTTTGTTCCCGCCTCCAGGTCGTCAATGAATATGTTAAACAGGAGCGGTCCCAGCACTGACCCTTGAGGAACCCCGCTCGTGACCCCTTGCCAGTCCGAGTAGTGGCCCTTTACACCAATCCTCTGCTTCCTGTCTGCCAGCCAGTTTTTGATCCATCGGTGGACCTCCCCTCGCACCCCGTGATTCCATAGTTTCCTGAGCAACCGCTCATGTGGTACCTTATCGAAGGCTTTCTGGAAGTCTAGGTAAATTATGTCTATGGGTTCACCTTTGTCCACCTGGCTATTTACCCCCTCAAAGAAGTACAACAAGTTTGTGAGGCACGACCTACCCTTGCAGAACCCATGCTGGCTCGACCTTAGCTGTCCATTTTTTTCGATATGATCACAGATGCCGTCCTTAATCAGCGCCTCCATCATCTTTCCCGGGACCGATGTGAGGCTCACCGGCCTATAGTTTCCCGGGTCGCCCCTTGAACCCTTCTTGAAGATGGGCGTGACATTAGCTATTTTCCAGTCCTCCGGGATCTCTCCAGTTTTTAGGGATAGGTTGCATATTTGCTGAAGTGTCTCTGCTATTTCATTCCTTAATTCCTTGAGCACCCTTGGGTGAATGCTGTCTGGACCTGGCGACTTGTCGCTCTTTAGCTTGTCTATCTGCCTGAGGACATCCTCCTGGCTCACCTCTAGTTGGACCAGCATGCTATCTTGATCTCCATTTTCTATTTCCTCTGGTTCCGGAATGTAGGATGTGTCCTCCCTCGTGAAGACCGACGTAAAGAAGTCGTTTAACTTGTCAGCTATTTCTTTTTCCTCCCTCACTACTCCCTTTCTATCCCCATCATCCAAGGGCCCCACTTCCTCCCTCGCTGGTTGCTTTCCCTTTACGTACCTGAAGAATGATTAGAAATTTTTTGCCTCTCCCGCTAGTCTCTCTTCACCGTACAAATGAAACTAAACGAGACCAAAACAAAACTACTTTGGCTTGGCCCAAAATTAGATCAGTTACCCACCCTCATCCCACTATCCTTTGGTACCACATTGCAGCTTGAGCACTCAAGCAAAGTTCTGGGCATCATCATTGATTCTACACTGTCCTTCAACGACCACCTTAACTCCCTAGTAAAAAAATGCTTTTTCAATCTTCACTTGTTAAGGAAAGTGAGATCTTGCTTCCATCAACAACACTTTGCTGTCCTCATACAAGCCATCATTCTTTCCAGACTGGATTACTGTAATTCCATCTACTTAAGCCTAACAAAGAAAAGCCTTCATAGATTTCAACGGATTCAGAACACCGCGGCTAAACTAATCATCGCAAAAAGCAAATTTGACCACGTCTCCCTGCTTATGTCTAAGCTTCACTGGCTCCCAGTAATCCTTAGGGTCCACTACAAATGTGCCTGCCTAACCTTCAAATCTCTACATGGAATCCTTCCTCCCCTTTTTCCACTATCCTAGAACTCCTCGAATCCCAACACCACCAGATCCACTCAAAAATTCAAACTATCCTTCCTCTCTTTAAAAGGCATATCCCATTCAGGAAAATTAGGGACATCCATCGTCTTCAGGATCACCGAACTATGGAACAGCTTTACTGCCCCGCTTCGGAGTCTAGCCTCCCTCCAACTCTTCCGAAAACATTTGAAAACTTGGTTTTACTCTAAAATATAATTGACCTCTCCCTATTCAATATACTAAGTCCCTCTAAACTTTCTCTTTACTAAGTCCTTCTACTTTCATTGGAGTTCCTTCTATATCTATTCCTATAAACCGTGTCGAGCTCTACTTCTGTGGAGATGATGCGGTATACAAACTTAAGGTTTAGTTTACTTTAGTTTCCTTCCCGAATGAGCCTCCCGTCAGACCAGGAAGTTGCATTATAAGGAGGAGCCCTGCAGCGGGAAGGCTGTGAGCACCATTGAGCAGGCTTGTGTAGAGATTGACTCGCTCTTCTACAAGGTATGTGCCAGCAGAAGGGAGGGAGGTTATGCAGGCTGGGCCCGCCAGACTTGCAAGGGAGAATTCTTCCTGTCTGTGCTCCTGAAGTTCATGCCCTACCTGGACCCCAGAGCACAGTTTGAGTACCAGGAGGTCCTGGCCTCGTTGTCCCAACTCCGGCTCCAACTGATGCAGTCCTCCTACGATGCCTTCGAGCTCTCGGCTCGTGCCACGGCATGCGCGGTGGCTATGCGCCGGCTGGTGTGGCTTAGGACCATCGACATGGACCCCAATCTCCAGGACAGGCTTGCCAATGTGCCATGCGCTGGTACCAACTTCTTTGACAAATCCATTGAGGCAGCTACCAAGAAGCTCTTGGACCACGAAAAGTCTTTCCAGGCCATCCTGCGTCCGAAGCCCAAGCCTGCTCCTCCTCGTCCATCACGCCCACCGTTAATTTACCAGCGGCGTTACCCACCTAAACAGGCCCCGTCCATCCATCAGCCTGTTAAGAGACCACATCCTCAGAAGCAACAGCAGAAGCCACATTCGTCTGCTGTCCCTAAGGCTCCTCAGCCCTTTTGACTGTCTCAAAGAGGGCATAACCTCTGTCGTTCTGCTGTTTTCCAGTTTACCACCAATTGGAGGTCGTCTCCATCACTTTCATCATCGATGGACGACAATTACCTCCGACCTTTGGGTCCTCTCCATCGTCAGGGAGGGATACTCCCTGCAATTCCATCAAGTTCCCCCGGAACATCCTCCAAGAGAGTATCCTTCCAACTTGACCCAGACCACCCTTCTTCTTCAGGAAGCTCAGGCCCTACTACAGCTGGGAGCTGTCGAGCCAGTCCCTTTGGCCCAACAGAACAAGGGTTTTTACTCCCAGTACTTCCTTGTGCCGAAGAAGACGGGCAACCTGCGCCCCATTTTGGATCTCAGGGCCCTCAACAAGTTCCTGATCAAAGAAAAGTTTCACATGCTGACCCTGGCATCTCTGTATCCCCTCCTCGAGCAGGACGACTGGTTATGCTTTCTGGATCTCAAGGAGGCCTACACTCACATTCCCATTCACCCGGCCTCACGTCAATACCTCAGATTCAGGGTGGGACATCTTCATCTTCAATACCGAGTGCTCCCCTTCGGCCTAGCCTCGTCACCCAGAGTCTTCATCAAGTGCCTGGTAGTGGTGGCCACAGCGTTCAGGAACCATGGCCTCCAGGTGTTCCCCTACCTGGACGACTGGCTCATCAAGGATTCCACGTCTCAGGGAGTCGTCCTCGCGACCCAGAAGACGATTTGGCTACTACAACATCTGGGGTTCGAGATAAACTTCCCGAAATCCCATCTACAACCTTCCCAGACCCTTCCCTTCATCGGAGCTGTTCTGGATACTACCCAACTCAGAGCGTTCCTCCCTCCCGAACGTCTGGAAGCTCTCCTCCATTCTTGCCACTTGGTGTCCTCTCGCCCGTCCATGTCGGTGAGACACATGATGGTCCTCCTGGGCCACATGGCCTCTACAGTTCATGTGACTTCCTTTGCCAGACTTCACCTCAGGATTCTCCAGTGGACCCTGGTGTCTCAGTGGACGCAGATATCTGACCCTCTGTCTCAACACATCCAGGTCACTCTTGCTCTACAACAGTCTCTTCGCTGGTGGATGCTATCCTCCAATCTATCCAGAGGTTTGTTGTTCCAAACGCCCCCCCACCAGAAAGTCCTCATGACTGACTCGTCCACTTATGCCTGGGGAGCTCATCTGGACGGTCTCCGCACCCAGGGTTATTGGTCCAGCATGGACCGCCAGCACCACATCAATCTCCTGGAACTCAGAGTGATTTTCAGTGCCCTCAACACTTTCCAGCACCTGCTTCAGGACAAGGTGGTCCTCATTTGCACGGACAACCAAGTCGCCATGTATTATGTCAACAAGCAGGTGGGCACGGGATCGGCCTCCTTCTTCCAGGAAGCTCTGAAAGTTTGGGATTGGGTGATTCGCCACAACACCTTCCTCAAAGCTGTATACATTCAGGAAGCGGACAATGCCTTGGCGGACAACTTGAGTCGTCTGCTGCAACCTCACGAGTGGACCCTCCACTCAACGCCCCTCCATCACATCTTTTCTCAGTGGGGAACCCCTCAGATTGACCTCTTCGCAGCCCCCCACAACTTCAAACAGCCTCAATTCTGCTCCAGGATCTACACTCTTCATCACCTTGAGGCAGATGCTTTTCTTCTGGATTGGACGAATCTCTTTCTATATGCATTTCCTCCATTTCCTCTCACCCAGAAGACTCTAGTCAAACTCAAGTCAGTCCATGC
The DNA here is from genome assembly GCF_902459505.1 of Geotrypetes seraphini. Taxonomy (NCBI): domain Eukaryota; kingdom Metazoa; phylum Chordata; class Amphibia; order Gymnophiona; family Dermophiidae; genus Geotrypetes; species Geotrypetes seraphini. Next base: position 125,831,375 of record NC_047091.1, read on the forward strand.
CACCATGATCCTGATTGCTCCACGGTGGCCCAGACAACCTTGGTACTCCCTTCTACTTCAACTCAGCAGCAGGGAGCCCTTCCTTCTACCAGTGTTTCCATCACTGCTTACACAGCATCAGGGATCTCTACTTCATCCCATCCTGCATTCTCTACACCTGACAGCTTGGTTCCTCTCAATGTAACCCCTCTCCAGTTTTCTCAACCTGTGAGAGATGTCCTGGAAGCTTCAAGGAAGCCCACTACTAGACAATGCTACCACCAAAAGTGGACTAGATTTTCTGCTTGGTGTTTTTCTCATCATCATGAGCCACAACACTCCTCCTTGTCTTCAGTTTTGGACTATCTTTTGCAGCTTTCTCACTCTGGTCTCAAGTCCACATCGATACGAGTCCATCTTAGTGCAATTGCTGCTTTCCATCAGCCCCTTCAAGGGGCTTCCAGATTCATGAAAGGACTCTTCCATGTCAATCCTCCCCTCAAATCGCCTCCAGTGGTTTGGGACCTCAATGTGGTTCTTTCTCAGCTTATGAAACCTCCATTTGAACCTCTTCACAAGGCTCATCTGAAGTACCTCACTTGGAAAGTGGTGTTTCTCATTGGCCTCACTTCGGCCCACCGAGTTAGTGAGCTACAAGCATTGGTTGCGGATCCACCTTTCACAATATTCCACCATGACAAGGTGGTCCTTCGCACTCATCCAAAATTCCTCCCCAAAGTGGTCTCGGAATTTCATCTAAATCAATCCATTGTTCTTCCAGTGTTTTTTCCAAAGCCTCATTCTCATCCTGGAGAATCAGCTCTTCATACTCTGGACTGTAAACGTACCTTGGCTTTCTACCTGGAACGCACCAAGCCACACAGAACTGCTCCTCAACTTTTCATCTCCTTTGATCCGAACAAGTTGGGACGTCCCATCTCTAAGCGTCCCATCTTCAACTGGATGGCGGCTTGTATCTCCTTCTGCTATGCCCAGGCTGGATTACCCCTTCCCAGCAAAGTCACAGCCCATAAGGTCAGAGCAATGGCAGCCTCTGTAGCCTTCCTCAGATTGACCCCGATTGAGGAGATTTGTAAGGCTGCCACTTGGTGCTCGGTTCACACCTTCACTTCTCATTATTGTCTGGATACCTTCTCCAGACGGGATGGACAGTTTGGCCAAACAGTATTACAAAATTTATTCTCCTAAGTTGCCAACTCTCCCACCATCCCATTGTGGTTAGCTTGGAGGTCACCCATTAGTGAGAATACCTGCCTTCTTGTCCTGGGATAAAACAATGTTACTTATCGTAACAGTTGTTATCCAGGACAGCAGGCAGCTATTCTCACGTCCCACCCACCTCCCCTTGGTTGGCTTCTCTGCTATCTATCTGAACTGAGGAGACGCGCCCTGGTCTGGGCGGGAAAGCACTCGCGCATGTGCAATGTGGGCGTCTCGAAACTTTGAGTTTCTTCAAGCAAAAAAATGCTTGTGAGGCGTCCACATCGGGGCTCCGTTGGATCATGTCTCCCATTAGTGAGAATAGCTGCCTGCTGTCCCTGGATAACAACTGTTACGGTAAGTAACATTGCTTTATAGCCTAAGGGGGAATTTCTTTTTTTTGGGGGGGGGGGGGGAGGGAGTCTCCAAATGTGAAACTTTAAAGGTTTCTGCAGCCAGAACCAGGGTCCCCACCTCTAAAACCCCTTTCCTTACAATTGTTTGTTTTGTATCATATCTGAAGAATGTCATAATCTTGTTGTTGGCCATGATCATTGCTGAGATTTTCTTCTCTTTTCCAGGTCACTGAAGTTGTAATGATCTATGATGCAGAGAAACAGAGGCCTCGAGGTAAAGACTGATTCTGTTTGTCCTTAAATTCCTACTCCTATTCAGATGGCAAATTATTTTACACCATCTAAAAAACTTGTAAAGTTTGTTGCCTTGGTGAAGAATCTATATAGTATTCCGACTTGTTCAATAGACTTTTCATCCAGCCCAATGGGGAGTCCCCACTTCTGTCTTGCTAGGGTTTTTCATATAAATTCCTAATATTTCCATATTTTGAGATATTTTTCCCCATTTTTGAGATGTTTTGTGAAAATTCATCTTTTTTTTTCTAATTAGGTTTGCTTTCATCTTGCAACATATGTTTGCATTCTTCTAATCTGCTTCATGCTTGCCATGGTATTGCTGTTTGTGCTCTTGTCTGGCTATGTCTGTTTATGGTTAGACCCTTTGATATGTCTGCTTGCACTGGTTTCACAGCAGGAGATTAATTGATATAAATTGCATTTTTTTTTTTTTTTTTTTTTTACAATTTGGCTGGAGGGAAATGTTGCAGCTTCTTAAGGATCTAGTTCTGGTGCATTGCAAATAGTACTTGCAGAGCACTTACACACTGGCCCATGAAGCCACATTGGCATGGACAGCTTGTGCTTCCACTCTACCCTGTAGTATCTCCCATTGTGCTATGTACTGGCACAAACAGCACATGCTCCAGCTTACATAATGAAGAAATAAAATATGCTTGCTGTATGTTCTCTTTTTTTTTTTTTTTTTTTACTGTTTCAAATAGGCTTTTTTTGTATGAAAGTTGTGGAGAAACTTGTTTCTAAACCACTTATGTAGTAGCCCAAGGCAGTATATAGAATAAACACAGAAGAGAATAAAAACAAAGCATAACAAGAATAAAAACATTTCTAGTGCAATGTATCTAGTAGTCCTGAGCGCTAAGGTTATGCATCTGAACCTGCAAGTTGATTGTAGAATGCGGTCAATCATCTTTTGTACTTTACCTTCTTCCTATGGAGCTTCTCTTCCTCCCCCCAAAAAAACCTCAGAATTTTCTCTGAATGCAAGTTGTTCAGAAGTTTCTGCTCTGCGGTTTTATTATTTTCAGGCATTTTCTTCTAAGTGTTCATTTGGAGGCTTGGTGCCTAGAGGTTCTCACTTGTTTGGACCTCTGCCTGGGAGAAGACACAGACTTGCGCTACAGATGTCTGCTGCCAGCAGGTTCAGCCCTTGGGGACATCTGGCTAGCCAGCCTGCTTTTGTATTTTTTAAGCTCAGGGGCCATCCCCTGTATAGCTGTTTGCATCTCTGATTTATCTGGAGCTTGAATGCAGGCTATTTGCTCTGTCCCTGCTTGGCCAGGCTTAACAGTGACCTGGCTGCATGATTTTCTCCCCCTTTGCGGCATGAGTTTTTCCGGGTCTATGTGGCAGGGGGAAAAATTTTTTTTGGGGGTAAGGGGAAGTCTCCAAATGGTTTTAAAGGTTTCTGCAGCCAGAACTAGGGTCCCCACCTCTAAAACCCCTTTCCTTACAATTGGACTTCAGGGAAGTCCCCACAGACTGTTTTTGGTGTGATTTTTATGGACTGCAGCCATCTTGGATTTTAAACTATCTTTTTTTTCTATAGCCTCCATCTTCCTCAAAGCCCCTCAAATTTATTTACAATCAACAGGGATAGACACCTCAAGCCTTCCTACCCCTATATCATACCAGTTTTGCTCTGGATAGCTGGCCAAGGAATGTCCATGTCTTGTGTGCGGCAGAGCATGTGGGGGAGGGGCAGGAGCTTTGGGCTTAGCTTCCTCTGAATCCTCCAAGGTTAGGGATTCACAGGAGGTACATTACCAAGGGAAGAGACACTTTCCAGAATCCTCTGAAGGTACATTGCCCAAGTACAGACACATGGTTGTAGTGGAGCCCAGGAGGACTAGAAGAGGGGTTCCTTTCGGGGTCTTTAAAGACCCCCAGTACAAGGCTTCACTCCAGACTTTGTGAGCCTTATGTGGAATGCTTTTTTGAACTGCTGAGGGTCCTTAGTGTCTGCTTTCAGTATGATGGAGGTGTTGGCGCAGGGGAACTCCCCTCAGAATGTGCCCTGTCCACATGAGGATACAGTTGGACCAGGAGGTTCAGTCTGACATAGACTGGGAAGATGGAAAGTCCGATTCCATGCCACTATTTTCCTAGGATGTAGTTTTGCTGGCAGAGTCTGGTTCTTTGCATGAGAGCAGCAGTCAAGAAGCGGTAGAGGCCCTGGACCTCACAGTGTGCTGGCTGTTCAAAGCCTTTGCGCTCTCGGGCATTATTTCTGTCTTGCTATGAGAATTGAAGCTGAAAGTTCCTTCAGCCCCTTTATTACAGTGCTCAATTACGCGTGGCTCAGTTGCCCAATGGTGTTCTTTCCCTCACATTCAGACTTCACAAAGCTGCTCATGGACCACTGGGAGTTGCCAGAAGAGTCCCTGTGAGTAGCTAAGACTATGGCCAAACTTTACTTGATTGCTCCAGATTTCCAGCACCTGTTTGTTCAGCTGAAGGTGGATTTGCTGGTGATGCAGGCCACCAGATGAACCTCTTTGCCTAATGAAGGAGGTGTGATGTTAAAGGATACTTGAGACCATAATGTGGATGTGGTACTCAAGAGGCAATTTGAAGCTTTGGCCATAGCGATTAAGGCAGCAGCTTCAGCTTCCTTTGTGGCACATGCTTGCCACACCTGTCTGTCTCAAGTCTTGGCCTCGGAGGATGACTAAGATCCCCCAAATGCTCCTATCTGGGGTGAATTATATAACGGATGCTCTGTATGATAGCATAGGCTGACATCTTGCTCATTATTCTGCTGATATCTCTGCTCTGTCTTGTCTCCGCACCCCCGGACCAGCAGCGGCAGGCTAGAGAAAGGAGGTAATGAGTCCCAGCAGATACGCGAAGTCAGGAGTCCTGGCATACGTGACAGCCAGCAGGAAGTTTCAAGTCAGCTGGCGCTGGAGCCTCTCTTCCTGCCCAGTGTGTGAGATCGAGTACAGACCACGGGCCGCAAAATAGGACCTGGGGGGCCGCATGTGGCCCACAAGTTTTAGACCGCTGCTCTAAAGCCACTTTGAGCATGCTTCCCTTTCAACGGTAGATGCTATTTGACAAGGGTCTGGATGACCTGATGGCCAGCATTACGGACTGTCACCCTAAAACTTTACCGGACAGCAGAACCTGGACGGCTCGAGGTCCGGGGATGTGGAAATTTGAGGATCTTGAAGATTCCATCCTTATGCCAAGCGACACAGAAGTCCTTTCAGGAGTCACAGCAGAGGTTTAGCGAGGGCAGGAGACAGCAAGCCTCTGGCTGTCATCCCTCCCCAACCTCCAGGAAAGCACAATGACGCCAGTACAGGGTCTAAGGATCCCCCAGATAGAGGGCAGTCTGTCAGCTTTTTGGTCAGTTTGGGCTCAGATTGGCGCAGACAATTAGGTCCTAGAAGTTGTTCAAGGAGGTTACAAAATTGAGTTTTGTGCCTTGCTTCCAGACCTTTTTGTAGATTCGCCAGCCAGCTAGAGAGGGCCCTCTGAGTCCAGACAATGATGCAAAGGCTACTGGATCTTCGTATCATAGAGCCAGTCCCGGACAAAAATTTGGGCTCGGGCAGATATTCCATATACTTCATAATGCCACAAAAAGGCTAAGATGACTGTAGGCCAATTCTTGACCTTAAGTTGGTCAGTGCTGCACTGAAAATGCCACACTTTCGCATGGAGACTGTTTAGTCGGTCATAGCGGCAGTGGCACCGGTAGAAATTTCTTGACTCCCTTGACAACTCCACATTCCCATTTTTCCGGCTCACAGAAGATATTTGCGGTTTCATATGCTGGAGCAGTGTTTCCAATTTTTTGTGCTCTCCTTCAGCCTAGCAACAGCACCTCACACCTTTACCCAAGGTCATGGTGGTGATAGCAGCACACCTCCACAAGGCAGGTGTTCATGTACACCCATATTTGAATGATTGGCTAAGCAATGCCCTGTCCAAGGAGGAAGGAGAATGGGCAGTTTCAAGAGTGGGCCAACTCCTCCAGGACCTGGGATGGATAGTCAACTACAAGAAGGTTCAACTAGAGCAGACTCGCCTGGAGTACCTGGGAATTTTGTTTTACACAGCCTTGGACCAGGTTTTTCTTCTAGAGCCACGCAGACTAAAGCTCCAGAAGCAGATTTTGAACCTGCTTCAAAGTCTGACTCCCATGGCGTGGCGTTATCTGCAGTTCCTGGGGTTGATGGCAGCCATAGGCTGGTTTCATGGGCGAGAGCACACATGAGACTTCTCCAAGACTCTTGCTGGTCTCCTCAGACGGATTCACTTCAGCAACCGCTTCCATGATTACCAGAAGTGAGGAACAGCCTGCAGTGGTGGCTGCAGACAGCTTCCCTCTTGAGGGGCATGCCTCTCCACATCTCCTCCTAGGATTTACTAACGATCGATGCCAGCCTTTATGGTTGGGGAGGTCATTGCAACAGACACCCAGTTCAGGGTCATTAGTCACTGGCTCAGCAAAAATTGTCTATAAATCGCTTAGAACTCAGAACCATTCAGCTAGCACTGCAGGCACTGGAGGAGGTTCTGGAAGGCAAGACAGTATTTTCTCAGACTGCTGCAGCAGCGGTGGCCTGTGTCATAGTAAATTATATCAGATAAAGACCTCTGTCCATCAAACATATTCATTCTCAAGGCAACAAACCAGTAATTATTCATTCTACTTGCTAAGTTTAAGTATAAGGTGGACAGGGAGAGATGGCAGAGGGGGTAGAAGGGGAATAGGAAAAGATGGATTTGGGGGAGGATGGAGGGGGCAGGAGAGGGAGAGGAGGACAGAGGGGCAGGAGAGGGAGAGATGGGGAAAGGTGGAAGAGATATGGACTTGGGGCCAGAAGGGGGGAGGGAGAGATGCCAGACTTGGGAGGAGGGAGTAGAAGGGCAGAAAGGATAGATGTTGGGCTTGAAGGAGAGAGAAAGAAAGAAGAAGGAAATGCTGGGTTACAAGGGTGGAGTAAAGGACAAAGGAGGGTGATGTTAATGGTGTATCTATGTGGGAGAGTTGTTAAGGAGATGAGTGAGAGGAGAATGAGTACAGAAGGTAGAAATGTGGTAATGGGGAACAGATAAAAAGGAATAGGAGATGGGAAATGTGAAAGCTAGGGGATAAGAGAAGGGGATAGAAAGTTGATTAGATTAAAAGTGAAAAGGAATAAAACAAAGAGTTACATTTGAGTGGATAAGAGGCAAAAAAGAGAAAAATGGAAGAGAGCACTTTAAGAGAAAGAAACATAAGAACAGCTATACTGGATCAGACCAATATGTAAGCCGCATAGACATTCTCTATTCAATAAGTGGGATAGTAAATTCTATAATAAACAGTATTGGTTTTGTGAGTTAACACCCCTTCTCTCTCTCTCTCTGCCCCCTCCGCAAAGAAAGAAATCCCAATGAAAGTGTTCCTATCTTTGACATATTGCCTTGGTTAAATAAAATGTTTAAAAAGCTGTGCCATTGAAATCGAATCAAAAAATCAATTCAACAGGGTGAATTGAATCATGTTGAAAATTTTTTCCCTGAATTGGGTAGCACTAATGTTTACTCCCCAAATGCATCACTCTGCACTTCACATTAAAATTTTAACTGCCAGACAGACCATTCTTCCAATTGCAGATCTTTTCTCATGTCTTCTATTCCCTCTGGTGTGTCAACTCTATTGCAAATCTTTGTGTCACCTGCAAAAAATAACACTTTTCTTTCTAAACCTTCAGAAATATCACTCAGAAATATATCGAAGAGAACAGGCCCCCATACTGATCCTTGAGGCACACCACTACTCACTTTTCTTTCCTTCGAGCAGATTCCATTCACCACCACTCATTGTCTGTTTATCAACCAATTTCTAATCACTTTAGTTCCTAACTTTAGCCTACTAAGTTTATTGATAAGCTTCCTATGAAGAACTGTGTCAAAGGCTTTGCTGAAATCCAGGTAGACTTTTTGTTCTGACCAGTCAACAGGCAGAGAGGCACCACAAGCGTCTCATTACACCTAGAAGTTAAACTCTTTTTTCAGTGGGCAGTAGCTCATTTGTAGGCTTTCTTGGCTGAGCACATATTGGGAGTGGAAAATGTGTAGGTCAATTTGCTCAGTCAGCAGGCTCTCAACCTGGCATTCAATTCAATTCTATTCCATTGTTTGGCGGTGGGGGGCATCCACAGATGAATCTGACGGTCTCAGCAATAAACACAAAATTTTTACAGCCATAGATTTGAGCCCAGAAGCACAGGTGGGACCATGGCCGGAGAAGAGGCTCATATGCATTTCCCCCCCCCCCCTCCCATGGCCCATGATAGGTCAAGTTATTCGCAGGATTGCGAGTCATCTGGAATTGGTAGTCCTAGAGGTGACCTAGTTCACCTCAGGAGAGATGAAGGGCTCAGACTGCCAATCCAAGTGGATCTTCTCACTCAAGGACCAGTTCTTACTGAGAATCCGGAACACTTTGTGCTTACAGCATGGCTCTTGAGCAGGTGGCCTTCTGATGAGCAAGGGTTACTTTGAGGTAATAAGAACATAAGCAATGCCTCCACTGGGTCAGACCTGATGTCCATCGTGCACAGCAATCCGCTCACATGGCGGCCCAACAGGTCCAGGACCTGTGCAGTAATCCTCTATCTATACCCCTCTATCCCCTTTTCCAACAGGAAATTGTCCAATCCTTTCTTGAACCCCAGGATCATACTCAGCGCATTCCAGGTGTTCACCACACGTTGGGTAAAGAAGAACTTCCTAGCATTCGTTTTGAATCTGTCCCCTTTCAGCTTTTCTGAATGCACTCTTTTATTTTCCGAAAGTTTGAAGAATCTGCAAAGAGCTAAGAAGTCGTTGATGGTAGCAGCCTATTCCATGGCCTGGAAGTCTTTTCAGCACTGGTGTGCTGTAGATGATGTAGAGCTCATACGAGCTCCAATTTCGGTAGTCCTGGACTTTTTGCGAAAGGGACTTCAGAAGGGTCTATTGGTTGGATTGCTGAAAGTGCAGATAGCATGCTCGGGTGAAAGAGGCGCTCTGTCCTTGCACCCAGATATCGCCCAGTTCATTAAAGGGTGCATCTCCCTTTCTCTTTCTGGAATCTTAACACCATCATATAGGGTCTCAGTAGAGCCTTTGGATCCTATGGTTAAGATGGTGTTTTTAGTGGCAATTACGTCGGTGAGACGAGTTTCCGAGTTACAAGCTCTGTCCTACAAGAAACTGTTCCTTAAGATTATGGGAGCAGGGCTTTCCTTATGCGCTGTTTCGTCCCTTCTTTCCAAAAGTATTCTTGTCCTTCCACATCAGTCAGGAAGTCCGTTCTCTGCTTTTTCACCCTACAGGCTCTAAGCAAAAGGATAAAACATTGCATTTACTGGATGTCAAGTGAGTACCTCGAAGTTTCTCCTTTTGTATCACCTTTTTGTTCTGATTAGTGTTACCAAGAAAGGGAGGCCAATGTCTAAAGCCCTTATTTCTAGATGGATTAAAATGGCCATTTCTTCCACGTATGTGGGCTGCAGTAAGCAGCTGCCAATCACTTTTAAAGCACACACTCCACTAGAGGAGTTGCTACCTCATGGGTAGAGACTTGGGCGGTTTTGCCTGAGGAAATCTGTAGAGCAGCTACTTGGTCTACCCTTCATACCTTTTACCAGGTTCTATCGGGTGAATATAGCAGCCAAGAAGAACACTGCTTTTGGTCTTTCATTTTGAAAGCAGGCTCAGCAGACCCGTCCTAGACTCCGGGAACTGCTTTGGTACATCCCTAACTTTCAGGACCACTAGACACATTGCACTAGAAAGAAAGATTAGGTTCTTACCTCAATAATCTTCTTTCTTGTAGACCATTTGTAAACAGGGAAAAGGGATTTGGAGTGGACCTTTATACCGCTTTTTTGTAGTTTACAACCACATTCAAAGCAGTTTACAAGTCCCAATCCCTTTATCTTTCCCAGTTTACATACAGATACTTAAGCATTTTCCCTATCTGTCTTGATCAGTGGTCTCAAACTTGTGGCCCGCCAGGTACTATTTTGAGGTCCTTGGTGTGTTTATCATAATCACAAAAGTAAAATAAAACAGTTTCTTGATCATATGTCTCTTTAGCTATAAATTACAATATTATTAAAACTTAGCCAAAAGGAAAGATTTATAAACTATAAAGAGCTTTACCTCATGCAAAATTGTCATCCTCTATAATAAAACCTTAAGCGCGCATGCACACTTAAGAGACCGTGAATTCCTGACGGCATGCTGTGTCCTTCCGTGGCCGCATTCTATTTGCAGCGCATGCCCCATGCACTGCAAATAGAATACGGCCATGGAAGGACACAGCTTGAGGTGCGTGCACCGGCTTGGAGCAGCTTGCAGCAGCGCCCCCACCCCCTCCCCGAAAGTAAGAGGGCGGTGACCTGGTCTGTGGCACCCCGCAGCACATCCCCTGCGGGGAGGCAGAGTGGGGCTCACAGGTGCAGGTTGTGCCAGAGGAGATCGGATCATTCCTTCTGCTCCCCTCCTTGGAGTGTGCAGTATGGGCCGTGCATGTGGACCCGGAAAAGCAGATGCAGCGCGGTGCTGGCTCCGCCACCACTCGTGCACCAAGAGTGGAACGGGGTTCCTGAGCAGCTGAGCACAGTCTCCTGGTGGTTCATCCTGCCAGCCCGCAGCCATCGCGCAGTCCCAAGATACCAACAGAGACGCGGGGCAGGCAAACAAGGAGAGCGATAGAGCAAGGGTCGGAGGGTAAATAGGGGTAACTGGAGCCTATAGCATCTCCTCCTCTGCGCAGTCACTCACACAGGGAAACAGAACAAGGCACCTGGGGATGCCGCCTCCCCAGGCCCGCCTCCATGCGCACGCGCCGCCTTCCCCCCCAACCTCTTACTCCTTTTCATGCAAACCGGTGACTCGAGTGGTAGGAACGTCGCCAGCAAACACAGCTTTCAGTCCGGAGCGCTGAGCACGGCTCGCGGGGTTACATCACCGCGCCAGGCAGAGACGTATAAGAAAGCGGGGGCAGGGAAGAAGGTGAAGGGAAACGGGGGTGTGGTGCCATGTGGGCGAGAAGGGCGACGTGGACATCGAGGAGGTGTGCTGGTGATTCATACCAGCAGAGGGTGTGACAGCGGCTGTTCATTCATGAAGAATGGAGCTTAGTGCGTGTAGAGGAGAATTCTCCCATAAGAAACCATAATACAGCTTTTTAAGACAGAGAGAATATTATAAGAAGTGCTGGTAAGAAGTGGAGGGGGAGAGGGAAAGAGGACTGCTTTGAGGGAGGGGTGTGCTGGGGGGCAGACAGCAATCATGCTTTGCTTTGGGAGGGAGGGAGGGGAAACAGAAAGGGGCTACATAGAGACAGGCAGACATGGTACAACAGAGAAATACAGGGACAGGGGGAGGTAAAAGAAAGGGAGAAGGCCTGCTGCTGGACAGGGGGGAGGCAAAATGAAGGGAGAAGGGCTGCTGGACAGTGGGAGCAGTGAAGGGGTGCTGCTGGACAGGGGGAGCAGGCAAGAGGTGGTGGTGGACAGCCAAGGAAAAAGAGACAGAAAAAAGAAAGAAAGACAGACAGCGGCCAAGGAGAGAAAGAAAGAAAGAAAGACAGACACACACATCTATTCTAGCACCCGTTAATGTTAACGGGATTAAAGACTAGTTTCTTTAATAAGACATTAACTGTTTTTTTCTGAGGCCCTCAAGTATCTACAAATCTAAAATGTGGCCCTGTCTAATGTATATGGGGCATGGAGGATTAAGTAACTTGCCCAGGGTCACAAGGAGTAACGCAGGGTTTGAACCCATATCCTCATGGTGCTGAGGCTGTAGTTCTAACCAGTATGCCACACTCTCCTCTGAAGCCCTGTCCTGGCAGTGGTCTTTGCTTGCCTTCTGCCTTAAGATCAGTCTGAATTTGGAAAATTCTCTGTCTCTCAGATGAACTGAGGATATATATTTATAAAAATAAATAAATAAAAGGAAAACATTCAAGATCGTAAAGTAAGCTTTAAGTCTCTGCTTGCTAGCAGGCAATGTGAGTAGCTATGAGCTCTGTATAAGATTAGTGCTGGTTGCACACATTTTTGTATCTGGTTTGAGCAGATACTTGAATGTGTAATCATGTTAATTGATATGTTTGTTACAGAGCAGAACAGAATTGTAGTGTCAGATTTTTCCCCGTTTCCTTCCTTCTGGTTATGTCTTTCATTACAGTGGTACTTGATTGCTTTTGTACAAACTGAGGGGGCAGGAGCAGTTTCCTGGAAAGGAGGCGGAGTTTAAATGATGATTGACAGCATTCTGCAAGCAATTTGTGGGTTCAGATGCATAACCCTAGCATTTAGGACCACTATACACATCTACAAGAAAGATTATTGAGGTAAGAGCCTAATCTTTCTATATGCAGCATTTTATACAATAAAACAAGATAAATCCAAATATCTCCTTCTATCATAAGACATATGGCATTTCATAATTTAGTGAACCAATCAACATTGCATCTTTATTATATATCACCCTGCATTATTGGGCACACCTATCTTCCACCTATTAATAATATTCCTTATTGTCTGCCATACCAGGCTGAATAAGTGGGTGTTTATACCCCTGTCAGCAGATGAAGCCAGAGAAAAATAGCTCAGAGCTGACTTCATATCCCTTATAAGTGACTGGTGCAGCCTTCAGCTTCTCGGTATTTCTTTGCTCTAGAAGATAGTTCAGCCATATGGCCTACTCCAGCAACTTATGAGTAAGGCATTCCAAGATCTGTAGGCCCAGATTCCCAGTGAATCATAGACTGAGTTCAGAGAACTCTGTAAGCAACAGTTCTTTATGGTTCATTCCAAGTTTCTAAGTTTAATAGTTTCTTGATATACTCTCTCCCACCCCCTTGGCAGCAGATTCGGAGGCTGAGTTCACACACCAGTGGTTCCAGTACTGGGTGGTGCCTTACTTTTGGGGTCTGACAGCAGGAGTTAGACTGTACCATAATTCCTAGACTGCTGCTCTGTGTCAGATTTGGACACTTGGAGAGGATATTATTTGAAATGATCAAACCGTAACCCCTCTACTGGTTTCCAATATGTCTTGATATGATATGGTGGTGACGGTCTGCAGATAAATCATAGCAGTTCAGTGTGTCATCTGGTGCATCTGGTCTGGTTCGGAAACAGGCAGGCAAATAGATCAAGAGGACAGGTGATAACTGTAAAAGTTAGCACACTGCAAGAAGCAAATCCGGAGGGTTTCCCAGATTGAACTATGTCCCTTGTGCTGCACATGAAATAAAACCTGATAAGCACTTCTCTGTTGATGGGATCAGTAGTCATTTTGCTGCTTTGCATGAGTAATTCACAAAGCCAGCCAGGTCTTTTAGCTCCCTCTCCCCTTTTGATAAGGAAATGGAGAAGTTTGTGAAAGCTTCATATCAACCCTCAGGGATGGCAAAGCCTACACAACACAACCTCTTACAAGACCTACTCCCAAGTTTTTTTAAAAATTTGCACACGGTACTTGAGATTAACCAAATTTAAATCAATAAATAAGGTGAATAATCAGTTTCTGGGGAATAACCTGTGATTTAAGGCTTTCACCTGGGTATATCCCACAGACAACGTGCACCATGAAGCGCATTGTGGGTCTTACCCAAAAACATCATTTATATCACCATTATTTTTATTTTTGCAATCATTCAAAAGTGCCCTGTGCAATAAAAACTTTTAAAACATGTAATATAAGTGTCACTGTGATTCTTTAAGAACATAAATCAAAGTTGCAACCACCAATCAAAAATGTTGCTTTAACTTATCTTGGAGAGAATAGCAGCCGTTCAATTCATCTAGGGTGCCTTAGCTGAATACCCTACAGAGACCCCCTGTTTCATGTCCTTCCTCAGGGGCGAGCTCAGAAGTTCAACCTGTTGCCATCAAGAGAACCGCTATCTCCAGAGTTCTGTGACTAAAGAAAAACTCAATGTGAACACGTTTAAAACCAGGAAGATTCCTGGGCAACACCTCGTGAAACGTAATAACGACATGAATGACATTCACTGCTTGCAATCAATTTATGAAACATAATGACATCATGAATGACAAATCCACTGCTTGCAATCAAGACCTCTCAGTGTCCAGATTTCCCCAAGAATGGTCTTTCTTGGATAATAGCTTCAACCCACATTTGTTTTTCTTAGTTCAAATGACTTTCAGGGTGATCTCCTGTAGCCCAGGTCACAAGATCTCTCTCCATCTCTTGTGGCTGAAAAGGGCAAAATCAGCACCTTTAGGTTCTACTAGGGTTAGCAGAAGCACATCCATGAATGAATTCTTTCACATTCTCTATAGCCTTGGTTGCTGAGAGAATAAGGCAGCATAGTAGGGATATTTGGTGTTAGGTGTTATACTCTTTGGTGTGAAAGAGGAACATATAGTAGACTTAAGTTGGAATCTGAAGCTTCTCTGAGTTTAGTTTCTCCAGAGACAAGCAGGGGATATGCAGGCACACTTGTTGGTGGAGTCTTCTGACTGAGCCTGTATGCTGGTGCTCTCCTCTAGCTAGGTAAGCTTTTGGCTTATTGGAAACGTGCAGGAATCCCTACACCTAGAGCCCCTCCCCTCTGCTGTCAGTTTTTTCTTCGACCTTTCCTGTCAGGTCACAGCTCTCCCTTCTCCTCAGAAACCCCCTCCCCCGATATAGCATATAGATCAAATTTCCTGGGTTAGAAATAATTAGTATTTCCTTTCTCCCTTAGCACTTGAGATAAGGGGGACAGAACAATTTCCACCTTGATTTTTTTTGACAGACAAAGAAAGAGCAACAAACAGAAGAACCCTTTCGATGGCATTGAGAAGGAGAAGGGATTCTATCTCCCAAAGGAGAAAGGACGTCTGCTGAGGGTTGAAAGAAGACTTTTGGAGGATGATCCGGAGGAGTATCCCTCTCGAATTACTGTTAGTACCCAGGGGTCTGTGGTAATCAATTCTCAGCAAGGATATTAGAGTTGAAGCTGTTCTCCAATGGGTTGAGAGAGAGACTGAGATAGAGGAACAGCGGCTATGCTCTCGAGAAGCACGTCAAAAAGTCAGCAGGCTTTTGGGGGGCTGCTACCTGAGTTTTCTGAGGGCGCTGTTTCCCCTGGACAGAGAAAACGTGGGTTTTACCCCTGGTATTTTCTCATCCTGAAGAAGATGGGAGGTCTTCGTCCAATCTTGGACCTCAGGGGTCTCAACAAGTTTCTAGTGAAGGAAAAGTTTGAAGTTATCCCTGGCAACTTTATATCCCCTCTTAGATCGCAACGACTGGCTATGGTCTCTGGATTTGAAAGAAGCCTACACTCACATTCCAGTGCATTCAGCTTCCAGGCGATTCCTCCGTTTCCAGGTGGCTCATCACCATTATCAATACAAAGTAATAGGGATGAAGGAGTAATAGACCCTGATCGATTTTCAGAGGTTTTTGTTCATGAGGAGCTAGCTAAAATAAATGTAGACAAAGCGATGGGGCCGGATGGTGTACATCCGAGGGTGCTGAAGGAACTTAGGGAAGTTCTTTCGGCACAGTTGACTGACCTTTTCAACGAGTCTCTAGCGTCTGGAGTGGTACCAGAGATTGGAGAAGGGCGGATGTGGTCCTGCCACACAAAAGTGAAAGTAAGGAAGAAATAGGGAATTACAAGCAGTTAAGTTTGATTTCTGTGGTAAGCAAATTAATGGAAATGCTTTTAAAACAGAGAATGGTCAAGTTTCTGGAATCCTGTGGATTACAGGACCAGAGGCAACATGGATTCACTAGAGATAGGTCTTGTCAGACAAATCTGATCAATTTCTTTGACTGGATGAATAGAGAATTGGATAGAGGATGTGCGCTAGATGTGGTGTATTTAGATTTAGCAAAGCCTTTGACAGTGTTCCACACAGATGTCTAATAAATAAACTGTGCCCTTGGGATGGGTCCCAAAGTGATGGGCTGGGTCAGGAACTGGTTGAGTGGAAGGCGACAGAGGGTAGTGATCAATGGAGATTGCTCTGAGGATATGGATGTTACCAGTGGTGTGCCTTAAGGTTCTGTTCTTGGGCCTGTTCTTTTTAACATTTTTATAAACTATATTGCTGAAGAGTTGTCGGGTAATATTTGCCTCTTTGCGAATGATACAAAAATCTGCAATAGAGTAGACACGCCAGATGGTGTGAATAACATGAAGAAAGACCTGGCGAAGCTTGGGAAGAATGGTCTGAAATTTGGCAGCTAAAATTTAATGCTAAGAAATGCAGGGGCATGAATTTGGGCTGCAAAAAGAGAGAATGGTACAGTTTAGGGAGTGAAGAACTTATGTGCACGACGGAAGAGCGGGACTTGGGTGTGATTATGTTGATTTTGATTAATGAATTTTATATCCCCTACCTTGTATTTTTTCCTGACTATTCTTTCTATAATATTTTGTAGTTCAAATCCCTTTTTCCCTTTTTTCTTGTTTGTGAAGTTTGTGAATAGTCTGGTTTGATTTTAAATCTCTGTTAAATATTGTATTACTTTTTAATATTGTAATTTTTAATGTTTATTATTTATGTTCATCGCTTTGAAGTATGATTAAGCGATTAATCAAAAACACTAATAAACTTGAAACTTGATTGTATGTGATGATCTTAAGGTGGCCAGACAGGTGGAAAAGGTGATGGCAAAAGCTAGAAGGATGCTAGGTTGCATAGGGAGAGGTATTTACAGTAGGAAAAAAAGAGGTATTGATACCCCTGTATAAGACTCTGGTGAAACCTCATTTATAATATTGTGTACAATTCTGGAGACCACATCTTCAAAAAGATATAAAACGGATGGAGTCGGTCCAGAGGAAGGCTACTAAAATGGTGTGTGATCTTCGTTATAAGGTGTATAGGGATGGACTTGAACATCTCAATCTGTATACTTTGGAGGAAAGGCAGGAGAGGGGAGATATGATAGAGACGTTTAAATACCTACTTAATATAAATGTGCATGAGTCAAGTCTTCTTTCATTTGAAAGGAAACTCTGTAATGTGAGGGCATAGGATGAAGTTTAGAGGTGATAGGTTCTGGAATAATCTGAGGAAATACTTTTTTATGGAAAGGGTAGATGCATGGAACAGTCTCTCGGAAGAGGTGGTGGAAAGAGAGACTGTGTCTGAATTCAGTAGAGCCTGCGATAGGCATGTAGGATCGCTCGGAGAGAGAAAGAGATAATGGGTACTGTGGATGGGCAGACTAGATGGGCCATTTGACCTTTATCTGCCATCATGTTTCTAGTTTTCTATGTTTCCTTTGGCCTTGCATCCTCTCCCAGAGTATTCACCAAGTGCTTGGTTGTAGTAACAGCAGCACTATGGTCTTGGGCCTCCAAGTCTTTCCTTATCTAGACAACTGGCTGATCAGTGATTCTACCTTTCAAGGGGTGTCAGTAGCAACTTGCACGACAATTCTCTTCCTTCAACAGTTAAGTTTCAAAATCAATTTTTTCAAATCCCAATTTCAACCATCTCAGACTCTACAATTCATAGGAGCTGTGCTCGACCCTATTCATCTCAGGACATTTCTACCGCAGCAAAGACAAGACAATTTGATTCAGCTTTGCACGATCAATCTCAGATAGACAAATGATGATACTCCTGGGCCACATGGCGGACATCACCTACATGTGAGAATATCTGCCTGCTATCCCTGGATAACACTTGTTACAGTAAGTAACTGTGCTATAAGAGCACTAAATCTAAGCGGAGGGACAAAGCCCCTCTAAACATTTGTCTGCCTATTCTCCAGCCTGAACCTCCTGCTCAGACTCCATGGAGGCTGTCTCTTCCTTTTTCATACTTCTTCAGAAATTCATGCAGGATAGTCTTCTTCCCACCCTCCTCCATTGTTAGAAAGCCAGCAATGTTTAGCCTGTGTTCAACAACCTCAATGTTCAAATCCTGTAGCAACACCTCCAGAGGTAACTTGGGCTCCATGTACTCCTATTTGCTATTCTCCAGTACAGGACCCTCATTCTCCTCAAGCTTGGTCAGAGCCAGATATACTTCCAGCTGTGGATCCTGACGTTTCTCCTCTACCATCAGATTCCTATGGAGGAATTTTATTATCCACAATTTTTGCAGAAGGTTTCTTTGCTGCTGAGCCTCAGGTAGTAAAGATTTCCAGGCTATTCTCCAATCCTGCAAAACTCAGAGCAATTCAATATGCTCTTCAAACGTTTCAGAGCAGTTTTTTCCGATCAAGTCCTCCTAGTTCGCACGGACAACCAAGTAGCGATGTATTACATCAATAAGCAAGGAGGAGCAGGTTCTCACCTTCTATGTCAGGAAGCCAAATACATTTGGAATTGCTCGCAACATATTTCTCAAAGCTGTGCATGTACAAGGATCTCGGAACACTCTAGCCGACAAACTCAGCAGATGAACTTCGGCCACACGAGTGGACTCTTTCTACTCCAAAGTGTTACGCCACATTTTTTCACTATGGGGAACTCCTCAGATAGATCTGTTTGTTTCTCCACACAATCAGAAATTACCTCTGTACTGTTCTAGGCAGTATTCTCCTCAACATCTAGAGGCAGATGCTTTTCTTCTGGATTGGATGGACAAGTTCCTATATTTTTTCCTCCAATCCCTCTTATTCTCAAAACATTGGTCCAACTCAAGGCTCAATCAGTCACCGTGATCCTCATAGCTCCTCAGTGGCTCAGACAACCTTGGTACTCCCTTCTACTTCAGCTGTGTGCCAGGGATCCAATCCCCTTGAAGATCTTCCATCTCTGCTCACTCAGTCAAGGGTCTCTTTTACATCCCAATCTGAAATCACTGCACTTCACAGCTTGGTACTTCTTGGAAGATCCTGATCTCTTTGATGCTGTACGAGCCATTATAGCTGCTTCCAGAAGAATTTCTACCCGGCAGTGCCATCAACAGAAGTGGACTCGTTTCTATATGTGGTGTGGTCTCCACCAGCAAGATGCTCCATTGTCATATTTGTCGTCAGTGCTGGATTATCTTTTGCATCTTTCCAATTCTGGACTAAAAACTACTTCGGTCAGAGTTCACCTCAGTGCTGTTAGTACTTCCCACCTTCCTGTCAACAATAAATCTCTGGCTTTTCATCCTCTTGTTTCCAGGTTTATGAAAGGACTTTTCAATTAAAAACCTCCACTCAAGCCACCTCCAGTTGTTTGGGAACTTAATGTGGTACTTAACAACTTGGATGGAAACGCCATTTGAACCAATGACTTCTTCTCATCTCAAGTTTTTACACTTGGAATGTAATCTTCTTAATTGCTCTCACATCTACCCGTAGAGTGAGTGAACTCCAAGCCTTGGTATCTGACCCACCATGCACAGTTTGTCATCATGATAAGGTGGCCCTCCGCACTCATCCTAAATGTCTTCCAAAAGTGGTCACAAAATTTCATCTCAATCAATCTATGCTACCAGTATTCTTTCCAAAGCCTCATTCTCATCCTGGAGAAACACCTCTTAACACATTGGACTGTAAATGTGCCTTAGCTTACTACATACAAAAGACTAAGCCACACAGGACATCACTTCAACTGTTCATCCTTTGAGCCTAACAGATTGGGAAAGCCTGTAATCAAAGGGACTATTTCTACATAGCTGGTGGCCTGTATATCTTTTTGCTACGCACAGGCTGAACTGCAGTTCGATGGACGTGTAATAGTACACAAAGTCCAAGCTATGGCAGCATCAGTAGCTTTCTTACGTTCCACTCCCATTGATGAAATTTGCAAAGCAACTACTTGGTCCTCAATCCATACGTTCACATCTCACTACTGTCTAGAATCCTATTCCAAACAAGATGGCCATTTCAGCCAAGCAGTATTACAGAATGTATTTTCTTCTTAATGGCAAACTCTCCCTCCATCCCATTATCTTCAGCTAGGGAATCCTACATGTGAGAATATGCTGCCTGCTTGTTCAAGGATAAAGCACAGTTACTTACCATAACAGGTGTTATACGGGGACAGCAGGTAGATATTCTCACATCCCTCCCACTTCTCCTGGTTGGCTTCTTAGTTTGCTTACCGAACTGAGGTACCATGGACCTACATCAGATGGGAAGGTACTTGAGCATGCGTGGTGCGGGCAGTCGCAAAGTTTCTTAAAACTTAGTGACAGTTCACTTTCAATGCTGTCCATTCCAAGTTCTGTGGATGTCATCACCCACATGTGAGAATATCTGCCTGCTGTCCCCAGATAAGACTTGTTAACGGTAAGTAACTGTGCTTTATAAGGGGAGTGAAGTCAGGTCTGAGCTTTTATCCTTCTGGTTCTATCTGCTGGCAGGGGATATAACACACACACATGGATTGGTCTGGCAGGACTCAAGGAAAGGAAATTTAACAGGTAAGTCCATATAAAATAACTAACCATACAGTCCAACAAACCAGAAATCTGCCAGAGAAGCTAAGAAACTGGGCACCTCAAAACTGCTAATCCCTCAAAAGGACCTGTTTTTAACTGTTTCTGAAAACAATTTGGCTGCAGCCTAATATCAGTTGTTAACTTATTCCAAAGAGAAAGGGAGCGAAAGGGCAGCCATGGGGAAAAGCACTTGGCTCACATCTTTTGATTTCCTTGCCACTTTGTTGGTATGAATAGCAGATAAGACCTTGTGATTTGAGCAAGTGATGCAAACCTTATCAATTTCTTCCTTTAAATAGGGAGGCCCATTCTGACATAATGCAAAAAAAGAAATCACTCAATTTCACTTATAAGCAAGTTTGGAGCCAATGTAAAAAAATAAAGCAGTGAAACAGACGCTCTGTAAGAAAGGAACAGTATCTTTTATTTAAAGAAACATGTTGCACCTGGTGTTTGCAGAGGCTACACTTGTGAACTGCTCTGTCTTGTTGCATGATTTCCTGCTTTCTTAAGCTTCCATACCCATGTGGTGTACAATGCCTCATGTTTTGCCCAGAACTTTGGAATCCTTGGAGCTGCTCTGGTTCCCTGTCATGTTACATGCTGCAGAATAGTTTGCCATCTGAGCTTTCATTTCTCTTCTGACTTCATTATCAAGGAATATGAACATCACTCCATATTTATTAAGCTTTTAAGTCTCTCTTCCTTGTTTGTTTTTTTTTAATTAGACATATTTACATCCTTAGGGCCATATTTAAGTGTTTCATAGTAAAGTACAGTAATGTTAAGTATTTTCTTTTCTCTGTGACTTGTTCCACTGTGATTAACAATCTCTCTTTAGATTTCTCTTCTTTAGGTATTTGATAAGCAATATCACACAGGTACAGGCCAGTTCCAGAGGCAGAGAAGGGGACGGGCTTTGTCTTCCAGTGCAGGTGTAAACGAAGCTTCAGCATTTGTTCTTTTTTTTTTTCTCCATGACAGTTTTTGTATACCTTTGGGTCTTTGTTTAAACAGAAATATGTACGTGTAACCTTCACCAGTTTAAGATCAGATGTGTAAAGTTTTTTTTAAATGCAGCGAGAAGTTTCTGTATTGATGTTGTATCTTTTAATCAATGTAAGGTAGCTAAATGCTGAAGAAATTTGAAGGCCAGTGCCTTGATTATTGGTGTAGTGTGCCCAGAGGTAGTTGCAAGGGCACATTCTTTCATTAACTTTCATGTCACTCCTCCAGGGCAATGGGCTACAGCAGTTCTATCTTCCTATGGTGCTGAATGACCCTAGGGAGTAAGAACTCTTCATCTCATGGTGATTATGGTAAATTTTATGTCCTTCACTCAAATTCTTATCACTCCCACTCTGCAAATTTCCCGTTACCTCACGTATCAAGGAGTGGCTCCTTTGTATCTGTGATTATACAGTTGAGAAGTTAGGAACCTGTGTTTGACAGAGTGCAGTGGAATGCTGCTCTCCCTGATCATATTCCAATAGAACTTCGTTTACACTGCTGGACTCATGTCTGGGAAATGGAAAAGGTTTTTCTCTCTCGTTTCCTTAGTTCTTTTGACACTTTCTTTCAGTGTTGTCTCTTTCTCTTATTGCTGACAGCAGAATTTGAACTGCTGGAATTGATTTTGGCCTGTATCTTTGTGTATTTTTATAGAATCCTCTCCATAGGCCTCTTTGAGCTTACCCAACCTAGTTGGATAAGTTTAGAGACACTAATTGTTAGAAGTACTGTATTTCTGTTTAACGCTTTAGAGCAATATATGGCTGCTGTCAGCACTACCTGCAAAGGAAATTGCCAACCAAGGGGGAACTGTGGACTTTCAGAAAAGCTGTTTTTTCTTGGAGAGAATTTGAGTTACATATGCAGATCTTGGATGAGCTTGACTTATTTTTTTCATTCATCAAGTTGTAAGTTTTCCTTTAATCTGAGCTGTTATTTTGTAAGGCAGATTCCGGGTGGCGCAAAATACCAGACATGGCACCCCCTCAAAAAATATCCCCGGGCTTGTTTCCTACAACCATCACCAGCTTTATTGCAGATTTGATTGAGGCTAGATGGGTTGTGTTATGTTTATCCAACCCCCTCAGGATGGTAAGACCCATCTTGAATGCCCTTTGGGAATATTGTGACTGGAGGTCTCTTTCCAGCTTTTTATTGTAGCTACTGCTCCCAAGGTTAATGATGTTGTATAGCTTATATCTGAAAGCCTTCTTGAACCCTTGGTCTGCCCTTAATACTGTTCATCATCCTGTTTTGTGTCACAACACCCTGCTACCTTGATTCACTCTTCGTCGTTGGCTAGGTTTTGGATTTATAACTTTCGAGGACGAACAATCAGTGGACCAGGCTGTCAACATGCATTTTCACGACATCATGGGCAAAAAAGTGTGTAGTTGTAGTTTTATTTTATCTTAAGATGAAACCAAGTCTGGGGCATCTGTGGATTTCACTGGCAGTCTATAGTAGAATTGAGGGTTCAGATAATTTGGGCTGTTACTTATAATGTAATATGTTTGGGGTGAGATAAAAAGGGAAGGAGTCTTTAATTGCTTATTGCAGAGGCTCCTGTGGCAGAGATTACTGGATTCTAATTAAAATTTGAGCAGACTATGTGTGTACTGTGACTTCAGGTTTTAAGGGCTTTAGAGATGGCTATTTTTTGTGAGAAGCATATTTTTTCTATGTTTCCAGCAAAATCTACAAAGCTGCCTAAGATTTGGTTTAACGTACCACTCCTTCAGATGTGTATTTCAGGCCAAAATTGTTGTGCTAACTTACCACACAGAGGCTCAGAACTATTGCATGATACAGTTCAAACCAGAAACAAAAAAATATCATGAATACATCTCGAAGGATTGGTAGTAATATTTTTAATTGGGTCACTTACTGTGAAACTTTAGTACAAACCCACAAACTCTTAGTATTAAACCACCATACAGTTAAGTGACCTCCTGTTCATACTGTGTTGTCAGGTCAAGAGGGTGAAAATTTCTTTGTCTTCCTGTTCTCAAATGATTTTTACCCTTCTGGAAATGCCAGTGTATACTGGATAAAGGAAAGCCAAGAGCAGAAAGGGAATAAAGGGGAGTGTGTGTGTTTTTAATTGCCACCATTTTTTTTAAAATCATAACTGAGTGGTAATGTATCCCCACTGAAAACAATGCACAAAATCCCTTAATACATAGGCATTTAATATTGCTGTCCTGTGCCTTGCACGTACAACTGTAAGTCATGTTTGGCAGCAGCAATGTTACTAAAAGTCAATAAAGATATTGCACACTGGCATAGAATTGCTATATAATATGCATTGTATGGTTCTTCTCTTGATAAAGCTGTTTGCTGCAGTGTATAATGTCATTTCTGTAACTCTTCCTGACAATACTAAGGAGCAATTTACAGAATTTCAAAAATGCTGAGTGTTACTATTTTATAGCTACTGCTTAGATGTACTGTTTTGCACCAGAAATGTTTAATATAAAACATTTTCACTCCCAAATTTTACACAGGATTTCTCAGCCACTGTGTTAATATGCGCACACTTGAAGCACACAGATGCTTTTACGAAAGAAACAACTCCTGAAATTGATGTGCTTTATTAGTAAACTGTTTTTATCAGCACTTCTTATGATCCCTTTGGGAAGGTATACATCAACACCCCTATATGTGATAAGTGGCAATTCTGTTGTAAAGACATAGGATTCAGTACTGAAGCTGGTGTCATTCATCTATCTTTCAACTCCTCTCCTTCACCAGTGGAAAATAGCTCCCTCTTCAGTTTTTCCTTTTGCAAGCAAACTGAGAAAGTGTGTTCCAATCAGCTCTGCTTTCTTTTTATTATTTTTGGGTCCTTTTGTCTGTCCTTTTTTTCTGCATGGCTTTGGTGCATGGGGGGTCTTCTTCTTGGGCTTACTCTGCCAGGGAAAGAACACAGACCCACAAGGGTAGGCTGATGCTCGCAAACCAATCTCTTGGAGTACCTGTGGAGTCAGCCTGATTTGTCATCCTTTGAAAGCTGCGAGTCTGTTCCCCTGGGAGCTTGCTTGCCTTCTGATTCAGCGCAGGCTGTGGGGCCTCTATAAACAACCCTTTGGGTGTTAGGGAGCCAGCTGTGAATTATCTCCCCCCAACACGCCATATTGATTTTCAGGGTTTGGAGTTTTTGGTCATAGTCATCCTGATTGGCAGACAGAAAATTTCCAGTGGTGGATTTGTTTTCAGCCGTCTGAGGCAGAAATCCTTTCCCTGCAGGCAGGCTGCTGCTGCAAACTGACAAGGACCAGAAGCCACAGTGAGTACTCCCTTTATTCCCTAGGGGGAAAATCGAGGGCGGGGAGTGTCAGAAAAGGTACATTTGAGGGTTTATTGGGTTATTAAGGTTCCTCTGCCTCCAAAACACTTTTTCAATGTTTTTTTGCATTTTAGGAAAGCTTCTACAGGCCATTTTTGCTATTATTTACTGGTTGTGGCCATTTTGGATTTTTATCTATCTTTTTTTTTAAAGCTTTCTTCTGCCTTAAAACCCCTCATTTTGTCCAAGGATCTTCTGCAATGGATTCCCCAGGTCAATCTGCCCCCATTTCATGCTTTTTTTTTTGCCAGCTTTGTCAGTAGACAAGCGGTCATGTTCCACGTGCCGCAGGGCGTAGGAGGAATGGGTGGGAGCTTCGGGCTCAGCCTCGCAGTCCTCTAGGGTGGGAGAATTCCAAAAAGCCTGGCCAACAGGTTAGAGATCCTATTCAGAAGTAGCACAACAAGGGTGTGAAACGCAAGCACATGGAGGTGGTGGAGGTCCAGCTACCCCAGAGAGGGGTCCTTAGGGGTTTTCAGGCTTTGTCAGTCTCTTGTAGAAAACCTATTTGATGGACCCGGGGAGCACTGTGTTGCCTGTGAATGCGCCAGCACTGATACAGGGAGAGATCCATTCAAAAAAGGCTTCCCCATCCCGGAACAAGCCAGCTCCGAGCATCAGTGACTACACAAGAGCAGTACTGGGAGGACTGGAAGTCCCTTTTCATTCTTTTATTAAGGATCTAAGAACATAAGAATTGCCGCTGCTGGGTCAGACTAGTGGTCCATCATGCCCAGCAGTCCGCTCACGCGGCGGCCCTCTGGTCAAAGACCAGCGCCCTAACTGAGACTAGCCCTACCTAAATTAGTTCTGGTTCAGCAGGAACTTTTCTAACTTTGTCTTGAATCCCTGGAGGGTGTTTTCTCCTATGACAGACTCTGGAAGAGCGTTCCAGTTTTCTACCACTCTCTGGGTGAAGAAGAACTTCCTTATGGGAGGGTGTAGATGGGTTGGAGTAAGTCTTAACAGAGATTTCGGCAGTTGGAACCCAAGCACAGTACCGGGTAAAGCTTTGGATTCTTGCCCAGAAATAACTAAGAAGAAAAAATTAAAAAAACAAAAAAAAATTAAATTGAATCAGGTTGGGCAGACTGGATGGACCATTCGGATCTTTATCTGCCGTCATCTACTATGTTACTATATCTTACATTCGTACAGAATCTGTCCCCTTTCAATTTTAGAGAGTTCTCCCTACCTTGGAGAGAGTGGACAACCTGTCCTTATCTACTAAGTCTATTCCCTTCAGTACTTTGAATGTTTCGATCATGTCGCCTCACAATCTCCTCTATCTGGGTCCAGAGATCAGGAGGCTGTGGCTGCTACTGGTCAAAGTAACGACCTATCAGTGTTCCATCTTTTCAAGTACATCATTTCAGACACACTCTGTGAGATGAAGTTGGACCCTCAACAGCCCTCCACCTTCCAGTTATGAGTGGTACAAATGTGTAGGCTACCTTATTTCTGGCACATCCAAACATCACTGACCAGTGGGAGTCTCCTGAAGGCTCCATAAAGGTAGCAAAGGCTATATCTATTCTATGGCTCCAGACTTCTAACAGAGGTGTTTGCTGCCGAAGGTGTATTCTTCGTTAGTTCAAATGACCAAGCGTACCTCCCTTCCTAGTGAGGGAGGGGTGATGCTGAAGGACACACAGGATCGCAAGGTGGATGTGATCTTTAAGAGAATGTTTGAAGTGCTGGCTTTAGGAACATAACATAAGAATTGTCATACTGGGACAGTCCAAAGGTTCATAAAGCCCTGAATTCTGTTTCCAACAATGGCCAATCCAGATCACCTCGTACCTGGCAAAATCCCAAGGAGTAAAACAGATTTTATGCTGCATATCCTAAATAAGTAGTGGATTTCCTAAGCCATCTCAATAATGACTTATGGACATCTCTTTTAGGAAATTATCCAAACCGTTTTTTAAATGCTTCTATGCTAACTGATTTCACCACTTTCTCCAGCAAAGAATTCAAGAGTTTAATTACATACTGAGGAAAGAAACCTTTTCTCTTGTTTGTTTTAAATCTGCTACTTAGTAGCTTCATCGTATGCCTCCTAGTCCTAGTAATTTTGGAAAAAATAAACAAGCGATTCACATCTACCCTTTCCACTCCACTCAGTATTTTATAGACCGCTATCATATCTCCCCAGAGCCCTCTCCTTCAAGCTGAAGAGCCCTAGCCACTTTAGCCTTTCCTCATAGGGAAGTCGTCCCATCCCGTTTATCATTTTTGTCGCTCTTTCTATATCTTTTCTAATTCTGCTAATTTCCCTAACTTCCTCCCAGTCCACCTCTTCCTTGATTTTCTGCATTAAACTTGTTTAGCAGGTCAGAGAAATAATCCCCCTCACATTCACCAATCTTAAGTACTACAATGTCAGAGTAAGGAGCACTCCTAAGAATCTGCTCAAGATGAGCTCGGTCCATTTCTTGGACTTAGAGAGCACCCTTCATTGCAGCTTTGAGTAATTCAAAGGCATCATAACATTTTCATCTTTGTTTTCCATTCTTTTCCTGATAATTTCTAGCAATCTATTTGCTTTCTTAGCTGCTGCCATTCACTGAGCTGAGGGTTTCAATGTATCTTCAATGATGACACCCAGCTCTTTCCTAGGCAGTGACTCCTACCGTGGAACCCTGCATCACATAGCTATAGTTCTGGTTCCACTTTCCCACATGCATCACTTTGCACTTGCTCACATTAAACATCATCTGCCATTTTGATACTCAGTCTCACAAGATCCTTTTGCAATTTAAAAACTTGAACACCTTTGTGTCATCAGCAAATTTAATTATCTTACTAGTTATTCTCATCTCTAGATCTTTAATAAATATGTTTAAAAAACAGCGGTCTCAGCAAAGACCCATGGGGACTGGACTCAATTGTGGTCACACTAGAAGTTCCCTGGGTGATGGGGCATATGCATACTCTCCAGGATTCCTTTCCCTCCAGGTGGTCCCCCCCAATGGCATTCTCTACAGATGCAGCTTCCCTGGTTATGGGGGGCAAGGAACAGCTTATGTTGGCTCCGGGGAGATGCCCCTCAATCACCTAATGGGTGACACGACTGACACCAGCCTGAGTGGCTGGGAGGCCTACTGCTGTGATCACTCATTCCAGGACAGGTGGACGCCATCAGAAAGTAAGTGGTTCATAAATCATCTGGAACTGAGAGCTATTCATTTGGTGTTGAAAGTACTAGATACTTTCATGACAAGAAAAGCAGTCAGAGTATTTTCTGACAATGCCACCATGGTAGCTTATGTGAATAGACAGGAAGGTACCAGAAGTGCCCCATTACACCTCTAGACACAGATGATCAGATGGGCGGAGGTTCACTTACAGGAGCTCTCAGCAGTCCATGTGGCAGGAGTTGAGAACATTCAATCCAGCTACTTAAGCAGGCAGACGTTGGATCCAGGGGAGTGGTCCCTGTCCCAGGGAATGTTCAGCCTCATTGTGCAGTGCTGGGGAAGACTGGAAATGGATCTCATGGCCTTGGCCAAGAACGCAAAAGTGGATCGCTTCTATAGTCAAAGAGCCGAACCAGGAAGCACAGGGCTGGACACCCCTGGTTCAACCCTGGCCTACAGAGAAACTACTCTGTGTTCCCATTGTGGGCCATGTTAGACTGGATCATCCACAGAGTTGCGAGCCATCAAGGTCTGGTAATACTGTTAGTTCCAGACTAGCCTCATCTGCCTTGGTATGCGGATCTGGTGCGACTACAA
Source organism: Geotrypetes seraphini (assembly GCF_902459505.1). Lineage (NCBI taxonomy): Eukaryota > Metazoa > Chordata > Amphibia > Gymnophiona > Dermophiidae > Geotrypetes > Geotrypetes seraphini. Next base: position 125,859,702 of record NC_047091.1, read on the forward strand.
AGAGACAGGTGTCTCAAGCAGCTGGTTCATCTGGGATTCCTCAATCGGAGCCCTATTCCCATGGAGAATCCAGAGCGCTTTGACTTTTGGGCATGGCTCTTGAGTGCTCAGCTCTAACTCATAAGGGTTATAACATGCTCTTAGCTTTACCCTTCTCCTCCACTGCCAATTCCAGAGTTCGTTGCTTTCATCTAGCTGCCCCCTATGCCTGGAATAAATTTCTCAAGTTTGTCCATCAAACCCTTTCCCTTGTTTAAAAGCAGACTGAAAATACACCTTTTTGATATCCCCTTCAATCCTTAACCCTACTCCTCTGTCCTCCAACCCAACCAGCTGATTAACCATTCCCCTTAATTGTATCCATGACATCCTATTTGTCTGTCTTGGCTGTTTAGATTGTAAGCACTTTTGAGCAGGGGCTGTTCTCTTCTTTGTGACTCTGTGCAGCACTGCGTGCGTCTGGTAGTGCTATAAAAATAGTAGCTGTAGGTTACGCAGAGGTAGTCGTTACGACTCTCCTTAGAGCAAAGAAACTTTCAACATTTGCGGCTTACGGTAAAACCTGGAAATCTTTCCAGCTCTGGTGCACTAAAGAGCAGGTAGAGCTTTGTCAGGCACCAATTCTGGTGATCTTGGCATCAAGCCGGACTTGATAAAGGCATAGCGGTCACATCTCTCAAAGTATAGGTGGCAGGCCTCGTGCTTTCGGGCTCCTCATCCAGACATCACTCAATTCTTCAAGGGGACTGCTCAGATTGCAACCTCCATTGGGCTGGCCTTTCCCATTATGGAACTTAATGTTGTTCTGAAGGATCTCTCTCAAGCTCCGTACAAGCCTTTGCAACATGCATCCCTTTTGAACCTTACAGTCAATACGGTATTTCTGGTGGCCATTATCATAGCAAGGCAAATCTTGGAATTGCAGGCTCTCTTGCAGAGAACCTTTTCTCAGGTTTACAGAGTCTGGTGTTTCTCTGCAAACAGTTCCTTCCTTTCTTCCGAAGGTGGTCTCAGCTTTTCACATCATTCAAGAGATTCATTTGCCTGCTTTTTACCCTACAGACAAGATTTGGAGATGCTGGATGTGCAAAGAGTCCTGCTTCACTACTTGGAGAGCACCAATGATGCTCATCTATCCAAACATCATTTTATGCTGATCAGCTAATCAAGACGAGGCAGGCCAGCCTCCATGGCTTTAATTGCAGATGGATTCACATGGCAATTTTTTCTTCATATATTGCCTATGGAAAACTGCCACCTATCTCTACTACAGCACATTCGACTAGAAATATTGTTGCTTCCAAGCTGTTTCGCCCAATGAAATCTGTAGAGCATCTACTTGGTCTAGGCTCTATATGTTTACAAGGTTCTACAGAGTGGATATGGTGGCCCAAAAGGATGCTGCATTTGGGTCCTTGGTGCTGCAGGCAGGCTCATCTGTCCCTCCCTAGACGTCTGGCACTGCTTTGGTACATCAGCTTCAGTACAGAATCCTGTCTTTGCAACAGAATTGAAGGTTAGGTTCTTACCTTGGTAATCTTCTTTCTGTTAGAAGACATAGGGTTCTGTACAGCCCGCCCTGTGCAGACTTCTGATTCGCCTGAGTGGCTGGGGGCCCACTCCTGTGATCACTTGCTCCAGGGCAGGTGGATGCCATTGGAAAGCGATGAAAGTATTCCCTGACAGTGCCTTGGACATTGCTGTTGTCTATCATGGAATGACTTCTGTCATTTGGATGAGCGAAACAAACACCCCCCCGCCCCCCAAAAAAAAAAAAATTAAAAAAAAACAAACTACGGGAGTATGAATAGCGCTATTCTTAACCTTCAGGGGAGTTTATTCAATAGTGCTAGTTGCGCATAGCAGGTTGATTCCTAGATACTCCTGAGTTCGTGTTAATTATTGTTTCATCATGACTTACAGAGCAGAACAGAAATGTAGTTTGTCTCTGAAGTTCCCCGTGCCCCTTCATTTCTTTTCTTCTGTTTCAGTGGAGTTCAATTGCCCTGGTACTTACTCAAGAGGGAGCTATTCTCCACTGCTGAAGGGGAGGGGTTGAAAGATATGAGTTCGCGTCTATAGAGCAACAGCTTCAGTATAGAATCTTATGTCTTCTAACAGAAAGATTACCGAGGTTTGAAGCCCAAACTTACCATTGGAGAGAACTTGTGGCTAAGGGAAGTGCTGAAATCCTCCTCAGACACTAAAAACTCAAAAAGGGAGAAAAAAGATTCTGTATTGGGACATGTCATTATTTTTTTCAAACTTTACAAACTACTAGTGACTAAATTATATAGTTTTGCATGTTGAATCTAAAGCTATCTTCAGAAACTGCTTAAAGTGAGTCATGCATCAAATCGCAGTTGAAATATGTAGAAATGAAGTAATATTTATTTAAATATACAAATAGTCTGAACTACATCTGTAACCACATAATTGTCTTTGAAATGTCATTTATGCAGTTAGTTTAATGTTTAACAAAATCCAGCAAAGAGGGCCATATCTTGTTTTCTTCTGTTTTGGCTCATGGGCTCCCTGCCTGACTATCTAATTCCTAATATAAAGTTCTTCCACTCCTGATAGTACACATGACCAGCAGCCTCTGTTGTCATTTTTAAATATCTTTCTATGGACTTGGTTTGTGATGGCCAGTCTGAAACCACCATAGGCTTGCTCAGAAATGCCTTGAACTCTGCTGTTGTCATGGTACAGGAGTCTCAGAGACACTCCAGAGCTCCAGTCAAGTAACTGGGTGAGAGTAGTTACCTCAGTATTGATGGATAGAGTTTCCTGGGTCTCACCCTGTCTCCAAGTTGTTGTCTTATCTTCTTCACCTTTGATCTTCAATATCTTCTCCACTGCTCCTCTTCATTGCACAACATAACTTGCAGAACAGATTTGCTGTAACCATACAAAACTGACCATCTCACTGTAGGCATTACTCTCTTCCTTGCCTCTTCACACTGTTCTTTCAACAGTTGCAGCTGGAAGAGGAGATACCTGTGACCTTATTTTTATATTGAACCAATTTACCATGTAAACCCCAACATAGAAGTCTACAATCGTTCTTAAGTTTTTCAGATTCTTTCCTTTCGGATTATGCTTAGAAATCCATATTCTCATGAACCTTAGAGCTATTATAATAATAATAATAACTTTATTCTTCTATACCGCCACAATCTTGCGACTTCTAGGCGGTTTACAATCAAGCGTGCTGGACATTCAGCGAAATACAATAAGTAGATATTCAGAGGAAATACAGAGATCAGAGACCTCAGGAGGCAATAGTATAGAAATACAATTTGCTGAGCGAAAATGTAATATGTACATTTTAGTAGGTAATGTCCGACAGGACCTGTTGGGGATAAATAGCAATGTAAAGTTACGATAAGATTATATTTATAACAGTGCTGTAAGTTCAGGTGGAATAGGGAGGGGGGAGGGAGAGGGAGAGCGGGTCAATTGTTTAGGTATTTCTGGAACAGTTATGTTTTTAGGCGTTTCCTGAATTCCCCGTATGTAGTGGGCGAAAGCAGTTGGTCTAGGTCTTTGCCCCATAGGATTGCTTGGTGAGAGTGAAGGTGTTCGTGGTGTTTTTTCATTTTGCAGCCTCTAACTGGAGAGAAAATGAGTTTTGGGTGTGTGTTTCTCTTGAGTTTGTTATTAGAAAATGCGAAAAGGTCCGTTATGTACTTGGGGGTCAGGCCGTATAGTACTTTGAAGCAGAGGCAGGCAAATTTAAACCTTACTCGGGCTTCCGTTGGTAGCCAGTGCAGCTGCCGATAGTAGGGTGTCACGTGGTCGAATTTCTTCAGCCCGAAGATAAGTCTGACCGCAGCATTTTGCATTATTTGGAGACGTCTCATATTCTTTTGTGAGATTGCTAGATAGGCGATGTTGCAGTAGTCAAGCTGACTCAGTATGAGGGATTGCACTAGGATTCTGAATGTTGACGTATCGAAGTATGATTTAATGGTTCTGAGTTTCCAGAGAGTAAGGAAACCTTTTCTGAATAGGGAATCCACTTGTTCCTTCATTGTTAGACATTGGTCTAGAATAACACCTAGTATTTTCATGGTGGGCTGAATAGGGTAGTTGAGTTTATTGATGCATAGTGGGGTTTTATTGTCAAGCGGGTGAGGGGAGGCAACGAAGAATTTTATTTTTTCTGGGTTGAGCTTGAGCTTGAAATCTGTCATCCATTGTTCCATCTCATTTTTGGCATCGGATGCCTTGGAAATGGTTTCCGAGATGGAGTTGGCGAATGGGATGATGATCGTAAAGTCATCTGTGTAGCTGAATAGTTTTATTCCTAGTTGGGTTAGTTTCACACCTAATGAGGACATGTAGATATTGAAAAGCAGTGGGGAAAGCGGTGACCCTTATGGCACTCCGGATGAGTGTTATGAGCCGTCTGCTATGTGACACAGGTCCTATTTCCAACAGATCCAGATCCTTAGGCAAGACACCTGTCCTAATGGTAGTTACAATTCTATAGCCATAACTTTGATCTGTACGTAAGTCTTCGATCACTTTATTGCTGAGCTGAGGAAGATAGGGCCAACAGATCGTAGTAAAATCAGGATTTATTTCCAGTTCAGTAGCAAAATTCTACATTTTTTCAAGGACCTGCCCATTTTTTGTTGCTTAATGTCTTGCCTTCTAAAGCAGTCACCAAGTGTCTGGTAGCTCGCCTTTGAGCAGGTTACAGATAATTCACACCAGCTTCCTTTGTAGCTTTTCTTCAACATAATGCATCACTCTTTCCTTTAAACCAATGTTTACAGGAACCACCTTCAATAGCTTGAAGAGTTCTGTCTGCTCCTCTTTCTTTCGGGCATGTACAGCACTGCGTATGCCTTTCAGCACTATATAAGTGATAAGTAGCCAAACAACTTGAGTCTTCCCTTTAGTTGCTTTTACAGGAACAAAATGCCACAAATATGTGCTGCCTCGCCATGCAAACTGTGTAATACCTGGATATATTTAGCCATTCTCTTCTGCCTTTAACATGGTCCTGTTATCATGACCATCAAAGAAAATGCAACCAATGCCATTCTGCAGTTCCTCCTCAAACTGTATATCCTTTTTTTTCATATTTCTCACCCGAGTCTTCTTTACCTTGTTGTGATCAGTCACCAAAGCAGTGTCCAAGTGAGTGATGAGTCCTGCATCAGTCCAGGCAGCAGTAGCAATCTCTGCTGTCTCTCTGTCCAGTATGGTGTCTTAAACTGGCAAGTGATATGTTTATTTTTGGGGTTTTTTTTTTTGTAAATCGTTATTCATTTTACATCTTACAACAAGTGTAACAATTAAATAACAGTTGAAATTGAATATATCACTTGAATCATATTCAACATTAAAACATTAAAATTTTAACCCAATCCCTCCCAACCCAACCATAACCTATGCATTCACAAACCTCATATACAATATTCTTTATTATTATTGATCTAAATATTTAAATGATATGTTGGTTATAACCTCTGTATTATATTTTGGCCTCTTCCTAGCTCTAGAGCAGGGGTGTCCAACCTGCAGCCCCGTGAAGTATTTTGTGAGGCCCCGGTCGAGGGTGATGTAGTGTTTTCCTCTGCTGCTCCCGGGTGTTTACCGTCTTGCTGGCTCCCTCCTCTGTCTTGCTGTCTTTGCGTGTTTGTGCAGCCCCAGAAAAAATTTTCGGCCAATGCGGCCCAGGGAAGCCAAAAGATTGAACATCCCTGCTCTAGAGCAATAGGAGCTTCCTCCATTGGTTCTTCTGCCACGCCATCCAAATCTCCATTTTCCACTAAGCACAGATCTCTCCATATGTACTTCCAATACACTTCCAGGTAAACCTGACTAAACTTAACATGCCAGTGTAAATTCGAAAGTTCTCTGTAATGTCGCTATCTGAATACAGTCTCTTCCCTTGTAAACCGCTTAGAAATGTGTATGGTGGTATATAAAAATAAAAGTTATTATTATTATCATCTTACTCTTCTGTTCTTTTTGCACTATTTATTCTCCATTTTTCTTCATCCTCTTTTCTTTTTGCCTGTTTGTCTTCTGTAATTCTTGCCTTCAGGTCTCAGGGAGATCAACTGGTCCAATATGATGACATTCAACACTCCCAACTTTCTCTCTTTGACTTTTTATAAAGGCTAACTCAATCACAGGACTCTTCTCTCTGCTGCATTCACAAAAGTATGTGTATGCCACTGACACAGGCAGAATTGCATCCCACATCAGTACAACTCTATTTCACAATTGCAGATGTGTGTCGAGCTTCTTTATAAATCTGTCTTTCTCTTCCAGTTTTGCTCTGTCCAGCTTGTTTCCACCTAGATTTCAAATTTGCTTTAATCCTAACACGCTGTTTATAATGGGATCACTGATTTTAGATTTGCTTTATATCACTGAGCAAGTAGTCCAGTTGTTGGGTCATTGACTAGTTCCATCAGTGCTATAATTTTGTTGGTCTTGATCACAGATGTCTCTCAAATACAACCCATATATAATGAGATCCCTGTAGTTCATCTACAAGTAATTCTTTGCCTGAACTCACCAAATGATGTAAATGAGTCCAAACTTGCAGTCATTTTTACTTTTGGACATTTTCAATATTAGATTATTGCTATGACAAAGCTATATTGAAAACCTGTGAATGAGAAAATGAAACTAATGTGTTAGTGTCAGTATGGGTAAATAAGTAAGATAAATTGATAAGTGAGACCAAAAGGCATTAATATGCAATGCAAACACACAAAACCTATTATCAGAGCACTTAAAACAGATTTCAGTAATTTGTGTATTTTTGCATAATTTCCTAGAAATTCACGGTAGGTAAGTGAATAATATATTACACAAAATTTAAGCTATTTGTTGATTTTTTTTTTTCCATATGACACTGTATAATTTTTTCACTAGTACTTTTTAAAATTGACATCTCCAAAACTGGCACACCCTAATTCTATATGCAGTGCATGCAGCAGAAAGCAGGGCCCAGATGGCTATGCCCTACATACTGCAGATTCCAAAGTTGGGGGGGTCTCTTGCTGTTTCTAGGAAACAAAGGCACATTCAAGAGCCACTGGTGTTTCTTAATGATTGAGATGCCCATGTGCTGGTCTAGATCTGAGTTTTCAGGCAGTGGTAACTTTTTTTTTTTTTAGCCCTGGAGGTACACCACTGTGCCATGCCACTTTAGGAAACAAGCACACAGTATTCTGTCATCTTTAGGCCCCTTAGAGCTAGTAGCAAATACAGTTGAATTTTATTACTGATCCTGCCATATTGATTAAACAAGTTTATAACTCAGTTTAAGTGTTTATATGGTACAGCCTTCCTTTCATACAGATATGCAAAAAAGAAAAAAGCCCAGTCTGCCCTTTTATATTGATGGTGTCCTGTTTGCTCTGATAGGAATGGGAGGTTTAGAAGAGTACTTCTGAGATTTATATTCCTAGCACATTTAAAATGGGCCAAAAATTAAAATGAGTTCACAGCTGAGATTAGTAAGATCATGAGTCAGTCACTCCACACAGTGCTTTGGATAGGAATGTGTTTGTTTTCTGAGTTGCTAACCTACAACACAGTATGAAAATTTGCTTCTTATTGACTCAAAACTGTACAGTTTTTGTATTACTTTGCATGTGTTTATTTTTTTTGTTAGATATAATATAAGATTCTCTTACCACATCCATTCCCTCTGACATTATTTTCAAGTTAATTAAATTGAGATTCTTTAAGCATTAGCGTGGGGAAGGTAAGTCTTTATCTTCCATTTAGATATTTAAATAAAATCAAAGTAGAAAAAGACAGAGTATATTTTTAAAAAGCCTGTGTTTCTCAGGTATGAGAGAAGCTGACTATGCAGGTAATAGGGTGGCTCTACAAATGACTTCAAGATGCAACTGCACACTTATATCCTTTTTAGATAGAAACATCCCTAGCTAAATCATTGTTGAAGTATCCAAAGATATTCTGAGGGGAAAAGGGCATTTGATTGCCGTACAATATGCCAGCAGCTCTTAAGAGGTGCTGCAGTTTTATTAAGAATTTTTTTTCAAGAGTGGGTTTAAAATCTTTTTTGTATGATCAAGTATATGAACAGGGCTTCTGGTGTCTTATAGTTGCTAACTATTGTACCTGAGAAACATTTTATTAAATCTTACTGGCCTAAATAAGTTTTAAATTAAGTATTTAGTTTTAAGTCTTAAGGTACTTAAGTGTAGTATTAACTATATGGAAATATGGGGCGGGGGGAGGGATGCATTGGCAAGTGACTCCCTCCTGAATATATCCTCTGTCTTTTAGGTTGAAGTGAAGCGAGCAGAACCTCGAGATAGCAAAAGCCAAACTCCAGGCCAGCAAGGAGCCAGCCAGTGGGGAGGCAGGGCCATGCCAAATGCCAATGGTTGGCCAGGGCAGCCTGCTCCGCCTTGGCAACCAGGATTTGGCCCACAGGGTAATGTTTTTACTGCAATCTGAATATTACTTTATATGGACAGAGCCTGTATTAATCTTTCAAGCCACTGAAGAACTTTCTTTAAACATAAGATTATAAAGGCATTCTATTTTATTGTGAAGCAGTCCAGAATTGCTGTTTCCTCTCTAGCCCTTAAGGCTTTGTTCCCCACTGCATCTGTTGCTGAGCTAACTGGTCGTCTTTCCTGCAAATTCCACTGCTTGGTTCTGCAGCTGGGACTAGGTCATGGGGAACTGGAGACAACAAGCAGATGCTTCTGAAGGGTGAACCCAAACTTTTTGTGTGGCTTTTTTTTTTTCATTTCCATCCTTTGATTAGACCTTTGTCCAGAAGACAAACTTGAGCTGACAGCGGTTAGTTTTTCTCTTAACAGTTCCATAAATTGTTCTTTCTTTTTAGGAATGTGGATGCCAGCAGCACAGCCCATCGGTAAGTACTATAGGACCCTGGGAAAGCCTTAAATGAACATGGTGTCTTCATTTATCATAGTTCCAGTGTGTGAGTTTTGGGTTGTTTTTGTTTTGTTGTTTTTTTGAGGGGCGGGGGGTTATTTACACTTAATCATTTAAATTATTATTACAAACAACTCACCAAAGTCTACACCAGTGAATTGCAAACTGTGTGCCACGGTGAGATTCCAGGTGTGCCGCCAAGGATCAAGTCACTTTCGGTGTTGGCTCCTCTCCGCCCCCACATGAACCTCATCTCATTTTCCATGATCTCAGGGCCATGTCTGGAGGGCCTCCAAGCATGTGCAGATGATGTGATGATGTTGTGTGCAACGTTATCATGTCTACGTCTGAGCATGCTTGGAGGCCTTCCAGACATGGCCCTGAGATCAGGGAAAATGAGACAAAATTCGCATGGGGTGGAGTGAGGGGCAGTGTTGTGGGTGTGCCACAGAAAACATTTGTTCCTTAGTATGCCAGAGCAAAAAAAAAAGTTTGCAGGACACTGGTCTACACAAACAAGAAAAATGAATGACCATTGAGGTTTTCCTTTGTTGTGTTTGACCAAATTTAAGAGACTGGGCAGAAGGGAAAAATCTCTACTTAAGTACTGCATATACTCGAATATAAAGACGAGGTACCCTTTTTTCCCCAAAAAGGAGGAAAAAAAAGTTGGCTTGAGTATAAGGGGGGGGGGGAGTGTTTCATATTCATGTGCCCTGCCAGGATCTGCACTCAGCTCCCATCACTCCATGCTAGGCTCTGCACTAGAGACTGACATGGGGACAAATTTTTCCCCATTACCGCAGGAACTCAATTTTCTCGTCCCCTCCCCATGAGTTTTGTCACTGTCCCTGTCTCTGCCCCATTCCTGTAAGCTCTGCCTTAACCGCACAAGCCTCAAACACTTATGATTTTAAATTGTTTGAGGCTTGTGCAGATGAGGCCAGAACTTGCAGGGACAAGAAAAGACTTGCCGGGATGGGAAAATGAGTTCCCACGGGCACATGGGAAAAAATATCCCCACATCATTCTCTACTCTGCACCCAACCCCCCTCACTCTCTGCCCTGCCAAACTCTCCATCCTGTCCCCCCTCCCTCCTTCCCTGCTAGGTTCTGCACCCTGTCCCACCTCCCTGCCCTGTACCCTGTTCCCCCTCTCTCCCACCTCCCTGCTCTGTACCTTGTCCCCCCTCTCTCCCGATGTCCTGCAGGCCTCCTCTGAGCCTGCTGTATGACCTGGTGGTCCAGTGGTAGGCCGGGACTGGAGGGATCCCTCCTGTCCCAGCCAACTCTTGATAAATTTTTATGTCCCTCCCGCCTCCCCCATGTACCTTTTTGAATTCCTTGTGGTGTACCAGGCAGGAGCGAGCTTTCTGCACTCCTGCCTCATGCAGAGTCCCTCCCTGAATGGCTGCCTTGAGTTCTCGCAGCCCAGTGGTGTACCAGGCATGAGCAAACTTTTTGCACTCCTGCCCGGCCCTGACCCACTCCCTAAATGGCTGCTGCCAGTTCTCACAAGTCCAACTGGTGGCAGCCATTCAGCGAGCGGCTCTGCGCCGGGCAGGAGCACCAAAAGCTCACTACTGCCTGGTACACTGCTAGACTGCAAGAACTTGCGGCAGCCATTCAGAGGGGCTCAGTGTGGGGAAGGAGCACGGAAAGCTCACTCTTGTCTAGTACACCAGGAATTCAAAAAGGTATGCGGGGGGAGGTGGGAGGGAGGTAAAAAAATTGTCAGTTGGCCAAGACAGGAGACTGGAGGGATCCCTCCTGTCCCGGCCCACCAGGTCATATGGCAGGCCGGCAAAGGCCTGCAACAAGTTCGGGAGGGGGGGCGAGTGAGTGCTGATTTGAATATAAGACTAGACACCCCCCCCCCCCCCCATTTTTGGGCCCAAAAATCTCATATTCGAGCATATATGGTATATAATAACCAAACATTTTTCCCTGGTGTCTAAGATAAAAGTAAAGGGAGAGGCCGAGGATCTTTCTTCAAAGCATCAATTTGAATCATAAATAGCTTCGAATACATTTCCAGCAATTTTATTTTTAGATTACAGGTGGCAGTTCTAACAGGGCCTCAGTTTTGTACTGTTCTGTACCCCTACACTGGCTAGAATCTATGAACCTGATCTGCACTGAGTATGTAAGCTAATTATTTTATTATTGAATGTCTTTAGGTGGGTTTGGACCACCTGCAGGCCGAGGACCACCACCCCCACCCCCACCACAATTTACTTCCTACCTAGTTTCAACGCCACCAGGTGGATTTGCTCCACCACAAGGCTTTCCTCAGGGCTACGGCACCCCTCCACCATTCAGTAAGTGCCCTTAACAGCAGAGGACCTCTCTGCTCTGTATGTTTGTTCTTAAGATGTGCATAGTTTTTTAGTAAATCGGGGGGTAATTTCTGCCTGATTTTTAATGAAGTGGTTTTCTGCTGAGTTTTGTTTATCCCAGGACAAGCAGGCAGCATATTCTCACTGATGGGTGATGTCACCGACGGAGCCCCAGCACAGACACTTGAAAAGTGAATCGCAATTTCAAGTTTTATAAAGTTCACGATCAGTCCGCACCGTGCATAAGCGAGTGTCTTCCTGCCCGACGTAGGCGTACGGTCCCTCAGTTTCTTAGTTTCCGTGGAGCTAAGAAGACGCGGTCAATGGCTGTTGAAATTTTTTTGCCTTCCCGCTCTTGTGTTTCTGACTTTTTCAGTCAGTTTCGTGTTTCTTTATTCTTTGTCTTTTTACCTCTGTTGGGGGGAGGAAAAAAATATTTTTTCCGTTTCGTGTGTTTGGCCCGGTGGGACCTATTGTACCACCTTGGTCTCCAACTTCGATTTGGCTGAGGCGGTCTTTCCGTCAATGTCACGCCTGCAGACAGGATTTTAAAAGTGTGGTCACTGTGCTCGGCCCATATCTGTGACTGACCCACATCGCTAGTGTCTCCAGTGTTTGGGACCGGAGCACCACCCAGAAACTTGTACTCAGTGTTTTTCTCTTCAGAAGAGGACTTTGAAAACTGCCGCCTTCAACAGAAGTTATTGTTCGGTGTCACTATGGAGAAGGAGCTGACATCACTACTGACACCAGCAGCACCAACCAAGACGACACTGTGTATATCGACACCGGCGGAAACATCTCCGATGGCGCAACCTTCTGTAGATAAGCCAGCTAAGAAGCCTTCACTTACCCTATCTGGGACTCGGGTCAAAGTAGCATTGAGTTGAGTCATGCCGACCTCGAAAAAGTCCCATAAGTGCCAGGACCCAATTTCGGTGAATGCCTTGACATCAGCATCCTTATCGCTGGACCAGAGTATAGCACCAGTGGTACCGGCTAAGAAGCAAATGGTGCCGGTGCTCTCCCTAAAGCAAAAGATTGACAATTTGCTTCAGGAGGAATTGGGTGAGCATTTTCAGATGCTGGTGCTGACTCAAATTATGGCCACTTCGACACCGACTGTCCAAGCTAGGTCGACACCAGCTCTCCAGGTGACAGTTCAGTCTGAGCCTATAGCAATGCCGACCAAACCTCACATTGATGCTCCACCTGTGTTGGGACCATTGACTGGGAGTCAATTGATCTCACTCTACGGCACCAGTCGTCTTCGACTCAAACATCTAGAGAGGCAACCGGGTTCAGTCCCGGAAGGCCTCTCATAAGATGAAGCATATTGAGTCTTCGGCACAGTCCTCATTCTATTCAGGATTCAGACTTATTGGAAAACTCGGAGCAAGAACAACTCTTGTCTGATGATGAGGATTCTGATAGTTCAGATTTAGCTCAGCATCAACCTGCTGCTTTTTCTGAAAGGCCCTCTTTTTCAAGGTTTCTCCGGCAAATGTCTGAGGACCTTTCCATTTCATTGGAGGCGGACTCCAAGTATAGTAAACAGTTCTTGGAGGCTCTAGACTGTGACCAACCACCAAAAGAACTACTAAAGCTTCCTCTTCATGATATTTTGCTTGAGATTTTCTACAAAAATCTGGTAACTCCGCTTTCTGTTCTTGTGGCTCCTAGAAAGCTTGACTCATTATATAGAGTGGTTCCTATTCCTGGGTTTGATAAACCTCAGCTTTTTCATGAGTCTCTTCTGGTAGAATTAACCTTAAAAAGACTGCAGGGGCTAGTGTCTATGCGTCTGTACCACCGGGCAGAGAAGGTAAAGCAATGGACAAATTTGGTAAACGCCGTTACCAAAATGCAATGTTGGCGAACCGAGCTGGAAACTATAATTTCCATTTTTTCTTCTACCTTAAAACATCTGGTTAAGCAGTTTTTCAAAAATATATTATTCCTTCACATAAAACTCAAATTTTTCAAAATCTTATGGCTACAGTTTTGCAATTGAGGAAGTATATGGTTCATTCTACCTATGATACATTCAAGCTTACCTATGAGATGCCTTACCTGGCTTCGTGTCTCCGAGTTTGATGTCAACCACCAAGATCGTTTGGCTAACGGTCTGTGTCTTGAAGATAAACTTTTTGGACCATCCATGGACACTGCTACTCAAAAATTGTCTGCCCATGAAACCAGGTGGGACTTTGCTCAAACCACCTTCTAGAGCTTTCCAGCCTGCTTCATCGTATCGATACAGATATACTGCTAAACCTGCTCCTCTTCAATCTAGGAAGCAAAAGCAGCAACCACATCAACCTAAACAGAGGCTGCTCAACAAAAACCTACACAGCCTTTTTGACGTGTTCCTCAAGGGCATAGCCAATGTTCCCATTCTCAAATCTCTACCTCAGATGATCGGAGGACAACTTCAATATTACATCAACCGGTAGGAGCTCATCACTACAGATCTTTGGGTTCTAGATATCTTTCGTCAGGGGTATGCTCTCCACTTTCATACCTTTCCTCCAGATCATTCTCCAAGAGAATCTATTTCGGACCCTGCACAGTCTACTCTTCTCATTCAGGAGATTCAATCTATCCTTCTTCTAAATGCCATCGAAGAAGTTCCTCTTTCTCAGCAGAATCAGGGATTCTACTTCCAATATTTCTTAATTCTGAAGAAGATGGGAGGTATATGACCCATTCTGGATCTCGGAGAGCTCAACAAATTTCTAGTCAAAGAGAAATTTTGGATGCTCTCCCTTGCCCTTCTTTATCCGCTTCTGGATCAGAATGATTGGCTATGCTCTCTGGATCGCAAGGAAGCCTACACACATATACCAATTTATCAGGCTTATCGCAAATACCTTCGTTTTCAAGTAAATGGATGTCATTATCAGTACAAGGTTCTTCCTTTTGGCCTGGAATCTTCAACCATGGTTTTTACAAAGTGCCTGATTGTTTTGGTCGCATATCTCCGATCCCACAGTCTTCAAGTCTTTCCTTATCTGGACGACTGGCTGATCAAAGCTGTTTCATCGCAGAAAGTGGTTCTAGCAACATCTAAGACCATTTCATTCCTACAAGCTTTGGGATTCGAAATCAATTTCCCAAAGTCTTACCTAGTTCCGACTTTACGTCTCCAATTCATTGGGGTTATCCTCGATACTACTCTCCTGAGAGCATTTCTCCCTCCAAATCACCTGGACACTCTTTTCATCCTCTGTCAACAGATGTTGACGATACACACCATCTCAGTGAGACACATGATGGTTCTCCTAGGCCAGTGATTCCCAACCCTGTCCTGGAGGAACACCAGGCCAATCGGGTTTTCAGGCTAGCCCTAATGAATATGCATGAGAGAGATTTGCATATGATGGAAGTGATAGGCATGCAAATTTGCTTCATGCATATTCATTAGGGCTAGCCTGAAAACCCAATTGGCCTGGTGTTCCTCCAGGACAGGGTTGGGAACCACTGTCCTAGGCCACATGGCTTCCACAGTTCATGTAAACACCACTGGCAAGGCTGCATCTTCGTATTCCTCATTGCACCCTTGCTTCTCAGTGGTCTCAAATGACAGATCATTTATCACAACATATATACTACTATTAATTATTTCTATAGTGCTACCAGACGCATGCAGCACTGTACAGAGTCACAAAGAGTAAGAAAACAGTCCCTGCTTGAAAGAGCTTACAATCTAAACAGGCAAGACAGACAAACAGGATGTCATGGATACAGTTAAGGGGAACGGATAATCAGCTGGCTGGGTTGGAGAGCAGAGGAGTAGGGTTAAGGATTGAAAGTTATATCAAAAAGGTGGGCTTTCGGTCTGCTTTTAAACAAGGGAATAGGCTTGACGGACAAACTCGGGTAATTTATTCCAAGCATAGGGGGCAGCTAGATGAAAGGAACAAAGTCTGGAATTGGCAGTAGAGGAGAAGGGTAACTGTACTTTATCCCAGGACAAGCTGGCAGCACACTCTCACATGTGGGAACTCCATAGCTTACAAGAATGGGATGGAGGGAGAGTTGGCCATTAGGGAAATACATTTTTCAATATTGCTTGGCCGAAGTGACCAATCCCGTCTGGAATAAGATTCCAGACAATAGTGTGACATGAATGTATGAACTGAGGACCAAATAGCAGCTTTACAGATTTCATCAATAGGAGTGGAGTGTACAAAAGCAACTGAAGCTGCCATAGCTCGGACTGTATGAGCTGTGACTCGACGCTCCAGTTGGAGCCCAGCCTGAGCATAACAGAAGGCTATATCAGCCACCAATCATGTAGAAGTCATTCTCTTGGATACAGGATGTCACAACTTGTTAGGATCAAAGGAGACAAAAAGTTGAGGGGAAGTTCTACATGGCTGAGTTCTCTGCAAGTAGTAAGCTAACGCTGTTTGCAGTCTAGAGTGTGAAGAGCCGTCTCACCAGGATGAGAATGAGGCTTAGGGAAAAACACTGGAAGTTCAATAGATTGATTGTCACATTATCTCTTCAACAGTCGCTTTAATGGTGGATGACCTCTTCCAATCTATCCAGAGGTCTACTTTTTCATTTGCCCCTCCACCAGAAGGTGATAATGACGGACACATCTCTTTATGCTTGGGGGCACACCTGGATGGCCTTCAAACTCAAGGTCATTGGTCTGCCAGGGAGCGCAGATTTCACATCAGTTTCAACACCTCTTGAGTCCTCAAGTCCTCCTCCTTCAAATAGCAACATAAACAAACAAGGAGGAACGGGCTCTCTCCTGTTATGTCAGGAAGCCCAGAAAATCTGGCTTTGGGTGACAGCTCGCAATCTTTTCTTAAAGGCTGTTTACATTCAGGGGGAGAAGAATTCCCTAGCAGACAACCTCAGCAGAATTCTTCAACCTCACGAATGGACTTTCAACTCTGTAGCTCTTTATCCACTCTTTGCTCAGTGGGGCACTCCAGCTCCCCATAATCACAAGCTGCCCCAATTCTGTTCCAGACTATACTCTCCTCACCATCTGGAAGCAGATGTATTTCTTCTGAACTGGACGAACATGTTTCTTTACACATTTCCACCCACTCCTCTCATTTTAAAGACTCTATTCAAACTCAAATGAGAATCAGCCACCATGATTCTTATTGCTCCTCAGTGGTCCAAGCAGCATTGGTTCTCCCTTTTACTTCAATTCAGCTCCAGGAAGCCAATTCCTCTGCCAATCTTTCCTACTCGGCTTACTCAGAATCAAGGATCTCTTCTACATCCCAACCTGCAATCGTTAACACCTGACAGCTTGGTTTCTCTCGGGCTAAATCCATGAGAGTTACATCTTTCCAGCCTGTCCGCAATATTATTGACGCCTCCGGGAAACCAGCCACATAACAATGTTATCAACAAAAGTAGACTAGGTTTTCTTCCTGGTGTCTTCTTCACCATCATTACGATCCAACTTCCTTGTCAGTGGAACTGGTGTTAGATTATCTACTTCATCTATCTGACTCTGGACTCATCTATTAGAGTCCCTCTCAGTGCTATGACAGCTTTTCACTTGTCAGTTGAGGGAAAACCTCTTACTGCTCATCCATTGGTCTCCAAGTTCATGAAGGGACTTTTCAATGTGAAACCATCTCTC
This sequence comes from Geotrypetes seraphini, assembly GCF_902459505.1. Lineage (NCBI taxonomy): Eukaryota > Metazoa > Chordata > Amphibia > Gymnophiona > Dermophiidae > Geotrypetes > Geotrypetes seraphini. The sequence continues at coordinate 125,876,586 of NC_047091.1, forward strand.
AAACCTCCACCTGTAGTCTGGGACCTTAATGTGGTTCTTTCCAGGTTGATGAAGCCTCCTTTTGAACCAATGGCCACAGCTCATCTCAAGTTTCGCGCTCACTTCTGCTAGAAGATTTACAAGCCTTTGTGGTAGATCCACCCTTTACAGTTTTTCACCATGATACAGTGGTTCTACGCACACATACTAAGTTTCTTCTGAAAGTTGTGACGGAGTTTCATTTAAATCAGTCAATTGTTCTTCCAGTTTTTTTTTCTCTAAGCCCTCATTCTCATTCAGGAGAAACGGCACTCTATACTCTGGACTGTAAGCATACTTTGGTCTATTTTATCGATAGGACAAAGCCACATAGAACATCTCTTCAACTTTTCGTCTCATTTGATCCTAATAATTTGGGGCATCTTATTTCTAAGAGAACGATTTCCAACTTGCTGGCTGCCTGTATGTCGTTCTGCTATGCTCAGACTGGACTGCACCTGGAGAGTTGTGTCACAGCCCACAAAATTAGAGCTATGGCAGCTTCTGTAGCTTTCCTCAGATTTACTTCAATTGAGGAAATCTGTAAAGCTGCCACCTGGTCCTCATTTCATACCTTCACTTCTCACTATTGTCTTTCTCCAGACGGGATGGGCACTTCGGCCAATCTGTATTACAAAATTAATTTTCCTAAAGGCCAACTTTCCCGCCATCCCATTCTAGTTAGCTTGGTGGTCACCCATTAGTGAAAATATGCTGCCTGCTTGTCCTGGGATAAAGCACAGTTACTTACCGTAACAGGTGTTATCCAGGGACAGCAGGCGGATATTCTTACAACCCTCCCACCTCCCCTGGTTGGCTTCTTAGCTGGCTTATCTTAACTGAAGGACCGCACGCCTATGTCGGCCGGGAAGGCGCTCACCCATGTGCGGTGAACTTTCTAAAATTGAAGTTGCGATTCACTTTTCAAGTTCCGTGCCGGGGCTCCGTTGGTGACGTCATCCATCAGTGAGAATATCTGCCTGCTGTCCCTGGATAACACCTGTTATCCCAAGACAAGCAGGCAGGTATTCTCACATATGGGTGACGTCATCCGACGGAGCCCCGATGTGGACGCCTCACAAGCAGACTTGCTTGAAGAAACTAGAAGTAACTGTTTTGCTGCTATTGTTCTGCAGTTTTTTTGTGTGGTCTGGTTCTGTGTTCTGCAGCCATTGCTCTTATGGGCCTTGTATGTCCTACCTTCTGTTCTTCATTCTGGAGTCTGCCTATAGATAATTGTATTTCTTGTACAATCCTGCTCTATTCCTGGACAATGGGTTATGCCTCTATAGTCGCTAGATAGCTTGTAGATGGCATCATTTACATAATGCTTTCAGTCCCTCCTCTCCTACCTCAGTACTGCCACCAGGACTACAGTTGCATTCCTAGAAGTTAGACAGTAGGAGCTTGTCTCTTCTGCTTGTGTTTATTTTTCTTTAAACTCAGTCTTCTTTATCGTCCCTTCAAACTGGCACAGACGGATGGGTTTACGCACCTCTGCCAGCAGATGGAAGCTGAGAATACACTGAATTCTTACAGTACAAGTTTGCTGTGCAGTCCCTCAATGAGTCAGTCTGTTCTCTGTCTCCACCAGGTGACTGTGAAGTCTTCTAAATTTAGGTCTTGGCAGGATCTGTTGAAAAGGTTAGGTAGTGGTCTTTTTTTATCTACCCCTGTTTCTGGTTGGAATGAGCTGGGGCCCTGCGGAATCATTACCACCTCAGGGGGGGGGTGTTACGGTTGGTAGAGTCCCTCCCCCCCATTTCCCCCACCTCCCCTTGTTTTCTTTAGAATAGCCTCAACTGTATGCCTTGCCATGGTCAGGCGAAGACTACAGTTTTGAGTGCCTGTGGGGTCTGCTCCTTTTTACTTTAAAAAAAGAAAACAAATACAGTCAAGAGGCAGTGCTTTATTCTCTGTGCAGGTTCCAATCTGCTGCTGGTTTCATTTCACCTGCCTCGAGGTTAATATGCACAATTCTAATAAACAGAAGTGTGCAGTGTGTATCCACCGAGGGCTTAATGTGGCCGGCCTTAGTTGTGTTTGCTTGCGGCCAAAAGGAGAACCCTCACCAGCTTTGGAGCCAGCCGGCTCAAGGGTTTCCTCAACAGTTGCAGTGGGTACATGGGAAGTGGGGAGGCCCATGGTTTCCTCGCCACTGACAATGCTGGGGTTTCCCCAGCCATTGAGGGGGAAGACTGGGCTTTCCTTTCCACCGAAGGTACTGGGGATTCCTTTACCACGCCTTTTCTTTTTTCGGGCCTCTTCAGTACACCTGGCCTCGGGATTGCCTTTTTTGGCGGGCTTTTCTTTGGCAGGAAACTCCACCAGTTTTGCTAAGTCTTTTCAGGAGCTCCTGCCTAGATTGGAGAAGCAAGAACAAGTCTTGCAGGCCTCTTCCTCTGCTGGGGAGTGTGCTTCTGTCCCATCTGTGGGTTTTTCCCTGGATTTTGTTCTCACCATGTACAAGATGCATTGCATGCACGCAGCTGGTGGCCCTGTCCTCTCTTCAGTGACTTTGTCCTTATCCGGGGAATGGTCTTCGTCGGTGCCTGCACCCTCTCCACCTTCCCCCCCCCTAAGCAGTTGTGTGTTTCGTGGGAGGACGATGAGTTTCAGGATGATGATTTGTCTCCTGATGAGGATCTGGGTCTCTCTGGGGATCTGCATGGCCCTCCGGGGAGGGGGGTATGTGTGGAAGATGTGGATGGCTGGCTGAGCCACCTGTAGAGGAGGATTTGTCTGTGTTGCAAATTTTTCACCAGGAAGAGCTCCAAGAGCTTATTCTTCAGGTGTCCTCTGTCTTGCATTTTGAGGAGGACACCAAAGAGGTTCCACGGGTGGTGGATTCTCTTAAGGGGATTCGGACAGCTTCCCATTCCTTTCTCATGCATCAGGATCTCATGGATATTGTGCATGTTCAGTGGAAGACTCTGGATGCCCCTTTTCAACTGACGTGGTCCATGTCTTGACTTTTTCCTATTCCGGAGCCTGATAAGGATGCTTTTCGGTCTTGATGCTGTGGTTTTGGCCATTGCCAAGAGACATACTATTCTGGTGAAGGGAGGTTCAGCCCAGACGGACCCCCAGGACCAGAGGATGGAGTCCCTTAAGCAGAGTTTTGATATGGTGGCTCTGGCGGTCCAGGCCGCGATTTCTGGTGATCTGGTGGCCAGGGCCTGTTTCCGTTGTACCAAGCATGTATTGGATTGGGAGTCTAATGACTGGTCGCTGGTAGATCAGGAGGTTGCTAAAATTAAGCTGGGCTCTTCTTATCTTTCAGATGCCAAGTATTACTTGTTGGGTGCTTCTGCTAAGTCTGTGGCCTTGGGGTGGCGATTAGACATTTCTTATGGCTTCGTGGTTGATCGTCAGACATGACCTCCAAATACAAGCTTAGTAAGTTTCCTTTTACGGGTTCTTTTCTCTTTGGGGAGGAATTAGACAAGTTGGTTCAAAATTTTGCAGACTCCAAGGTGGCCCGTTTACCAGAAGACAGACCTTGCCAGTCAGATAGAGGGGGTCTGGGTCGAAGTGGTCTTCGAGAGTTTCACAAGTATAGACCTGATCAGGAGGCTGGGACTCCTCCCGCTCCTCTGCCACTAAACTTGCACAATGACAGTGTTTGGGTCCTTCCCCCGGTTCAGGTGGGTTCCCACTTATGAGAGTTTTACCAGGGGTGGGCCAAGATCACGACGGATCAGTGGGTTCTGTAGGTGATTCAAGACAGATATGTTCTCAAGTTCGACTGGCCCTTGCCAGATCTTTTTCTCTCTTCCCTTGTCAAGCCTCTTGGAAGACGCAGACATTTTGTCAGACTTTTCAGAGGTTGCTAGAGCTCAAGGCAGTTGCTAAGTGGCTGACCTTGTTCAAAGTCTCTTATTTGACACTATCCAGTTGCTAAGTGCCTGCCCTTGTTCACTGCTTCTTATAGGACACCATCCAGTTGCTAAGTGCTTTCAATGTTAAGGGACGAGTGCAATATTCAAGCCCTCTCCTTTACCTTTATGCTAGTTCCATCCCGGTATGCTAAGTCTGTCTAGTCCTCTCACTACATAGTTGTCTAGATCCTCTTCTTGTTTAGATGCCAACCCAAAAGCTCACCAAAGATCTCACCAACCTCTCACCATGAAGCCATCCTCGCGGTTCTTTCTCCTACTCTGCTTTTCCCTCAACACCACCCTCTGCGTAATATCTCCCTCTCCCGATCTTCTCAATTCCGCGAATACCAATAATATCTGCCCTGGTCTCAAAATCCCCACGCTGATTCGCACTAGACCACATCCTACCAAAAAAAAACCCCGAAGAATCAACCATGCTTCTTTAAAGTTTGTTTCCCCTGCCAATCTCCCCAACCTTGCCTCTGACTCGCTCACCCCAGTCCCAACACTTTACTGCAATGCAAGATCCGCTTGCAACAAGATTCAAATTCTGAAGGACCTACTCGAGGATTCTGACCCTGGTTTCCTATGCATCACGGAATCATGGATTAAAAAAGATGACCTATTTACACAAAATGAACTCTGCTCCCATGGCTACCAAGGTCTCTTCTCATCCAGATCTAACCGTAAATGAGGTGGCCTGGCAATTCTCTACAAATCCTTTTTTCGATGTTCAGCTCCTCGAAAGGGGTAGCCACACCTCACTAGAATGTCAACGATGAACTTCACCCTCACCCATTGGGCATCATGCTCCTATACCGCCTACCTACCCCTTGGAACAATTCCTCCGAACTCGTCCTTGAGACCATAACAAACGCCTTCCTCAAGTTCCAAAGATTACTGATCATTGGAGATATCAATCTCCACCTAGACAACATCACCAGCAAGGATACGATTGAAATTATTAGCTTCCTCATCTCCCTTGGCCTCCCCCCCCCGCACCATCCCCATGAAAAGGGGCACACACTAGACCTCATTAGCTTCCTCGATCTTACCGCTCACAAGACGTCAGTTGACAACACTCGCTGGGAACATGTCCCCTGGTCTGACCACTTCCTAGGGGCTTTCTGTCTCCCCATCTTTATGTCGCACCTTGGGGCTCCACCCCGCACTTCCAACCCCATTACCTTCCGCAAAAAAATCACAAGTGATCTGTTCTGGTCTAAATTTCTCAATCTATTCTCATCTGCCCCTAAGCCTACAGATTCAGGTACTAACTGGCATAACTGGGTCGCTCTCTCCGAATCCACCTACCTTTCCCTCGCCCCTCTCTCCACTAAATCCATCTCCTACCCCTGCAAGGCCCCTTGGTACCTCCCATATCACAGAGAGCTAAAACAGAAGTGTCGAGCTCTGGAGCACATATGGAAAAAATCAAAATGTCCCATAGACAGACAGACCTGGAGAGTCAATATCAAGCTGTACAATACAGCGCTAAAAAAAGCAAGAAAGAACTTCTATGGTGACAAAATCTCCAGGTCCAACAATCTGAGCAGTACACTATTCAACATCTGGAGCTCCCTAACCTCCAAAAGAGACTCCACCGTGCTCTCCTCCTCTCCCTCAGCCGACGTTCTAGAAAAATTCTTCAATGATAAGGTTTCTACCTTGAGATGCTCCTTCAGTCTCCTACAACTCCCTGGTGCCCACCGATTCCATTCCCACCCTAACGGTCTCCAACCGTATCCCATCTGACAGATCCTGGACTACCTTTGAGCGCGTATCTGAATCCCTGGTCCTCAATCTCTGCCTCAAACTGAAATCCTGTAACTGTTCCTTGGACCCATTCCCCTCCTACCTATATGAGAACATTCCCGCACAGGCCATCTCTTCTATCACCAATCTCATAAACTCCGCCCTTCAGTCGGGCCATTTCTCCCCAGAAATGGGTCATATTGCCTTGACCCCACTACTGAAAAAATCTGACCTTGACCCTTCCATACCATCCAGCTATCGCCCAATTGCAAATATCCCTCTCCTAACCTAGAGTCCATCATTTCTACCCAACTCTCATCATACTTAGAGAGATTCTCTATTCTTCTACCCTATCAATATGGCTTTCGTCCCAACTTCAGCACCGAATCCCTACTATCCTCCCTGATGTCAAGGGTTCAACAACTTCACTCTCGAAACAAGTTCGCTGTCCTCCTACAATTTGACCTTTCCGCTGCTTTCGACGTCCACCATGATATTCTTGTTTACCAACTCTCTGAGATAGGCATCAACTCCACAGGCCTAGACTGGTTCTCTAAAGTCCTACGTTCTCATTCTTATATTGTCATGAATGGCACCTCATCCTCCCCCTGGAAACTGAATTGTGGAGTCCCACAAGGCTCTCCCCTATCTCCTATCCTTTTCAATATCTATATGTCCTCCCTAAAACTCCTCCACCTATCCCCCCTAGAAACAATTTACACTTATGCCGATGACATCCTCGTCCTCCTCGAGACCGATTCGAACCTCACCAACCTGTCTAAGAACATATCCTCTTGTATAATGAACCTACAATCCTGGGCCCTCACTGTGCAAATGAAATTGAATGAGTCCAAAACAAGACTACTTTGGCTCGGCCCAAAACTAGACCACCTACCCACCTCCATCCCACTTCCCTCTGGCTCCTCTCTGCAGCTTGAGTTCACGAGCAATGTCTTGGGCATCATCATTGGTTCCACATTGTCCTTCAATGACCACCTCCAATCCTTGGTTAAAAAAAAAAAAAAGCTTTTTCAGCCTTCACATGCTGAAGAAAGTTAGATCCTGCTTCCATCAAAAACATTTTATCCTCCTTGTCCAATCCATCATCCTTTCCAGATTGGACTATTGCAACTCTATCTACTTAAGCCTAACTAAGAAAAACCTCCACAGACTTCAGCGGATTCAGAATGCCGCGGCCAAGCTCATCTTTGCTAAAAATAAATTTGACCATGTCTCCCCGCTCCTGGCCAAACTTCATTGGCTTCCAATAATCGCCAGGGTCCACTATAAATGCGCCTGTTTAGCTTTCAAAATCCTACACGGTATCCTCCCTCCCTTTATCCCTCTTTCTTGGAATTCCTCAAACCCTAATACCACCAGACCCTCCCACAAATTAAAACTATCCTTCTCCTCACTAAAAGGCATTTCCCACACAGGAAATCACTGAGCTCTGGAACAACCTTACCTCCCCTCTTCGGAACTTGAGCTCTCTCCAAGTTTTCCGCAAACATCTGAAAACCTGGCTTTTCTCAAAAATGTAAGCCTCTCTCCAACTTAGGTATCAAAAACTCTTATATCTGGCATCCCAAGTCCTCTAAATATTCTTCACACTTCTACCTCTAATCCTTTGTTGTAGTTCCTTCCTATTTCATCTACTGTAAACCGCGCTGAGCTCTACGAACGTGGAGATGATGCAGTATACAAACCTAAGGATTAGATTAGATTAGATTTCTGTACCTCCTTCAGAGATTCACACTGGGAGGTATTTCATTTACTTTGTGGTGCCCAAGAAAGAGGGGTCTTTTCAGCCAATTCTAGATCTGAAAGGTATGATGAACAGGGCGCTCTGGGTCCCTTCTTTTCACTTGAAGACCCTGAAGTCTGTGATCTTAGCAGTACAGCCCATGGAATTTCTGACTTCTCTCGACCTGACTGAGGCCTATCTTCATATTCCCATTCGGGACTCCCATCAGTGATTCCTTTGCTTTGTGATTTTGGGACAGCACTATCAATTCTTTGCGCTTCTGTTCGATCTAGCCATGGCCCGCAAACTTTCACCAAGGCTATGGTAGTGGTGGTTGCAGCCTTGCCACAAGGAGGGCATCTTGGTTCATCCTTATCTGAACGACTGGTTGATTTGTGTAAAGTTTTTTCAGGAGAGCTCCCGAGTCACAGCCTGGGTCGTGGAGTTGCTGTAATTTTTGGCCTGGGTGGTCAACCTTTCCAAGAGTCGTTTGACTGTCTCAACACCTGGAGTATCTCAGAGTTCTCTTTAACACTTCTCTGGGGAGGATGTTCCTTCCCAAGGCCCGAGTGCAGTAGTTTCAGTTGCAAATTTGCTCCCTGATGGGTTCTCGTGGTCCCCAGGCGCACAAGTTTCTTCAGGTCTTGGGGTCGGTGGCAGCTTCCTTGGAGGTAGTCCGGTTGGCTCAGGCTCACATGCACCCCCTTTAGTATGCTGTTCAGTGGTGGGCTCTGCAGGTTTATGAGCAGGACACTCTGCTTTCTCTTGCGGGATTGTTCGTCGCAGCCTGTGCTGGTGGCTTCGCTTCTCCAATCTGGTTCAGGGGGTGAGTCTGGATCAGTCCCAGTGGATAGTTCTTATGGACGCCAGGCTCCTTGGCTGTGGAGCCCAATGTCTCGGTCGTTCAGCTCAGGGCAGCTGGTCACTGGTGGAGGCCTCCTGGTCGATCAACGTTCTAGAGACCAGGCCCTTTCGGTTAGCGTTAGCAGCTTTCCAGATACTGGAGGGCAAAGTAGTGCAGGTTCTCTCCGACAATGCCAAGGCAGTAGCTTATGTCAGTTGTCAGGGGTGAACCAAGAGTCATCTGGTAGCGCAAGAAGTGGCTCTGCTCATGGAATGGTAGAAGTTCAACTTCTAGGCATCTCAGCTTCCCATATAGTGAGAGTGGACAATATCCAAGCGGATTTCCTCAGCAGTCATGTTCTGGATCCTGGTGAGTGGTGCCTTGGGATAGAGGCCTTTAATCTGATAGTTCGCTCGTGGGGTTGGCTGATGATGGACCTTATAGCCACGTGGTTCAATGTCAAGGTATGGTGGTTCTTCAGTTGGGGGTCGGGATTGTCAGGACGAGGGACTTAATGCTCTGGTGCAGGAGTGGCCAACGAGCGGCCTGTTGTATGTCTCTCTTCCATGGCCTTAAGTGGGCAGAGTTCTTCACGTTGCGCAACACCAGGGTTATCCTGGTAGCTCCAGATTAGCCCAGGCACCCATGGTACATGGATCTGGTTCGTCTGCTCATGGCAGATTCCTTTCCTCTGCCATTCTCCAGTGATCTGCTGACTCGGGGTCCTATTCCCATGTTCAATCCAGGCCCCTTTTGTCTTATGGCTTGGCTTTGAAAGGGAACACCTAAGCAAGAAAGGTTATTCAGATAAAGTGGTTTTTACTCTTTTGACATCTCAACACTTTTCAACGTCTCGGGCTTATGTGCGCATTTGATGCCTCTTTGAGGCCTGGTGTTCACTTGGATGGTTGTTCCTTTGCATGCATCCCTGCCACTCATTTTGGAGTTTTTGCAGCATGGCCTGAAGCGTGGTCTTGCCTGGTCCTTACTGAGAGTTCAGGTAGCGGCCTTGTCCTCTTTTAGAAGTCTTGTGTGTGGTCGCCAGTTGTCATATCTTCCTGATGTGTTCCGCTTCTTGAGGGTGACAAAGTTGATTGACCTTCAGTTCCAGCTTGGGATCTTAATCTGGTGCTTTCGGTGTTGATTCATCCACCATTTGATCCTCTTGGCTCCTGCACTCTGAAAGATCTAATTTTTAAGACAGTTTTTCTGGTAGCCATTTCCTCAGCTAGGACAACTAGTCAGCTAGTCAGTGTTGCAAGCATTTTCTTATCGTGCACCCTTCTTGGAGTCCTCGAAGAAACAAGTGGTGCTGAGGCTGGTTCCTTCTTTTCTTCCTATGGTTATTTTCCCTTTTCATGTAATCAGGCAGTTGCACTTCCAGTTTTGCGTAGCCGGTAAAGCATGACATAGTAACCCGCCAAAATGGAGAGGAAAAAAAAATGGTCGCCGCGGGTACAGGGACAAGGCCATTCACCACCCCATGGAGCAGTGAATGGCCTTGTCCCCACAGTTAAGTGAGGGAACTCGCACAAATTACTTACCACCCCTCGCGATCACGCAGTCCAGCAGCCCCCTCCCTCCTTCCTTTCAAACACCATGGTCCGGGCATCTCCCTCACCTTCGTTGCCGATTTTCATTGTCTCTGAGCGTGCCGGCACGAGCCTTTAAACAAGTTGCGCACGGCTGCCTGAAACTTCTCATCTGACACAACTGGAAACAGAAAGTTGTGTCAGAGGAGAAGTTTCGAGCAGCTGCACACAACTTGAGAAGAAGGCTTGGGCTGCTCAAAGACAATGGAAATCGGCAGCGAAGGTGAGGGGAAGGGAGGGAGGTGCCCGGATTGTGGTGATTGGGAGGGAGGGGGCTGCTGGTCCGCATAAAGGGTGCTTAAGGGAAATGGGGGGGAGAGGGGTGAGAAGAACACGCTGAAGGGAAATGGGGAGGAGAGAGTGGGGAGAAGACGTTGAAGGAAAGTGGGTAGGGGAGAGAGTGGAACAGATGCTGAAGGAAAGTGGGTAGGGGAGAGAGTGGAACAGATGCTGAAGGAAAGTGGGTAGGGAAGAGAGTTGAACAGATGCTGAAGGGAAGTGCAGAGGAGAGAGGGGAGCACATGTTGGATTGGGGGAACAGATACCAGATCTAAAGCGGACAAGTCCTCCAAAGTTCTATGCAGGATTTGGCTCCTGCCATGTAGGACGGGTTTTCCCTGGAATTTATTAATGTGATATATCAGGCTTATTTGGCAAAGAAAATGGCTCCTTCCATGTCTCTCCAGCATCCACGCCAGGTATGAAACCCAGTCTCCCTGACGTGTCCCACATTGTTTTGCCGGCTGATTATGCAGATATCATGGATGCCCTGAGAATGCCTTTACTCATGCAGGCTGGCACTGCTACCACGGGGGATGTTGCAGCGCTCGTGGATCTCCAGGATCTGAATCCAGTTGAAACCCCAGATCTCAGTGACGAACCATGGTGCGGAGATTTTTCAAACCCACAAACCTGGTTGATTTGTTATCTGAGTCCCTTCAGGAGATGAAGTTGGAAGTTGGCCAGTCTGCTTCTGCAGAGTGCTGGCTTATGAGTAGTGAGAAATCGCAGTCTGCCTCTCTCCCTGATCATCCGGACTTTGTCAAGATGCTCACAGACACTTGGGAGATGCCTGATGGTCCCTTGAAATGTGCCAGAGCCATGTCCCAGCTCTACCTGATGGTGGATGCCTTTAACCAGCACTTTGTGTCCCCAAGATTCCTCAGTGGTGCAGGTCACTAAGCATACTTCTCTCCCATGATGGTGGGGTAGTACTGAAGGATGCTGAAGACTGCAGAGTGGATTTTGTCCTCAAGCGCCTCTTTGACTAGGCGGCTGTCAGGCTGAAGGCAGTGGCGGCTTCTTTTGTGGCCAGAGCTTATTTGAAGCTCCGCTATGATCCTGACACTATTGTGATCCAGGATCTCCCCTTTCTGATCTCTGAGGTGGATTATATAGCGGTGCTATCAGTATTTTTGAGATTAAGAAATTTCCCAGTTCTCCAGTCTTTGCTATCTTGGGATGCCATGACATATTCAGAGTGTTTAGCAAACTGTCAGCGTACTCCAACTCGGCACCTAGGATGTTGCAGATCTGTCAGGTGTCCGGTGATTAGTCCTCTAAGACAACCTTGAGCGGGTTGCCCTTCAGAGAGCAATCATTGTTTGCAAAAGTTTGAATGTCCTTATGGCCAGTTTGCAGTACTGTAAACCCAAGTCCCTGTCAGATAATAGCCCCCCCCCCCCCCCCCCCCAGGAGATCGAGTCATCCTAGCTTTCGGCCCTTGGAGTTTCCCAGCGCCAGCCGTTCACAGGGAGCTGTCTGGCTACGATTTTTAAGAAACAGTTCTGAAGCCAAGCTGCTAACTGTTCTTCCACAGATCAAGGGGCGGCTCTTGGTTTTTTGGGACAGAATGAAAGGCCATGTTGGGTCTTGAAGGTTCTTCAGGACGTCTGCAAGCTCAAGTTTCATCTGACTCTGGCAGAGCTTTTTCTGGATTCCCTGGCGGGGAGGCTGGAAAAGGCTGCCCAGATGGAAGCCATCCAGAGGTTGTTGGACATTATGGCCATAAAGCCCATTCCAGAGCGCAACTCGGGCTCCAGCAGATTCTCTATATACTTCATTGTGCCAAAGAGAAGCTCCAAAGACTGGAGCTGATCCTGGACCTCAAAGTAGTCAATGCATCCCTCAAGATTCCGCGTTTCAGGATGGAAACAGTACGCTCAGTGATCGCCTCGGTGGTTCCAGGAGAATTCTTAGCTTCTCTGGACCTGACAGAGGCCTATCTCCATATTCCCATCTTTACGGTACTCAGGAGGTACTTGAGGTTCCACATCTGCAGCAGCATTACCAGTTTGTGGCACTGCCCTTCGGGCTGGCGCTGAACCGCCCAAAACCTTCATCAAGGTGATGGTGGTGGTAGATCTTCCATGAATCCTAGGAGTTCTGGTCCGCCCGTATCTGGACAACTGGAGTCTAAGGGGCGTCAGATGGTTTACCAAGTTGTCCAGCTGCTTCAGTGCCTGGGCTGGGTGATCAGCTTCTGAAATAGTCACCTGGAGCCAATGCAGGACTTGGAATACTTGGGAGTTAATTTCCACAGGAGACTGAACAAGGTGTTCCTGCCCACATTGTGCCAGGAGAAGCTTTGCTGGTTAATCAGGGACTTCCAGACAGTCGGGACCGGAGTGGCCAGACAGTATCTTCAAGTCCTGGGACTAAGGTAGCAACAATTGATGTAGTTCTTGGGTTAGAGCCCACTTCTGCCCACTACAGGATGTGCTTTTCTCCCGCTGGAGATCGCAATGGGACCTGGTGCATGCCTGACCCCTGAACTGCAGAGACTTGGCACAGTCTAGCCTGGTAACTGCATCCCCTTTTCCTGTCCAGGGGATTTCCCCTCCAGATAGCTGAGTGGGTGATTCTGGGATCGAATGCCTGTCTTCAGCTGGGGTGCTGTTGGTCTGGACAGTCCGGTTCAGGGCCAGTTGTCCCCTCCAAGAAGAAGTGGTCGATCAATCGCCTGGAGCTTCAGATGCTTCAGCTAGCTCTCCTCCACTTTGGGTGTCTTCTCCAGAAGCGGGCCATGTGCGGGGGTTTTTTTTTTGGTACAATGCCATGGCGGTGATTTACGTCAATTGCCACAGGGGGGCACTAGGAGTGTGAGTCTGAGCACGGAGGCACAACTTCTCTTTCAGTGGGTGGAAAATCAACTCACGCTTTCAGCTGCACACGTAGCCGGGGTAGACAACGTCTAGGCAGATTATCTCGGTTGCCAGACTAGGGAATGGTCCCTATTCCAGAGAGCATTCAACTGCATAGTAGAGTGCTAGGGTTGTCCTACGTTTGACCTCATGGCATCAGCGGCCAACAAGAAAACAAATTAATTCTTCATCCGCTTTTACAAAACCGGCAGCAAAAGCTAGGACATGCTGGTACAACTTTGGCCGCTGGAGGGCCATCTTTGTGTTGCCTCCGTGGCCCATGATCGGACATCTGCTGAGATGGATCACAGCTCACAGAGGTCAGGTGATTCTCGTAGTGTCTGACTAGCCGAGGCATCCGTGGTACGCTGACCTGCTTTGTCTGCAGCTGGATTAGGGCCTCAGACTTTCTTGTCACCCTCATCTGCTTATGCAGAGCCCCATTGCACTTAAAGATCCAGACCGCTTTGGTATTATGACCTGGCTATTGAGTGCAGAACTTTAATCTGAAAGGGCTATTCTTCAGCTGTAATTGCTACTCTTCTAAGCAGCAGGAAGAAGTAATCTGTGGTGGCCTATGTGAAAGCTTAGAGATGTTATAAGGTATGGTACGTCCAGAAAACCAAAGATCCGTCGATGCCCTGAATACTGGAGTACCTTAAGGACAGGCTGGTGAAGGGTCTGGCTGTTGCTTCTCTTAGGGTCTAGATTACCAGTCTCTCCTGTCTGGGTCCTAAGCATCTGAAAGTCTACTTGGCCACCCATGCGGATATCATCTGGTTTTTGAGAGGTGCACTGTGGCTTTGGCCTCTGCTGTGGCTACCCTGTCCAACTTGGATTCTCAACCTAGTTCTCCAGTCTCTGACTCGTCCACCTTATGAACTTCTGGAGCAAGCTTCTTTAATGAATATCACTATCAAGACTGTGTTCCTCGTGGCCATTACTTCAGCCCACAGGGTCTCTGAGCTTTAGGCTTTATCCTGCCGGGATCCTTTTCTTAGGATCGCAGATTCCAGCGTGTATCTGCGCACTGTTTCCTCCTTCCTTCTGAAGGTGGTCTCAGCCTTCCACATTAACCTTCCTTTAATCCTTCTGGTTTGAGGGAGTAGGATTGGCTATTGCAGTCGCTGGATGTGTGCAGGATCTTGCTGCTGTACCTGGAGGTCATGAACAAGTTCTGGGTCTCTGACCATCTATTCCTATTGGTGGGTCCTGTCTGTAAGGGCAGGCCGGCTTTGAAAGCCACCATTTCCAGATGAATCTGTAAGGCTATTTCTTCGCCTACATTACAGCCGGAAAGAAGGTGAGGGCTTATACTAGAGGCATTTCCTCCACTTGCGTAGAATCGTTGGCAATCTTCTTAGAGGTGATTTGCAGGACTGCAACCTGGTCCTCTTTGCATACTTTCACCAAGTTTTACAGGATTGATGTGGCAGCCAAGCAGTATGCAGCTTTTGGTTCTTCTATTTTGGCAGCAGGCTCATCAGTCCCACCCTGATTCTACGGGACTGCCTTGCTACGTCCCACTTGTCCAGGAATAGAGTGGGATTGGATTGTACAAGAACAAAAGATTAGGTTCTTACCTTTGCTCATCTTTCTTGTAAATGCATGCTCTATTACTGTAACCCACCCTGGGAGTTGCTGATTCGCCAATTTGTCTGACTTTACAAGTACTGGTAAGCTGGACTTCTGATTTACTGACCAGCCTTTTTAAGAGTACCATCTGAATATATTTAGCACTTTGCCTTGGAGGTCTCTAGTTCTCATGCCCCGTTCCATTGCTTTCAGGTTTATACTATTTAATGACTTGTTTCAATTGATTGATTGATTGTTATGACATTTCATGTTATGAGCAGATTAGACATATTTGTCATGGAGTGTTCCTATACCCCCTGCCTTTTATCTATGACCCTTTTGCATGCACTGGAGTCCTGGGGCAGTCTTGAGGTAGGAGAGGAGGGACTGAAAACATATTGTAAATTATGCTACCTACAAGTTGGTCGCTTTGAGAGGATCCGTTGGGGCGGGGTTTATAGTCTGTGTTTGTCTAATTGGCAGTTCGAAGATCTTCAAGCCTGGTCATTTTGGAGCTATTCTGAAGCAGAAAATCCTTTTCCTCCATTCAGCTGCAGTGAAAAGTGCTGACAGGCAGGCACTTCTGAGACTGAATACACCTCCATTATTTCCTATGGGAACTTCAGGGGTGGTCTGTGAAACTCTAAAACTTATTGTTGAGAGTTTCTGAGGGTAGGATTCAGGTTTCCCATCTCCCCAAATCGCTATTTTTTATTTTCAGATTTTGTTTATTTTTGCAGTTTTTGGTGTAAATTCGCTGGCGGAGGCCATCTTGGATTTGTATCTATCTTTTTTTCAAAGTTTTATTTCTGCCTCAAAACCCCTCGATTTGATTAAAAATCATTTGGGATGGACTCCCCAGCCCCTAATCTGTCAAATATGTGCATTGATTGTACCTGATTGGCGCTGGATCAGCGACCGTATGCCGTGTGATGTAGTGCACTAGGAGGGAGGGGGGGTGGGAGCTTCAGGCTTCGCCTCATTCAGATCCTCCAGGGCTGGGGAGCCGGCCTGGGTCCGTGATTTCAGAAAAATATCTCGCCCAGAGGTAGTTCTGGAGTTTGATGCCAAGCACCTGGGTTCCGAGTCTGAGGACTCCTTTGGCAGAGTATGAGTGCCTCAGCAGGAGCCCTACAGTGACCCAGGTGTGAATTTTCACTGGATTTTTTTTTAATTTTTGGCTCCGGAAAGTGTATTCTTTGAACCCAGCTCATTGGATGCAGCCGGCGGGCGTGTCACTTTTTTGTAAACTAGTTGTGCAAGTGGCAGGGATCCCTTTTCAGGAGCCCTCTCATTGGGCTTTGGCAGAGCTCAATTGCATAATGCCATATGGATATTATGCTGCTTTTGTCTCCTGACACTGCTTTTATTTTGGATCCGGCTGATGCCCCCTTGCTGTGACTAGTCAGCATGATTGCCATGAGAGTCCAGATTTGGGTGAGGACTCCTCTGTCAGCAGACCTTCTAAGCATGTCTTTGTCCACCATTTTATTGCTGGGGTTCTTAAAGAGCAATAAATTGGAATTGCCTCTTTCCATGTCAGTGTTCAGTCATGGATAAGATGACCATACATCCCATTTTGAACGGGACCGTTCTGTTTTTAGATCCCTTGTCCTGTTGTCCCCACACACAGCTTCGGGATGCTGAAATGTCCCGGGGACAATGGGACAGGCGATCGCTTCCCCTCCCTCCCTGCCACGCCAAAGCCAACCTCCCTCCAATGCCCGATTCAACTCCACCCCGGTCCGCTGCCGCTGCTTTCCAGCCTCCCTCCCTCCAGCGCCGATTCAAACCTCTCCTCCCCCGTTCCACCACCGCCACTTGCCGCCCAGAAGCCTTCTTCCCGACGGGCCAGTGATTTGATGGCCCGGAACTTCCCCTCTGACGTCAGAATTGACGTCAGGAAGAAGACTTCTGGGCGGCAAGCAACAGCGGCGAACCAGGGGGGTGGTGGTTTAAATCGGTGCTGGAGGGAAGCTGGCATGCAGTGGCGGCGGACTGGGGGGGGGGGTTTGAATCGGGCACTGGAGGGAGGGAAGGAAGGAGGCTGGCTTTGGCGCGGTAAAGAGGTAGGTTGGCTTTGGCGCGGGAGGGAGGAAGGTTTGCAGGATGGTTTCAGGGGAGGGGGTGGGACAAAGGTTGGAAGGCAGTGAGGGGGACATTGGAAGAAGGGAGGAAGGAAGGAGAGAAAGAGGCAGAGAAAGGGGGGGTTGTAAACAGAAAGACTAGAGAGAGAATGTCTTGGACCAAAGGGGAAAGATAGGAGGCAGATGCAGGACTTTGGGAGGTGCAGACAGAGGGGGAGAGACCCTGAGAAAGAGCAGAGAGAGGCAAGATCATAACAGAGGAGGGAGAGAGAGGGAGACCTGGAACAAAGGAGAACTGACACTGGATCTGGGGGCACTAAGGACTTGGGAATGGGCACTAAGGACGTTTGAAGGAGGCACTGGGGACACTAAGGACATGGGAAGGAGGCACTGTGGACACTAAGGACATGGGAAGGAGGCACTGGGGGCACTAAGGATGCAGGAAGGGACACTAAGGACATAGGAAGGCAGGAGGGAGGGAATAGAAAGGGACAATTGGGCCTGAGTGCAGAAAGAAAGAAATGAAAGAAAGGATGCACAGTTAGAAGGAAACACAATCAGAGACTCATGAAATCACCAGACAGCAAAAGTAGGAAAAATGATTTTATTTTCAATTTAGTGATCAAAATGTCAGTTTTGAGAATTTATATCTGCTGTCTATATTTTGCACTATATTTGTCTATTTTTCTATAGTTACTGAGGTAACATTGCATATTTTAAAGTCATCTGCCTTGACATCTTTGAAAACCCCCCAAATATAAATGATAATTAACATTTTCTCTGCATATAGTATGCTTTGTGGGTTTTTTTTTAATGTTATGGTTACCATTATGAATTAATAAGATATGTGTACATGAAAAATGAATGGAAGAAATTAGGGGCGGGATTGGGGGAAGGACTAGGGCAGGTTGGGGGACGGGACTGACAATTAATAGATGTCTTATTTTGATGAAAAAAAATAAATGGTCACGTTAGTCACGGTCCGTTCTAATGTGCAGTCCTCTTTTTTTATTTTTTTCCCATCTCATTCACACCTTCTTGGTCTTTGGTTACAGAACAATAGGATGCTCAGGCTGCTTTTTACGGCTCTTTCAAGCTATGTTTAAGCTTTCTCTGCTGGCTTCTGCTTTTCAGCAGTTTTGAGCAACCTAAGGTGGATTCTGCCATGACGCAGGATACCTAGTGATGGAGGAATAGTGCTTAAGGACTCGCAGGATCACACAGTGGATATTATATATATATATATATATATATATATATATATATATTTTAAAACCTTTTTGAAATGATTTCTTCAGGCATCAAGACGACAGCAGACGCTTTTGTGGTGCTTCCCTGTCACATGAGATTGCATAGGGAAGTGAATGTCTTTCCCCAGCTAGTGCTGGACAGGATGGGTTGTGGAGCAGATGCCCTTTCTGATCTCATTTGAGTTCTTACCGCTTATGCGGTGTCTGCATGCTGATGTCTTTGGATTCATCCTTGGACTGGGTTAAGGCCTCCAAGGCCACTTTAAGCAGATTTCCTTTTAAGAGTCAGCTTCTTTTTGGGACAGGTCTGGATGATCTCGTGTCCGGTGTTGCCACCCTAAGTCTCTCCCTGTGAACAAGTCTCACCAGCCTTTGGGAAGGGACAGTAGTAATTTGCAACCCTCCTAACATTTTTGTCAAGAGATCCTCAGGCTCTTCCTCCTAGGGATATAGTCCCTGTGACAGCGCTTCCAATTCCAGCCATCCTCGGACCTCTGAATGTCAGGCAGCTACTGTTCCTAAACAGCCTTCCAGAGGGGCTGCCTTGCTCAGTCTTACTAGAAGTGGACTTTTGCATGTCCTTGGATAAATGGGTGCTGGACATCATTCAGAAGGAGCACAAAATTGATTTCTTTTGCTTGCGTCCAAATTTGTTTCTTGACTCGCCAGCAGGTTGGCCGGAAACATAGTCGAAGGTCTGTACTACTTTGCAGCATCTCTTTCACATCTGAGCACTAAAACCAGAACATGAATTGGGCTTCGGTGAATACTCTTTATACTTCATCGTGCCAAAGAATGGTTCAGAGGACTGGAGGTCCATTCTAGATCTCAAGACGATCAGTTACTTCCTGTGAATTCCTTATTTCCAAATGGTCATTGCTGCTGTCTCTCCTAGGGAGTTTCTAGTGTCCTTGTATCTTATGGAGGCATTCCACTATTTCCGAGCATCGCATGTTTCTGTATTTCCATGTTCTGCGACAGCATTTCCAGTCTATGGTGTTTCTTTTTGGGCTCGCCACAGCTTCCCGCACTTTCCCTAAGATGATTGTACTTGTAGCAGTTCTTGTACAATCCTACTTTATTCTGGGACCAGTGGGTTATTTCCATCTACCTGCCAGGACTTTGTAGGAAGCCTCAAACTTCAGAGACTTAAGCACCTCTCCCTCTTACCTCATCACTGGTCCTGTGAGCATCAGTTTTCCTTCCTACAAGCCAGGCTGTAGGAGCTTGTCTTTTCTGCTCATGTTTTATTTCATGTAGTTTGTCTTTGCATTCACAATTTTTGCCCTTGTGCTGCGGAGGTTCTCTGCGGGAACATCTCTGACTGCGGGAGATTGCAGACCTTTGGAAAAGTCTGTTTCTGGGGGGATTCTATGTTTCAGTAAACTCTCTGGACAGCCTGCATACCAGATGGGGCTCAGGGACCATTTCCTTGGGAGATTGCTCACCCCAGGTTCGTCCGCTAATGGGTTAGAGCACAGGCTACATGGCTTTGTGGAGGTGCACCAGGTGTCTGTGCAGCGTTCCAAGGGTGGCAGAAGTACCTGGCTGTGGAGGTCAGGCCGGTGGGGCAGTCAGAAGATTCAAAATCCAACTTTCCAGCTCTTTGAGGCAGAGGGTCTCCCTGTGAGCTGTTTCAGCTCTGACAGCATTCATTAATCACTGCATGGTATGGTTTAATATTAAGATGGGTATAGATCAGGTTTCAGGTTTATTTAAAAATTTGATATACCGCCTTATTAAAATTCAAAGCGGTTTTACATAATATTAAAAAAAAGTTAAGAGCGTACGTTAAAAACAAATTACAAATAATACTACAAGCAATTGTAAGGGCGACAAACCTTTTTGTGAAGTAAGTAAGAGGAAAAGAAGGCTGCTTTGGTTCTCAAAAGTAGTAGCTGAGAAGGTAAGGAATAAGCTTTCATAAACTACAAAAAATAGCAGAAAGAGGAAGACAGGCAAAAATATCTGGAAAAGTTAAGAGAGACTGGGGGAGACAAGACATTTTTTTAAGATATATTAGTGATAGGAAGAAGTGCAAAAGTGCCATTGTGAGACTCAAAGGTGAAGGAGAGGAATATGTAGAACATAAGAAAAGCTGACAAGAAGTATGGGGTTGGGTACAGAGCTTGACAGGGAGAATTTGGTTCATAATGGTTTTGTTTCTTTTCCTCCTCTAAATCTAGGGTGTGTCTTATGGTCAGGTGCATATTATGTAGCAAAAAAATATGGTTTGTTGTATAAATGAGAGCCTGGAATCAACACTCGTGGAGGGGCATTTTTGAAAGGATGTCCAAGTCAGATTAGATACTTCCAGCTCATAACATTCAAAACAGACATCTATCTTACTGTTTGAAAATGCACGAGTTGGACATCAGTGTGCTGAGAAGCTGATAAAGAAAAGGCCGAATTGCTTAACAAATATTTATGTTCTGTGTTCATGGCTGAAGTGTTGGGAGTGGGACCGCAGAAGACAAACGTGAACATAAGCATCACCTCTTCCGAATCAGACCATAGGTCCATCATGCCCAGCAGTCCACTCCTGCGGCGGCCCCCCAGGTCAATGACCTGTAAGTGATCTATTACTCTAAAGCATTTTGTACTGTATAGTAACCCTCTAATTGTACCCTTCAGTCCCCTTTTCCTTCAGGGATGGAGGAGTAATAGACCCTGATCAATTTTCAGAGGGTTGTGTTCGTGAGGAGCTAGCTAAAATAAAGGTAGACAAAGCAATAGGGCCGTATGGTGTACATCCAAAGGTGCTGAAAGAACTTAGGAAAGTTCTGGTACCTCCACTGACTGACTGACCGACATTTTCAATGAGTCTCTAGAGTTGGGAGTGGTACCGGAGGACTGGAGAAGGGCGGATGTGGTCCCTCTCCACAAAAGTGGAAGTAAGGAAGAAGTAGGGAATTACAGGACGGTAAGTCTGACTTCTGTGGTAAGCAAATTAATGGAAATTTCTGGAATCCTGTGGATTACAGGACCCAGAGGCAACATGTATTCATAGAGGTAGTTCTTGTCAGATAAATCTGATCAAGTTCTTTGACTGGGTGACCAGAGAATTAGATAGAGGATGTGCGCTAGATGTAGTGTATTTAGATTTTAGCAAAGCCTTTGACAATGTTCCACACAGACGTCTAATAAATAAACTGAGTGCCCTTGGGATAGATCCCAAAGTGACGGGCTGGATCAGGAACTGGTTGAGTGGAAGGCGACAGAGGGTAGTGATCAATGGAGATCACTCTGAGGAAAGGGGTGTTACCAGTGGTGTGCCTCAGGATTCTGTTCTTGGACTTTTTAACATTTTTATAAATGATATTGTCGGGTAAGATTTGCCTCTTTGTGGATGATACCAAAATCTGCACTAGAGTAGACACGCCGGATGGTGTGAATAACATGAAGAAAGACCTGACAAAGCTTGAAGAATGGTCTGAAATTTGGCAGCTAAAATTTAATGCTAAGAAATGCAAGGTCATGCATTTGGGCTGCAAAATCTAGAGGGAACGGTACAGTTTAGGACAGTGGTCTCAAACTCAAATCATTTGCAGGGCCACATTTTGAATTTGTAGGCGCTTGGAGGGCCTCAGAAAAAAAGTTAATGTCTTTTTTTTTTTTTAATTTAATCATTTATCACAAATTCAACAATATAAACTCATTGAACAAAACAAAAGTTTTCCCAATTTACAATTATAAAGAAAAATAAATACTTCTTTTACAAATTTAAATACATAAAACTTTTGAATAGTCCTTATTAGAGGGAGAAACAATTCACATAACCATTGGGAATGGAAAATCAAAGAATTAAAAATAACAAAAATCGAATTAGTAGCTCATCTACTTTCTTAATTCAGACCGGTAAATTGGGATCAGTTGGGACTTTGCATTGCCACTCCTTTACCTTCCAAAAAAAAACCCGGCAATTGGGAAGGTTCATAAAAAACTTAAATATTCTTATCCAAGTAAATTACGCATTTACAAGGATAACACAATTGAAATTTCGCCCCCAATGACTTAACATTATCTTTCAGTTCTAGGAATCATTTCCTTCTTGTTTGTGTTGTTCTAGAGACATCTGAAAATATAGAAATCTTTCTATCCATAAAGGAGACTTCTTTAAGCTTAAAAATTAGGCGAAGAAGCACTTTCTTGTCTTGTAGAAATACAAAGGTCACTAGAAGCGTTGTACGAACTACCACGTCATCTTCTGAGGTCTCCAATATTCTAGATATATCTATAGGACTTGACAAATCTGCATTAGGTTGATCGACGTCTGAAGGGGAGGGTTTTTGTTAACAGAAATAGGTATAAAGAATATTTTATGTAGAGGTGGAAGTCCATCATCAGGGTACTTAAAGACTTCTTTCAAAAATTTATAGAACAGGTCTTTTGGGCACATTATAAGTGTTTTGGGAAATTCAAAATTCTTAAGTTCAACTGTTTAGTATAATTCTCCATATTTTCTTCAAAAGCACCAATTTGTCCTTAACAACTGATGTACAAGTAGACTGGACTACCTGCACTGAATGTTCCAAAGTTTTAACTTTCAAATCCTCTTCAAACTTCTGCATTTTCACAGTTTGATTCTGCACAAGTGGTAGGATTTCCAGACATACCTTATGGAGGGAGTCCAATGCTATCCAAATAGATTCCAAAGTAATTTCAGCAGGCCTCTCGAGGGGTTGAAGAGATGGCAATTCCCCTCGCACTGCTGAGATTCCTGTAGCCTCCTTCGGTATAGTAGGTCCGGCTGTGGAGTCTTAGAGAGCCAGCAAGCCCGATAGCTCCACAGCCAGCGTGACTTCCGTTGTTTGCATTGCAGCCCACATTCCCCTTTCACCCGGCGGCGAAGAAGACATTGGTCCCGCGGGGCTGAGCAAGATTTTGCTCCATAGGTCCGATACTTCCTTCGCATCAGACAAAGCAGGAACGCCCCAAGACAAAGAAGAGAAGAAGCCGGTAATCGCTCCCTGTCGCATCAAGGTAGGCTCTGGCAGTCGAGCCACCGTTGCTCTACCTCTTCTTGTAGGCATAGTTTTTAAGCTCCAAGAGCTTATTAAGAAAAAATCAATGTTGGACAGGAGCTCCAATCCTTGTGTCTGACTACCAAGACACCATCTTGTTTCTTCCTCTCTTTTGTGATTATGATAAATATACCAAGGGCCTCAAAATAGTACCTGGCGGGCCGCGAGTTTGAGACCACTGGTTTAGGAGGTGAAGAATTTATGTGCATAACAGAAGAGTTGAACCTGGGCGTGATTATATGTGATGATTTTAAGGTGGCCAAACAGGTTGAAAAGGTGATGGCGAAAGCTAGAAGAATGCTAGGTTGCATAGGGAGAAGTATGGCCAGTAGGAAAAAGGAGGTATTGATGCCTCTGTATAAGACTCTGGTGAGACCGCATTTAGAATATTGTGTACAATTATGGTGGCCACACCTTCAAAAAGATATAAAAAGGCTGGAGTCGGTCCAGAGGAAGGCTACTAAAATGGTGTGTGGTCTTCATGATAAGGCTTATGGGGACAAACTTAAAACTCTCAATCTGTATACTTTGGAGAAAAGGCGGGAGAGGGGAGATATGATAGAGACGTTTGAATACATGAGTCGAGTCTCTTTCATTTGAAAGGAAACTCTGCAATGAGAGGGCATAGGATGAAGTTAAGAAGTGAATAATCTGAGGAAATACTTTTTTACAAAAGGGTGGTAGATACGTGGAACAGTCTCCCAGAAGAAGTGGTGGAAACAGAGACTGTCTGAATTCAAGAGGGCCTGGGATAGACACGTGGGATATCTCAGAGAGAAAGAGATAATGGTTACTGTGGATGGGCATACTAGATGGGCCATGTTTCTATGTTTTCCTGTTAGCACATGGTTCCGTGAGTACAGGCTGATAGCCTGAATCAGCGATTTGGGGGGTTCTTAAAAAGGGGATTTTGGGTAGTTTCCCCACATGTCCTACTCCTCCCTACCCCTGAAATCCTAAAATTGCCATTTTTGAGGATTCTTTGTGGTTTTCCCGAGTTATTTTAAAGTAAAAATCAGCACCTGTGGTGGCCATCTTGGATTTTTTCTGATTTGATTTTAAAGTTATTTTTTATACTTACAAGTTTCGTTTTTGAAAGAAAATCACATAGATGACCTCCCCAGGACAGGATGTGATGTATTCATGCCTCATTTGTGATGGATGGCTGTCGGATGCACAGCCATTTTCCACTTGTGCTGCAGCCTGCGAAGGGTGCGAGGCTTGCCCGGATTTGATGCCTTCAATCTTCATTCCAGTGAAAATGGCTTCGGGGGCCCTGGGAGTGTGCAGGCGATGTTTTGGTGAAACGTAAGCTTGTCTCAGTAGATAAACCTTGTAAATCCTCTACAGTCCAAAACTAGTGCGCAGGGATTTGGCTCCCATCGTAGAGGATGGGTTTTCCCTGGAGTTTGTTAATATGCGTATACTTGGTTAGAAAGTCTCTGCCTGTTTTCCCTTCCGCCGGACTCCCTGCCGGTCACAGGGGCCCCTGCTCCGGTGGTCAGTGTCTTTTCTTCTGCCTCCCCTTGGGGGTGCCGGCAGGTATGCCAGTAGTACCCACAGTTATGCCAGATACACTTCCATGCCTCTGCTTTCACAGGAGAGCACCACGGCGGCCGCAGATCTGGCGGATCCCGGATCAGTGCTGAGTTGTGGGAGGATCCCACTGTCGCAGATTTTTGAAGCACACACATCTTGCAGATTTCATCTCTAAATCTCTTCAGGAACTTAAGCTGCAGTCTGAGTAGCCTGTAGAATGTTCTCATGAGTGACCAGAGAAGATAATCCTCCTCTCTTCTTGATCATCCTGACCTCATTTGGATCCTTACGGGCATCTGGGAAACTTCTGAGGGTCCCTTGAAATGTGCTCGCATCATGTTGTGGCTTTATCCCATGGCGGATGCCTTTAACAAGTACTTTGTTTTCCTGAAGGTGGATTCCTTGGTGGCGCAGGTCACCAAGCACAATTCTCTCCCCAGTGACAGGGGAATAGTCTGAAGGATGTTCAGAACCGACATGTAGATTGTGTCCTTAAGCATCTATTTGATTCAGCTGCTACTGGTTTTAAGGCATCATTGGCCTCTTTTCGTGCCATGATCCTGACACTGTAGTGCATCATGACTTAGATTTTATAATCTCAGGAATGGATTATATGGCTGATGCCTTGTGTGACATCTTTAAAGTCTTTGCTAAGCTTTCCGCCTATTCCATTTTGGCTCGCAGGATGCTCTGGAAGCAGCAATGGTCTGGCAATTCATCTTCTAAAGCGACCTTGAGCTGGTTGCCCTTTAAGCAATAGCTGCTGATCAGCCAGGATCTGGATGACTTGAGAGCCTGTGTACAGGATCATAGGCCCAAGTCATTGCCTATGAATAGATCCTGCCTTTCCAGATGTTCAGGGCATCCTGATTTTAGTCCTTTCAGGCATTCTCGTCAGTGCTCAGGCCCTTCTGTGGGCCAGTGGTCCTTCTCGTCCGCCAGACTGCGCAGAAATTCTCCTTACTTCAATCGGGACTCTGATCTACTTTCTACTCATAGTAACGCTGAATGTGAGGCTACTTTTATCAGCTCCTGAGTCCTATGGAATACCCTTGGAGCCGTCCCCTCCGCCACCTAGAAGAAGATCCCCTCCTGAAGGGCTCTCTTTCACTAAATACATTAGGCATCTGGGTAAAGAGCTTCCTGTAAAATTAGAAGCAGACACTGAACCCAGAGCCGAACTCCTGGAGGTGTTAGATTTTGATGAGCTTCCCAATGAACTCTTAAAACTACCACTTCACAACCTTCTTAAAGAGGCACTTCTAAAAAAATTGGGAACTCCACTATCAGTGACTATAGCTCCTAGAAGGTTAGATTCTCTTTATAGGATTATCTCATGTTCAAGTTTTGATAAACCACAACTCCTACATCAGTCGTTGGCAGAATCCACCCTCAAAAAGTCTTCTAGTTCAGAGTTTACACTACAGCTCCTCCAGGTCGTGAAGGCAGAACTATGGACAAGTTTGGCCATCGCCTATATCAAAATTTGATGTTATCCAACAGAGTATTAAACTACGATGTCTTCATGTCTTTTTATTTCAAACAGTTGATTAAAAAGCTAGCAGTATTTGAGCAGTACATTCCATCTTCCTGAGTTCAAACATATCAATCATAGTCTACTGCAAACCAGGAAGTATATGACTCGTACTTCTTTTGATACATTCAAGCTTTCATCCAGAGTTTCAGCCATGGCCATAGCTATGAGGAGACTTGCCTGGTTATGGGTCTCCAATATGGATATAAACCTTCAAGACCGCTTGGCCAGCATACCGTGCATGGGAGAAGAGCTTTTTGGAGAGAAAATCGAAACTGCCACACAGAAACTTACCCAGCATGAGCAGAGTTGGAATACTCTTAACAAACCAGAAGTCTCAATCTGCTAAGCCTGCTCAGAAGTTGCCGTCTTACCCTTATAAGAGATAGTATCCAGCCACCTCCTCTTCTGCTATACCACCACCTTAGAAGAGACAGCAGAAATCTCAGAAGCAACAACCATCAACTATTCAGAAGCCAGCTCAGTCTTTTTGACCTGTTTCTAGAGAGCATAGTCTATATAACACCTTTACAGCCTCTTCCTCTTCCCATCGGAGGACATCTCCAATCATTTTACCTACGATGGACACTCATTACCAACGACTCATGTGTCCTAAAAGTCATGAGGGTTACTCTCTTCATTTTGAATCCATTCCTCCAACCCATCCTCCAAGAGTCCTCTTTTACATCTCAGCAGACGTCCCTTCTTCAGGAAATAGACGCGTTACTCCAATTCAACATCATAGAAGTCCCCCGGCTCAGAAAAATCAAGGGTTCTACTCCAGGTACTTCCTAATTCCAAAGAAGATATGAGGTCTGTTACCAATTCTCGACCTCCAAAATCTCAACAAATATGTATCAAGGGAAAAATTCTGCATGTTTCTCGCAACATTATTTCCCCTTCTAGATCAAAACGAATGGCTATGCTCTTTAGACCTCAAAGAGGCTTACACACGCATTTCCATCCAACCAGACCACAGGAAATTTTTCCGTTTCCAGATAGCTCACCAGCATTATCAGTACAAAGTTCTGCTGTTCGGCCTAGCTTCTTCTCCAAGAGTATTCACAAAATGTCTAGTGGTATTAGCAGCAACTCTCCGTACTTATGGTCTCCAAGTATTTCCTTATCTAGACGATTGGCTAATAAAAGCCATATCTCCTCAAGCAGTTTGCTTGGCAACTAAACTGACCATTGCTTTTCTTCAGCAACTCGGATTCAAAGTCAACTTTCCAGTCTCAACTACAACCATCACAGCATCTCCAATTTATAGGAGCCATTTTAGATCCAATTAGTTACGAGCTTACCTCCCTCAACAGAGACAAGACACTTTAATTCATCTTTGCAATAAAGTCTCTACTCTGCAAAAAATTCCAGACAGATAGATGCGCTCATAGGCCACATGGCATCCACAGTCCATGTGACTACATTCGTTCAACTACATCTCAGAGTGCCCCAGTGGTGGTCTCAAGCCTTTGACCCCCCTGTCCAAGAAGGTCACAGTCACTTCACCACTTCAAAAATCTCTTCAGTGGTGGATGAACACCATCAATTTTTCCAAGGGTCTCCTTTTTCAGGTTTCCCCACATCAGAAAGTCTTCACCACGGATATGTCCATGTATGCATGAGGGGATCACCTGGAGAGTCTCAAGACACAAGGTTACTAAAATTTGTAAGAAAAATCATTGCACATCAACCTTCTAGAATTAAAAGCCATTTGAAATGTTCTCATCACTTTTCAGAATACTCTGTCCAACCATGTTATTCTAGTTTGAACGGACAATCAAGTTGCGATGTATTACATCAACAACAAACAGGGCGGTACAGGCTCTCTACTTCTTTGTCGGGAAGCCCAACACATTTGGAACTGGGCGATTTCTCGCAACATATTTCTAAAGGCTGTATATGTTCAAGCGAAACAGAATGTCCTGTCTGACAAACTCAGCAGATTCCTCCAGCCACACGAGTGGACCCTCAACTCCAGAGTACTTCATCATGTTTTCCAGTCATGGGGAACTCCTCAGATAGACTTGTTTGCATCTCTCCTCAATCACAAGATGCCTCAATTTTGCTCCAGACAATACTCACTGCAACCAATGTCTTGAGGTAGATGCATTTCTTCTGGATTGGACGAACAAGTTCCTTTATGCATTTCCACCAATCCCTCTAGTTCTGAAAACCGTGGTCAAATTCAAGAGAGAATCAGCCACCATGATCCTAATAGCTCCTCCGTGTCCTAGACAACCGTGGTTCTCCCTTCTACTTCAGCTGACTGTCAAGAATCCGATTCCATTACATATTTTTCCATCTCTACTTACTCAGCGTCACGATCCATGTTACATCCCAGTCTGCAATCTCTATACTTTGACAGCTCAGTACCTTTCGGTATAACTTCAACAGATTTTCATTTCTCTGATCCTTTTCAAGCTATTATTGCTGTGTCCAGAAAACCATCTACCCAGTAATGCTATCAACAAAAGTGAACACGTTTTGCTTCCTGGTGTTCTCTTCATCACCAATAACCTTCTTCCTCTTCACTTCCTTCAGTTCTGGATTACCTTCTCCATCTTTCCACTTCTAAACTAAACTAAACTAAACCTTTCTGGCCTCAAAACCACTTCGGTCAGAGTACACCTCGTTGCTTTTAGTGCTTTCCATGCTCCTGTCAACGATAAACCTCTGGCCATTCATCCCTGGGTTTCCAGGTTTATGAAAGGACTTTTAAATAATAATACATTTATTTTTATATACCGTCATACCTGAGAGTTCTAAGCGGTTCACAACAATTAGATAAGATACAAACAGTACAAGTTATTTAAAAAGACAGCAATTGAAGGCATCTAGTGGAAGAAATACATAAAATATAAAATACATGCAGTTTAAATACATAAAATGTAAAGTGCATGCAGCATAAAAGAATGCGGAGAATTTTACAAAGCAAGATAAAAATATTAAGTATTAAGACTCTAGCCTATTGAATAATTGAGTTTTTATCAGTTTTCTAAAATCCAGGTAAGAAGAGGCTTCTAGCACAAACCGGGCAAGCCAAATATTTAATTTAGCTGCCTGAAAGGCAAAGATCCTTTCACAAAACCTTTTATACTGGCAAAATTTTACTGAGGGATAGGCAAACAGATATAATCTTCGAGAGCTCTTGTTTGTATAACTCAGATTAAAATAAGGGTTTAGGTAACTCGGAAGCATACCAAATGTTATTTTATAACAGAAACATGAAAACTTGAACTGAACTCGGGATTAAAATGGCAGCCAATGGAGCTTTTGATAGGAGGGGGTGATATGTTATTTCTTTAGGCCATAAATAAGACGGACAAACATCCTCTGAAACCGCCTCCATTTGTCTGGAATCTTAATGTTGTCCTTGCTAAATTGATGAAACCACCCTTTGAGCCATTAGAGTCTACCCAAAAGTTGCTTCGTTGGAAAGTAATTTTCTTGATCGCAATCACTTCTGTTCATCGAGTCAGCGAACTTCAAGCATTGGTTTTTGACCCACTGTATACAGTATTTCGCCATAAGGTGATTCTTCGCATTCATCCTAAATTCCTTCCAAAAGTGGTCACAGAATTTCATCTGAATCAATCCATTGTGCTTCCAGTCTTCTTTCCAAAGCCTCATTCTCATCCTGGAGAAGCAGCTCTTCATACATTGAACTGTAAGCATGTCTTAGCGTACAACCTACAAAGGACTAAGTCACACATGTCTTCACCTCAATGGTTCATCTCATTTTATCCCAACAAACTAGGCCAACCTGTCACCAATAGAACTATTTTCACATGGCTAGCAGCCTGTATTTCCTTCTGCTATGATCTGGCTGGGTAGTGCGTTTCTTCTTGAGCCACACAGTCGTCAAACTTCAGCAGCTGATCATAGATCTCCTGAACCTTCCAGCTCCCATGCCCTGGCATTATCTGCAGGTGCTGGGAGTACATGACAGGCTCTTTGGAGGCATTCCCCTGAGCCAGTGTGCACATAGAAACATGATGGCAGATAAAGGCTAAATGGCCCATCAGCAATAACAATTATCACTTCCTCTCAAAGAGATCCCACGTGCCTATCCCAGGCTTTCTTGAATTCAGACACAGTCTCTGTCTCCATCACCTCTTCCGGGAGACTGTTCCACGCATCTACCACCCGTTCTGTAAAGTATTTCCTTAGATTACTCCTGAGCCTTTCACCCCTTAACTTCATCCTATGCCCTCTCATTGCAGATGCACCCCCTAAAGGAGTCCCTCCTCTTTGGTGGTCTCCACAGTGTCCTCTGTTTCATATGCCGCCATCCTGGGCAGAACCAGTGTGCAGAAGTCTGTGCTGGGGGCTTCAGTAAGAGACTCTCAGGGCAAGTTTCTTCAGATCCTAGAGTGGTTAACTCTTATAATGGACCCCAGCTTGTGGGGTTTGGGTGATCACTGCAGGGGCTGCTGCAATTCAGGGACAGTGGTCTCATCAGTGGTGTTGGTCAACCAATCATTTGGAACTTCAGGTGATTCGCCTAGCATTACTCACTTCCAGTTCACTCTGAATGGCACAGCGGTGCGAGTATTCTCAGATAATGCCACGGGAGTGGTGTATATAATTCCTCAAGGGGACACAAGAAGACTCCCTTGGGCCAGGAGGCTTGCATGCTGTTTTCGCTGGGCAGTTACGTTTTCTGTCTCTCTCGATGGCAGACGTGGCGAGAGTATACAGACTTCCTCGGTCAACAAGTCCTAGATCCAGAAGCATGGTACCTCTCATGGACAGCATTGGGGTCGGCCCCAGATGGACTTGATGGTGTCAGTAGAGAACTCAAGGATCAGGTGCTTCTTCAGTCAATGAATAGAGTGTGGAAACTTAGGTCTGGACAGTAACCCTGCCAGCTCACGAGCTCCTTTGTATCCCCTCCGTGGCCTCCACCGAATGGTGATACATCCCAGCTTCATGATTCGAATTGCTCTGGATCAGTCGTCTTGTCAGTGATTTGCGAATTTCGTCAGTCTTCAGTGGGACAGGAAGCTCAACCTCCCTCTCCCTGGCAACCTTCAGGGAACGGTCAGGGTCTGGTTCCCAAGGAGACCCATAGCACTTTGGTCCTCCAGTATGGCTTTTGAGCGCTCAGCCTTGCTGAGGCACGGTTATTTGGAGGAGGTCCTCTCGACACCCTTGAAGTCCAAGAAACCCTAACCTATGGCTTCTTTTGCTTCCGCCAGGAATGCTTCCCGACAGTAGTGTGCAGGGCTGTGGAGTCGGTAGATAAATCCTTCAACTCTGACTCCTCAGTTTCTGGTACCCACGACTTCGACTCTGGGTACCCAAAATTGTCTCTGACTACACAGCCCTGGTTTTATCTATATGTTTTGAAATCGGTGCTGTGGAGTCAGTAGATAAATCCTTCTACTCCGACTCCTCAGTTTCTTGTACCCACGACTCTGACTCCAGGTACCCAAAATTGTCCTGACTCCTCGACCCCGACTCCACAGCCCTAGTAGTGTGCTAAGGACCGGGTGGAGTTTGAGTGAGCTCCCATTTCAGTGGTCCTGGCCTTTCTTCAGACAGGCTTAAATAAGGGTTTAGCGGAGGCCTCCTTTAAAGTTCTGGTAGCAGGCTTTTCATGCCTCAGGGCACGTAGGGGTTCTAGTTCGCTTCCTGCTCATCCTGATGTGACCAAGTTTCTGCGAAGTGTGCTTCGTTTGCGCCATCCCTTGCATCATCCTTTCCCTTCATGGAATCTTACCATCATTCTACCAGGCCTTGTGGAAGCCTATTTGAGGCTGCCATTCTTCTGGATCTGATGCTCAGACTTTCTTTCTGGTCGCCTTTCTCTGCATGGTGTATTTTGGAGCTTCTAGGTTTCTCATGCTGAGATCTTTTTTCTGTTTTTCAGACGCTGGAGTTGTTCTCCATACTGTACCTTCCTTTCTACCAATGGTGGTTTCTGCTCTCCATGTCACCCATGGATCGTATGTCTGCGTTTTGTTCCACAGGCTCAGAGCACAAGGATCGGGTCTTACTCAAGTTGGACATCAATAGAGTCTTGCTCCATTTTTGGAGAGGACTTATTTTCGGATATCTGATCTCTTTGTCCTGACTGCTCCACCTCAGTGTAGTTGTCTGGCGTCTATGGCCTCAAACGTCCAATGGATTTGTATGGCCATTTCCATGGTTTATGTCACCCAGGGCAATCTGCCGCTGATTTATTTTTAGGCCCACTTTGCTAGAAGTGTTGCTACTTTGTCTGTGGAGTCCTGAGTGTTTTCTACAAATGAAATGAAGCAGATGCATTTCTTCTAGATTGGACGAACAATGGCAGCTCTTTGGTCCTCTCTTCCTACCTTTATTCTTTTTTTTCTGGGTGGATGTGGCAGCTCACTCTGCCACTTTTGGGACCTCGGTGTTGTGGGCAGGCTCTTCTGTCTTTCCTTAGACACTGCCATTGCTTTGGTACGTCATCTAGCGTACTGAATCCGGAAGGGACGTAACAGAATGGAAGATTGTTTTCACCTTCGATAATCTTCTTTCTGTTAGTCCCTGGAGGATTCAATACGGCCCGCTCTCTGTTCTGCATCGCTTGCTTTCTTTTGCCTCGGTTTTTCTCACAGGCTTGAGGATCTTCAAGGTCCTGTGAGTATGCATATTACCAAAGGCTGCTTCATGTGGGTGCTTGTTGCACACAGGTTAGTTCTACATTATTTTTTAATGTTTTTTTGTGTTGCCTTTGTGCATGTTATTGCTTGTTTTCATGTTTTGCAGACCAATTCACAAATTGTTTATATTGCTGGGGAGCTTCCCCAGACTCCTTTCCTTGTCATGGATTTGTTAGGTATGTTGCTTGGCTTTGAGACTGAACTACAGGGGGTTTTACTAAGGTGGGAGGAGCATGTGCCCAGAAAAGTGTTAGGATTTCTGTCACTCCTGGATTGTGGGAAGGGATTGAACACCTAGTGTACTGAATCCTCCAAGGACTAACAGAAAGAAGATTATCAAAGGTGAAAACCTAATCTTCCAACAAAATCTCAGCCTTTTAAAACAGTGTGCATTGTATTGTTTTATTGAAACCCTTAGAGAAATATACATATTGAGCTACTCGGTACAGCTCTACAGAATAGTGATATGACTGCCACCAAAATTAGGACCACACTGGGTGACATTTTAAAACAGTTCAATCACATTTTTTGATTGTCTGGTATGTTCCATTCTAAGGAGCTCACAACTTGGTGTACTGCCCTGTCCTATCTATAGAATAAGGTTTGTATGTCTTTTCTGTAGCTGTAAGTATGCACTCTGTATATTGTGTGTTAGGCTTTTGTGCCTTGCCCCTTATCTTTAGCAGCAGGGTATTGTACTCTGAAAGGGACACTAGAAGTATTGTTGAAGCTCTTGCCAGCCTAGTGAAGTCTTGCTGCCTCTGCAGTAGAGAAAGATATTATGATTCTACCTTGTAATTAATTTAGTGTATTTTATTCTCAGGTTTTGGCTATGGTGCTCCACCGCCTCCACCTGATCAGTTTGCCCCCACTGGAGTTCCTCCTCCAGCTGCAACTCCTGGAGCAACACCTTTGGCTTTTCCTCAAGCATCTCAGCAAGCTCAGGATATGAACAAACCCCCAACAGCTCAGCCAGAGTTTCCCTTTAGTCAATATGGTACGTATTTATCAGAAAAAAGATGTAATGGAATGTGTCCATCCCAGCTTGTTTTCTGAAATTTTGTTTGTTGTTGTTGTTGTGTTTTTTTAACTGGGAGCAAGGGATGTCTGACATGGCCTCCTGTGGAACACATCTGCGCTAACAACAGGAGCTCTGGATGTTCCGCTTCAAAGGGGTCAAATATGAAAAACCAGTTTGGTAGTAATTCACAGCTAGCCCCCTTTCAGTTACTGTAGTGTGTTGTGATCTGGTTCTGCTTGGGCACTTAATGTGATCCAGCCAAATCTGCCCCTCCCCCTTCCAAAAAAACAACAACACAACATTGGCTCCCTGAGACCAAGAGTACTGTGTCCTATTGCTGGGACAGTGTTCTTTCCTCTCTTGATGGGTTGGGGAAACAATAGCATCACAGCCTGAAGTGGGTGTTCATGGTGGGCGTTTGTAGTGCATGCCTAATCCATTCCCACATAAAAAGCCTGAAGAAATCACTCTTTCTAGGAAATGCCTGCTTTGTGAAATTATCCGAATGGATTTGATCTCTAAGTTGCCAAGAAGGCCAAAAAAGGTAAGAGACGGTAGGTAGAATTAGATCATCCTTTCTAGCTCACCACTGGTGACCATTATCTGTTGTCTTAGAATAGTGAGCTGGTGTACACTGAAATGCTGCAGGAAGTTCTGCCACCTTTGGCAGATTGTGGCTTTTAGGGTGCTGGGGTTGTTTTGGATGGGGGACCATTGCTGTGGGTGAATTGATAGGCTTCAAGAAGTTGGCAGAGTATTCTTATGGCCGCTTCTGTTTGCTGCTGTCATAAATAAATGCCTTTGAAGATATAGTTGTTGGTTTTAAAGCCAATTGACCATTTAGAGAGCTTGTGTAGGGTAAACAGCTAGACTTGCCATTTAATTTGCAGGATGTAATCCCACTACCTTTCTGATTGTTTAATCATTTTGTGAGTTCTCAGTCCCTATAACAGTTTTATTTACTGGAATTGATTACACATTTGATACTGTGTAGCTTTAGATGAAAATTTTGAATATAAAGTCAGGGCATTTGTGACTGTAAGGACCCTCTGAAAATCTAGATTCAGACAATATGTGTGCTCCTTAAAATTACCCTGTAAGGACACACTTGTGTTTCCTACAACATTCTGAACCAAAACATTTTGAAGATGTTTTATTAAAGGCATCCTCCATCTGTCACTTAGATACTTGTTAAGAGTTATTTCTTGATCATCTGCTAAAGTTTCAACAGAATAAAGTGGCATTCAACCAGTATAAGACAGTGACCTCATCTTTTATTACAGACAGACAGCTTTTTTGTTTAAAGTCTTCCTTTATAGTAGCTGAGGATATATGCAAGGTAGTAACAGATGGTCATTGATATAAATTAACTACTACCTTATTGTCCCATGAAACTAGTCCAGATGCTTGGAGAAAAATTATGGAAAGGTAAAACAGAGCAAGAAGGTTTCCAAGTAAGAGTTAGCTCTGCCATTCCTTTTGTTCCTAGGTGTAACATTTGGTTGTACTCCCTCCTCCATCACCACCACTGAAGGGGCCCTGGTAAGGGAAGAGCTGACCCCTGTCTGTATTCTTCCTTTTCACTGTTTTTCTCCAAGTGTCTAGACTGCTCTGGGGGGGCTCAAGAAAATTAGCAGGTAAAAACTAATTTCTCCTTTTTCTCTATGGTCATATATAAAAATTCTGCTTACATGGGAAGTTGGTGTAAACGCCCAGGCGCTACACAGCTCTATAATTTGAGTACCACACTAAGCATTTTCCTTTACCGCATTGATGAAAAGAGCCCATTAACAAATTCTGTTAAATTAATGCTTTTCTTTAAGTTTTCAAATGCAAAATGAAATACACCATCATTTTTTAGCAAAAAGGTTACCATTTTTGTTGCTGTATAACTTTTTTTAAAATAAAAGAAAAAGCAACAAGTTGTGTAATTGGAGACTTTGCCAAATGTCACATACAGATAGAATTACCCTTTATACCTTGTATCAAAAAAGGTTTCAATGCCAGTCTTTTAGCCCTCAGAGACGCCACCAGAAGATCACATTATCATATCTTCTGGCTTTACGCACCTGATCGTCATTGGGTCAATATATGGTGTGTATATCAATTTCTTATTTTTTAATTAATTTAATTTATTTTAAAACAATAAATAGTTTTAAAGAATATTTTATATGAATTAAATACTTAGCTTAACTGGTGGTTGGTGGTTAGCAAGGGATTAATGAGCCAACATGTTTCACCCGTAGAGGGGGTTTCCTCAGGGCTACTATCCCTACAATAAGAAAACCTTATTTTAGTAGGAGAAACGCTAAGTATAAATATCAACAGCATGCACACTATAAATATTAACCATACGTGCCTACCTTTTTAGTACCGATTCTTCACGACATGACCACCCAATCTAAGTCTTTTTAAGATGGCTGCGGCGTGGCAAAAATCAACCTTAAATCTCCCTAAACCCGGAAGTGAGGTGTGGAGGGGAGGGGCCAATTGCCCAATCCCTTGCATCACCCCAAGGCCGGAGGGGCTTTTACACTAAGTGTCAATCAATATTTCCTAACTCCCATTAAATTTTAGGGGAGGGTTTCACAGAACTCCCAGGGAAAAATCACAGAAGAGATGACCATTCCAATTCAAGGTTTAACCCATGAGGAATCACAGTATCTAGGCGGTATATCCACCTTTGCTCCAGATAATTTAATTTAGCCTCCAAATCCCCCTCCATTCCTTGATATTCAAAGTTTCAATCACCCTCCACCTAATATGGGCCACCAATTAAAAAGGTAGGCACGTATGGTTAATATTTATAGTGTGCAAGCTGTTGATATTTATACTTAGCGTTTCTCCTACTAAAATAAGGTTTTCTTATTGTAGGGATAGTAGCCCTGAGGAAACCCCCTCTACGGGTGAAACATGTTGGCTCATTAATCCCTTGCTAACCACCAACCACCAGTTAAGCTAAGTATTTAATTCATATAAAATATTCTTTAAAACTATTTATTGTTTTAAAATAAATTAAATTAATTAAAAAATAAGAAATTGATATACACACCATATATTGACCCAATGACGATCAGGTGCGTAAAGCCAGAAGATATGATAATGTGATCTTCTGGTGGCGTCTCTGAGGGCTAAAAGACTGGCATTGAAACCTTTTTTGATACAAGGTATAAAGGGTGAACTAACTGTATCACCTTGGATAAACCATTGGTATTCTCTTCCTTGTAAAAAAAAATTTTTCGTTCTATATAAGCCAGATACACCATCATACAGATAGAAGACATATAAGTCTCAGTTGATTCCTTATTTTACAATAAGCAGTGGAGGAGATGCTGTTTTGTTTGGAAATTTGTTGCTTGGACTCCGTTCTTTGTAAATATAGTTTGCAGCTTGTGTAGTGCCAGTATATCTTGCCTTCCCTGGTACACTGTAGCAGGCTCTCAAGGGATTTGTCACCCTGTTCCCCCCTCATTTCGCACAACATGGACAGTCTGAGCAGGAATTTAGTGAAGATTGAGCTGGTTTCTCAGTATGTGCTCATGGCTTTTCAAGGATGGGGTTTTCTGAGGGAATGAAGGAGGTGATACAATGTGGAGAAGATGGGCTCATGCCTTGACCTATTTTGATTTTGCTGGTACAAGGATGATCTAATTGTGATAAATGTTTGATTTGCATTTTGTAGATGTACAAATAGAAATGTGTCGACAGTATTTTGGTCACCTAATCAGGAGTGGTTTATTATATGATCTAAGAGATGGCATTCCCAAATGATTTGATGTTATGTGATTGAGCGATGATAATGATCAGTCTGCCAGATTTCACTAGGGCTGCTGTGTTTCCAGCAGTTGCAGTACAGAGACGTTTGTAGCTTTGGAATTAGGATCTTGAAAATATTTGTTAGCCTTGCAAATATACCAACTCTCCCCTAGTGCTAAGCCGAGTTGAATTAACTTATAGTGATATGAGAAAGATCACCTCTCCTGATTTCCCATACTATTGTGTATATCACACTTTGTGGTTGGTTTCAAATCTTTATACAAAATGTAATACTAGATAAAGGGGACTGGAGTAAACACAAAACAGTGTTTACAGTACTTTTATTGAAGGAACAGTTATCCAACATATGTATCGCTCATGTGAAAAAGTAACTGCCCCCTAAATTTAATCACTGGTTATGCCACTTTTAGCAGTAATTGTAACCAAACACTTCCTATAATTTTATGTCATTCCTGTTGAAGAATCTAGCCTACTCTTCTTTGCAGAACTGTTTTTAGTCAGATAAAATTTGTAGGCTTTTTTTATACATGAACTGCTTGTTTCAAGTCCTGTTAGGTTAAAGTTAGGACTTTGACTAGGCCAGTCCAAAACTTAATTGTGTTTCTCCTCAGCCATTCAGGTGTAGACTTGCTTTTGTGTTTTGGATCATAGACTTGCTGTATAACTCGGTTACCCTTCAGCTTCAGCCCATTTACAGATAACCAAACATCCTCCAAAATAATTTCTTTGATACAGTACAGAATTCATAGTTTTTCAATAATATCAAGTTCTCCGTCATCAATGGAATCCTGGGTGCTGGATTTGTTCTTTAGTTTGGAAATATCTGAAAAGACAATTCTGAGCTTTTTATTTGGGGAGGAGGGGTCTTATGTTGCCTCAGACTTGTTCCTTTTTTCTGTCCTAAACTTCCACCAAATACACTCCTTATTCATCCATTCATTCAAACAACTGCCTTTATGAAGAGATTCACTCTAGGCAGTGTACAGCCAGTACAATTCATTATAAAACTGATATAATTTTAACAGCCTAACAGTAGTAAAAAGACCAAATATAAAGAAATACGAGTGAAGTAAACATTACATTACATTACATTTGTGATTTCTATTCCGCCTGTGCCTTGCGGTTCTAAGCGGATTACAGTTAAAAGAGATCAGGACATTACCGAGAGAATTACATTACAACGATTTAAGTAAATTACATGTTGTGGTATAGAAATACAAGTATAAGATATCTGGATTTATCGATAAAATAACTTGACAGGGTTCAAATAGTTACAAGGTTCAGTGGGGAAAACAATATAGGCAACTGAAGAAAGATACCTAACTTTGAAAGAATCAATTAAGTGGATACCTAAGGGAGATGCTTATTTAGGAGAAGGTTAAATGGATACCTAAGGGAGATGCTTATTTATGAGTTTGGATATTTTTGGTAAATGAGGTTCAAGGGGATGACTAGTGTGTTATTTGCTGGGGAGAGTGCATGTGTGATTGGGGAGGGGAATATTAAGTAAGGACGTGTTTTTTGAAAAGAAATGTTTTGATTTCTTTCCGAAACACTTTGATGTCTGTTGTTTTGATCATCAGTTTGGTGATGGTGGGGTCAATTTTCGCTGCCTGAGTTGCTAGAAGGCTGTCGTAAAGTTTCTTACGTCGGGTACCATTATGAGGGGGGAAGGTGAAAAGATTCTGAGTTCTTCTTGATCTGGGTAGTCGGTAGCGGCAAAGACGGTTGTGGGGCCATACCATGGGTTACTTTGAAAAGTAAGCAGTAGAGTTTGAATTGAGTTCTTGCTTTTATCGGAAGCCAGTGAGAGTCTACATAGGAGGGTGTGACGTGGTCGAATTTGCTGAGCGAGTAGATGAGTCTGATAGCTATGTTCTGAATGGTCTGTAGTTGTTTTATCATAGTATTTGGGCAAGGTAGGTAGAGGCTGTTGCAGTAATCTAAGGAGCTGAGTATGAGGGATTGTACAATGATCTTGAAGTGTTCTTTGGAAAATAATTTTCTTATTTTTCTTAGGTTTCGCATGGTGAAGAATGCTTTTTTTATGGTTTTGTGTATTTGTGTTTGCATTGTGCAGCCTCTGTCTAGGTATGTTCCCAGAATTTTGAGAGTATTCTGTATTGGATATTTGATTGTGTTTACATCTAGTTCTGTTAGGGATGGTTTTTGTTCCTTCTCTAGTAGTAGGAATTTGGTTTTCTCCGCATTCAGTTTTAACTTGTGGTTCGTCATCCATTTTTCTACAGTTTCCAATGTTGTTTTCAGGCGTCCGTTGGAGGTGGGGTCTTGGATGTCGAAGGGGAGGAGGATGGTTATATCATCTGCGTAGCTGAAGGATGTAATGTTTAGGGCATCTAG
The DNA here is from genome assembly GCF_902459505.1 of Geotrypetes seraphini. Taxonomy (NCBI): domain Eukaryota; kingdom Metazoa; phylum Chordata; class Amphibia; order Gymnophiona; family Dermophiidae; genus Geotrypetes; species Geotrypetes seraphini. The sequence continues at coordinate 125,916,369 of NC_047091.1, forward strand.
GACCGTGCCTAGGGATGATGCTATGAAGAGGTTGAAAAGTATGGGCGATAGAGGGGATCCTTGTGGAACTCCGCAGGGATTTGACCATGAGTCGGATAGAAGATCATTTGACTTGACTCTGTATGATCTTGTTTTGAGGAATCCTTGGAACCAGTTGAGAACATTACCTGATATTCCTATGGCATCTAGTATCTGGAGTAGTATGGAATGGTCAACTAAGTCGAATGCTGCTGAAAGATCGAGTTGGATGATTAGTAACTTATTTCCTTTGCTGAGGTGCTGACGGGCTATGTCTAGTAGGGAAACCAGAAGTGTTTCAGTACTGTGATTGGTTCTGAATCCGGATTGAGTAGGGTGTAGGATGTGGTGGTCTTCTAGGTAATTGGCGAGATATTGTGCTACTAGACCCTCTATGAGTTTGACGTATAGAGGTATAGAAGCGATTGGTCTATAATTTGTTGGGCTGTCTATTGGGCCTTTGGGGTCTTTTAGTATGGGAGTAATTATGATTTCGCCAAGTTCTGGGGGAAACTGACCTTCCCTTAGGGTGGTTTGCAGCCATAGCGTGAGACCAGCTGTGAATTTAGTGGACGCTGTAGCTAGTAGATAAGGAGGACAATTGTTCAAATCACATGAAGATTTGCTGTATTTTTTGTACAGCCGGTCTAGGTCTGACCATTGTGTCGTTAGGAAGTCGGTCCAGATCCTATCTGCTGAGGTGACTTCGTCTTTTGTGGGTTTTGTTAGTATCTCTTCTAAGATGTTTCGAGAGTTGTTGAATGTGGATCTGATTGTGATGATTTTGTGTTTGAAATGGTCCGCTAGTTGGGAGGCTGTTGGAGTTTGGTTTCCTAGGGTGGCGAGGTAGGGTTTGGTATCAGTGAGATTTCTGACAAGGTTGAAAAGTTTTTTTGTGTCCGGTTTATCGGTGCCAATGAGTTTGGAGTAGTAGTCTGTTCTTTTTTCCTTCAGTTTGATTTTGAAACATAATAGGACAACCATGAAACAGTTACAAAAATATATTTAGCATTGAAACTCAAATACTGTAAGAGATAATACAATGTCAGCATACATAGGGCTAGATGCACCAAAGTCAAGCAATCGTCACTAAACCTGTTTTCATAGCTTTAACGGCGATCACTTTTACTGACCCAATACACAAAACGGGCCACCAAGTGATTTTCCCTCGATCGCCCATTTTCTGATCCAGTCATGCAAATTAGCTAAAACCCCATATAAAGTAGCCAAGTGATTGATGCATTAACATCGCTTGGCTATTCTCCCCCCCCTCCCAAAAAAAGGGGTTTTAGCAATCAGGAAAAAAATTGTGTTACTGATAGGTCTGCCTGGTTTGTTTGAGTTTTTTCCAATGGCACATATTTTGTCATGTGTTACACACACAAAATATCTGTCCCATAAAAAAAGAAAAAAAGCCCCCCCCCCACCACCACCGATGACAGCCCTCCCCCACGAACCTCAACAAAAGCAGCACGAGAGAAAATTGGTAGGAGGGATGCCCACTCCCTCCTGTCACGCAAATCACCCCTGCACCATGGGAGAGGGGCCTTAGGTGACTGAACTAGTCAGGGCCTTTGGCCCTCCCCGTGCATCACATGATGCACTGGGTAAGGAAAGGCCTGTCATTTAGGACTGGAGGACATGAAGCAGGAGTCTCAGAGCAGAGGGGCAGGACCGGGTGAGGGCATGGCACAGAGGTTTTCAGCCAGGCAGGAGGGAATAAGCATCCCTCCTGACATTTTCTCTGCCATGGGGGGGTTGTTGGGGAGGGCCATCAGCACCGGGCGGGGTTGGGGACTTTTTCCTTTTCTTTTTTTAATGGGGCAGATTGTACATGTGTAATGTGATCACTCATTTTTCCCTTGTAGTTTCTGAGGCTGCTGTCAAAAAACATAAGAGTCGCGTGGGATCTCTCATGGAGAGAAATAGATAATGGTTACTGCAGATAGGCAGATTAGATGGGTCATTTGGCTTTTATCTGCCATCATATTTTTATGTTTCTATCTATGGTCCTCCAGGGAAGGAAGACCATAGATTACTGCACTTCACCCAAGAAGGTAGAAACAAGATAGATATCAAAATACACTCTCCTACCAAGTATAAAGCATATGTTAGTGTCTAGTGACAGTGTACACAGTAAACACAATTAAATGTGTATATATTTGTGCATATCACACTAAACTGCTGAAGATTGTGTTACAAGCATTGAATCCAGCTACACAATGCTGGAAAAAGCTTCAGAACCCCACCTATACCAAGACTAGAAAATTAATCCCCTTGTATTTTAGCATATTTTTAAACTTATTGTTAACTGTGTCGAGCTTCCTCTGGTTGAAGACCCGGTATATAAAGTTTAGTTTAGTAAAGGAACCTCATCGACATAAAAACCTCCACACCCGCAAAAGCTATTGGGCTTTATGCAATACAAATAAATTCCAATCCACAGATCTTTGTGGAAAAATTGTACTTATCTTATGTAGGAAATCAACAACACAGATGGTGGCCAGCGTTTCACCGTCTCAGCTACTTCAGGGTGTACATTAGTTGGAGCCACAGACAAGCAAACTTTCCACATAAATCTGTTAGAACTTAGAACACTTCACTCCCGAGTTCTTATCAGGACAGACAATCCAGTAACCATGTTCTACATTTGAGGGTTAATTGAAAAGTTTCCAGCCTAATCAAGAACATTTTTTGGGGGAAAATGAAATTTATTTTTAACTCAATACATTTGCTCCAATGTTTTTCCATACCTTTCATGCCTTCTGTAAAATATGACACGTCTAAACTGGAAAAATAGGTAGTTATAGCATTTATGACTGCAGAATTTGAAGAAAATTTTTTAAGGTTTGGAAACAGAAAGAAGTCGCATAGGGCCAGATCTGGAGAGTACGGTGAATGAGGAACCACAATTCATGCAATTTCGCATTCAGGATTGTTGATGTGTGAGCCATTGCATTGTCCTGGTGGAAGAGAACTTTCTTGTTGGCCAAATGAGGACATTTTGTCTTGATTTTGGCACTTAAACTTTGTAATAAGCCAGCATAGTATTCGCCATTAATGGTTTTTCTCTTTTTCAGATAGTCAATAAAAATTATCCCATGGAAATGCCAAAAGATGGTCACCATCACCTTCCCAGCCGATGGAGCCATTTTCGCTTTTTTTGGAGTCTGTTCATCTTTTGTAGTCCATTGTTTGGATTGTTTTGTCTCAGAGTATAGTGATGAACCCAAGTCTTATCCATAGTCACAAAACGTCAAAAAAAAGTTGTATTCATTGCGCTTTAAATGTCCAATCAAACTCATTTTTGGTTGACAGTTAGCAAACATGGCAGATGGTGTACACATTCTGATGAAATGCCAGCAGCCTCTGCTATCTCATTTAGGGTCAATCAGCAATCATAGAAACATGATGGCAGATAAAGGCCAAATGGCCCATGTAGTCTGCCCATCCGCAGTAACCATTATCTCTTTCTCTCTCTGAGAGATCCAACGTGCCTATCCCAGGCCCTCTTGAATTCAGACACAGTCTCTGTTTCCACCACCTCTTCCGGAAGACTGTTCCACGCATCTTCCACCTTTTCCGTAAAAAAAGTATTTCCTCAGATTACTCCGGAGCCTATCAACTCTTAACTTCATCCTAGTTTCCTTTCAAATGAAAGAGACTTGATTCATGCATATTTATATTACAGAGATATTTAAACGTCTCTATCATATCTCCCCTCTCCCGCCTTTCCTCCAAAGTATACAGATTGAGATATTTAATTCTGTCCCCATACGCCTTATCACAAAGACTACACGCCATTTTAGTAGCCTTCCTCTGGACCGACTCCATCCTTTTTTATCTCTTTTTGATTCAGTGAACTTCTATCAACCATTTTAGTAGCCTTCCTCTGGACCGACTCCATCCTTTTTTATCTCTTTTTGATTCAGTGAACTTCTATCAACCATTTTGTTGATTGTTAATAATAATAATAACAGTATATATACCGCAATACCGTTAAGTTCTATGCGGTTTACAAAGTTTAAGTGAGGTACAAAACTGATTGAACTTAAGAGGGGTGAAGAAAGAGAGTTAATAGGACAGGAGATTCATTGTTGAGGAGAAAGTGATTAATAGAACGTAGGAGGAATCAATTATAGAGGGTCAGTGGATGAGTGGGTCAGTTGTGTAGGTATTTTAGGAACAGGTGTGTTTTTAGACATTTCCTGAATTCCACATAAGTAGTGGGCGAAAGCAGTTGTTCTAGGTCTTTACCCCACGATGCTGCTTGGTGAGCGAGAAGGTGTTCTTGGTGTTTTTTCAGTTTACAACCTCTAATTGGGGGGGATACGAAGTTGGAATGTGAGCTTCTCTTGTGTCTGTTGGTGGAGAAGGAGAAAAGGTCAGTTATGTATCCAGGGGCAGGCCTTATAGTGCTTTAAAGCAGAAGCAGGCAAATTTAAACTTTATGCGTGCTTCCATCGGTAGCCAATGCAACTGCCGGTAGTAGGGTGACACGTGGTCGAATTTCTTCAGTCCGAATTTCAGTCTGACCGCTGCATTTTGCATTAATTGTAAACATCTCATATTTTTTGGAGAGATGGCTAAGTAGGCGATGTTACAGTAGTCAAGTAGACTTAGTACGAGGGATTGGACCAGGGTTCTGAATGCCGACATATCGAAATAAGCTCTGATGGATCTGAGTTTCCAGAGAGTGAAGAAGCTCTTTCTGATTAAGGAGTCCACCTGGTCTTTCATGGTTAGGCACTGATCCAGAGTTACTCCTTGTATCTTTATGGTGGGGTGGATGGGGTAACTAAGTTCATTGATGCGTAGTGGTGTTTTGGTGTCAAATGGATGTAGTGAAGCAACGAAGAATTTTGTTTTTTCTGAATTAAGTTTGAGCCGGAAGTCTGACATCCATTGTTCCATCACGTTTATGGCTTCTGAAGCTTTGGGTATAGTTTCCGAGATAGTCGGCGAATGGGATGATAATCGTGAAGTCGTCTGCATAACTGAATAGTTTTATCCCCAGCTGAGTTAATTGTGTGCCCAGCGAGGACATGTAGATGTTAAATAGCAATGGGGATAGTGGTGACCCTTGTGGCACACCGGAAGGGTTGCTCCAGGTATCGGAAAGCTCATAATTGAAACGTACCTGATAGGTGCGGGACATAAGGAAGCCATGAAACCAGTTCAACATCTCGTCTCTGATACCAATAGCATCGTAACATTTTCCCGTGGTCTACCAGGTCAAAGGCTGAACTCATGTTGAATTGCTTGACCAGGGCGTTGAGGCCCCTGCTAAACAGTAGGCGCAGGTTGTCTAAAATAGCTGCAATTACTGTCTGTACTAAATAATGGTCTGAAACTGGATTGAGTTTCGTGTAGAAGAGAGAACTGATTAAGATAATCCATCAGTTGGGTGTGTACCAGTCCCTCCATGATTTTTACAATAAATGGAATGGATGCAACCGGTCTGTAGTTGGTTATTAGGGTTGAAGAGTCTTTATGATTTTTTAGAATTGGGGTTATTATTATGTGACCGTTATTAGAGAGGAACTTCCCATTTTTCAGGTTGTGGGCCATGTATTTCAGCAGTGATAGTTTAAATTGTAATGGCGCCGCTTTCATAATTTCTGGGAGGCATGAGTCCAGAGTGCAATAAGATTTAGAGTATTTGTTATATAGTTTGGTGTAATCACTCCATTCTAGGTCCTGAAAGGAGCTCCAGGTCATGTCAGCTGGTATATCATTATCTAGGGTATTGGCTATTTGATGATCACTAGGGCCGTTTGTTGAACAGCGGTTTCTAAGGTTTTTAATTTTTGAATCAAAGTGCAGTTCTAAGTCATTTGCAGAGGGTAACTTAGTGTTGTGTGTGGGTATGGTGTAGCGGGTGGTGTCGAATAAATTCGTGATCAGGTTGAATAGCTCTTTTGTGTTGATTCCTTGCGAATCATTGCAAGATGAGTTGATTTTAGTAGAGTAGAATGCTTTACGTTTGTCTTTTATCATTTGTTTGTAGATTTTTATGTTAGCTCGCCATTTGTTACGGTCTGCTGATTCACCTGTTTTTTTCCAAATTCTTTCCAATTGTCTAACTAGTTGTTTCGTTTTTAGGAGTTCGGTGTCGAACCATTTGTTATATTTGTTTGCATTGCTTTTGCTATTACGTTTAGGGGCAATTTTATCTAGAATGGATGTGCTGGTTATCATCCAGTGGTCCCAGAAATCGATTCCTTCTTCTATCTCCGTTTGCAATTCGTAGTGTGACCAGTATTCTTCTGGATTAATATAGCCTCTTGTGTGGTGTTCTCTTTCTATCATTGGACGTGTTTTAGATTTGCAATGGGATCAGATTAACTTGAAATAGTAAGTAAAATGGTCGGACCAGATATCGTGACACCAGGTGCCTTTCGGTAGAGAGATGACAGGGTCTGGGATTTCCTTTGTGGACATAGCTACCACATCTAAATGATGGCCTTTTTCGTGCGTTTGTGTGGGTAAAGGGAGGTTGTAGTTGAGTAGGGATAGAAAGTGTTTAAACTCTTTCGCGTTTGTGTTGTCCTCTTCTAAGTGTATGTTTATGTCTCCTGTGATGATATTGTAGGAAGGACTAATTGAATTATGTAGGACAAATTCACAGAAGCCTTCATAGAATAATATACAGGATAGGGATTCTTCTAGTTGACAGTTACTAATTTTACAGGCTGAAATTTCTAGTTGGTCAGTCACTTTGGAATCTAGTAATTCGAACTCAAATCCTTCTTTAAGAATGATTGCTAATCCTCCTCCTTTTTTTCCCTGGCGATTTAACGTAAGGATTTTGAAATTGTCTGGTAGGAGGTCAATTATTATTGGATCATCTTCTGATAGTAGCCATGTTTCGGTTAGGAAAAGACAGGCTATCTGTTTGCTAATGATCCAATCGTTAATTAGGAAGGCTTTATTCCTGACAGATCTGGTATTAAGATATGCACAGGGAATAGATGCGGATGTGATAGGTTCAGTAGAGATATTGGTTTTGATGGGTTTTATTTGCCTTATTCTTTTTTTAAGGGTTCGTTGATGTCTTCTTTTATTTGAGATAGCATTAATGTGATTTGTTAAGTTTTCTTGTGGGTTAGAGATGTGTAAGATTGATGGAACAGGGTAGTTGATAGATTGCAATTGTGGGTGGAGTGAATTGGTGCCTTTTGTTGTTTTTGGATGTCCGGAGCGTTCTTCAACAGTGTTTGTCCAGCCACATTTAAACTTGGCAGCCCATGCTTTCACTGTTGAAAATGAAAATGCATCACTATATACTGTGTCTAACTCAGATTTATTTCATTTTGATAGGTGATTTTCCCTTCAAATGAAGGAGTTTTATCAGTTTTATAATTGTTTATAAAGTGGAGAAGTTCACTTCTTAAGGCTGACAAAACAAAACTAAACATCAGACTGACTTAAAAATCTAGCCTTAGATGTTTGTCAATGCTGTCTGCTGGGCAGCTATAGAATTCTGATGTTAATCGTGCTCTTTCTTGGTCAGGCCAGAAACTTTTTAAGTTGACCCTCGTAAACAAGTGAGGAGGATCAGGTTCCCTCCATCTGCTGAGAATTTCTAAGACTTTGGAACCTTGCAATATCACTATCAACTCCTTCAATATATCTTCCAGGTCATGTGAACCACATAACAGACTCACTCAGTCTCAAATTGAACCTTTATGTGTGGGCTCTAGATTCCAAAATAGTTCAGATGCTTTTCAATCATTGGGGAATCCCTGCAATGGATCACATCCCAGGACTCTTATTGTGCTTCATTCACCCAAATTCAGTGGAATTGGGGCTACCTCGGTTTATCTTCCCTTCCCTCTCATTTCCAGAGTTCCTCAGCTAACACTGATCAACACTCATTTTGGTGCCTCAATTTGTTTCTGGGTATATTTGACCTGCTGATTCCAAAAATGCCACTAATTTTCTCCTATCAGCTCTAGTTTTTGAGATACAGAACATGTGCCATATACCACTCTTCTCACCCATTAAAAAATCAGGATATTTTAATGTAGTGCTTAAATTAATGTCTTTTAAGCATGAAGGGGAAACATATTAAAAATTAAAAGAAAAGCTTACAACCTGAAAATTTACTTATTTCATACCAAAAGCATAAGTTTGATACAAACTTTCCAGTCATTCGACACATAAGAAGCTCCTTTTGTAAGACTGCCGAGAGTGGGATCTGCCAGAAGAATGCCGCATAAGATTCCAACAATAATCTGCCATCATGTGTGCATCCCATCTTCCTAGGTATCTGGCTTCCATTGTTTTTATGTCTTGGTGAAATTTTCACCTTGCTCTTTGCTTAAGTTACCAAGGTTCTCTGGAGAATGATGTGAAATGAAAGAGCATATCCTCTACTAATTGTGTATAGTTGTCTGCCTTCTTGTTGCCAAGAAAGTTTTTCACAATAAGAACAAATGAAGACCAGGCACAAGATTCGATTTAATTCATTGATGATATGAAATGTGGGTCATTGATAAGTTGCCTGATCAGTGGACCATCGAAAATTCCTGCCTTCTGTTTTTCCATGGTAAGTCCAGGTAACATATGCGCTATATATTCAGGGCACAAACCGTCTTTATTCAACGCCTTTACAAATTATTTCATCAGGCCTTGCTTTATATGTTGTGGTGGCAGTATGATTCTACAGGAAAAAAATGTATAATTTAAATACATAAATTTTCCATTCAAAACAAGAAATCTTGTTATGACATCCTGATTCTGCAGAAGAGATCTTTTAAATAGCGGTAAAAAATTAATAAATTCAACAATATCTAAGAAACCAGAGCTGATGCAGTCTATCCAATGCAATTTCCTGAATCAGCACCCTAAAAAATCCAAGGTATCAAGAAAAAAAATATTTTTTGTTGTTCTACGTAATCATTGACAGACAATTTTGATTTTTGCATTTTCTAACCCTTTCAAATAGATAAGCCAGTCTTTCTCTGGGCAAGTCATCTGTGTGCTAACACAGTATCAAGGACAGATCTTATACCCTGACCTCAGCAGCTTGTCCCTCAAAGCCTGTAGATTGAATAGTACTTAATAAACACAATTGCATTATCTAAGCAAGTTCAGCAGGTGCTCTTAGCATCCAGCAAACTATCTACACGCAAAATATTGCACTGCAAATGGAGATGTTTTTCCAGTTGGGCTCAGTCACAGAATGAAGACCCCTTTTCATGCTGTCTGAACATTATACTTTCCTACTTGTTTAATCTCTCAGAATTGGGCCTCCAAACCTTTTCAGTTTATGTACCTGTTTGTTTAATTAAATTTGATCTACTCCCTTGTTTGTATATACATCCAGCTGCCATCTCAGCTTGTCATTTCCTTTTCGAGGGAAAATCTCTGGCCATTTTTCCTATTGCCTTCTGCTTTGTAAGAGGACTCGTGACTTTGAAACCATTGGTTAGATCACCACCTCCAGCATGGGACCTCAATATTGTCCTTGCCAGACTCATGGATGATCCTTTTTAGCTGATGGTGTCAGTTCCATTAAAGCATCTTACCTGGAAAACTTTCTTTCTGATTGCCAGCAAGGAGACTTGGTGAACTACAAGCATTAGCTCACTATCCACCCTATACCCTGTTCTTTCATAAAGTTCTTCTCCATACTCATTCTAAGCTTCTACCCTGAGTAGTCTCAAATTTTCATTTAACACAGTCTAGTTTTGCCTATCACCTTTTCTCCATCTCATCCATTGCAAGCAGAGATTTCTCTACATTTGTTGGATGCAAGATAGTGTTAATACATTATCTTTATCACATACAGGACACTTTGCAAATCCTCTCAATATTTAGTTCTTTATGGTACAAACTTTCCTGGAAGACTTATTTCTAAGTAAACACTCACATTGAATCTGACTCTATTTCCTTCCATTTTCTTCTTCAGGACTTACACTTCTGGTCATATTGACCCACATCAACTCAGAGCAAAAGCAACCTCAGAACAGCATCTGTTACAGATACTGTATATCAGTGGTCTCAAACACGCGGCCCAGGGGCCACATGCGGCCTGCCAGATAATATTTTGAGGCCCTCAATATGTTTATCATAATCACAAAAGTAAAATAAAACAGTTTCTTGGTCATATTCTCTTTAGTTATAAAGTACAATATTATTATTAAGACTTAGCCAAAAGGAAAGATTTATAAACTATAAAGCGTTTTACCTCATGGAGGGAGGGTAAGAAGCGTATCAATACTGGGGGGAAAGGGAAAGGGGGCTGCTTTGGGGGGGAGGGGTGTGCTGGGGGGAGACAGAAGGGGCCATGGAGAGATAGGGAGAGGGAAAGGGGGCTGCTTGGGGGGGGAGGTGTGCTGGGGACAGACAGCTTTGCTCTGGGGGGGGAAGACAGAAGGGGCCAAGGAGAGACAGGGAGAGGGAAAGGGGGATGCTTTGGGGGGGAGGTGTGTGCTGGGGGCAGACAGCTTTGCTCGGGGGGGGAGACAGAAGGACACAGACAGCGGCCAAGGAGAGAGAGATAAAGAAACACAGACAGACAGACACATCTATTCAAGCACCCGTTAATGTAACGGGCTTAAAGACTAGTTTCTTTAATAAGACATTAACTATTTTTTCTGCGGCCCTCCAAGTACCTACAAATCCAAAATGAGGCCCTGCAAAGGGTTTGAGTTTGAGACCACTGCTGTATATGCAGAGCAGCCATATGGACTTCAGTTCTCACCTTCTCCAAGCATTACTGCTTGGACCATTTGTTAGCACAAAATGCAGCATTTGAACAAGCAGTCCTCCGCAACCTCTTTGCTTCATAGTATTTTCATTCCTTCATAAGCTTTTTATCTGCCCTTTAAGTATAGTTGGAACACTTCAGCTAGGTATTCACCTCATTGTTCGCCTGCATTTCCTTGCTGATACTATGGAGAAAGCATAGTTGCTTACCTGTAACAGGGATTCTCCATAGATGTTATGGAAATGCAGCCACACTCGCCTCCTCTCCCTTCCTACCAAATTAAAAGTGATGCCAACCTTTGCACTTAAACTCTTATGGACTGAGAGGAGGAATGAGACCGAGGCAGCGAGGGATCCTCTCAGGTGTATGCTTAGATGTATTTTCAGACATCTATGAACTAAAGAAATAGAGGAGAGTGTGGCACAGTGGTTAGAGCTACAGCCTCAGCACCCTGAGGGTGTGGGTTCAAACCCACCCTGCTCCTTGTGACCCTGGGCAAGTCATTTAGTCCCCCCATTGCCCCAAGTACATTAGTTAGTGAGTAGAGAATGACACGGTGACAAAATTCATCACCGTTCCCATCCCCACGGATAACCGCGGGAAAAACCCATGTCATTTTCTAGTGTCTATTTCATCCTCAGTCCTTCTACACCAGCATTCTTCAAAGCAAAGCTTGTGGGTCAGTGGTTGTGGCCATTCATACTCTGGTTCTTCCCTCTCTCCTTAAAGAATGACATGAAGATGGTTTCCCGCGGTTATCCGCGGGACGGGAACGGTGATGAATTTTGTCACCGTGTCATTCTCTATTAGTGAGTTTTCTGGAACAAACAGGGAAAAATGCTCGAATACCTGAATAAATTCATGTAAACCGTTCTGAGCTCCCCCTCAGAGAACAGTATAGAAAACAAAATAAAGAGAAAAAAATAATCTGACATTTGAGGCTCAATTGATTACAGTTTATTAAAACTTAATACCGCTGTATCAAAAATGTCTAGGTGGTTTATATGCACAATAAAAGAAAAGAATGCTATAACTAAAAGAAAGCAAGGACCATGTAGAAGTCTCAGGATTCTTTGAAGAACTGGAGTCTAGGAGCTATATAGCCCAAAAGCTTCCATTAAAAAATGAGTTTTTAATTTAACCTTAAAATTCTTATACGACCCACACTCCCGAATATAAGGAGAAAGTAAATTCCATAATGTGGGAGTTTACCAAAAAAAGGCACTTTCTCAAGTCGCAACTAGAGGAAGCATAAGAACAAATTATCATTGCTAAATAGAAAGTAGTCTCATCATAAAATGCCTTATGTCAGTTAAGATTTAAAATTTCACTTTGTAATCAATTGGAAACCAGTGGGGTAACATGATCCTTTTTACAAATCCCCACCAGGAACCAAATTCTTTCATTTGCAGTGTCTGTAAATGCTTTATCAAATACCTACTACTGCTGGCATAAACAACATTCCCCTAATTCAGTTTAGACATTAGCAAAGCAATTAACAAAAGAGTATTGAGCGCAGTTTCATGAAAATTAGGTTGGAGATCCCAAAGCATATGCAAAACATAAAATCCTGACCGAACCAGAGAGGTGATTTGCTGATTGAAGCACAATTCAACATCAATGACTCCTAGATATTTGAGTCCGATTTTCACCTTTTACCAGCAAGGTAGGCATTGAAGACATGGTAAATGTCCTACGATCCAACAAGCCTTTGTCTTTCCAGCATTTAGGATTAATTGATGCTGTATAAGCTGGCGTGACACAACCTGCAAACAATCCTGAAGAGGAATAAGGTCTAAATCCTGCAGTACTGGCACAATATCTCACTAGTAAAATGTTATCCATGTATCCATAAACACTCATTCCGTAAATATGAAGCAAAAAGAGTCAAACCCTTGTGAAACTCCACATGAGAGGTGATAGGAGGAAGATCTCTCAGTAATACCCTGTACAAAAAAATAATAAACCAACAATCACTGTGATCTATCAAATCAAACAATGCAGCCAGATCTACCAAAAGGTTTCAAAGTTTTATTAAAACTTGATTTAATCGCTTATCTAATTTCTAAATTTGATTTAATCGCTTATCTAATTTCTAAGCGAGTTTACAATATATTAAAAAAAAGCATGAACATAATAAAAATGCCATTAACAATACCATTAATACTTACAAAAAGAAAACAATAATTTCCTAAATGTAAGATAAGAATAGGCTTGAACAATCAGCGGACTCATTCAGGAGTTCAACTTCCCCGCCTGATATTCCAATGTCCTGTCCAACAAAGTCTTATAGCAACAGACCCTTGGGGTAGGAAAGAGGAACATACCTGAATTTCTGGTACATTTTAATGAATTGAATTAGTTTTAGGTAAGATACCAAATAGGAAGGTAATAAACCAAAAAGAGCCTTATAACAGATACACCCAAACTTAAAAAATACTCAGAATTATGTACAAGCTCCCCAAAAATGGACAAAATAAGCCTCCTTAGCTGCTTTTACTCAAAAGGGAATAATAACTCTGCTTCTCGCAGTACATGGGCAGATTTTGCTATTTCCTCCATTTATGCTCAGCCCTTCTAGTATAGCTTTTCAATAGTGAGATACCTGCAATGTACTAAGGACTTCCAGTTAGTAGCGCATACTGCCTGCAAGGATGCTTTGCTGTCTGTTGCTTCCCTAAGCACTGAATTCTGTTCCTGTGCCTGCTTTTCTAGGAATGATTGTTGGAATGTCTGGCAAGAAACCAAAAACTGGTTGCAAATAGCCAAGGTCAATCCCCCAAAGGTTTCTACACCTAGATTCTACTGCACTCACAGTGAAATCCTCCCACACCTTGGAGCAGTGATCAAGATATGTCCACAACAATGGTGCACCCAAGCCCATCATTAAGAAGTTAGCCTCTTTGGGCCTGATTTAAGATTCAAGATGTAGGCCCTTGAGCTACTTGGGTCAGGCCCAGGTCAACCACAAAACTGAAGAAGTGGCAAATGCTTGGGTTAGATGGGTTAGCCACATACATATTTGAAGTCCCTCAATATAACAAAGTTAGGTAGATCAACCACCAAGTCTGTCAAGCTATGAAGAACCAAATCTCAATCCCCTACAGACAATGGAGGACAATAAAACAGCTAGATGGAGTGGGAACAGAAACTATTTTAACCTCTAAAATTTCTGACTAGGCCATCACCTCTCCTCTCTGAGCTATGCTTGAGAATACCATGTACCCATCTGACAGACAGTGTACCAAATAACCCCCCCCCCCCTCGTCATCTCGGTGTTCTTGTGCATTTCCCTGATATCTTTGGAGAGCCCCAGTTACAGGTAAGCAACTACGCTTTTTTCCAGGTCCTGAAGCAGCAAAACTTCTGCACACCATTATACTACCACCATCATGTTTGGCTATTGATATGTTTTTCTTATTGTGGAATGCTGTATTTGCTTTACACCAGACACAATAGAACCTGTATTGTCCAAAGAGTTCCATTTTTGATTCTTATGTCCATAGGACACTATCCCACAAGGCTTGGGAATTATCCAGTTGTGTCTTTGCAAATATTAAATAAGCATTGATGTTACTTTTGGATAGTAGCAGTTTTGGTCGCCTATGAATACTTTTTTAGCTCAGTCTTTGTTGTTGTTGTTTAATTGTGAAGTCATGACGTTAGTTGAGACTTCAGAGATCTGCAGTTTTTTGGGATGTTTTGTGACCTCCCAGATGAGTTGTCACTCTGCACCCAAGGAGTAATTTTGCCACTCCATGGAAGATTCACCCTTTCTCCAGTCTTCTCCATTTGGAGATAATGTTTCAATAAAGTTCCAGAGCCTTGTAACCCTATCAATACTGATACATTTCAACAACTTTTTTTTCTCATCATCTGGACTTTCCTTCAGTGGTGGCAGTTTTCTTGTAGAAATTTTGTAGTGGCTACATCACACTCATGGTAACGTCAATATATAGTGAGATTTCTGGTTGTGTTCACTCAGCTGAGTCTAATTAATTAAATTTGGTCATTTGGTAGAGTAACTAAGGGAAGCAAAGAAATTGACCCTAGAGAATTCACAGAGAAAACAAGTCTAAGAGAAACCAAAAAACACTGTGGAGAGGCGATGTTCCTGAAATTGACTTTATTAAAAAGTACCGTATTTGCCGGCGTATAAGACGACTTTTTAGTACCTTAAAATCCTCCCCAAAGTCGGGGGTCGTCTTATACGCCGGGTACAGTTTACATGCCCTTATTGCGCTGCTCTTCTTCTCCCTACCTTCTCTGCTTGCAGCACAGAGCCGAACGGAAGTCTTCCCGACGTCAGCGCTGATGTCGGAGGGGAGGGAGGGCTTAAAAAAAGCCCTCCCTCCCTCCGACGTCAGCGCTGACGTCGGGAAGACTTCCGTTCGGCTCTGTGCTGCAAGCAGGGCAGATAAGGAGAAGGAGAGTAGCCTCGCGGTTCGAGTGGCTACCAAGGGAGAGGAGCGGCCCGCCCCGCCCTGGGTGCAGCACAGCCGGCCAGGTCCCCTTACTTTTGTGGCACTTCCCCGACCGACCGATAACAGCCCGGGTCCGACAATCCTCCCTGCCCTGTAGCCGCGAATCTAAATACCTTCTTACAGCAGCTGTAAGAAGGTAATTTAGATTCGCGGTTAAGGGCAGGGAGGTTTGTCGGATCGGGGCTGTTGTCTGTCGGTCGGTCGGGGAAGTGCCACAAAAGTAAGGGGACCTGGCCGGCTGTGCTGCACCCGGGGCGGTAGAGAAGGTGTGCGGAAGAAGGGGTCGTCTTATACGGCGAGTATAACACAAAACTCTATTTTTTAGCTAAAAGTTGGGGGGTCGTCTTATACGCCCAGTCGTCCTATACGCCGGCAAATACGGTATATTAAAAAATCAACATAGCAATCCACATAAAAACTTTAAGGACCTAGTCCGCTGAGAGCATTGGACCCAGCACGGTCCGTGTTTCAATAGTAAAGTCTTCCTCAGGGGTCCCTGCTAGTCCTAGGGTAGAAAATACGTGGAAAGGCTAAACAATCCAAAAATACAGATGTGTAGAAACTCCGTATATGACACGCTTCAAAAACCAGATATTGAGAAATAGATTTTTAGCAGGCAGGCTAAGCTTTCAATTTGTCAGTCTCCATTTTCCATGTGTTTCTTTTAAGATCTTAAGGGATGTATGTTCTTTCTTCGTATATGAGGGTTATAAGCTGTTAGTGTGCATACCAGATTACTTCAGATCCTGTGGGTTGTGCCCTTCCACCAGGAGATGGAAATAAGGCCCTGTGTACTTAACCAAATAAGGACATGATGCAGCCTTAACTTCAATATTTCTCTGTCTCCAGCAGATAGAGATAGGCAGACTGTGCAGCTTCTAGATTTGATTCCTGAGCAAGCTCAAAAGCCAGGTGGAGAACTGGGCTTCAGTTAAGTGGAGGAGGGATGGGTGGTACTTCTAGAGGTCTTGAGTTAAAGCAAGTGTTTTCACTCGCACACACACCCCTCACCCCTCCGGCTTGTGTTTGGGGTTTTTTTCCCTGAGTAGAGTTTAAAGTCAACACAAGAAGCCTTTCTACAGTTTACTTTATTATACAGCAATGCAACAGTAGGTGAGATCTTTTATCCACACTGCAGTTTAAGACTGGGGGGGGAGCCATTGTCAACTCCCAGTTTCAGTTTACCTTAGACTTTGGGCCACAAGCCTTTGATGGGGATCACTGTTCTTCAAGGGCATATAGACTAATGCACTAGTCTTGCATAGATGAGTTACCCTTGCACCTGAGGTAATTTTGTGGGGCTGCGCTCAGAATGTAAGCCTCTGTGGAGCATACCAAGCACTGCTTATGGTGGCAGTTGAAGTCCATTCTCTTTTCCTATCTTGATCATGGGAGGAGCCCAAAGATGACCATTTTGCTAGATTGGACAGGAAAAGGCTGTAGTAGGGATTATTTTCAGGCCAACAGCTCACAAGCAAAAAGTATGCAAAGGATATCCTCAAGCATCCACAAAATCTTAGCTGCTAGCCTGATTCTGTTGATTCACTTATCTGCTTCAGAGGTTCCTAGGTTATTATTTAGTAACCTTTGAGCAATACTGTAGGAATCTGAGAAGCAGAGTTTATTCTTTTTTCCCTAGAGCAGACATGGGCAAACTAAGGCCCGTGGGCCATATCCCACCCGTTTAGTTTTTTAATCCAGCCCGCCAAACTTTTTTTTCCCCACAACAAATAAAAAGCTGCAAGCTAGGCGAAGCACCAGAGATAGACCCTGCAGTCCATGCTCTCTGGTTGTAGAGGTTTGCAGACCCAGCTGACACGATCCTTGCATATCTTGGTGCCCAGCTCTGTGGTGCGACTCATTGAGCTAAGGTCGTCAGTCTCTGTGCTGGCGTAGGAGCGGAGAGGCGGCCGCAGTATCTCCATCTCCTCCCCTTCTTGAGTCCGGGGAGCTTCGGCACTCACTGCGGGCACACCTTTCCCTGCTGCCTGGAGCGGAATTCACCTCTTCCCCCCCCCCCACCCTCACTCCTCCCCATTCCGACCACAGCTTTCCATGAGAGGGTTGATGGCGTTCCCGCGTTGTTGATTTGATAGCAACATCTGCATTAAATGTACGACACTCTTAGCTTGCGCTAAAATAGTAGATTTAAAAACAAAATTGGAGAAAATATTTTTTCACTCCATGCATACTTAAGCTCTGAAACTCTTTGCTAGAGCATTTGATAAAGTTAGCATAGCTGGGTTTAAAAAAATAGGTTTGGACAAACTCCTTGAGGAACAGTACATAAACTGTCATAAAACAGAATGGAATCTTGCCTCCCCCGCCCCTGTCGCCCAGCCCCTCTGTCAAATTTAAGAACCCATTATGGCCCATGAATCAAAAAGTTTGCCCACCCCTGCCCTAGATTCTGTATGAGTCTTTCTCTCCAAGCTGCCTTATTCTAAGCATTATGAGGGAGCTAAGAGCATTGACCTTTCCCTCTGCTTTCAAGTCTGGGATACTCAGTAAAGCAGAAACACAGTTAGATGGTGCTGGATAAGTGGAAATTTCAATCATGTTGGCTGCAGTCTATCCTTCAGGGGTCTTTAGGACCAGACTTAGTTCTAAAACATAGGGAATGCACAGTGAATGAAGAATACCAGTTCATAATCCAACTTTTCCAAAGGAAGAACTCTCTAAGTATAATTTCCATATTTCTAGAAGCCGTAGGCATTGTGATCCTCTGGTAATACCTGCCATGGGGAATTCCATATTTATTTATTTATTTAATTTTCAGTCCCATTCTGCCAAGGGATCTCAGAACGGTTTACATGAATTTATTCAGGTACTCAAGCATTATGGTGAATCCAAAAACATTTCAGAGGCTTTCCCTATTCAGGTGAAAATATCTTTTGTTATTCTAAAACAGTGGTCTCAAACTCAGACCCTTTGCAGGGCCACATTTTGGATTTGTAGGTACTTGGAGGGCCGCAGAAAAAATAGTTAATGTTTTATTAAAGAAATGACAACTTTGCATGAGGTAAGTACCTACAAATCCAAAATGTGGATTATCTGAAATTGTCAGAAGCAATTAATTTCAGCGATACACAGTTGAAAGCAGTGCAACGTGCAGAAAATGAAAAACTATCAAAGTATCAGCTGCAAGAGACAAGATTTTGGACCAACTATTTTGAGGCCCTCGGTATTGTTTGAGACCACTGTTCTAAAAGTGTCTCCAGAATTTCAGGCTGGAATATTTATATGTCTTATAGGGACTAGATTTGCTCCCATCAACAAACAAAGAAGCATGACAACCTTGCAGTGGCCAGGACAGCGCACCTCCTGTTTCTTCAAAAGAGATGTTCTTCTATCTCTTATCAGTGTCTCTAAACAAAGTATAGAATATTAAAGTAAAATTTCTTAGTCTAGGACAGTCCGCAGGACAAACCTAGCCAATCAGGTTTTTGGAATACCCATAACAAATATGCAGGAAATAAATTTGTATGCACTATCTGCATTCTGTCACATCTATTTTATGCATGTTTATTATGGGTATTCAAATAACCTAACTGGCTAGGTGCATCCTGACTACTGGATTGATAACCCCTGGTCTAGGGGAATGGAAGGATACCCTTGCAGCCTTGCATTCATGGGGTTGTACAAATGCCAACCCCTAAAGTTAGCCTTTCTGTCTTGATGGAAAGAATGAATCTAAAGATCTGGATGCACTTTTGCAGTTCACAGAAAGTTTTCTGTAGGTATTCCCACCTCTCCTGAGGTAAGGGCAAACAATTCAGACATTTTCATGTCACCCAGGCCCTGCCTTGTAATTCTAATGCTTTTGTCTGGCCCAGGAGACTTGGTGTGTCCGTCTAACTTATTTTGATTTGGTTAACCACTGCATTTTTCTAGAAAAAGATCTGGGTATCATTGTAGACAATACACTGAAACCTTTCACCCAATGTGTGGCGACGGCCAAAAAAGCAAACAAGATGCTTGAAATTATTTAAAAAGGGATGGTTAACCAGACTAAATGTTATAATGCCTCTGTATTGTTCCATGGTGCAACCTTACTTTGAGTAGTGCATTCAATTTTGGTCACCTTATCGCATGAAAGATATAGAAGAACTAGAAAAGGTTCAAAGAAGAGTTACCAAGATAATAAAGGGGATGGAACTCCTCTCGTATGAGGAAAGACTAAAAAGGTTAGGGCTCTTCAGCTTGGAAAAATAGACGGCTGAGGTGAGATATGATTGAAATCTATAAAATCCTGAGTGGTGTAGAACGGGTACAAGTGGATAGATTTTTTTTTCTCTCTGCATCAAAAATTTCATAGACTGGGGGACACTTGATGAAATTACAGGGAAATAATTTAAAAAGAAATAGGAGGAAATGTTTTTTTTTCACTCAGAATAGTTATGCTCTGAAATGTGTAGCCAGAAATTGTGGTAAGAGCGGTTAACATAGCTGGTTTTAAGAAAGGTTTGGATAATTTCCTGGAGGAAAAAAAGTCCATAGTCTTGTTATTGAGATAGAAATGGGGGAAGCCACTGCTTGCCCTGGATCAGTAGTATAGAATATTGCTACTATTTGAGTTTTTGCCAGGTCCTAGTGACCTGGATTGGTCACAATGAAGATGGATTATTGAGCTAAATTAGATTTCCCAGTAAGGCTATTCTTATGACCTTGGTTATGGGGTCAGGTGTCAGAGATTCTTATTTCATTCTCTTTAGAGTTTCACCCTTGAGCAGTTGCACTTCAGATGCATGCAGGAGATCCTTGCTGCACTTCTTTTTTTTTTTTCTTCAAATTCTTTATTTATTTTTTCATTTTACAACAAGTATACAATATTACATCATTTAAAACTTACTGCACTTCAAGTTAGGAAGCAATTTATCTCTACAGTGCACATAACATGATGAATCTTGAGCCATGCTCTCAGAGAGCTGGTTCTCTGTTGCTTCATTATTCTCTCTCATCCTGTGTATGTTCAGAAAGGTTCCAGTAGCATTTTTCTCATGCTTTTAGAAACATCTAATAAGGTCCTTTGTATCAACTCATCTGGCTGTGGTGCAGTTCTCTGAAGGGTATTGCTGTCATATCTATCTGAGTGGGTTGAATCTGGTCCTCAAAGCGCTAGGATTTCTGCCTTTTCAGCCCCTTAATAAAGTGATATCAAAGGTTCTTACTCTCAAAACTGTCTTCCTAGGAGCTGTCTCCTTATCTTGCAGGATTCTGAGTTTAAAATTTTTTAATGCAAATGTTCCTTTCTCCTGTCCTTGTAAGCTATTGTTTCAAAGTCTGACAGGTTTGGGGTTTTTTTGCAGGAACATGATATGACAAAACAGCCTCTAAGACTACTACCTTTAAAGGACAGAAGCATATGTTTTCAGTATTACTATCTGAGGAAGGGCGGTTATATTAAAATCAAACCATAAAGGAGGTAGTCTAACTTTTGGGCAGAGTTAACAGCAGTGACTGTGGTCAACATTTGCAGAGCAGAGAAATGGTCATGTTTTTATACGTTGCAAGGCATTTTTTATTAGGAGTGCGAGCATTAGCTGCTTTTGGGGCCAGACTTATTCTAACAGAAGTTTCACAGTATCATCCAACTTGAGAAGTGCTTTGCTACATTCCATAGCTTATGGGCTGGTCTGATGAGGGCACTAAGGAAGTAGAAATTAGATCTGACATGCTAATTTTTTTTCCTTTAATTGCACCAGACAGTCCAGAGGCCCTCCCAAGTATATCACCAGTTTTAGACTTCTTTAAATTGCTATAGACTTGTTCTTCTCTTGTTGAACAAGAGGAGTAAATTAACTGTTCTCAACATTCAATTTCTTCTAACAGTTTAACTTTTCAAAAGCCTGTTTAATAGTTTGTTAACATGAGTAGCATTAATATGACATTTCAAGAGTCAACAAAAGTCCATTGCTGCTTAGTTTGAAATACTGAAGCACTAAGGCTTCTAGTTGCCCTTATTGGGTAAAGCACATGGGACATTTTTTTTTCTTTGGCTCCATCTGCTGGTAGGTGGGCATAATCCACATGGTGTTGACTTGTCTTATGGAATTGAGAGAAAATTAGCAGATAAGGCCTCATTTCTCCTTTCTGGTCTCTTTCCTCCTCCTCCTCTATCTTCAGCTCAGTCAGAACCAGGGCTGGGGTTTGGCACCATGACCCTTATTTACAGCTATCTGAGATTTTTATCTTGTTTTATAGTTCTATGGACAATTTTCTGGTAGGATGGCTTTTTGATCACTTGGGTAGTCAGATCCCTGTCTGCTTGTACCCCTTGTTCTGCTCAGTTCTCCTTTTCCATCACCTCTGCCTTGGATAGAACTGTGTCTGGGTGCTTTATTGTTTTATAAAGCTTTATTGTACTGAAATCTTATGCAACAATTTTTGGTCACACATACTCTACATACCCATCACCTCACAAACCAGGAAAGTGACACTCATACCAGAATTTGTAATGTCAAGATTACAGTGCCAGATATGACCAGACTTCTCTCCAAACTATATACCATAAACAAACACCTCTACGAACACAAAACAAGATATCTGTCATGAACCCTAATGAAATAATGTAAATACTGGACATGACCAGGCTCTTCTAAATTGTAAATCCTTGAACTCCTGGGGCATATTAGTGATCCATAAATGCTAATGTAATAAGGCTTATCCCAGGACAAGCAGGTAGCATATTCTCACAGATGGGTGATGTCATCCATGGAGCCCAGGTACAGACAGTGCAAAAGTGTACTGTCACTTAAAATGTCTTCAAAAGTCGCAAGACAGGCAACATATTCACCGGTTCATTTTTGCTTGATGTCGGTTTGTGGGACCATCGGTTTTTCACGGAGCTGAGGATTTGGGGTTTTTTGGAGATACTCCAAAGCGTGTCAGTTTTTTCCTTTTATTGTGCCTTCCCTATATTTTTTTTCAGTTATTTTCTTTTAATTTTTCCATTTTCGGTTTTTGGGCTAGGAGCATCAACTTCTTTTTTTTTTTTTGTATAAAATTTACTTGACCTCCCTGGACAACTGAATCCTTTAACTTTGAACCAGTACCCCTTCTGCAGAGAGGCCAGGGGTTCTACTCCAAATACTTCCTCATACCGAAAAAGATCTGCATCCAATTCTAGATCACTGTGCCCTCAAGTATTTGGTGAAAGATAAATTCCAGATGCTTTCTCTGGGAACCCTTTTTCCACTTTTGGACAAGGACAACTGGCTTTGTTCTCTGGAT
Organism: Geotrypetes seraphini; assembly: GCF_902459505.1. Classification (NCBI taxonomy): domain Eukaryota; kingdom Metazoa; phylum Chordata; class Amphibia; order Gymnophiona; family Dermophiidae; genus Geotrypetes; species Geotrypetes seraphini. The sequence continues at coordinate 125,938,824 of NC_047091.1, forward strand.
CTCAAAGAAGCATATACACATATTCTAATCCTTCCAGCCTACAGAAAGTATCTTCGCTTTCAGATAGGAACACAACACTTCCAAAACAAGTGCTGCCATTCAGTCTAGCATCAGCACCAAGGGTATTCGCAAAAATATTCAGTTGTAGTGGCTGCAACTATCTGCTCTTATGGCTTTCATGTATTGCCTTATTTCAACGACTGGTTGATCACCTCAAGCTGCTCAGTTATCCATCAACTCAACCATACGTTTCTTGGAACTGCTAGGCTTTGCAGTCAATTACCAAAAGTCTCTGGAATTCATTGGGTTTCTACTGGACACAACTCAGGCTTGTGTTTACCTCCCTCAATTTCCCCGTCCCATCCCCACAAGTTTTGTCACTGTCCTTGCCCTGTTCCTGTAAACTCTGCCTTTAACCACACAACCCTCGAACACTTATGATTTTAAAGTGTTTGAGACTTGTGCAGATGAGGACAGAGCATGCAGGAATGGGGCAGGGACAGGAAAAGAACTTGCAGGGCTGGAAAATGAGTTTCCGTGGGGACGGGAAAAATTTGTCCCCATGCTGGAAAAAGGGATAGAGGGGTATAGATAGAGGATTACTGCACAGGTCCTGGACCTGTTGGGCTGCCGCGTGAGTGGACTGCTGGGCATGATGGACCTCGGGTCTGACCCAGTGGAGGCATTGCTTATGTACAAGACACTACTTCACCTCTTGCAAACACGTGTCTACTCTCCAAACCATCACCTCGAGATAGGTGATGCATCTTTCAGGACACATGGCTTCAACAGTTCATGTAACTCTATTTGCATGTCTTTACCTCAGAAAGCCTCAGTGGACTTTTGCCTCCCAGTAGTCCCAAGCCGCAGCATCAACTATCCCAGAAACTCAGTCATCCCCCCACTATGTCAGTCCCTTCAGTGGTGATTGATACCAACATATCTACCAAGGGACCTACTGTTTCATATTCCTCCGCATCAAAAGATACAGATGTCTCCATGCTAGGATAGGAAGTCCACCTAGACAGTCCTCACACTCAGGGCACTTGGAGTGTTCAAGAAAAAGCTTTCCATATCAATCTTCTAGAGCACAGGTGTCTAAGTCAGTCTTCGAGGGCCGCAATCCAGTCGGGTTTTCAGGATTTCCCCAATGAATATGTATTGCAAATAGATCTCATGCATATTCATTGGGGAAATCCTGAAAACCCGACTGGATTGTGGCCCTCGAGGATGAACTTTGACACCCCTGTTCTAGAACTAGAAGCAATTCACAATGCTCTTCAAACCTTCTAGGATCACCTTCTACACCAAGTAGTACTGATCCAGGCAGGCAATCAAATGGCCATGTACTATGTAAACAAACATGAGGGTACATAGGGTCTTGCCCACTCTGCCGAGAAGCAATACAGATCTGGAATTGGGAATTCCACAAAACATTTTTCTCAAAGCTGTCTACAGGCAAACAAAACACTCAGGCAGACAGATGGAGCAGATTCCTTCAACCTCACAAGTGGTCACTCAACTCAACTGTAAAACATCAGATTATCTCAATTTGGAAAACTCCACAAATAGATTTCTTCAAAACTCCGAATAATCACAAACTTCCTCTCTTCTGTTCCAGACTATATTTCCTCATCTGCAGACAGATGCTTTTCTCCTGAATTGTGCAAACCCATTTCTCTGCATTCCCTCCAATTAATCTGCTAGGAAAGATTCTCTTCAAATTGCAACAGGAACCAGCCACCCTTATCCTCGTAGCGTCGAGGTGGCCAAGATAACCCCTGCTTCCCCCCTTCAGCTCATACATTTTTATCTATATATCACATAAGCCTTTCAGTTCTATGCGGTTTACAAAAGAGGTAAAACTGAGCAAAGTCATTGAGCTGCAACATAATTTGGCAAAAGAGGATTACAGTGGAATTACAAAGGAGATTGGCAATAAAGATTTACAAAGAAGTAGAGCTGACCAGGAACCCATCCCACTAAAAATTTTTCCAACTTTGCTGACTCAAAATGAAGGGTCCCTTCTCCATCCCAATCTACGCTCTCTTAACACTCGCAACAGATAGATAATTTCACTCTCTGCTCCAGTATCAGCCATAATAGATGTTTCCAGGAAACCATTCACACAACGCTGTTACTATTTCAAGTGAACTCATTTTACCCTTTGGTGTTACCAGCAAGCATTACCTCCAAACACGTGTCCTCTGTCATCAGTTCCGTATTATCTTTTATAGCTCTCCAACTCTGGTCTAAAAATAACTTTCAGTAAGGGTGCATCTCAGTTTTATCAGTGCTTTTCATATACCTCGGAACAATAAACCTATGGCTACACACCTGTTTTCCAGGTTCATTAAAGGTCTATTTCATTCTAAACCACCAATCAAACCTCCTCCAGTTGCTTAGGACCTCAATGTACTCACTACTTTAATGAAGCCTTCATTTGAACAACTTCCAACAAAACCCTACTCTTCAAAAAATACATAAAACCTATTTAACATGACCAGTTCCTTCACAAACTCCACCTACCACACTGTCTACCCCTATCAAATCAAAAATGTTTCTAATTACCCAACATGTATCACCTTAAGTTCTCGACAATTCTTATGTAATCCAACTAATTATCTTGTAACCTCCTGACAACTCTTATGTAATCCGCCTTGAACCGCAAAGTAATGGCAGAATAGAAATCACTAATGTAATGTAATACTCTCTCTAGCACCTTACTTGGAAAGTAGGTTTCTTAATCGACATCACTTCTGCGACAAGTCAGTAAACTTCAAGCACTTCTCTCAGATCCACCTTATACAACATTCTATGGTGATAATGTTGTCCTTTGCACACATCCCAAATTTCTTCCTAAAGTAGTTTTGGACTTCCATCTCAACCAGTCTATAGTTCTGCCTGTCTTCTTCCCCAGACTACATTCCCATCCTGGTGAAGCTGCACTTCACACATTGGACTGCAAATGTGCTTTGACTTACTACCTGGATCGGACCAAGCCTCATAGAACTTCCACTCAACTATTCTTGTCATTTAATCCTAACACACTTGGAACTCCTGTAACCAAAAGAACAATTTCTATATGGTTGGCAGACTGTATCATCTCCTGCCATGCTTGGCCTGGGCTACTGCTGGAAGGTCATGTCACATCACATAAAGTTAGAGCAATGGCAACTTTAGTAGCTTATCTACATTCCACTCCCATTGACATCTGTAAAATAGTGACTTGGTCCTTAATGCATTCTTTCACATCCCATTACTGACTGGAGAATAATTCCAGACAGGATAGTTGGTTTGGCCCAGCAGTTCTACAAAATTTGTTCTCTGTTCAGATGCCAACTTCCCTCCATTCCTTCCATATTAGCTAAGGAGTCCCACCTGTGAGAATATCCTGCTTGATTGTTCTGGGATAAAGCACCATTATTTACCGCTAAATAGATGTTATCCAGGACTACAGGCAGCTATCTCACAACCTTCCCACCTCCCCTAGTTGCCTTCTTAGCTTTTTTACTGAATTGATGGTCCCGTGAGCTGATGTTGGGTGGGAAGGTACCAGCGCATGCACGGTATGGTAGTCTTGATACTTTAGCAGAAATTTAAAATGACAGTACACTTTTGCACTGTCTGTACCAGGGCTCTGTGGATGATGTCACCCATCTGTGAGAATATCTGCCTGCTGTTCCTGGATAACACCTGTTACAGGTAAGTAATTATGCTTTATATTTCCAGCCTCAACTGCACACACTGGAATATAAGAAATTGCTGGAATGAATATAAACAGAAAGCTTTAATTTTTGCATGATGTAATCTGGATAAGTGGGTTGGTGCTGATACCCTTTGCCTTGGGGAGAAGTATATTTGGGATGTTTTGAGGGTTAGAAGGGACAGATAAGATTGCATAGCTGTATAGGATCACTAATATTCATGTACACTATAGCCCAAATTCAATTTTAATTTTAGCTTTTTCTTTAGCAGGTTATGGTCAAGACATGAGTGCTTTTGGACAAAGCTTCACTGATGCCAGCCAGCAGCCCCCCTCATACACAGCAGGACCCTCTGCGCCAACATCGGGTGGCCCACCTGCAGGGGGCAGTGGTTTTGGACGAGGACAGAACCATAATGTACAAGGATTTCACCCCTACAGACGCTAGTAAGCGCAGCACCTCAGGGAATTCTGTCCACAGGAGGATATCTGGGAACTTGGGACAATCACCTACTTGATGCGCATGCCCAGATAAAACCATCGTGGCAGGATGGATATTGAAGGAAAGGTTGTTGGTGTTTGGACTGCAGTTTTTCAATCTTTTTTTTTTTTTTTTTCCTTACCCATCAGCAAAGTCACTGGCTCCAATCTACAGGGTTTTAAAACTGTCTGCAGCTTTAAATACACACTTCAGGTTTCCTGGCTCTCTTCGTTTTGTTTTTGAAAAATATTTCCCTGAGCCTTTTTGTTTACCATATATTGTAAACTTTTATGTTGAGAGAAAAATTATACATTTACAGATTGTGAAATTTTTAAGAGAAATTTTCTACTATGTATGCTGGCTTATTTTTTAATTTAAGAACAGGGTTATTGTTGGCACTAGGTGGCGAGGGGGTAGTTAACTTCTTGCTCCTATATCGTTTTGTTTTGGGGGGAGGGGGAGGAGGGATAGAAGGGGTCTGGTCATCCCAGAAATTTTGGGAGTTATGAAAACTCAACCAATTCTACTGATAGTAGTTTTTGCTTTTGTTACTCGACACTAGATGTGATGAGTGCAGGTCTGGACCTCTCCCAGTGGAGAATGCAGCTTCTGCAAGGGGTTGGAGATTTCCCTCAGGTAAAGGCAGTGGTGCACTTTGCACTAACCAGTCATTACCCCTGTTTGAATAAAGAAAAATCCATTTGGATTGCAAATACCCCCTGTCTTTGTGTCCTTGATCATGTAAAATGTACTATTTACATGAAACTATAATGCAACTGTAAGGAACTGAATGACATGGAATCCCCATAGCGGCCAATGAGTCAGTGATGGAACTAGAACTGCTCTTCAGGCTCATTGATTTCAGGTTTGTCCTGGCCATTCTATCTCATTATATTAATCTCTTAATTAGTTGCTTTTAACATTGATTCTGAAGAATAATTGAAATGCTGTTCCTTATTGACAGCTGTTCCTTACATGACAGCTAATAATAAAAGAATGACTCCTAATAATGAAGTAGCAGAAACATGCAAACATAAAATTGCATGCGATAGCCTTCACATGCTGCTTCAATATAAAAATGGAAGTTAGACAAACATAACTATAGTTAGAAAGCTGCTAGTTTTTATTGGACTTAAGAAAACCCTATTTGTGAAATGTCAGCTTTTTTGTGTCCTTCGGTGGCTATATTAGCTCAGAATTGGTGAAAAAAAATCTATTCTCAACTACACTGACTTATTTTTATACAGTCATTTGTATGATGTCTATGCCTCTATCATTTCTAATATTTTGTAAGCCGCAGTGATGCCTAGTTGACATTTGTGGCATACAAGAATCAATTTGGTATGGTATGGTGCTGAGTTTCACCAGCTGGTATAGATGTACTGAAAAGAATGACACGGGGACAATTTGTCCCTGATGTGGAAGGACTGAGGTTGAGATGGACACTAAAGAATGACATGGAATGGTTTCCCACAGTTATCCACAAGGAAAAGGACAAATTTTGTTCCCATGTTATTCTTTAGGGGACTTGATATACTGCCTTTCTGTGTGGTTACAATCAAAGCAGCTTATATATTTTAGACAGGTACCTATTTCCTTTAACAGCTGTGGCATCTGGTTTCCATGCCATTGGGTTCTTGAGCTTTAGATACATTGCTTTGTAAATCAAGCTGAAAAGTAAAGTGACTGCTCAATGGAAAGGTTACACTAGACCACTGTCATTGGCCATCAACATGTTACATTGATATTTTCTAGTAAGCAACCAACTTATGCAAAAAAAATTTTTATAATGCACTAGGTTTTATTTTAATTCTTTTTGAATTGTTTTATTAATAAGGTATATATGATAACACATCTATTGTGTGCATACAATCTTATGATCTCATTCAGGTATAAATTTAGAACCATCATCATTGTAACAGCACGCACAATTAACAAACTTTCTACCTTACTCTTTGAAAGCAGAGTGAAAGGGGATTATAAGTGCCTTATATGTAAAGTGAAGACCTGATTGTTTACTTGTAAATTGACTTTTAAAGATTTCTCTTTGCATAAAGCAATGGGTAGACTGTTCACAAGTACTGGGCCCAACCAGAAAAATGCACTATCCCTGGTTTTTGCCAGATGTGCTTTAGAAGCATGGGGTATGACCATCTTATTCAGTGAATTAAGTGACCTACTAGGAACATATGGGATTGCTGAAGAAAATAGATAAGGTGGTTCAAGTTCAAACATGCTTTCATCTAGAAGTAGCAAACTGCAAAATTCAGTTGATCAGACAGCTAAATTTGACACCACAACTCTAAGGAGAGGCAATGACCTTTCCAACAATTAGACCAATAACTTGCCTACCTGCAGGCTATCTAGGCTGTTCACTACAATATGAACATGTTGACATCTGATTCTAATAAAGCGATCATGGGCAATGCTAAGAAAAGTGGACATATCAGTGTAGTATGAATTGATTATAAGACTTTGATAGTGTCCCACATTCCTTGATAATAAGGATTAGGTTCTTACCTCAATAATCCTCTTTCCTGTAGAACAGCTTACAATTACTTACAGATGGGTTAAGAACCTCAACTCGCAAGTTGCTAGCAGAAGACAAATCAATTTCTTCTCTCTGCCCTTTTTTTCCTCTAGGCAGTGCCCCCTTCTCACTCCATATCAAACAAGAGATAATCCCTAGGAGAGGAAATGAAAACAAGGAAGGGCTTGGGGGAACTCCCTGATCCAGACAAATTTGATCTGTTCTGAAGTAGTAAACAAAAATTAATAAACAACTACCCAACAGGGCAACAAATAATGGTACAGAAAGAAACCACCTGCCTGTGTGCAATCGGCACTAACACTTGTACAGCTTTTAGCAAGGCAAAATGTGCTGATACTGATCTCTGCTCTAATGTGCCTGTATGCAAAGGAATTCTTATTTTTATTCTTCCTTGAGCCAAGCCACTGGATACTCTTCCCAGCCTTCAAGCCAACGTAGACATAACAGACATCTGACAGGGTGGGGCATAAGGAATCGTATGCTGTTCTACAGGAAAGAGGATTATTGAGGTAAGAACCTAATTCATTCTTCCTGTGCAAACAACATACGATTCATTAAGGATGGGATGTACCAGAGCAATCTCTTGAGTCTAGGGTGGGACAGATCAGCCTTTGACCAGCACAGAGGACCCGAAGGCCCCATCCATTTGTACCACCACATCCACTCAGTCTACCTTCCATACCTTTATAAAATTTTACAATGTGGCTGCCTTACAAATTTCATCAGGCAGCACTGCCCTGGACTCTGCCCAAGAAGGTGCCACACTTCCATTAGAGTGAACCTTCACTGCAAATGAAACATAGAAACATGATGGCAGATAATGGCCCATGTAGTCTGCCTATCCGCAGCATCCACTATCTCCTCCCCATTGGCTAAGACTTAATATTTGCATCTCCTCTTCCTATAGGCTAAGGCTCTTTACACCTGCATTGTGAGGTCATAGAACTTTATGGTTATAGAAACATTGCGATGAAAAAGTTAGATTAACCAAAAACAATCAGATCCACACAAGATTAATCAAAGGGAGATTAAATCAATTAAATGAAGGAAAGAATCTCAGAATTGACACTCCAAGGATCATAACAATATCATCCAAACATGGAACTGTGGCATGGGTATCTTTCATCGATCCAAAACCTTCACAGCCAGTGTACACTGAGAAAATAGCCAGGTGCATCCATTGAGAAATAGAAGCTTTAGAGGCTGGTCTGCCCCAATGGCTACACTGGTTCAGCAACTTCAATTCTGTGTCTCCTTATAGACCTCTACAGTTCTTTACTGATGGGTAATAGCTCATCATGACCAGCTGGTGGAGACTGAGACCAAAACTTTGGTATACTACATAATAGCTGTCCCTCCCTATATACCTCAGTCTTCAGCAGGTGTTGTGTGGTTGGTTAGCTGTACCCATCTCCCCTTGTTAGGGCTGTTGGACTTTGTTTAGGACTCCTAGTCCCTGTTTTTGGTGCCGGACTGTCTGAGCTCAGGGGTGTCACATCTGGTGGGTCTTGGGCTGGGTCCCTCCCTCCCCTTCCTCCATTTCCCCCCCCTTCCTCCATCTCCCCCCAAATTTTGTAGAGGTGCCTCAGCGGTAAGCCTTGCCACCAATACAGACAAGGCATACTGCTTGGAGAGCCAGTAGAGTCTGTTCTGTTAAAAAAAAAATATCCTGTGGCAGTACCAGTCTAAAACGGTTCTTTCCCTTTAATTTGCTGTATTTTACTGTATTTTTTCATCTAACTGGCACTTTATTTCAGCCCGGACTTCCCTCGCCACCCACAAAGGGATTTCCCCAGCTGCCGATCCTGATCAGAATCTACTTTAGCAGGCAAATGAAGACAAAACATTTCTTGATAAAGTGATAACTGGTGATAAGACATGGGTCTACAGTTATGATGTGGAAACCAAAGCTCAGTAGACTCAATGGAGAACCAAAGCATTGCCAAGACTGAAAAAAGCTCAGCAAGTTTGATCAAACATCAAAGTGATGTGAACGTTTTTCTTTTTTTTTAACCATGGCAGCGTTCACTATAAATTTCTGCCACAAGAACAAACTCAACCAAAATTACAATCTGAAAGTGTTGAAACGACTCTAAGAGAATCAGGAGGAAGCAGCCTGAACTCTGGAGGGAGCGGTCGTGGTTCCTGCATCATAACAACACTCTCGCTCATGCCACTGTTAAAATTCATGAATTTTGTGAAAAAATGCGATGACGGTTCTTCCCCAGCCACCTTACTCTCATGACTTGGCCCCTGCTGACTTCTTGTTTCCTAAACTTAAATCCACACTGAATGGAAAGCAATTTGACATCATTGAAAACATAAAAACAAAATTTTACACAGCAACTGTTGCCACTCCTGAAGATGCATTTGACTGTTTTCAGAAGTGGATATGATGTTAGGAAAAGTGTATATATAGGGAAGGGGGGAGTACTTTGAAAGGAGCTCAATGGAATAAGTTATAAGATTGTTTAATAAATTTTTATAAAATCAATCCTGGAACTTTTTGAACAGACCTCATATGCTGAGATTATGCATGCCTAGATATGAAGGGGAAGGATAGAAGTGGGGGGGATGTGGTGGGTGAATATATGGAGGGAAGGTGCAGGGCAAGAGGAGTGGGATGGGGAAAAAAGGAAAATGAGGGAAGGGGCAGAGGGGAGGATAGGAGATGGTAAGTAGAATGCTATAGTTATATCTCTACTGATAATGTTCAAAATAATTTTACCTTGTGACATATCAATAGTTAAGACATGATCAATCAAGTGTTTGAATAGAATTTGAACTTGGAGTCTTATTAACATTAAATGTTGAAAAAGCTGCCTTTTTATGGATTGGTGCTAACAGTTGGCCTAAGCTTGTACAAATGCGTTTTGAGGGAAAGGCATTTTTGTTCAATCACAGCAGTCAGGACCTAGAGTACTCATCTATTCCTTCCTTGAGAGAGAATCTCAGATTAAGCAAGAAGTAAAATCTATATTTTTCCATCCATGCAAATTATGACAGATTGGGGGTAGGCCATGCCATTGTATCTTCTCAATTTATTCTCTGAGGACAAGCAGGTATGATATTCTCACATGTGGGTGATGTCATCCAAGGAACCCAGTATGAAAATTGCCAAGTGCACTGTCACTTTAATTTTTTTTAGGCAGTATCCATACTGTGCTCGCTGGTGCCTTCCTGCCTGACATTGGCTGACCAAAGTTTCACTTCATCGTTTTCCACAGAGCTGAGAAGGTGTGTCCAGGATTCACAGCATATCAAACTTTCAGTTTTTGGGTGACTTCTTGTTTTTATTTATTTAGATTTCTATCCTGACCTCCCAACAGCTCAGAACGGATTGCAAAAGGACATTCACAGTGTAGGAAGAGGACATGAAGCTAAAAACAGGGACTACAGAGAACAAAATAACTTTTTGCCATAATTCTTTCTTTATGTTCATTTTTATTAATTTTTCTGTTTTTGGCCTTTGGCCCACTTTAAGCCCTTTTTTTCTCCCCAGGCCCATTAATCATTTTTGGTTTCAATTTTATTTCAGCTCCGAAGCATAAAATTTCTTCCCCGTCTAGCCACACCATTGGGTCATCCCAAGCATCAATTCCTGGAGAATGTTCTTCATTAGATAATGACACGGGGGGGGGGAAATTGTGCCCGTCCCTGCGAGCTCAGTCCCAGCAAAGTGTCTGAGCCCATCCACACAAACCTCAGATAGTTATGATTTTATATTGAATTTATTCAAGTATAAAAAGAAACAATATTCTTTACAATTGTCATTTTATCAATACAAATAATACAGAGCAAGGATTAACAAAACCCCTGTCTCCCGTATCCTTCGCAAATATCCCCTCCACTATTGAGAAAACTGAACATGCCAAATTACTATAGAATGCTACATAGAAAACTCAAGGTAAAAGAATAGTCACACATGGCAGGAATAGTGTTCGGGGAGTGCAACTAGGGCAGTGGTCGACAAACCGCGGCTTGCGAGCCTTATATGGCTCTTTAGCCACTTTAGTGCGGCTCAGCTAGCTAGAGCAGGGGTGCCCAACCTGCTTCCCTTCCCCATAAAGAGGACGCTGAAGCACCGGGCCGACCAACTTTTCGCTACCTGATATCAATTCTGATGTCAGAGAGGAAGTTCCGGGCCAGCCAATCGCTGCCTGGCTGGGCTGGAACTCCCTCTTCGACGTCGGAATTGATGTCGGGTGGCGAAAGTTGGTCGGCCCGGCGCTTTAGCGTCTTCTTTACGGCGAAGGGAAGCAGGGAGAGCTCAGAACTCGGCGGCCTGTTCCCCAATGGCGGTGGTGGCAACCCATTCCCCGGTGGCGGCCTGTTCCCCAATGCCGGTGGCTTGTGGGAGGGCAGAAAGAAAGGGGGTGGCAGGGGGTCATAAAGAAATATCGGAGACAGACGGGGCATGCATGGAGAGAAAGGGGGTATGGAGAGAAAGACAGTAGAGAATGACACGGTGGCGGTTTACCCGCGGCCACCGCATTTTAGCCGCGGGTCACCCGCCGAAAACGGGGAAGAAAACTAGCAGTCGCTGCGGCGACGGGGACAAGGCCATTCACCGCCCGCGGGGCGGTGAATGGTCTTGTCCCCCGCAGTGAGGCATGAAGGATCGCGCGGTCCCCGCAGCTCACACCCGCCCGCCCAATCGATTCCAGTGTCCAGCCAGCTCTCTCCCCTCTCCTCACCCCAGTCCGCAGATCCTCCTCCTCGGCGACCCGCACGCTACCAGAGAGCCGCGCACACCCGCCGCTGCTCAGCCTCGATCTGCTCTGACGCAACCGGAAACAGGAAGTTGCAGCAGAGCAGAAGATCGAACACTGAGTAGCCGCGCGTGTGCGGTTCCCTGGGAAAGCGCGCAGGTTGCCGAAAAAGAAAACCCACAAACCAAGGTGAAGAGAAGGGAGAGAGCCGGCCAAACACCAGGATCGACCGGGCAGGCAGGTAGTGGCCGCGGGGACCGTGCGATCGCTAGTGTTCCCGGCTCAAATTGGAAGGAGGGAGTGAAAGGAAAAAGGCTTATATGGATGCAGCGGGGACGGTGACGGGGCGGTGAATGGGATGGCAGTGGCGGTGACGGGGTGGTGAAAGGGATGGCGGTGACGGGGCGGTGAAGGGATCGGCGGTGACGGGGCGGTGCAGAGGATGGTGGGCCGGTGACGGGGACAGATTTTTTCCCCGTGTCATTCTCTAAAAGACAGACATACAGAAAGAAAAGGGGCATGGAGAGAAAAAGAAGGGGGCAGGGTGAAAGAAAAAGTTGGGGAGAATGAGGTCTGGAGGAGAGGAAGCATACAGGAGGCTGAAAGAAGGGAAGAAATATTGGATGCACAGTCAAGAATAAAGTGCAACCAGAGACTGATGAAATTACCAGACAACAAAGGTTGGAAAAATGATTTTATTTTCAATTTAGTGATCAAAATGTGTCCGTTTTGAGAATTTATATCTGCTGTCTATATTTTGAACTATGGCCCCCTTTTACTAAACCGCAATAGTGGTTTTTAGCGCAGGGCATTCAGCGCAGCTCCCTGCACTAAAAACCGCTATCGCAGTTTAGTAAAAAGGGAGGGGGTATATTTGTCTATTTTTGTATAGTTATTGAGGTGACATTGCATAAAGTCATCTGCTTTGACCTCTTTGAAAACCCGCGGAATATAAAGCACAGTTACCGTAACAGGTGTTATCCAGGGACAGCAGGCAGATATTCTTGACATGTGGGTGATGTCATCCACGGAGCCCCGTCGCGGACAGCTTTTCAAGCAAACTTGATTGAAGATCTCAAAGTTTGCTAGTGCTGCCCATGCATGTGTGTGCCTTCCTGCTCCACTAGAGGGCGCATCCCCTCCTCGTGGTCTTCAGTTTAGATAGCAAGCAAAGAAGCAAACCTCGGCGATGTGGGAGGGTTGCAAGAATATCTGCCTGCTGTCCCTGGATAACACCTGTTACGGTAAGTAACTGTGCTTTATCCCAGGACAAACAGGCAGCATATTCTTGACATGTGGGTGACCTCCAAGCTAACCAAAAAGGGACGGAGGGAAAGTTGGCAATTTATGAAAACAGATTACGCAAAACTGACTGGCCAAACTGGCCGTCGCGCCTGGAAAAGGCATCCTGACAGTAGTGAGAGGTGAAGGTATGAACCGAAGACCAAGTGGGCGGCCTTGCAGATCTCCTCAATAGGCGTGGATCTGAGGAAAGCGACAGACGCCGCCATCGCTCGGACTCTATGCCCTGTGACTCGACCTTGCAGCGAGAGACCAGCCTGAGCGTAGTAAAAGGAAATACAAGCAGCTAATCAGTTGGATAAGGTGCGCTTGGAAATAGGATGGCCCAACCGATTAGGATCAAAAGAGATGAAAAGTTGAGGAGCCGTCCGATGAGACTCGGTGCGTCGCAGGTAAAAGGCCAACGCCCTTTTACAATCAAGAGTGTGAAGCGCAACCTCCCCAGGATGAGAGTGGGGCTTCGGAAGAAACACCAGAAGAACAATGGACTAGTTGAGGTGGATATCCGAAACCACCTTGGGCAATAATTTAGGATGAGTACGAAGGACCACCTTGTCATGATGAAATACAGTAAGAGGCAGGTCCGCAACCAGAGCTTGCAGCTCACTGACTCTGCGAGCAGATGTGAGAGCAACCAGGAATACCACCTTCCAAGTGAGGTACTTCAGATGAGCCTTATCAATGGGTTCAAACGGAGGTTTCATCAATTGAGCTAGAACCACATTAAGATCCCAAAACACCGGAGGGGGCTTGAGTGAAGGATGAACATTGAAGAGACTCGTCATAAAGCGAGAAACCACCGGATGGACAGAGAGCAGTTTCCCCTCAAGCAGCTGATGAAAGGCAGCAATCGCACTGAGGTGGACTCGAATAGATGTCGATTTGAAGCCAGACCTAGACAAGTGGAACAGATAATCCAGCACGGAAGACAAAGAGGCAGAGAGCGGCTCCAGACTGCGTGCAGCACACCACACAGCAAATCTGGTCCATTTCTGGGAATAGCATTGCCGAGTGGAGCTCTTCCGACTAAGAAAACATCCCTCACCGACTAAGAAAAACCTAAGGAGGGAGGCAAGTGGATAGGAACCAAGCTGTTAAATGTAGAGACTGCAGATTGGGATGCAACAGCGAACCCCGACTGAGACAGCAGAGAAGGAAACACAGGTAGAAGCAGAGGCTCCCTGACACTGAGCTGGAGGAGCAGGGAGAACCACAGCTGTCAGTGCCACCGAGGCGCTATCAAGATCATGGTGGCGCGGACCGCCTTGAGGTGCCCCAGCGTCCTGAGAATCAGAGGAAAGGGAGGGAACGCACAGAGGAACCTGCCCGTCCAATCGAGAAGGAAAGCATCCGCCTCGAGACTATCTGGGGAGTACATCCTGGAGCAGAATCAAGGCAACTTGTGATTGAGGGGCAAAGTGAACAGATCTATCTGCGAAGTGCCCTACCGAACAAACACCTGCCGTAGAGTGTGAGAATGGAGTGACCATTCGTGCGGCTGAAGGCGACTCAACTTGTCCGCCAGACAATTCCGCTCGCCCTGGATATACACCGCCCGAAGGAAGATGTTGTGGCACAACGCCCACTGCCAAAGACGAAGGGCTTCCCTGCAAAGAGATAGGGAGCTGGTACCCCCCTGCTTGTTCACATAATACATCGCTACCTGGTTGTCCATGCGCACCAGGACCACACGATTCTGCAGCAGATGACGAAAAGCCACCACGGCATTGTAAATGGCCCGGAGCTCCAAGAGGTTGATGTGGCAGCAACGGTCCGCACTCGACCAAAGACCTGAGTCCGAAGGCCGTTGAGGTGCGCTCCCCAGGCATATACCGAGGAGTCCGTCGTCAGAATCTTCTGATGTGGGGGCATGAGAAAGAGCAAACCTCTGGACGGATTGGAAGAGTTGGCCCACCAACGGAGCGAGCATTTCAAGGAGGGAGTCACCACAAAGTGCTGCGATGCGAGATTCCGATCCTGCCGCCACTGAGACGCCAGAGTCCACTGAGGGTCACGAAGATGCAACCTGGCGAACGGCTTGACACGGTGGAGGCCGTGTCTGTCCCAGGAGGATCATCATCTGCTTGGCCGAGACCAAAGACCTCAGGGACAGCAGACTCAGCCGCAGGAGCGCGGTCTGCCGAGGCGGGGCAGAAACGACCGGAGACGAACCATGTCCAGCACGGCCCCGATAAACTGCAGGGACTGAGAGGAGAACAGCTGAGATTTGGGGAAGTTTACCTCGAACCCCAAATGCTGAAGGAAGATAATAGTCCGACGGGTCGCTGAAATAACCCCCTCCCTCGACTGAGCTTTGATAAGCCAATCGTTGAGGTATGGGAAAACCTGAAGACCCTGCGACCGTGGGGACGATGCGAGCCCGAACGGGAGGACCCGATACTGCAAATGAAGGTTCCCCACCTGAAAGTGAAGAAACCTTCGAGAAGCCGGGTGGATCGGAATGTGAGTGTAGGCTTCCTTCAGGTCGAGGGAACACAACCAGTCCCCCTCGTCCATCAAGGGATACAAAATGGGAAGCGAGAGCATGCGGAACTTCTCCCGAACTAGGAACTTGTTCAACTTCCGCAGATCCAGGATAGGGCGAAGGTCCCCGGTCTTTTTGGGAACCAGAAAGTACCACGAGTAAACCTTGGAGCCCCGTTGACAAGGGGGAACCTCCTCTACCGCCCACAGGCGAAGGAGGGCATGCGCTTCCTGAAGAGGGCATGCGCTTCCTGAAGTAGTAGGGGAAGCTGGGCCCTGTCGGAAAGAGACTCTCCTAGAGGCCTGTCCGGCGGTAAGGCCCGGAAGTTGAGAGAGTACCCCTCTCGGATGACTGAGAGGACCCAAGAGTCCGCAGTAATCCCCGTCCAACGCTGATAAAAGGCGCGTAGACGTCCCCCAATGGGAAGAGGGGGAACACCTCGGTCGGAGGGGGCCAGCCCCCTCTCACCGGGCCAGTCAAAAAGGCGGCGGCTTAGACGCCACAGGCGTTTGGGGCTTAGGGGAGCCCTCTGCTGCTGCAGGCGCCAAGGATGAGAGAACGGCGTCGTCGATTTTTGTGGATAGCGCCGGGGAGGCAGCGGGTTAGGCCTTGGGCAGAGCGGGCTTCGCCTTAGCCCTAACCAGGGAAGCAAAGGAGTGTTCATGTTCAGAGAAGCGTTTTGTGTCAGCCTCAATGGAATCATCGAACAACTCGTTCCCCAAACAGGGTAGATTGGCCAACCGGTCCTGCAGGTTGGGATCCATATCCACAATGCGAAGCCACGCCAAGCGACGCATGGCCACTGCAAAGGCCGAGACCCTGGAAGAAAGCTCAAACGCATCATAAGAGGCCTGGAACATGTACAGCCGAAGCTGCGATAGAACATCCACAAGCTTGCAAAACTCCGCACGGCGCTTGACAGGCAGATTGTCCTCAAAAGATGGAAGTGACTTAATACACCATTTAAGATAGGACGTAAAAGTAAAGTTGTAATTTAGGACCCTATTCGCCATCATAGAGTTCTGATATAGGCGTCTTCCAAATTTGTCCATAGTCCTGCCCGGCAGGACAGCGGCATACACCTAGGACGGGTGGGATTTCTTGAGGGTAGACTCCACCACCAAGGACTGGTGAGAAAGCTGCGCCTTCTCAAACCCTTTGCAGGGCACCGTCTGGTACCGAGACTCCATCTTGGATGGAATGGCCGGGATAGCGTACAGAGTCTCCAGATTGCGAAAGAAAGTCTGCTGCAACACCGGATTCAGGGGGAGCCATAAGGACTCCCTAGGAGGGTAAGGGAGTTCCATCTCCTCCCAAAACTCCTTTGTATACTTGGAATCCGACCGGAGGTCCAAGTTCAAGGTCTTACCCATGTCCTGAACAAACCTAGTAAAGGAAGAGGGCCTGCTCTCAGAATGCCCTTCGAGGGGAGTGGTCGAGCGAGACCGCAAAGCAGCTGAAAAGGAGGGAGAAGCCTCCCTGGAATACTGCGCTGGCACATCCGTATCCATAAGCATGGACGCCCTGCTAAAAGAACGGGGGGGGGAGTCGACGAGAGCCTGCACTTAGAAGTCCCTGGAGGGGAGGATCCAGGGGTCCGGGCAGCTGAGCTCTGATGACGCCACCCCAGAGAACCCCTGACCGAGGAAAAGCCGCGAGAAAGAGGCAGGACCCCCCAAGGCCGGCTCCTCACAAAGCGGGGTACCCAACCGGACAGGCGACCACAACAGACTCGGATTAGACAAGGTGAGGTCCGAGGTTTTGATGGATCCGGTAGTACGAGGACCCAGGGACCTACCCCGCCTCGGGGGAGAGTCCCGGGGCCGCTTCGCCAGACACCTCGACTGAGGCCGGCCTCGATGGAAGAGGCGAGGAGTCGGACAAGGACAGACGCCGAGACCAACATACTCTGCCTGTGCGAGGCGCTGGGAGAAGGAAGAAGCGCCCGCACAGGCAGAGAGACTTCGGGGCAGCGGCGAGGTAGCTCCGCCCACCCCACCGCATCAGTAGCGTGCGACCGGGCTCCTCCAAAAAAGGAGGCGAGCCATCGGGCGCCGCTACTGCTAGCGGTTACCTTTTCGGCAGGCAGCAAGGCAGAGGGGGAGCAGAGAGGCACGAGAGCTGTGCGAGGCGCTGGGAGAAGGAAGAAGCGCCCGCACAGGCAGAGAGACTTCGGGGCAGCGGCGAGGTAGCTCCGCCCACCCCACCGCATCAGTAGCGTGCGACCGGGCTCCTCCATAAAAGGAGGCGAGCCATCGGGCGCCGCTACTGCTAGCGGTTACCTTTTCGGCAGGCAGCAAGGCAGAGGGGGAGCAGAGAGGCACGAGAGCTGTGCGAGGCGCTGGGAGAAGGAAGAAGCGCCCGCACAGGCAGAGAGACTTCGGGGCAGCGGCGAGGTAGCTCCGCCCACCCCACCGCATCAGTAGCGTGCGACCGGGCTCCTCCATAAAAGGAGGCGAGCCATCGGGCGCCGCTACTGCTAGCGGTTACCTTTTCGGCAGGCAGCAAGGCAGAGGGGGAGCAGAGAGGCACGAGAGCTGTGCGAGGCGCTAGGAGAAGGAAGAAGCGCCCGCACAGGCAGAGAGACTTCGGGGCAGCGGCGAGGTAGCTCCGCCCACCCCACCGCATCAGTAGCGTGCAACCGGGCTCCTCCATAAAAGGAGGCGAGCCATCGGGCGCCGCTACTGCTAGCGGTTACCTTTTCGGCAGGCAGCAAGGCAGAGGGGGAGCAGAGAGGCACGAGAGCTGTGCGAGGCGCTGGGAGAAGGAAGAAGCACCCGCACAGGCAGAGAGACTTCGGGGCAGCGGCGAGGTAGCTCCGCCCACCCCACCGCATCAGTAGCGTGCGACCGGGCTCCTCCATAAAAGGAGGCGAGCCATCGGGCGCCGCTACTGCTAGCGGTTACCTTTTCGGCAGGCAGCAAGGCAGAGGGGGAGCAGAGAGGCACGAGAGCTGTGCGAGGCGCTGGGAGAAGGAAGAAGCGCCCGCACAGGCAGAGAGACTTCGGGGCAGCGGCGAGGTAGCTCCGCCCACCCCACCGCATCAGTAGCGTGCGACCGGGCTCCTCCATAAAAGGAGGCGAGCCATCGGGCGCCGCTACTGCTAGCGGTTACCTTTTCGGCAGGCAGCAAGGCAGAGGGGGAGCAGAGAGGCACGAGAGCTGTGCGAGGCGCTGGGAGAAGGAAGAAGCGCCCGCACAGGCAGAGAGACTTCGGGGCAGCGGCGAGGTAGCTCCGCCCACCCCACCGCATCAGTAGCGTGCGACCGGGCTCCTCCATAAAAGGAGGCGAGCCATCGGGCGCCGCTACTGCTAGCGGTTACCTTTTCGGCAGGCAGCAAGGCAGAGGGGGAGCAGAGAGGCACGAGAGCTGTGCGAGGCGCTGGGAGAAGGAAGAAGCGCCCGCACAGGCAGAGAGACTTCGGGGCAGCGGCGAAGTAGCTCCGCCCACCCCACCGCATCAGTAGCGTGCGACCGGGCTCCTCCATAAAAGGAGGCGAGCCATCGGGCGCCGCTACTGCTAGCGGTTACCTTTTCGGCAGGCAGCAAGGCAGAGGGGGAGCAGAGAGGCACGAGAGCTGTGCGAGGCGCTGGGAGAAGGAAGAAGCGCCCGCACAGGCAGAGAGACTTCGGGGCAGCGGCGAGGTAGCTCCGCCCACCCCACCGCATCAGTAGCGTGCGACCGGGCTCCTCCATAAAAGGAGGCGAGCCAACGGCGCGCAGCCATTCGGCGCGTGGCGAAGGCGAGCGGCAAAGGCGCTCGCCTTAGCGAGAGCGCCTTTGCGAAGGGCCTCAAGAAGGGCCTCTAAACAGAGCCCTACCACTTTGAACCAGATTCACTCCACTCTTCCCACACAAAAAAAAACAGATACTCCCTTTTATCACACGCAAGCAAGCACACAGGCAAACACACTCTTTCCTTGACTCACATTTGTTTTTCTCTTTTCTTTTCCTTGTTGAAATGGCAGGGAGAACAAGGAACGCCAAGACTACTATCAAGCTCAACACTCCAGCATCTAGTGACACCCGGGGGATGGCCAAAAACCAATGCTCTATAACTCTTTCAAGACGTCCTAATCTTAATGTCGCACACATTATTTACACTATCCTGACTTTGTTTTTCTTTCTTTCATCTGTCCTAAAGTTTCTTAATCAAACAAAAGAACTCTCAAAAATGGATTTCCAACAAATTCCAATTCAGCTAAACAATAGACCTAATTTTCATAAATTTTCTAGATCAATCCCATGCTCACTTCTACCTATTCCTACGCTTCCTTCTCCCTCAACTGATTTTACATTACAACCTACTCTAGCTAGTAAAATACTTAACCAGACTAAATCCCTAAACTTAAAATTAGGCCTGCTCAACACTAGATCACTCAAATCCAAACATCACCTTATCAAAGACGCCATTCTCCAACAAAACTTACATATTCTTTGCATTACTGAAACTTGGCTATCTGATGGAGAGGAAGCCTATCTTTCCTTTTGCTGTCCCCCTAATTACGATTTTTTATGGAACCACCGTCACAAACGTAAAGGCGGAGGTTTAGCCATAATCTTTCTCAAAAATTTAATTAAATCTCATGATCAATCTGTTATCAATTCCACTATTGAATATCTCCACTTCAAAATAAATTCCACAAATAAAACTGACTTTCTCTTACTATATCTTCCCCCTCCAATAGACTATTCAAAATTATCCTCACTTCATAATTTACTCTTCGAATTTTGTTCAACTGCTAACTGCCCAATCATACTGGGTGACTTCAACATCCATTTTGATAACCATAATAACCCACAAACCTTAGAAACTATCAAACTTTTTAATGACCTAGATCTGGAAAAATTGATTCATGATCCCACTCACCAGGCTAAACATATTTTAGATATGATTCTAATTCCTTCTTCTGAATCAATATCCTATTCCACTCCGAATATTCTTTCAGTTCCCTGGTCCGATCACTGCCTAATCTCTTTAAATTTTCACTTCCCCAAACAAATGATAACAAATTATTCTTCCAAAACCAAAACATATTCATATAGGGACTTTTCTCAATTAGAAAATTCAGACATCTCATCAAAATTTAGCCCTTCAACCATCATTCCATCATTTGAAACAATTGACGATCAACTTTATTACTGGAACTCAAATTTAGAATCCATACTAAATACTAAAACACCACTAATTACTAAAACTGTAATCAACAAAAAACCCAAAAATCCGTGGTATTCCAAAAAGCTATCTTTAATCAAGACTCAACTTCGTGCTGCAGAAAGGAAATGGCGCTCTTCAAAATCCCTCACCAACCTTCAAAAATTTAAAGACACCTCTCTCTACTATAAACAAGAAATTACCCAAGCAAAAAAATCTTTCTACAATAACAAAATTCAAAAGGCAAAAAACACTTCTGTCCTCTTTAATATTTTAAAATCATTTAACCCAGAAAAAATAAAAATATGCCAAATCAAACATCATTACTGACAGCTCAAGAATTAGCTGATTATTTCTGCCAAAAAATATCAACAATAAGACAAACATTCTCGACCAATACATTAATCTCTCCGGGTTTCGAAAACCTATCTACAATTAACTCTATTCCAACAGCCAAATGCACAAATTTCAAAATTCCAACTATAAATGACATTGAAAGACACCTCAAATCAATCAACTTAAAAGGTTCTCCTACTGAAATTATTCCGCCATTTTATATAAAAAAATATTTCAATTTTTTTGGTCCTTTTATTCTATCTCTCATTCAAAAGTGTTTATCTTCTGCTACCGTTCCTTCTGCTTGGAAATCTTCTACTGTAATACCAATTTTAAAAAACTTTAAGTACAGCCAAGATGACTCATCGAATTACCGCCCCATCTCAAATCTTCCATTCCTAATGAAACTGACAGAAAAACTAGTTTTCGAACAACTATCTGACTTCATTGAATCCTCTAATGCGTTACATCCAAACCAAACAGGTTTTCGTAAATATCACAGTACCGAACATTCCATGATTGGTCTTGTCACTAACATTCACTACTTCCTTGACCATCACAAATCTGTAGCTCTCTTTTCCTTAGATCTATCCGCAGCCTTCGATACCATAGATCATGAAATTCTTCTCAATCGTCTACAATCACTAGGGGTAGAGGGCCAAGTCTTACAATGGCTAACCTCCTTTTTATCGGATCGTCTCTCTAGAGTTAAATTCAATGAATCCTATTCCGAATTCTTCCCCTCATCTTTTGGAGTTCCACAAGGATCAATACTTTCTCCTCTTCTATTCAACATTTTCCTATCCCCACTAATCACCATGTCACAATCACTAGGATTTACAACCTTTTCTTATGCAGACGACATTCAACTAATGCACCCTCTCAATCCAGAAAATACTGCAGAAATAAAAATCATCAATGACAAACTAGAAAAAATTAAAAACTGGCTAAAAAATAACAAACTGGTTCTAAACACTCAAAAAACCAAATCCATGCTTTTCACTTGGAAAAGAGATATATCCCAAAAAATACCATTCACACTTGACAATATTCCTATAGAACCGGTACCTAAGCTAAAAATCCTAGGTGTAACACTTGATGTAGATCTATCTTATCATGATCATATCAGTGTAATAGTCAAATCATGCTTTTACAGACTACGGCTTTTACGTTCAATCTCTACATTCTTAGATACTAAATCCCTCAATATTTTAATTCACTCACTTATTATTTCCAAACTGGACTACTGCAATTCTCTTCTAATTAATATAACTCAAAAAGAAAATAGACGTCTCCAAATTATCCAAAATACAGCAATCAAACTAATCCATAACGCAAAGAAATTCGACCATGTCACCCCCTTATTAATTAAATCACACTGGCTTCCTATAACCCATAGAATTACGTTTAAAATTTTATTCCTGGTTTACAAAACTTTAACCTTCAATGAACCTCAATATATTGCAAAAATGATTGTCCCACACAAAACTTTACGTTCTCTTAGATCTTCTTCTTCACAATTGCTCTCAGTCCCCTCATTAAAAGTCATAGTCACTAGGCGAAATGATATATTTTCTGTAAAAGCCCCCTCATTGTGGAACTCCCTTCCAAATTTCATTAAAAACGAAACTGACCTTGTTGTTTTTAAGAAAATTTTAAAAACTTACCTATTTCAAGACGCGTTTGACATATGAAATACCACCTTTTAGGTCCAATATTCTTTCTAACCCTTTATTACCCGATGTGTTTCCCCTTCGATGTCAATTTCTAACAAAGAACATGATTGTAACTTTTCCCCTTCCCTCCCACCCCCTTCTGTTCGTCTAATTTTGTCTGTCTTATGAGTAATTATTGTAAATTAATTGTATTACCACATTCTGATGGTTTTTAATACTGTACATCGCTTAGATATTATTATAAGCGATTCATCAAATAAAGGTCAAACTTGAAACTTGAAACTTGAAACTCTACACAGAAGGCAGAGAGTGCCACTGAGCAGGGAACAGATGTCTCAGTGCTGACCGAGGCCACCCCCCTCCCACGGTATGCCTCGATCTCTACGCAGACAGACGAGATGAAACAGATAGAAGCGGACGAGGACGTTATGCAGGAACTGCGGAGCCTCAGGGAGGAGGTGAAACGCCTGAGGTGCATCAGAGAGGATGAGGCCTTCATCGACGAAGCCATCCAGGAATTGTCTCACATCGCAGAACGAAGCCTCGACAAGACCATCCTTGGCACTCCCAAACCTACAGCTCTAAACTCAACGATCGGAATACAGGAAATGATTGGAGATGCCGGTCCCTGGCAGCTGGTAACCTCTTCTACTGGCAAGCAAAGAAATCCCCCCCATTCTCACATTCTTCTTCTTTTTCTCTCAAACAGGGCAGTTCAACACCAACGCCACAACTTTCCCTGAAAAACAGATTTCACATCCTTCAAGAAGGAACTGACGAGGATGAAGCAGAGGAGGATTCCGAACACATAACACCGGCTGCAATCCTCGCTGCTCGATCCACCCCCCCTCGGAAGGAGCGTAGAGTGGTGGTCATCGGAGACTCCATGCTAAGAGGCACCGAAGGACCAATTTGCAGACCAGATTTGCAGTCGAGGGAGGTCTGCTGTCTCCCTGGAGCCAGGATCCGCGACATCACCACCAGTATAGACAAACTTCTAAAACCTACTGACCATTTCCCTATGTTTCTCATTCATGTAGGTACCAACGATACTGCCGGAAGCACATCAGACAGCATCCCTAAAGACTTCGAGGCCCTGGGAAGGAAGCTAAAGCAGACAGGAGCACAGGTGGTCTTCTCATCAATTCTCCCGGTAAGAGACAAAGGCAGAGACAGGGAAGAGCGCATCCATAGGACCAACGAGTGGCTTCGCGAATGGTGTTTAGAGACGAACTTTGGATTCCTAGACCACGGAGCAGCGCTACAAGGACTACAGGGACCTGACGGACTTCACCTAACAAAGAGAGGCAAGAAAGTTTTTGGACATCGACTAGCACATCTACTTCGGAAGGCTTTAAACTAGGTAAGTTGGGGGAGGGTTCACACATACATACCAGAGCAGTAAGGATCCATCCTGGAGAAGCAAGTAAAACCCACACTTCTGAGCCTAAGGTAAGTACCCATAGTATACACACTTCTGAGCCTAAAGCAAGTACACTAACGGGGATAGGCATATCATCACAAATTTGGAGAGCAATGTATGTTAATGCACACAGCTTGGGCAACAAAATCCTGGAACTAGAAACAGAAATAAGAAATGCAGACCTTGACATAGTAGCGATATCCGAGACCTGGTTCACAGACTCGCATGGGTGGGATATGGTTATACCAGGCTACAATCTACTTCGTCGGGACAGAGAGGGCAAATTAGGAGGGGGGGTAGCACTATACACTAAGGATAATATCAAAACTACCAGGATCACAGAGGTTAGATACACAGGGGAATCACTTTGGGTAAACCTGGCCAGAGGGAACGAAAAATGCCTTTACTTCGGTGTGGTATACAGGCCTCCGAGACAAAAGGAAGACAAAGACAAAGAATTGATTGAGGACATAGAGAACATCACTTTACGTGGTGACACAGTACTGTTAGGCGACTTCAACATGCCAGATGCAGACTGGAACACCCTCTCAGCAACTACGAGCAGTAGCAAAAGAATAATGACCTCCATTAAGGGTGCACAACTAAAACAAATGGTATTAGAACCCACCAGAGAAGAAGCGATACTGGATCTGGTGCTCACGAATGGAGACAGTGTCTCAGAAGTATCAGTGGGAGACACGCTGGCCTCCAGTGACCACAACATGGTATGGCTCAACCTCAGGAAGGGCTTCTCTAAATCAAACACAGCAACGAGGGTCCTCAACTTTAGGGAGGCAGACTTCGACCACATGAGAGACTTTGTCCATCAAAAGCTGCAAAACCATGCAGAAACTGACAATCCAGAAACTATGTGGTCAAACCTAAAATCCATCCTGAACGAAGCATCCAGCCGCTACGTAAAAACAGTAAGCAAACGCCGGAGAAACAAAAAAACCACAATGGTTCAACAAGGAAATTTCGGACCTCATTAAAATGAAAAAAGAAACATTTATTACCTTCAAACATCTTGGGAAAAGGGAGGCAAAAGAAGACTATCTGGCCAGATCTAAGGCTGTCAAAAAGGCAGTCAGGGAAGCCAAACTTCAAACAGAGGAAGATCTAGCACGGAACATTAAAAAAGGGGACAAATCCTTCTTTAGGTACATTAGCGACAGGAAGAGAAACAAAAATGGAATAGAACGCCTTAGGCAATCAGATGGAAACTACGCAGAATCTGATACTACCAAAGCAGAACTGCTAAACGAATACTTCTGCTCAGTATTCACCTGTGAAGCACCGGGAGATGGTCCGCAACTACAAATAAGAAACAGCCAAAATGACCTGTTTCGTGACTACGAGTTTACACCTAGTAATGTCTACCACGAACTTTCAAGACTCAAAGTAGACAAAGCCATGGGACCAGACAATCTACACCCCAGGGTACTCAGAGAGCTGAGTGAAATTTTGGCTGAACCACTATCCGTACTCTTCAATCTTTCCATGCGCACGGGAAAAGTACCCCTAGACTGGAAAACAGCTAACGTAATTCCACTCCACAAAAAGGGCTGCAGAACGGAGACAGGAAATTACAGACCGGTGAGTCTTACATCCATAGTGTGCAAACTCATGGAAACACTGATCAAACAGGAACTTGACAAAATTCTAGACGAAGAAAATTTACGCGATCCACATCAACACGGATTTACCAGGGGAAGGTCCTGCCAATCTAATCTGATTGACTTCTTTGATTGGGTGACCAGTCATCTGGATGCCGGTGAGTCCCTTGACGTGATATATTTGGACTTCAGCAAAGCTTTTGATAGCGTCCCACACCGCAGGCTGTTGAACAAACTAAAATCGATGGGATTAGGGGATACATTCACAACATGGGTAAGGGATTGGCTAGATGGTAGGCTTCAAAGGGTGATGGTAAACGGTACCCCCTCCAAAACGTCAGCAGTGATGAGTGGAGTACCTCAGGGCTCCGTCTTAGGGCCGATTCTATTCAATCTATTCATAGGAGATTTGACCCAAGGACTTAGAGGAAAAGTATCACTGTTTGCCGACGATGCCAAACTATGCAACATAGTTGGCAAAAGCAGTGTGCCTGACTTTATGACGCAGGACCTAAGACAGCTTGAACAGTGGTCATCAACTTGGCAGCTGGGCTTCAATGCTAAAAAATGTAAAGTAATGCACCTAGGCAAAAAAAATCCGCACAGAACTTACACACTAAATGGTGAAACCTTGTCCAGGACCACGGTGGAACGTGATTTAGGAGTGATCATTAGCGACGATATGAAGGCTGCCAATCAAGTAGAGAAGGCTTCATCCAAGGCAAGACAAATGATGGGATGTATTCGTAGGGGTTTTGTCAGCAGAAAGCCTGAAGTCATAATGCCACTGTACAGATCCATGGTGAGACCTCATCTCGAGTATTGTGTTCAATTCTGGAGACCACACTACCGAAAAGATGTGTTGAGAATTGAGTCAGTTCAGCGAATGGCTACCAGGATGGTTTTGGGGCTCGGGGAACTCACGTATGAAGAAAGGTTGAGGAAACTGCGGATGTACTCACTGGAGGAGCGAAGAAAGAGAGGGGACATGATTGAGACCTTTAAGTATATTACTGGGCGTATAGAGGTGAAAGATGATATCTTCAGTCTTACAGGGCCCTCGGTAACCAGAGGACACTCGCTGAAAATCAGGGGAGGGAAATTTCAGGGTGATGCTAGGAAGTACTTCTTCACTGAAAGGGTGGTAGATCATTGGAACGAGCTGCCTCAGCGGGTGATTGAGGCCAGCAGCGTGTTAGATTTCAAGAGAAAATGGGATGTTCATGTGGGATCTCTAGAAGAGTAAGAATCAGGGAGTGGGTCATTGGTATGGGCAGACTCGATGGGCTATGGCCCTTTTCTGCCGTCAATTTCTATGTTTCTATGTTTCTACTTTTGCCCCTGGAAGCCTCGACGCAATGCTCAGGCTGGTCTACAACGCGCGAGGCCGAGGCCGGAGCGAACTGAGCCAAAGCGGAGGAGAGCTCCGAGGAGATGATCGCCTTCAGCACCTCATCGAACATTGGCACTGTGACCATGGGAGGCCGGGCCAGCTCAGCAGTGCGTTCCACCGAGGGCGACCTCAAAGAAGAGTATTCCCGTATGGTGGAAGCACGCTTGGAAGGTTTGGAGGGTGGTCTTGTTGAGGCTGGAGGGACTACACTCACCGCCTGGATGGCCAGAGACTCCAAGGAAGGCTTCTTCGGTATCTGACCTGAACCTGAAGGAGGAAGAGGAGACTTACCCGGAGCCGAGGTCTTTGAGGTTGAGGCCTTCGAGGTCGAGGGAGACTTTCCCGGGGCCGAGGTCTTCGAGGCCGACGTCAAGACCGAGGCCGGGGTCGAAACAGGAGCCACCTCCATGGTGAAGAGCTCTGCAATCCTGGCCCTGTGCCTCTGAAGAGCCCTAGGCTGAAGTGTGGCACAACGGGGACAGGAGTCCTTCGGGTGATCAGCACCCAGACCGGTGGTGCGGGTCTGTAATTGAGATAACACGACTGCACTGGGAGCACTTTTTAAACCCGGTAAGGGGCCGGGACATAAGGTAGTCAGACGGCCGCAGCCACAGCGAACTGGGAGTCCCCGGTCACCAAGACGAAAAGAAAAAAATACACGAACAAGTAGAAAAACAATTGAACAAAGCGCACAGCAACTCCCGATAAAAATAAAGAAGCTGCGGTGCTAGAAAGGCACTTAGAGAAACGCAGAGAAGAGAGATAGGGCTTTCTGGCTCCACGGAAAACCAAGAACTGAAGACCATGAGGAGGGGATGCGCCCTCTAATGGAGCAGGAAGGCACACGCATGCGTGGGCAGCACTAGCAAACTTTGAGATCTTCAATCAAGTTTGCTTGAAAAGCTGTCCACGGTGGGGCTCCGGGGATGATGTCACCCACATGTTGAGAATATGCTGCCTGCTTGTCCTGGGATAAATGATAATAAAAATTTTCTCTGTGTACAGTGTGCTTTGTGTTTTATTGTTGGTAGATCATTTTGACTTGGCCACGAAGGTAAGGGGGAGGGAGGGGAGCTGCTGAAAGGCATCTAGTAATCCTTGCAGGCTTGATTGTGCAGGGAATTATTTTGTAAAATCATGTTTTGTTATGTGACTGGCATTATTTAGACTTTAATTTATATGAATGAATAGAATGAAAATGATATAAAATTGCTTGCTTGTTTTTATGTGTGTGCGCTGAAGGGAAGTGGAGAGAGAGTGGGCTAAGGACGCTGAAGGGAAATGGGAAAGAGAGAGTGGGGAGAAGACACTGATTTATAAATTGACAATTGTACAAAATATGGTTTCTTTTTATACTTTAATATAATAAGTTCAGTATAAAACTATTCTAGGCTTGTGTGGATGGGATCAGATGGTTTACGGGAACGGGGACCGAGCTTGCAGGGATGGAGCTAGGATGGAGACAAATTTTTTCCTCGTGTCATTCTCTAGGCTCTGCCACAAATTGATTTTGACTACGTACAGGTGAGCGGGGTGTCAGTTGGGTTGACGTAGCCGTTGTAGCGTAAGTGGGCGCAGGGTATGGTTCTCAAAAGAAATCTTAATTGTACTGTTGATCTTTGGCTCTTTTGACTAATGAGTTTGCCTACCACTGAACTAATCCATTCCCTCTTGATTTCATGCCTCGATTACTGTAATGCCCTATACCAGGGGTGTCCAACCAGTGACCCGAGGGCTGCATGCGGCCCCCTTGAAGTATTTTGTGTGGCCCCGCTCGAGGGCGATGCAGTGTTTTCCTCTGCTGCCCCTGGGTGTTTACCGTCTTGCCGGTTTCCTCTTCTGTCTTGCTACAGCGTTTGCGCAGCCCCAGAAACATTTTTTTCAGCCAATGCGGCCCAGGGAAGCCAAAAGGTTGGACACCCCTGCCCTACACAAAGGTATAGCCTAAAAAGAAACAAGATGTTTACAGATAGTACAGAACACATTAATTAAAATTATAGCCCACGCAAGAAAATTTGATCATGTAACCCCCCTGCTGATAAAATTTAATTGGCTACCAGTGGAACACATCAAATTTCATTAGCTACCAGTTAAACACAGAATCACACAAAACTTTATTATTAACCTTCAAAACTCAAGCCACTAACCTAGAATTCATTAACAGCCTACTCATTCCTTATACCCCGCAAAGATCCCTCCGTTCCATTTCTGAGAACTTGCTTACCATTCCTTACCTAAGGCATATTAATACTATGTGCTAACATTTTCTCAGTTACTGCCCCTTCACTCTGGAATTGCTTGCAGAAAATATTGAATCATGTTTGCTCTCCACTTCCATTCCAGGGAGCTGTTCCTGCCCCCTCAGTTTGTTTTCTGCCAAGTTGCTCACAAGTGTTTTTGATCTGCTTAGCAGTTTTGTTTTGAGTATTTTTTCTCAGTGTTCATTGGAGGCTTTGTGCCAGGAGGTTCCCACTTGGTGGGACCGCTGCCTGGGAGAAGATGCAGACTCGTACAGAGTTTAAGCACAGACTATCTGGCTCCTTTTCTGCTCAGCCAGGACTAATAGTGGGCCAGCTGTGTGGTACTCCCCCCTATCACAATGCCAGCAGCCAGACCAGGTTCATCCAGCAAATCTGTGAGGCAGATTTAATTTCCCTTGATTCTAGCTGAAATACTATGCTGAAGCAGGCAGGCACAACATGGCATAGTGAATAAGGCTTTTTAAAGCTATGGGATATATCGAGGGGGGGGGAGGATATCTAAAAGATAAATTTGAGGGTTTCTGTCCCTACAGCCCAGGTCCCCACCTCTAAAACTCCTATCCCTGTGATTTGCTTTTCCTTCGAGGTGGTCTCCAGGGGATGTTTTTAGTGCAATTTTGCTGGCAGTAGCCAACTTGGATTTTAAATTATCCTTTTTTTTGCCTCCATCTGTCTCAAAATCCCTTGATTTTGCTTAAAATTAACTGGGATGGACTCTTTGGACATTTTCACCCTTATATCATGCCAGGTTTGTACTGGATGGCTGGCTTAGGAGAATCCAATGTCCTGCATGCGACAGCACAGGAGGGGTGGGAGAATTGGGCTCAGCCTCCAAGTCCTCCAGGGCTGGAGATCTACAAGAGGCGCATCTCCAGAAGGAAGAGACCCTTCCCAAGACTCCAAATCTGTATTGGACAAGCGCAGTCATGTAGAGGCCAAGGAGCCCAGGAGGGGCTGGCCTACATTTTAAATAGACACGGCCACTGAACTGATCACAGCAAGGGAATCTCCCTGCCGTGATCAGTTTAGCGGCCATTCCCCCACAGATGACCAGAAGGAAGGATACCTACCCCCTCCTGCTGGAAACCCCCACCCCCAAATATCCGTGGCAGGAGTGCCGAAATCCTCCTGCTGCCACCACCCCGATACATCCCCCAGCAGGATGAATGCCAACCCCTACACATCCCCCGGCAGGAGGGATGTCCAGTCCCTCCTGCCAGAACCCCCCCCCCCAAAAAAAAAAAAAGATCATCGGCAGAAGGGATACCCACTCCCTCCTGCTGGAACCCCCCCTCCAAAGATCAGCAGCAGGAGGGATGCCCAGTCCCTACTGCCTGACCCCCCTCCCCAAAAGGTATGCCCCCTGACCCCTCCTACAAGCCCACCTGGACCCCCACCAATACCTTTTTTAGTTGGTCAGCTGGAGGGATGCTTTCTCTCCGGCCGGCAGGCCCATCTCCACTGAATGGCAGGCCTGCCCCTTCCAGGTGCATCGTGGGATGCACTGGAGAGGGGCCTAAGGCCCCTCAACCAACTGGAATCTTAGGCCTCTCTACAAGTGCATTCTGGGATGCACTGGGTGTGGCCTAAGATTCTAACTGGTCATATCCCTTAGGCCACATGCTTTTTGTGGCACACTAAACAGAACGAATGTTTTTTGAAGCACATTATAATTGAAATTATACAATTGCAAAATCAACAATTTGAGAGTTATTTATTTAAAGTTTTTTAAGCTATGTAGGGTAATTGTAAAGACAGTGAAACTAAAGTAGATAGACTTGCAAATCAATGTGATGGATGTGCTTTTTATTGAGTGCAAATTAACTCAAAATGTGGCTCAAGAGTTGACAAGCAAACATACATTTCATCATCCATCATCTGCAGTTATTCTCTTATTTAATTTCTGTAAGAGCTGAAAATCCAAGTTTGCAAAGATAAGAAGATCCAAATGGTAACAAAGCCTTGATTGCTTTGTTGCTGCATAAAACATAAAATTAAAATTACTTGCCATTAGTTTTCAAGGACCAATCACCTCACAGAATGCTTGTCTAGGAGGTTGCATCCTTACGTACACAGACGCTCATAACATTGACAGACTCTTGCTTATGTGATGTACATGTCATCTATTCTAGTGTATACGTATAAAGGGAATTTCTAAAAGCAGTAAAATTCTGGAATCTTTCATAGCACACCCAGAATCTCTGGGGCACACAGTTTTAGAGAAACCAGGCTTCACTGCTTCCTATTTAGGGAGCTCCTGTGTTATTAATGAGCTAAATAGCAAGGTGTTAATATTGACACTCTAGCTGTTTAGCAAATCCATGCTTATTCTCTGCTCCTGACATGCCCCTTTCAAATATAAATACCACATGCTTAGTAGGTGCAGGTGGCAAGACTAACCCAGAATGCTTTAGTGCATCCTGTGTTAGGCCACTTTTTCTGCACTAAGTGCATGTTAGCAGCTCAAGCATAGGGTTATCAAGCCTCCAGATTTACCTGGACATGTCCTCTTTTTAGAGGACTGGACAGCTTTCACCCTGTCTGGGTTTTCTTTCCTGTCCACCTACCTTCGGCTCCATTGAAATGTAATATTTGGGCTGGCTGGTTGCAGCAGCAAGGTGAACCTACTGCTGTTGGCCTGCCCTACAAGCTGCCTCTCTGGAGCAACTTCCTGTTTCTGCATAGGCAGGAAACTCCAGAGAAGCAGCTTCCAGGGCAGGCCGACAGCAGCAGACTCACCTAACTGCTGCAGCTGGTTGGGCCAAAGATTGCATTTCAGCAGAGCCAGAGGTAGGTGGGGGACAGGGGGAAGAGAGAAGCACTGTCCTACAGGGGGGATGGGAAGGAGAAGCACCCATGGGATGAGGGACGGAGAGAGAGAGAGAGAGAAGAACTCGCGGGGGATAGGAGTTGGGGGGGAGAAAGGCTCCTGGGGGTGTTGGAGGGAAGGAAAGAAACACTAAAAGTACTGATCATTTCACTGTAGGCCTTATATTGAAGAAGAATTTTTCTATATTCCTTTTCATACAATTTTTGGACTATGCAATATATTTGTTATCTTTGTTGCATGTTTATTTACAAAATTTCAATAAAATATTTGAATTTAAGAAGATGAGAAGGGGAACTAAGAAATGGGTGAAGGGCAGGGGCAAGACTGGTAAAAGGTGAGCAGGGGATAAGTGGTGGGATGTGTCCTCTTATGACTTCACAAATATGGTAGGCCTCTTAGTTTAGAAGCACTCTGAAATATGGAAATATCTAGTGTATATGATGCCAATTTGCTTTGAACTACCAATGAAAAGAGACATTTCTGTGTAGCACTGTAAACAGTAGATATACTTGAGACAGTAGTCCCTAAAAGCTAATTAAGCCACACAAACAAAAAGTTTCAGGCAATACTATGGGGCTATTTCATTGAAGCTTAGCACATGCTAAATATGAACAAGCCCATAGATATAAAATGGGTTTAACATTTAGCACACACTAATTTCACACTAAATGCATGCTAAGCTTTATAATAGGACCCTACGTATTTCTAACATAAGGTTAAAATTCAACAAGGCTGGAAGCAGAAGCTAAAATTGTTGAGGTTGCTTTCTCATCCGTCATCTGGGTTTAAAAGATTCTTACAATAATTGCTTGGAATCTCTTTATTGTAAGATCTACTTCTGTTTAGAACTGCTATCGAATGCAGATTAAGATAAATGTATTTAACAACAGGACTGGCATTCTTGAGCATTTTGTAAAATAAGCTGCAAATTGTGAGCAGCCTGACTTGGATGTTTCTTTTCTGATCTAGAAGGGCTTTAACTGTATTACAAATTGATTGCACGTCATCTGGAACTTAAGATGATGATTGTGGTAATAAGATTCAACCAGGTCACTGCATTCATTCAAAACATCTATAATAGGATATTTTAGAAAAAACAAACAGGACAGATGAGAGCTGGTAAAACTTCAGCACGGAAACCTAGGTAAACTAATAGAGATTTATCATCACCTCACCTTGAGAATCATTTAATCTTATTATCGCATTCAAATTTAGAAGCATGTCTACCCATGCATTCTGTCCATATGTCACTATTCCAGGACAGAACGCCACACCACGAAGACTGAGACGTTATAATTGGATGTGACGTATTTAGTGGCTGCCAGGAAGTAGGCGCCGGAAGTGGTGTAAAAGTCTCGCGATTTCAGGCGTTCCTCGACCGGAAGTTGCCCTTTTGGGAACAGTGTTGCTAGAAATGGTGGGTTTGTGGTGCAGTTGTCGCGTACAATCTCTTTGCATCCGTTGGCGATGGTGGCTGTGGGGCTTCTTGTAGTTCTGATTTTTCTCAGATGTGCTTCTACCGGTATGCTTGGGGTGATATTGTTGGCAAAAAATCTGGGGGGGAGGAGAGCCGCCGCCGCTGGCCCCGTTATCTACCTCGGCCTTCTTGTGGATGTGATGGCTGATAGAAGATCCGGGGAAGTGGGATTGAAATGTCTTCGGGCTTGTGGGTTATTTTGTTCCGCACTGTAGAAGCTGTTTCTTCTTAACATTTCTTTGTGTGGAGGAGCATGGTTGCATGAGTGCTGGAACCTCAGGACTCCGTTGTGTGATGATGCATGGTGCGTTTTGCTGAAATTTGCTCTTCTGTATAAAAGTTTACTAGTGGCTTCATCCCTACAGGCGGAAGTGGAGCAGAAAAAGAAAAGAACTTTCAGGAAATTCACCTACAGAGGGGTGGACCTGGATCAGCTCCTGGATATGTCCTAGTAAGGCTTCTGTTGCTGATTTAAACATATATAACATTCTCAAGTTCTTTATAAATATGGCTTTTGTGCTTAGAAATTGTAAGTGTGTGTTTCTGTCTAATTAGGGGCTCTTTGAGAGTTAAAATTTGTTTTGGGGTTTTTTTCGCAATGCTTTCTTATTGAATAAGATACTGTTTTGCAATTTAATTTGCTCTAAAACAAAATATCCATCAATTTGTCTCACAGCATTTTAAAATAACATGCATACCATAGCTGTGCATTCTGTAGTTCAGTACCGCCCTCAGTTCCTCTAGTACAGCTCTAAATGAAAACATGGTATGGGTTAACCAGTATGGCGTGGCATTTAAGACACCTACCGTCTCTTTTAGCTTTTCGAATGGCTGATCTAACCACCAAGAAATGATGGGGCAGCTGAGGCTTCCCAAATCCCATTACATCTTGTACTTTATATTTGTGGTCTAGGCTCTGCTTTGTAATACAGAGCAACCCATATAGCCTTTTGGATATCCAATAAAAGCTCATGTATTGTTAAGGATACTATTTCCTTTGGAATATTAAGATATTTCAAGACTATCTCTGTGTAGATTAGATGAGCCAATCATCTGTTTTCTTGGGAAAAGAGACAGCTGAGAGGGGATATGATTGATATCTATAAACTTTCGAGTGGTATAGTGCAGGTACAGTTTGTATTCTTCTCTTAATATCCCCCTATTATTGCATATGTCATACTGAATGGTTTCTCATCCCTAAACAAAATGTAATATATTAGACAAAGGGAACTTGAGTAAGCATATAACAGTTGATACATTTTCATATCCTTTATTTAAGGAACAAAGTTGTTCAACACCATATTACCCATCCAAATTGAAACAAAAGGGAATGAGGGAAGAACTACAATCATATTAGGATAGAGCAGGGGTAGGCAATTCCGGTCCTTGAGAGCCGGAGCCAGGTCAGGTTTCAGGATATCCACAATCAATATGTATGAGATGGATTTGCATGCACTGCCTCCTTGAGATGCAAATCTATCTCATGCATATTTATTGTGGATATCCTGAAAACCTGATCTGGTTCCAGCTTTCAAGGACTGGAATTGCCTACCCCTGGGATAGAGGAACATTAAAGGCAAAAACAATATGGTTGGGAAAAGATATGGAAAGTTAAATTAAAGATTGAATGTGGTATGCCTATCCGTTGGACTTTTTATAAATTGAAAGCATCCTTGAACAAGAAACTTTTTAGCTTGCCTTTAAAATGGTTTAGAATTTCTTCCTCTAAGAAGATGTCGGTAGAGCATTCCAAAGTTGTGGTGTAGTGACAGAGAAAATGTTGTGGCGCTTTGTATTATTTATCTTCAGCGAAGGAATAGTTAATAGATATTGGTCTTGGCGTGCATGAGGGCGCATATGGTATAAGAAATTTGATTATAAATAGTGATGGCTTTTGATATTAATGTTTTAAAAGACAGCAATATTATTTTGTATGTGATCCTGTGCGTAATTGGGAGCCAATGTGCATTTTCCAGGAGTGGTGTTACGTGGTCGAATTTCCTAGCATTAGAGATGAGTTTTATGGCCATGTTCTGTATTATTTGGAGACGTCTTATTTCCTTTTATGTGATACCTTTGAATAACAAATTACAATAGTCAATCTAGAAATCACTAGGGAGTGTATCAGGATGTTTTAATGATTTTGGTTCAAGATATTTTGATACTGAACAAATCTTATGGAGTCTATGGAAGCAGGATCTCGCTACATAGCTAATATGATCGTGATACAAAAGTTTTTGGTCGAAAATGACTCCTAGGAATTTGATAGTTGAGACTAATTGTAAAGAACTTCCAGTAAGAGTAATGGGGGTACATAAAGTTAACCCTTCCTTCCAAGGGAAGAGCATGGTCTTAGTTTTTGTGATGTTTAGAGCTATCAGGTTATCATTTAACCAGAGTTTGATTTCTTCAAGTTTTTGATTTATGGTGGCTATTTCACTGACATCTTTGGAATCCAGAAGAGAAGAGAAAATGTTGCTGAAAAATATTGGTCTGGAAGAGATTATAAAGCCATTCTAATGTGTTGGGACTTTATTGAACCAAAGGGGAGCCATTATCTCCAAAAGAAGAATACTTGGAACAGTGGTGAACAGAGGTGATCGGGAAGTTATAGACCGGTGAGTCTGATGTTGGTGCCAGGCAAAATGGTAGAGACTGTTATAAAGAACAAAATGACAGATACCTAAGCATGGATTAATGGGAGAAAGCCAACATGGATTTAGTCAAGGGAAATCTTGCCTCACTAATCTACTGCATTTTGAAGGGCTGAATGAACATGTGGATAAAGGTGAACTGGTTGGTATTGTGTATTTGGATTTTCAAAAGG
This sequence comes from Geotrypetes seraphini, assembly GCF_902459505.1. Lineage (NCBI taxonomy): Eukaryota > Metazoa > Chordata > Amphibia > Gymnophiona > Dermophiidae > Geotrypetes > Geotrypetes seraphini. Next base: position 125,975,054 of record NC_047091.1, read on the forward strand.
CATTTGACAAAGTACCTCATGAAAGACTTCTGAGGAAATTAGAAAGTCATGGGATAGGAGGTAATGTCCTAATATAGATTAAGAACTGGTTGAAAGACAGAAAAGAGAGTAGGTTTAAATGGTCAATATTCTGATTGGAGAAAAGTAAATAGTGAGGTTCCCCACAGTCTGTGTTGGAACTGCTGCTTTTTGTTTTTAATATTTTTTATTGAAAAATTTTCAACAAAAAAACCAGTACATACCAAAACAGTTGTTACATGACTCTTTGAAACAAGGCAACAAATGTAGCAAGAAAAAGTACTATATGCGCACCCATACCCTCCAGCCACTCCCCAGGGACTGCTGCTTTTTAACATATTTATCAATGATCTAGAGATGGGAATAACTAGTGAGATAATTGCATGAGGACCTTGCTAGACTGGAAAACTGGGCAGAACTATAGCTACATGATGCTGGGTTCTATGTTAAGAGTCACTGCCCAGAAAAGGATCTAGGTGTCATTGTTGAAGATACATTGAAACCCTCAGCTAAATGTGTGACGGTGACTAAGAAAGCAAATAGAATGTTAGGAATTATCAGGAAAGGAACGGAATACAAATAGGAAAATGTTATAATCCTCTTGTATCACTCTATGGTACGGCCGCAACTTGAATATTGTGTGCAGTTCTGGTCGCCGTATCACAAAAAAGATATAGTAGAATTAGAAAAAGTACAGAAAAGGGTGACACAAATTATAAAAAGTTTGGGATGACTTTCCTATGAGGAGAGGCTTCTTCAACTTCAGGGGTGATATGATAGAGGTCTATAAAATACTAATTGGAGTGGAAAGGGTAGATGTGAATTGTTTGTTCAATTTTTCCCAAAATAATAGGACTAGGGGGCATGTGATGAAGCTACTAAGTAGTAGATTTTAAACAAAACTTAGAAAATATTTCTTTATACAACATGTAATTAAACTCTGGAATTCGTTGCTGAAAAATGTGGTGAATCAGTTAGCTTAGTGGAGTTTAAAGGTTTGGATAATTTCCTAAAAGAGAAGTCCATAGGCCATTGAGATGGCTTAGGGAAATCCACTGCTTATTCCTAGGATAAGCAGCATAAAATCTGTTTTACTCCTTGGGATCTTGCCAGGTACCTTTGACCTGGGTTGGCCACTGTTGGAAACAGGATACTAGGCATGATGAACCTTCGGTCCGTCCCAGTATGGCAATTCTTATGTTAAATTTCCCAGGAGTGGCTGGTCTGTAAAAACTACTCCAAGGGTGCAGTGACTACTCATCTGGGAAGTCACATTATCTTCTCCCCTCCCCCCCAAAAAAAAACCACCACCCTGCTGACTTTCTTCACCACCTTCTCCTTGTTCTGTTGCGTCCCTTCAGGATTTCATATGCTAGGTGTTTAATCCCAACCTGCAGTACGGGTGTTGCAGAAATCCACATCTTTTCTGAACACGTGCTCCATCCCCTTAGCCTGAGAGTCAGTAAACAATCCAAGCAAGCAGTCCAAGCAGAAGTCTTTTGCAGTTGCTCTGCTTCTATTTCTTATTTTCTCACTTAAAGTTCTTTTTTTTTTGGGGGGGGAGGGGTGGATTCCTTGCCTTGAGACCCCTGTCAGAGAAAAGGATGCAGTCTTGGGGTGTCAGACTGCAGCTTTACAGGGAAACTCTGGTGGATCTGTGGAGCCAGCCTTCTGTGTGCCACTTTCTTCACCCTTCCTGTGGGAGTCTGCTGGCCGGTAACTCTGTTACAGATTTCTAGCGCAGACTGTGTGCATTTGGACAGAAACCCACCCGGGTTTCAAGGCACAGGATGCCTTTGCTGCCCCTGACTGCTTGGCAGAGAATCCGTGGGGGCAGAGATTGTGGTCGGTCTCTGGCTGGCTGGTAGTCCGAAGATCTTCAATTTTAAGAAATTTGGAGCTGTTTCTGAGGAAGAAAGTCCTTTTTCTCCACTCAACTGCTTTAAAAACGCTGACGGGCAAAGGCACTACAGAGACATTATTTCCTATGGGAACTTCAGGAGTGGCTTGTGGATCGATATAAACTTTGTTTTTCACAGTTTCTGTGTAGAGGGTTCAGGTCCTCCACCTCCCCAGGCCCCAAATTGCAATTTTTTTTATTTTTGCTGTTTTTGGTGCAAATTCGTGACAGTGGATTTTAAAATTGATCTTTTGTTTCTAACTTCTAGTTCTGCCTCAAAAACCCTTTGATTTGACTCAAAATCGATTGGGATGGACTCCCCAGCCTCTAATCTACTGGATTTGTGCAGTGATTGTGCTGGATTAGCGGGCATGTACCGTGTGCCATAGCATGCAGGGGGTGGGGGCAGGAACTTCGGATTTGGCCTTCTCCACATTCTCACGACCTGGGTCTATGCCTTCGGTAAAGAATATCGTCCAGCAGTTCTACTGGCTTCTGGCACAAAACGCCGGTGTCTGGAGACTCTTGTGATGGAGCGTGAATGTCTCAATAGCTCTCTGCTATGGATGCGGGGGTGTGACTTTTCACTGGAATTTATTTGGTTTCTCTGGAAAGCCTTTTCCATGGACCCAGCACATTCGTCACAGCCAGCGAGCATGGTGGAGCCGTCTTGACCTGATTGGGAACCCTCTCGTGGTGAATCTTGATTGCATCAACTTTTATTCCGATATGCCCATAGTATCTCCTGACACTGCTTCTAATTTGGATCCAGCTGATACTATTTCTGTACTAGTTGCCTCTGTCACCCTGATAGTCTGGATTTGGGGGATGATCTTATGGTACGCAGACTCTCTCAGCATAGTTCTGTCTCCTTTCTCATTGATGATGTTCTAAAAGGGCTCAAGCTGGATCCTCTTCTTTCCACTTCTCAGACTTCGGTCCTGGACCACTCTAAAGTGCTGTCTTCCTTTTTTCCATCTCATCCGCAAACCTCTTCGGCTGATTCAAGCATTGTGGGATTCTCCAGAAAGCTCTCTGCACTCTTCTAAAGCTATGTTGAAGCTTTTTCCACTCAGGCCTGAGTTTCAGCAGGTTTTTGAACAACCTAAAGTGGATTCCACTGTGGCGCAGGTGATCAGGCGCACAGCCCTTCCTAGTGAGGGGTGTGTGATGCTTAGGGATTCTCATGACCACAGAATGGACATTATGTTGATAAAAATCTTTAAAGTGGTGTCTTTGGGGCTCAAAACAGCAGTGGCTGCTTCTTTTATGGCTCATGCCTGTCATTCCAGATTGCGTGGTGCGTCCTCCGCTGATCATGAATGGTGTGGATTATGTAGCAGATGTCCTTATGATCTCATTTGCACTCTAAGTCTCCGCTTATGTAGTGTCTAAGCGCTGGACTCTTTGGATCTGTAATTGGACAGGGGACACCTCCTCCAAGGCCACTCTGAACAGACTTCCTTTCAAGGGCCAGCTTCTCTTTGGTAAAGGCCTGGATGACCTTATGTCTAGTGTGGCTGAGCATTGCCCTAAGTCTCTTTCTGTGAACAGGTCTCATTGGCTGGCGGGCGGGGATCGTAGTAATTATCGGAGATCGTATAATTATCGTTCCTACCACAGGTTTCATCAGAGTTTCGCAGGATCTTTCTCTCAGAGATATTCTCGGAGCTCCCACCCTCGTTACAACAGTTCCAATTCCAGGCCTCTTGCTCCCGAACAGCATCTGCTCCTAAGAAAACCCAGTGATGCCAAGAGCCAGTTGGAGCTTCCCGCATTGGAGGTTCTGTCTCAGTTTTATCAGGAGTGGACTCTAGTCTCATCGGATCAATGAGTGCTGGACATTATTCAGGAGGGGCACTATATAGATTTATTTTGCCTGCCTCCAGAGCGCTTTCTGGATTCTCCAGCAGGACTGCCGGAAAAGGAGATCAAATTCTGCACTACTGTGCAATGTCTATTGGACATTGCAGTGATAGAACCCATTCCAGAGCAAGAGTTGGGCTTAGGCAGATACTCTTTATACTTCATCTTGCCAAAGAAACGCTTGGAAAACTGGAGGCCCATTCTGGATCTAAAATTGGTCAATCGCTTCTTGCAGGTTCTCCATTTCTGATTAGAAACCGAATGCAAAGTCATAGCAGTAGACTTTCCAGGAGAGTTTCTGACATCCTTGGATCTCATAAAGGCTTATCTCCATATTCCGATCTACTCGGAGCATCAAAGGTTTCTGCATTTCCATGTTCTGCAACAGCATTTTCAATTCACCGTTCTACACCCTTTGGCCTCGCGACGGCACCCCACATTTTCACCAAGGTGATGGTAGTTGTGACGGCCTTTGTCCACCAGCAGGGGATTCAAGTTCATCCTTACCTGGATGACTGGTTGATTTGAACTCTGTCTCAGTCAGAGTGTGAAAGTGCGGTGGAGACGGTAGTGTCTCAATTGCAGACGTTGGGGTGGATTGTCAACTTCAACAAGAGCAATTTGATACCCTTTCAGTCCTTGGAGTATCTGGGGCTTCTCTTTGATACCATGCATGGTCGGGTGTTTCTTCCCGAGGCACGCAGACAGAAGCTTCAACGCAGATCAGAGTTGTTCTGGACTGTACAGCTCCCGTGGCCTGGCTGTATCTTCAGGTTCTGGGGTCCATGGCAGCCTCTTTGGAGGCGCTTCCCTGAGGCCAAGCACACATGCATCCGTTACAGGAGTCCCTTCTTTCTTGGTGGTCTCCCCAGTGTTATTTCTTTCAGATGCCACTCCTCTAGTTGGAGCCACTCGCAGCAGCCTGAGCTGGTGGCTTCAGGGAGAGGCTCTCCATCGGGGCAAGCTTCTCCGGATTTCAGAGTGGATGACTCTCGTGACGGATGCCAGCCTGTCAGGTTGGGGTGCTCACTGCGGGGAACGATCCATTCAAGGATAGTACATTGGTCGATCAATCATCTGGAGCTCTGAGCAATTTGGCTGGCGCTACTCGCTTTCCAGCCCCTTCTGAAAGGAAAAGCGATTTGAGTCTTCAACAACACCACAGTGGTGGCGTACATAAATTGACAAGGGGGCATGAGAAGTGCTCCCTAGAGTCAAGAAGCTCATATGCTGTTTGTTGGGCAGAAGCTCATCTTCTGTCGCTCTCAGCATTGACAACATTCAGACAGACTTCCTCAGCCAATAGATACTGGATCCGGGGGAATGGTCCCTCTCGCAGAAGGCATTCAGTCTGATTGTTCAACGCTGGGGTCTGCCTCAGCTGGATTTGATGACTTCAGCAGAGAATTTTAAGGCCAGGCACTTTTTCGGTCAATGAACAAAGCACAGAGTTCTAGGGCTGGACAGCCCTGGCTGGTTCACAAGCTCCTGTATGTGTTCCCTCAGTAGCCTCTGCTTGGTCAGGTAATCCGTTGGATAGCATCGCATCCCAGCTTGGTGATACTAGTAGTTCCAGATTGTCCTCGTCACCCGTGGTATGCGGATCTCATACGTCTTTAGTGGGATGAGGAGCTCCAGCTTTCTGTTCATCGTTATCTTCTCAGTCAGGGTCCAGTGTCTATGGAGAACCCACGGGGCTTTGGTCTTACGGCATGGCTCTTGAGTGCTCAGCCTTGATGAAGCGCGGTTATTCGGAGGTCAATATCTCGATGCTCATGCGCTCGAAGAAACCCTCTACTATGACTCTTATGCCAAAGCCTGGAAGTATTTCAAACAGTGGTGTGCTAGAGATTGGGTGGAGCCTGAAGAAGCTCCCATTTCAGTGATCCTGGCTTTCCTTCAGGAGGGTTTGGACAAAGGTCTGGCTGTTATTCCCTGGAGGATTCCATTCGACCCACCCTCTCTTTGTACACTCAGTTGTTTGGTGTAGCCTGCTCCTTTCTGCCTTGGTTACTCACCTTACAGACTTGAAGATTTTCCAGCCAATTGCCAGATCCTGTAGGGAGTTTCTGCGAGTATGCACATTACCAAAGGTTTTTCTTCTTGGAGTGCTTGTTGCACATAGCAAGTTAGTTCTACATTGTTCCTCAATGTTTTTCTGAGTTGCCTTTGTGCCTGTTTATCACTTGTTAATATTTTGCAGAGCAAACTAGTTCATGAATCACTTATGTTGATGTGGATTCTGCCCTGTACCCCCTTGCCCTGGATTTGCAGGTATGTGCTTGGCTTTGGGACTTAGCTGGGATTGTTTACTGACTCTCAGGTTAAGGGGAGTGGAGTATGTGTTCAGAAAATATGTGGATTTCTGCAACACCCGGACTGCAGATTGGGATTGAACACTTGGCGAATGGAATCCTCCAGGGACTAACAGAAAGAAGATTATTTAAGGTATAAACCTAATCTTCCATAGTGTACAACCTGACCTTACTGTAAGTCAGTGAGATATGTTAACGAATCCTTGTGTATACCTGGAACTGAAAAATAAATCTGCAAGGGGAGAGCTCTGGCTCCTTAAAGTGACATTGCTAATTAGTTTGGCTGTATTCCCCTGGATAAACAACTTTTGCTTTCTGCAAACAAATGTGTACTAAGATTGCTCAACAGCTATGTGAAAGACTGATATCAAATTATATAAAGTGTTTGGTTGCAATTATTACTGTCATAGGTGTTGAAACTAGTTATTAGGTTTAAGGGGAAGTTACTTTTCACATGAGTGATATGGGTTTAGGATAAATTTGTTCTTTAAATAATTGAGAACTGACCGCAGCCATTCAGGGAGTGGCACGGGCCCAGGCTGGAGCGTGAAAAGCTTGCTCCTGCCTTTTGTGCCGCTGGCTGTGAGATCTGAGGCAGCTGGCCAGCAAGGGAGGGGCTCAGCATGGGGCAGGAGCTCAGAAAGCTCGGTCCTGCCGATACACTGCTGGACTACCAGGATTTAAAAAGGTGAGAAAAGGTATGGGGGGAATAAAAAATATAGTAGGCTGGAACGAATCGCTCCTGTCCCGGCCTACCACCAGACATTGCACATCACGGTCTTTGACGCAATATTTGCTCCATAAGATGCACAGACATTTCCACCCATTTGGGGGGGGGGAAATGCGTCTTATGGAGTAAAAAGTACAGTAATAGTTGAAGGCTTGAGAAGCCCAGAAGAGAAGGGAGAGCCCCCAAGATTAGCTTTGGTCTTTGACAGTATAACAAGAGGTAAGCTAGGCATGTTTTAGATGGGCTTCTCAGTCTGTCTAATGTCCTTTGTATAATGTATGGAGACAGACATGCAATAATGGGTATGACAGTATTCCTAGTTCTTGCTAAGCTTACCTGATACCTTTCAGCTGATCGAAAAGTGTTTCAGGGGTGACCTTTCTGTTAGACTAAATGTAATTTTTTCTCTTTTTCCAGTGAACAGCTGATGCAGCTTTATGGTGCTCGTCAGCGCAGGCGGCTGAATCGAGGTCTGCGACGTAAGCAGCACTCTTTGTTGAAGCGTCTCCGTAAGGCTAAGAAGGAGGCTCCACCCTTGGAGAAGCCTGAGGTTGTCAAAACTCATCTGCGTGATATGATTATTCTTCCTGAGATGGTGGGCAGCATGGTGGGAGTGTACAATGGCAAAACTTTCAACCAAGTGGAAATCAAGGTGGGGTGCCAACCAAATTCTGGTAGTGTATATGTACTGACAGCTTTTAAGAGGCAAGGCCATCGGAAGAGGGATGTAAAGGGCTGAGTAATGCTTTATTGGGCCCTAGGCAAACATACATGTTTGGGGCCCCTCTACCACAGTCTCCCATTTTTCCTTCCTCACATCCTGTCCCCCAACCTTAATATTTATTCATGGTCTCCCCCCACACACACTTCACTTCTCCAGAAGTAGCAGGAAAAAGTGCAGAGTAATTATAGTTTATGAAGGCGTACTGGCTTTATGATAAAAACGGGAGAGCTTCCTTATTGGCCAGCTCTCTTTCTGACAGTCCATCATTGTTAAATTATGTAGCATTGATTTAATTGGGTAGAATCGGGGACTACACATTTATTTAGATTTAGCTTACCACGGGGTGAGCTGCATTTGGGTATACTAAGTATTCCCCTATCCCTAGAGAGATCAGTTCTAAGTTTATACTTGAGACAATGGAGGTTTAAGTAATTTACCTGGAATCACAAGAAGCAGCAGCATTTGAACCAAGGTTTCCTGTTTCAGTCCAGTGCTCTTCATGCCACAAAAAGATTGAATTGGCATGTAAGTTCTAACAGAACTGGCCAAAAATTTTCTCTTCTGAAGCTGGGTAACTTACTAGCTCTGGAATAGTGGGCTGAGAACCAGGTAAGTTGAGCAAGTCATTTTCAACCTACATTTCTTCAGTACATACCAGAGGTGCCAAGGGTGGACTACTTGAGAGAGAATTACAGGCTTTGTGTTTGAGGTGAAAATGTACAAGGTTTTGTTATGCCTGGGGTATAAATGTATAAGATTTTACATGTAAAAAATCTTCACAAGAAAATGTTTAGCTTTGTTTATGAAAAGGTATAGACAGAGCAAAGGCAATGTTTTAGCTGGGTACATTCCCTTAGTATGTGCACAGGTACATTTATACCAGTGGTCTCAAACTCAAACCCTTTGCAGGGCCACATTTTGGATTTGTAGGTACTTGGGAGGGCCTCAGAAAAAAAAGTTAATGTCTTATTAAATAAATGACAATTTTGCATGAGGTAAAACTTTATAGTTTATAAATCTTTCCTTTTGGCTAAGTCGTAATAATAATATTGCAATTTATAGCTAAAAGAGACATATGATCAAGAAACTGTTTTATTTTACTTTTGTGATTGATAAACATACCAAGGGCCACAAAATAGTACCTGACGGGCTGCATGTGGCCCCTGGTCTGCGAGTTTGAGATCACTGATTTATACCAATGGATTAACCTGACGGGCTGCATGTGGCCCCTGGTCTGCGAGTTTGAGATCACTGATTTATACCAATGGATTTCTCCACACTCATAAATTTTCAAAGGGAAATGCTATCTTATCACATCAAGTTCTGACATTTTCTACCTCTTTGACTTGCAGCAGACCTCTTTCACGCCCTCTCCCCCATTCCTTTTACATTTCTTCCCCTTTCAATAACCCCTTCCCCCCAGCCCAAAGGCATTTGTTTAATTGGCTGTCTCCAAGTCCCTGAGCAGAGTTCACTTCTCGACCCTTAAACACTTGCAGTTCAGCCTTTTCTGTGACTAGAGCAGCCTCCCCATTGCTTCAGTCCTACCACAGTCTTTGGACCGAAGGGGGAGGGGAGTGGATTAGAGAGCTGTTGAGAGCTAAACTGTGAAAATTATCCAGACACTTCAGTCATTTTTCTGACTTTGAGACAGCTAGTTTTGTAAATCCATAGAAGCCTGGAAAACATCAAGAGACTTGGGCCAGCACTCAAGAAGTAAGGATTGCCATCTGATAGGGTTATACACACACACACACACACCTTAAAAAAAAATAAAACAACCCTTGGTATGTGCCTAGTTTACCTATGTCTTAATCTGGTTTTGAGGCTCTAGTAGCAAAGCTCCAGTCCCTCCTGTGGCTACTATCTTGTGGCTACTCTGGACTCTCTTGGGGCTTGATGAGTTTCCTGTTGGTTGTTATAAGAATGCACTTACTGGGTCGGACCAAAAGTCCATCTAGCCCAGCATCCTTTTTCCAACATTGGCTAATCCAGGTTGAAGTACCTGGAATGATCTCAAAATACATAGCAAGATTCTATACTTCATACCCCCAGGGTTCTGAAATCTGCTGCTTGCATGGTGACAACTATTTTGTGTGCACTGAAAGTTCTTTGCTCATCCTACAAACTGGGAGCTGAGAACAAAAGCTCCAACTTCTCTGAACAAAGTAAGTTGCAAGGGAGATTGTAAAAAGAGCTCTTCAGTAAGCTTCAAGTTCTAGATTAGCATGTCTTTCAAACCCCCAGGTATCATCTGTCTCTTTGGGCTGTGTGTGTTCAGATCAGTTTATTTTCTCAACAAGTCTGCTCTGCTTTCACTCTTATAGGCTCACCATAGCTTTTAAACGGGTTACAGAGAGAAAAGATATCTTTAGCATTTTCCTGAAATTGTAGTAGGTGGGGGAGCTATCTTAGGTCCATAGGCAGGCTATTCCAGACTTTGGGTCTGTGATACTTGAACAAAAACTCTTAATTTTCTCTGTTGGACAAGTTCGGGAGGCCAGTTTGAGGCAATGCGTCGTTCGGGAGTTGTGGACAGACTGAGTTGAGCTTAATATCTGATATTAATCCAGCAGAGTTCTCTTCATATATACTTCTCCCTCCATATTCGCGGGGGTTAGGGTCAAAGACGACCCATGAATACCAAAAAATTGCAAATAACTTTTTGGTATCATATTTGCAGGGTTTGTGGTATACCCTCGCAAATACTGTGACATCGTGAATAAAACTTATTGTTGGCATTTGTGATTGTTTAAAAAAAACAAGTTATGTATTGCAGTTCTTGCATTGTACTGCACACTTTAGCAGTACTATTCAAGTACTGTACAATATTATAGAACTGACCATGCACATACAAGCATATACTGTACTGTAATCCCATTAAAGCATGGTTCATATACAGTACACTTTTCTCTTAACACTGCCATTTGCCCAACCACGCTGAAGCAATTATTGAACTTTCTCTCTACACACTTTTCTTTGACGCTGCCGTTTGCCTGATCACACTAAAACAAAAGTGCTGATCTTTTTTCTCAGCACTCTAGTATGATGTCATTTGGGGGTTGGGCCAGCAAACTAAAAACGTGAATAATCAAAAGTCTTGAGTGCCGAACCCACGAATATGGAGGGCAAAGTGTATTGCCTTGTAAATCATGCAAGTGATCTTAAATTGAACTCTTCTTTTTGTTGGTAGCCTGTGTAATTCTGCTTGTAACAGACTAACTGTTTCAAATAAGCTTATTCGAAAGATAAATCTAGCTGGCTTATTTTGTACCAATTGTAGCCTCTTAAATTCCTTTTCAGTAATACCACAATATAAGGAGTTACAATAGTCTACGTATGGAAGTAACACTTCTGAAGCTGGTCTGAGTTAAGACGGATCATATTGTTTGTAATTGCTTAGTCTGAAGAAGAATTTCTTTACCAAGGAGTCAATTTAGGCTCCGAAGTTTAGATTGGAGTCCAGGATGACACCTAGTATCTTTGAAGTTTTCTTGCTCTTCAGCTTTTCTCCTGTTGCCAGCACCAGATCAGTATTTGGCAATGCGTTATAGCCATGAAACCATAGAATTTTTGTCTTTAGTTTGTTGAACGGAAGTTTTCTGTGTCCATATACCCAGGTCCTTGAAAATGTTCCATAAGTATTGGAGAGTGTCATAGAAGGATCTTTTGTACTGCGTAAGAGAATGTATGGGCTGCGTAAGAGAATGTATGGAATCTGCTGCCTAATGCTCTCAAGTACACATTAAATAAGGAAGGCGAGAGTGAAGAGCCCTGTGGTATTTCACAAGAAGCATACCGTTTCTTACTTAGTATGTTCTGTTGCATACGAATTCCATGAACCAATTTAGCACTACTCCAAGGATCTCAAAGTCCCTCCTTGAGGGCCGCAATCCAGTCAGGTTTTCATGATTTCCCCAATGAATATGCATTGAAAACAGTGCATGCACATAGATCTCGTGCATATTCATTGGGGAAATCCTGAAAACCCGACTGGATTGCGGCCCTCAAGGAGGGACTTTGAGACCCCCTGCACTACTCTATCTAGGCCTAATTTGCTCAATTTCTGCAGTAGTAGAGAGTGGTTGACCATGTCAAATGCAGCCGATATGTTGAACTGAAGCAAGACCGCCTGTTGACTTTTGCTTAGGTAAAATTTAGCTTTAGTCCGGTCCTTAAGAGCTGTATTCCAGTCGGGTTTTCAGGATTTCCCCAATGAATATGCATGAGATCTATGTGCATGCACTGCTTTCAATGCATATTCATTGGGGAAATCCTGAAAACCCGACTGGAATACGGCTCTCGAGGATAGCTCTAACGGTAAGGATTCGGTGGAAATCTGTCAAGTTGAGAGATAGTTTATTAATACAAAATTCTGTTGCAAAGACATATGATTCTGTACTGAAGCTGTTATCTTCCTTTAATTGCGAACTTTGTAGAAGGGTGTCATTCAAATCTCTCAACTCCACATTCTCCAGAGGCACTTCCAGTTTGTGGCGCTGCCTTTTGGATTGGCCATGTCTCTACGCACCTTCACTAAGTTGATGGTAGTGGCTCACCTTTGCTGGATGGGCATACAGGTGCATCCATACCTGGATGATTGGATAATCAGAGCCCCCTCAAGACAGGAGGTCGAACAAGCAGTGCATTGGGTGGTGGATATCCTTCAGGAACCCTATTTGGATAGTCAACTTCAGGAAGAGCCTGCTTCAGCCAACTCCGTACTTGGAATATCTGGGAGTTCACTTCGACACAGCAAAAGGCCATGTCTTCCTTCCCAAGCCACACAGAGAAGCTCAGGAAGCAGATCACAAAGATCTTGGCGTTACCGAGCCCCATGACGTGGCATTACCATCTGGAAGTTGTTCACTGGGTGAGAGCACATAAGCGTCCACTCCAGGATTCCCTCCTCTCCAGGTAGTCTCCTCAAAGGCATTCTCTAAAGATGCAGCTCCCCTGGTCACGGGAGGCACGATTCACGTCGGTTTCTCCAGGGAGATGCCTTATCAAAAGTCATGCCCCTCAGCATCACCTCATGGATGACACTTGAGATCGACACTAGCCTGAGCAGCTGGGAGGCCCACTTCTGTGATCTCCCTCTCCAGAGCAAGTGAACCTCATTGGAAAGCAAGTAGTCCTTAAATTGTCTCTAGCTGAGAGCCATTAGTTTGGCACTGAACGCATTGGAGACTTTCCTGACAGGAAGGACGGTCTGGGTATTCTCCAACAATGAAGACCCTACTTTTCAGCTAAACAGTCTCTGACAGACTGCCTCCCCCTTTCTGTAATCCTCCTTTGTGCCTCTTTATTTAATGACCAATCTCGACCTTAGTTTTTGTGACATTCCAACAATTTTCTTCCACTTTGTATCCACTACCCTATGACCAGTAATGCCCTCGCTTTTGTATAATGTCTGCATTGTGAATGTCCTGATGTAACCTGTTCTGAGCTTCAGGGAGGACGGGCTAAAAATCAAAATAAATAAAATGCCACTGTAATAGCTTATGTGAATAGACCAGGAGGCACCAGAGACAGCCCCGTCAGCCAAACTTATGTGATAACTCTTGAAAACTTTTCAAATACTTTTTTTTTATTGGACTAACTCAGTGTATCACCTACAACTTAAAATAATTGAAGAAAATCATGCAGAGAGCCTTCCACCTAGGCATGGTGTGGATGCATGAGATGCAAGTAGCAACTGAGCAAAGCCACATCTACTAACATACAAAAAGAGGCAGAAGGTTAAAAGAAACACTGGAAGGAGAGGGCATTCATATGGAATTCATCTACCTGAAATGGTCTGTCCATTTTGCCATGTAGCAATTTGCTTATTTTGGTCTGTCATCTGCTGTTTGACACTAGGACTCCATAAAGGTGGGGAGGACAGACAGTCCTGTGGGTGAGACCTGCTCTCTCATGTCCTGAGGACACTCCATCAGATAAAGGGGCCACAGTAGATGATGAGATATGAAAGATGATGGTTAGAGATATGATGGGGTTTGTCATAATGTATAATATGCAGTAGTTTGTCATACATGTTGCAAAAAAATATATAAAATCATTGTCAATTTTTTTTTCTTGCAGCCTGAGATGATTGGCCACTACCTGGGTGAATTTTCAATCACATACAAGCCAGTGAAGCATGGCAGACCTGGTATTGGTGCCACCCACTCATCCAGATTCATTCCACTGAAGTAAAGTTGTTTTACTGGAAACTTAGTAAATAAAGAAATCCTCCTTTTGAGAGTTTCTGTATTCCTTTATTCTTTCATAGACTGGGGGTGCTGTTTGAACTGAGAGTGGTTGGGAAGGGAAACAAGAACCTTCTAAGGTGTAACAGATTTTTATTGATGATAATCAAAAGGAAGCAAATAGACAATAGAAATGCGATTAACCATACAATGGCAAAGACTACATAAACAGAGTCTTTACAATCAAGCAAGAAAGTATCATCATTTTTTAAACAAAGTGTCACAACTATCCCCACTACCAGATAAGAATGCAAACACAGCCGTCTCAGGGCCCTGAACTTATGGGCCCTGAGGATCAAAGTTACAAAACCTCCCCCGCCCCCACCTTATTTTTAGGAAGCTTGGAGCAAGGGCCACAGAGAAATATAACAAGCAAGAAATTGAAACAGTATTGCACTTGGCAGCTATATTCAAGAATAACCAAACCACTGTCCCATGTAGCAACTATAGAAAATAGAAACAATATAGTACAAAGCATCCAAATAGAAACAGCTCCACCCTCCCCACACCCAACCCTTACCTACTGCCCCCAGAGTGGATGCAGGATGTCTCTCAAATCATATGAGTAGATTAGGCCAGCGAGTTCAAAATCTAACTGCAAGATTTATGCAGAAGGGAGTTAAGATAGGGGTCCCAGATATTGAGAAAGACCTTTCTCTTTTTATAAGAACCCTGAACATCTCTAGTCTCCCAGAGTTCAGGTATGCTGGCTCTCCACCCCAAATAAGATGGGGCGGAAGCAGAGATCCATTCTTTCACAAGGGCTTTATGCCCCCCAAAATACTCAGTTTCCTAACCCAAAGCCTAGGCCCTCTCCCCTGAAGCCCGCTAGAACCCATCATACCCAACAAAAGGACCTCTGATAACACCACTACTCTACATCCCAGGACCTGTAAGAGAGAGGCTCCCACCTGCTTCCAAAAGACCTGCATATCTGGGCAAAGCCAAAAAACATGGAAAAAGCTAGCTGCCTCCAGATTACACTTTATACCAGGGGTGTCTAACCTGCGGCCCCGTGAAGTATTTTGTGCGGCGATGCAATGTTTTCCTCTGCTGCCTCTGGGTGTTTACCGTTTTGCTGGCTCCCTCCTCTGTCTTGCTGCAGTGTTTGTGCATTTGTGCGGCCCCAGAAACATTTTTTTTGGCCAATGCGGCCCAGGGAAGCCAAAAGGTTGGACACCCCCGCTTTACACAATATTGGGCCTCCTGAAATCCCATTTTAAACAGTTGGGAAGGCATGAGATAGGCTCTATGGATCACCCTAAAAGCACATTCCCTCAGCCTAGACTATAAACTTCAGTGGGGATACGTCTCACACTAGTCCTGGGATCCCAGTGGGACATTAAACCTCCAAAGTCTTGTTCCCATCTATGCCATAAAGGTGAAAGATCTTCAGGAGGTATCTCTGTTGATAGAGTTAACCGAATACCAGAAATGGATACCCTCCCCACAGAAACAAAGATCAAAGAAATGATGTATTTTATCCCCCCAAAGGGAAGGCCAGGGCATTTGTGTCCATAGATTGAAAATAATATTTTAATTGACAAAATGCATAACAGTCTCCCCACCTGGGAGTCACTTTGTGTGTGAATTCCTCATAAGTGAGCAGACTACTGTTGGGGCCAAGTAAGTGTTCTAACAGGACTAAGCCGGCCTCTTCCCAGCAGCAAAATGCCCTATTGTCCCGTCCTGGCAGGAAATCTAGATTCCCTCTGATGGGAAGTAAAACTGAAACACTAGGATTTCCATCTAAAGATGTTACCAAAAATCTCCAAGCTTCTCTAAGGGGCTGGACCTGCCAACTATGTTTAAGGTCGGTGGGCAATAATTTAGTCTGCATGTAAGATGAAATTAAAATGATATGGTGCTATAAAGGCCCGTTCCAATTCCAGAGAGCTGTAACCCCTAAGCCAATTGTTAACATATCTAAGGAGACAGGTGAAATTAGAGTTGCATGCCTGGAAAGCCTAGGCCTCTCAAATGCCATGAGTTAAATAAGAAAGCAAAAGGTAGTTTTGATTTGCCCAGCAAAATTTACGAAGCAGCTTATTAAGACTCAAAAGGTCCCGAGCCTGCAACTTCAAAGGGAGAACCTGCAGCATAAAAAGCCATTTAGGTAAAATGATCATTTTATATAAGTTAATCCACCCTACTAGTGAAAGAGGAAGAGGCAGCCAAGTCGTAAAATGCTGTTTCATATCCTCAATCATGTATTGCACATTAAGAGTATACTGTATAGATCTTTAATATCTTGTGGGAGTTGGACCCCTAGATATCGAAAAGAGCCAGTGGCCCACCTAAGCGGGAAAGATGATCCCCATTCCATCCTCAGATTCCCTACTGGTGCCAAAGCCTTTGATTTGACCAGATTCAGTCACACACCAGCAAAGTCCCCATACTCTTTAATAACCATCAGCAGCGAAGTGAGGGAGGATCTAGGGTCCTGCAAGTGGACCAGCAAATCATCCGTACTATCTTGAATTCAGTCCCCAATCTCCACTCCTCGAACATCCAAAAATCTCTGATAAGGGTCCAAAGTTAATATAAAAAGCAAAGGAGACAGTGGGCACCCCTGTTGGGTTCCCTGCTGGACCATAAACTGACCATAACCATTAACCCAAAGAAAGGCCCTAGAGTCCCTATACAAAGTATGGATGGCCTGTACAAACCATCCCTCAAATCCATAGGCATGAAGAGTTGAGAAGAAAAAATCCTACCGTACCCTATCAGAGGTCTTCTCTGCATCAAAGCTGATTAGCAGAGAAGGCCTCCGGTCCCTCACAACCCTCTCCATGAACATGATGATCTGTCTCATAATGGAAACAAGAACCTTCTAAACAATTCTGTAAGAAATATTTACAAACAGCACTGATTTTAGAATAACTGCTTTGTTTCATAAGATTTCTGGACCACTGATTATGAAATGTTATACATGCAAGGCCAAAGTTCAAACCTGACGCAATGCAAGGCCTGGAGAAAGACAAGTTTGGAAAAGAAACAAAACTTCTAGAAAGCATCTTCTGTTCCACCACTCTCAAGTGGATAGAGCATACATCATTCAGTCATAAAGAACATTAACAATATAAATAAACGTCAAAAGAAAAAAACTACGACAACTTCCTAGCCACTCGAGCTGCAACACTTGACCTCCAACTCTACAACCTATTGACCTCGACCACAGACTACAAAACCTTCAAAAAAGACATAAAAACCCTTCTATTCAAAAAACACATAAAACTGAACTAACTCAATCAGAAATGTCCCAAGCATCACCTGCAACTACTCCATATGTACTTCTAATACCATGACAATACAAATGTAATCCTTAGCAACTCAAAGAAATGTACAAACTACTCTCTAAATACTTCTAATGTCCTGATAATCCATTTGTAATCCGCCTTGAACCACAAGGTAATGGCGGAATAGAAATCCCTAATGTAATGTAATGTAATATTTTATTAAAAATGCAAGATAGGTCTAATATATCTCTTTTGATGTTTACTGTACAGTGAGGAATTTGCCAGTGATGAGATTGAGCCACACACATTTCCACTTGCATATTGCTTTCTGGCAGATTATTATATAAAGTTTACTGATTGACAATTCAAACAGGCTGTGAAATAGTCACCCCCCCCCCCACACACACACACACACACACACCATTCTTTCCATATATGAAGTTAACTTGAACTAAGGCTTAGCATTTGGGATCCTGACTATTAATTGTAAATATAGAAATGTTTTTGGAGGTGCTTAATAGTTTATTGTTTGCATTATAATTGATATAACACGTACAAACTTGAGAGAAAAGCACATCTAGTAAAATTCACAAATCTATAGGCAGATAGACAAGGGTGACCCGGTCAACATTGTATATCTGGATTTTCAGAAGGAGTTTGACAAGGTTCCACATGAACAACTGCTTTGGAAAATTGCAAGCTATGGAATCGAGGGTGAAATACTCACGTGGAATAAAAACTGGCTGCAGCAATAAACTGCTGGCTGGCGGGAAACTACGAGGTGACACCAAGAAATTCTTTTTCACTGAAAGAGTGGTTGATCGCTGGAATAGTCTTCCACTACAGGTGATTGAGGCCAGCAGCGTGCCTGATTTTAAGGCCAAATGGGATCGGCACATGGGATCTATTCACAGGGCAAAGGTAGGGGAGGGACATTAGGGTGGGCAGACTAGATGGGCCGTGGCCCTTATCTGCTGTCTATTTCTATGTTTCATAGGAAACAGAGAGTAGGGGTAAATGGACAATACTCGGACTGGAAGAGCGTTACCAGTGGAGTGCCGCAGGGCTCAGTGCTTGAACCCGTGCTCTTCAACATCTTTATAAACGATCTGGACATTGGTACGACGAGTAAGGTGATTAAATTTGCAGACGATACAAAATTATTTAGAGTAGTGAAGACACATGGGGATTGCGAAGAACTGCAACGTTGGGAGTTCTGATTGACAAGTCGATGAAGCCATCTGCGTGGTGGCGGCGAAAAGGGCGAACAGAATGCTAGGAATGATAAAGAAGGAGATCACGAACATCAGAGGTTATCGGGCCATGGTGCACCCTCACCTGGAGTACTGCGTCCAGCATTGGTCACCCACTGTACATGAAGAAGAACATGGTACTACTCAAATGGGACCAGAGAAGAGCGACTAAAATGGTTAAAGGGCTGGAGGAGTTGCCGTACAGTAAGAGATTGGAGAAATTGGGCCTTTTCTTCCTTGAAAAGAGGCGACTGAGAGGGGACATGATCAAAACATTTAAGATACTGAAGGGAATAGACTTAGTAGATAAACAGATTGTTCACCCTCTCCAAGGTAGGGAGAACGAGAGGGCACTCCCTAAAGCTGAAAGGGGATAGATTCCGTACAAACGTAGGGAAGTTCTTCTTTACCCAGAGAGTGGTAGACAACTGGAACGCTCTTCTGGAGTCTGTTATAGGGGAAAACACCCTCCAGGGATTCAAGACAAAGGTGGACAAATTCCTGCTAAACTGTAACGTACGAAGGTGAGGCTTGACTCATTTAGAGCACTGGTCTTTGACCTAAGGGCACCGCATGAGCGGACTGCTGGGCAAGATGGACCACTGGTCTGACCCAGCAGCGACAATTCTTATGTTCTCTGAGTGAAAAAATATTTCCTCCTATTGGTTTTAAAAGTATTTCCCTGTAACTTCATCGACTGTCCCCTAGTCTTTGTATTTTTTTTTTTCAATTCTTTATTAATTGATTTTAACATTTGACAATTTTCAAATTCAAATCATAAGAAAAAATACAAATGTAAGCACAATCAAACATAGAATCAAGATTTAGGGATTTAAACAAAATATTACATAGTATAATTAGTCCACCATTTAAATGGAAGTGAAGCTGATGATAGGCTGAAATTTGTAACAAATAAGCAAATAGAAAAGGGGAAAAAAATCAAGATGAGATCTAATTGCTCTTAAACAATTCTTTATGAGCTATCTGAGAGCCAGCCTTACTCATAATTAATCAAGACTTACTCTTAGAGGAATTAAGTTTAGATAACTGTTGTGGCTCATAGAAGACATACCTGTCCTCCTTATAAACCAATATACATTTACAGGGGAATCGCAGAACAAAAGTCGCCCCTAACTGAGTAACCTGAGGTCTCAAGAAACTGTTTTTGTCTTTGGGTAGAACGAGATACATCAGGAAGCATTCTGATAGTATTAGTCAAAAATGAAACATCTTTATGTTTGAAAAACAACTTTAATCCATTCTCTTTCAGAATCAATAGCAAACTATACCATCAATGTAGCAGAAACCTGAACCTCAGTTTCCAACTTCTCAAGGAAATTAGTTAAATCCAAACTATCTGCAGATAAATTTTTTTAAATTGAAATTTAATTTAACACATCAGGGAAGGGTGGGGGGGAGTTATTGCTGTCATAATTTGATTTTTACATTTTTACTCGGGATGGGTGAGAGGATGAAAGGATATGATTAATAGGGTAAGGTTATTGGGGAAATCTATGTTTCTGTGTTTTATTAAATTATTATTATTAGGTGGGAGTAGGTGGACAAATTGGTTGGTTATGTATATTTGACAGTTAAATGTGCTTTAATTGGCTCATTATATATGACATATTTATGTATTGCACTATTGAAGATTGTAAAATCAAAGAGTTAAAAAAAAAGAAATTTAATTGAAATTTTACAAATACAAAAGTATAAGAATAAAATAAAACAATAAGATGCAGATACCAAAATATACATAATAATATGCAAAATATAGTATAGTTAATATACAAAGTAAAGTTAATTGGGATTTAAATGAGTCCTTAATTCTGGTTTGGATTTTGACACTTAACTCTCTTTGGAAGGTAATTAATCTTAGAGAGAGGTGGATAAGAGGTTTCTGGCACCTTCAGAATCTCATTCATATACCTTTTAAACATAACTAAAGCAGTTATTGGAAAAACCTTTGGAAAGTTAATGATCCGCAAATTACATCTCCTTATGGAATTTTCCAACATTTCTTGTTTGAAATGTAAATTCGCACTGTCTTTAACCCAAGTTAAAGCATGAGCTTCCAAAGTTTTTGTCCGGATTTCCAGGTCATCAGATTTATTTTCCAAAGTTGTTACGATGCCGGCAAAGCAGCGAATACTGAATGCTGGCACTGCCAGAAAAAGTTCCCAGTCGGACCATGATGCTGGCCCTAGCTTGGAGCACCCGCTCATGGGCTGCACCTAGGGCCACTGAGCCCCACTCTGACTCTTGCTTTCTGGATTTAGATCAGGATAAAGATGGAAAGTACCTATTAACAATAAAAGGAGATGGATCCCTGGCCATTGTTCTTTTATTTAGCTCTGGCCTATTCAGCAATTGCTCAGGATAAGTTACATTAAGGTACTTCCCTGTCTGTGAAATGCTCAGTCTGTTTGCCCCTGAGGCCATGTCTCTTGCTCTTTTCATTTGATGTTGTTTTGTTTTTTTGCACCTCCCACTTTTTCTGCCCAAGTTTGAGTTGAAAATGACGTGCTGGAGCCCCTGGAGGGAACCATAGCCCTGGAAAGATTTTGTTTTGCTTTTATCCCATCTGGTTTTTTTGATATTCCACATACCATCATCTGGGACCCCTGAGGAAGAAGTGTTTTCTTCAAAACATGGATTGTGTCGGGTCCAGTCCACAAGAATACTAAAATCAAATTTTTATGTATGCTATATATGCTTTTATGATTTTTCATTAAAATCCTGCACTTTGTGCATTACACTGTTTTGTTTTTGTGATTCTTTTTAAGACTTAGATTTGACTCTTGACTTCCCTAGTTCACATCCTGCTGTGTTGTTCTAACCAGAAGTGTAGCCAAAGTTTTGACATCAGGGAGAACAGCCTTGTAAAATCCGAGTGAGTACCGTTGTGAGGCTAAAGAGCCAATCTGTATAGTTATCATTTTATTCAAAATCCTTGTGGGGGAGCAACTGCTCTCCTTGCCTGAATCCTCCCTCCCTCCCTCCCCCACACCTCCGGTTCTAAGCACTAGGATACTCCTCCATTTCTACTGTTTATGAAGGAAGACTATACATCTAGAATCATGAAACTGGTTCCAGTTGAGCTGGAAGTAAAAGGAGATAACTGGAGCAGGAAAACAGGATGTCAAAATATTCCCTGGTGACTAGACTGAGGTTTGACTTGGGCTTCCAGATAATAGTAGTCTTGATGCCCTGTCTATGTAATCTTACCTGTAGAAGGAAGGCTTTTATGGTTTGGGGACACATTTTGAGGTTCAGCTTTAAAGGCATCCCTTCCTGCTCTTGTCCAATAGCCTCACTCAAAGAAATGAGATTATATTCTGTATGTAGTAGCACTGCCAAAGATTCTATGCACCCTGGTTAGTAAATGTCTTTGGATCTCTGTCAACTCGTGACAACCCTCTGGATGGTTGCCCTGAACTGTTTGGTCTTCAGGTAGGCAGCTAATCGTCACTGGAGTGGCATCCATAGCTGCTGTTATTGTACAGAATCATTATTTTGCTGGTTCCTTCTTTTGTGTTGACCTTCAACCTTACCAAGTGTGACAGCTTTCTCTAAAAACCTTTTTTTGCATAATGTGTCTGAATTATGAAAGTTAAGTCTGTGTATCATTACTTCTGGTGTTTTTGAAAGGGAAATGGTTGTGAGTGCTGCTTTCAGTGGGTGGGCATCTGTCAACTGGCAGGACAAGAAGGCTCCTAGGGATTTCTGGAAGGAATGTAGTAGTCAATACCTGCTGCTTCTGGATGTATAGATAAGGCAGAGTTATTGCTATTAGCTATTAATAGTTTCAGAACTAGTACAGGTACACCACTGATTTTTCAGCAATGGATGGTCTGGTATTTCCTTTAGTCCGGCAGCAAGCAGCATTTTCAACCTGATGCTCACACAGGCCTTGGCTCTCCCTCTGATGTGACTTCCTGGTCCCGTGATCAAGCCGAGACTGGAACAAGATCAGGTTGCAGATGTTGTTCACCGACGGTGAAGATTTAAAGAGGTACACGTTCTATTTTCAAAAAGGTTTTATTGAGGACAGCACAGAAACAACAATAAACAAACTAATACAGGAACATCACAGGTCACTCAGTTTGGTTTTGCGCCCCAGAACCCCCCTCCCCACCCCCACCAACAAACAATGGCAAAATGCCCAAAAAAGAATAAAACAAAATGAGCCAGCAAGGAAACAAACCCCGTTCAACACTAGAATAGCAAAGTGCAACTATAAACTGCTTAAGTCCCCCCTCTACTGTGCATACATACAGTACCCCAAATACCTAAAAACCAGCCCAACCTCCCAAACCAGAAAGCCAGGGCAGGAGAACTGAAATAAGTAAACAAAAAGAGTGCAAGTAGCAACCCCCTCCCAGAACCCCAACCCCCCCCCCAATCCTTCAATTAAACAAGAAGCAAGGAATTAGATAGAAAAAGGAAGGGGAAAAAGAGGATGAAAGAGGTATGTTCTAAAGGTGAGCACTATTGGTTTGGCAAAATGGTTAAATCCAGCAAAGGTTTGGAACTAGAGGTGCTGGAATATCGGTGGTGTACTTGTACTAAGTGTACACACTACCGCAAATGTGAGAGGGTGGATCCTTACTCAACAGTGCTTACAGTCTAGTAAAGGAGAATTATGAGGCAGTTGAAATTAGTTACACAGTGCAAATTAAGGGCCCCTTTTACAAAGCCCCGGTAGGGATGCTGCTGCGGTGAATGCACCAAAGCCCATTCAATTCCTGAGGACAGTACTGCAATGGTGGTCTGTAGAGCAAAGTAGTAGCTTATTTTGAGCTCCAGTTTGGAAAAGGAGAGTAGTTGATTTCATAGTTAAACAAAAAAATATGATTGTGAAAGGAATTAAATTTGCAACATATTGGCACCTGAAAATGGAAAACCATCCCTTCAAATCACAAATAGCTCCAGCCCGTCACTCCTTTATTAAACATATACTTTTGTTGTTGGATGCATTTTCTCCAAGGTTGAGGTTTTGGAGTATATTTTAAGGCCAGTAAGGTAGAGCTCGTTCAGACATACAAATAAGCAAGCCAAAGCCATAATGTTCATACATAGATTAAAGCCATTCTTCGCTCCTGCCTTCTGCACGGTACATGTTATCAAATTCTCACAGGGAATGGCGTCACACTGTATAGCGGCAGGACGCTGAAGAGCATCAAAGATTTTATAAAACGTAACAACGAAGATGCCCTCAATCATAGCTTTCGCTAGAATGCTGAGGAAATGTTGCTTGTCCAGCCCCAGTCGGCTGCGGAGTCTGCTCTGCAGCCAGGTCGATTTTGCTTGGCTGTTGTGGCGGAAGTGACTGGCCACAGTGAGTGCATGTGTGAAGAGCACCACCACCTGGAGGGTGAACAGATTAAAGGGCGAGATAGGCGAGTAGCTGTTGAAGCAAACACTGCTGCAGCTCTGTAGGCTAGAATTACAGACAAAGTCCCCTTCTTCATTCTTGTACAAGGTCTTTGCCCCAACTACTAGGAAACCAAGTCGGGTGAAAAAGAACAGTGCCAAACAGGTTCTGCCCAGGCGACTGGCCTGTATACTCATGCCACTCAACAGGCAAGTAATAGTCTCTATATCCATACTGATGTCAGCTCAACGCATGTCTTGGACACCTGAAACAAAGAACCTTGAATAATCCGTTGCAGTTAAGAGCGGCAGCTACTTTAGTCAAGCAACAAGTGTGGCAGTAAGCACCAGCAAAGCAATACTTCATAGCATTAATTTGGCACACCGACAAATCCGCGCATGACAATTGCAACCCGTGAAATGCACACACCAATCTGAATCTGCCATAAGTGGATATCTGGAAGGCCTTGATTTGCTCAGACTCCTCAGGCCCCGTCCCTTGGGAGGGGCTTAAGGTGCCTGGGCGCCTCAATCCCCTCCCAGGGGACAGGGCCTGAGGAGTGTGAGCAAATCAAGGCCTTCCAGATATCCACGTATGTAAAGGGTTCCCATAATGATCATATAAACCTAACCCTAACACTAGATACCAAGTGAACATTTTTAGTGAAGGGGGGTTCCCCCCCACCTCCCCCTCAAAAAAAGAGGGTTACTTTGTAACCCTCAAAAAGACAAAATAGTATCTGCTGTGGATTGTGATCAGGGAGCGAAATTGTCAGGGCACATTTGATGGGTCACCTCCCATTCAGTGCGCACGTTTGTCATGCGCGCAATTTGTCGGGGCGCAATTATCGTATGCGCATTTGATGGGTCACCCATTAATTCAGCACAGCCCTTTTTCAGAGAAATGGTGAATTGTTAAGCACCACAAAGCACAACACTGGTGCCTCAAATGTTAGACCTGTTTCTGGGTATATTTGACTTGCTGATACCAAAAATGGCACCAATGTTTCCACACTTCACTCTGCTCACACATTAAAAAATGTCCAGCCTTAGGCACATTTTTAATTTTGCCCCTCTATATATTCAATGCACGAATCATCTTTATTCAAAGCCTTTACAAATTGTTTCATCAGGCCTAGCCTTATATGTAGTGGTGGCAGTATGATTCTCTCTCATACTGTCAAAGGTTCATTGATTACATTTTGCACCATATATTCCCTCGGAGGCCAAATCTTTGTTTGCCCAACGTTCATGTTTGGCTCTACTATCCCAAAGGCAAAAAAAGCTAGGATACTGTATCTAAGAAACTAGAGCTGATGTGGTCTATCCAATGCAATTTTCTAAATCAGCGCCCCAAATAACCCCAGGAACAGGTCAAAAACCCAAGGTATCAAGAACCTTTTTTGTTGGCCTGTGACCATTCTGTCAAATACAGGACTCTGATAAATGATCAGTTTCCTGGGGCGCAGACATTTGGGCCTAGGTATTCAGAATGATTTAACCAGGAAAGAAGATGCTCCTGACTGGTTAAATTGCAGTAGAATTGCTATCCCTGGAATTCACTAGAACTTAACTAAACAGTGCCAGCGGTATGGGGTTGGAGTCGGGTGCAGAGCTGAGACTTACCTGATTAGCAGTGATTTTTAGCCTGCTAACTGGGTAAGTGCCTAGGTAAAGTTAGGACAGCAAAAGAGAGCCATCACTTTATCTGGGCTGTCATCCAGTCACTGGTCTGGATAGCAGCCGGCACCCAGATAACTTACGGCAGCTGCCAACTATCAAGATATTCAATGCTGGTGTCCAGATTATGCCTCGGATTTGAATATCTGGGTCATTTTTGGTGAGCACTTTTGCACTTGTTTACCATTGTTTAGTATTGGCACTTTGGACTCTTATTTTCAGTGGCAATGGGAAAGAATACATTTTACAGCGACAAAATATGTATCGTAAATGAGTGAATTTGATATTGGACTCGTTTATTTCATTTACCCCACCCCCCCTTTTACAAAACCGCGTTAGGCTTTTTTACTGCCGGCTGCGGTGGGATTAGCTCCGATACTCGTAGGAATTCTATGAACGTCGGAGCTAATACCGCCATGCCCGGCGATAAAAAAGCCTAACGCGTCTTCGTGAAAGGGGTGGTTAATTACATTTAAAAGATGCTGCTTGGGCCCTCACAAGCTGGTGTTCATTCCTTATAAGGCTTTTCATAGGAGCATAAGAACTACCAAGCCCCCCAAACGTGGCAAGATTCCATTCTCCTTACCCCCAGAGATAAACAGTGGCTTTACCCAGACCTACCTTAGTAAGACTTTATGGATCTTTCCTCCAGGAATATATTCACACCATTTTTAAACCCAGCTATATCTCCCTTTTATCAAGCAGCGTTAGGGGTTTTTATTCCCAGCCGCTGCAGTAAAAGCTCTGACGCTCACAGCGGCCAGCGATTAAAAAAAAAAACCCTAACGCGGCTTTATAAAAGGGGGCCTATATTAACTGCTTTTATCATCCCCTCTGGCAATGAGTTCCTGGAGCTTAACTATGTGCTGATGCAAGATGTGCGCCTTATTTAATTGGCTCATAGACCAGTTGGTTCGAATAATTGGATGCTAATTTGCACGCACAATTTGTGACTTGCTATTCTATTTCAATGTGTACCCAAATCTCATGGCATGCAACTCAAAAGGGGGACATGACCTTGGGAGGTATATGGGCAGATCAGGGGCATTCCTAATATTTACAACAGTGTTATAGACCAGGGGTAGGCAATTCCGGTCCTCAGGAGCCTCAGGCAGATCAGGTTTTCAGGATATCCACAATAAATATGCACAAGATAGATTTGTATCTCAAGGAGGCAGTGCATGCAAATCCATCTCATATATATTCATTGTGGATATCCTGAAAACCTGACCTGCCTGTGGCTCTCGAGAACCGGAAGTGTCTACCCCTGAACTGAGGGCAGCCATTCAGGGAGCGGTGCGGGACCAGCGCCTGCTTTGTGCGCCGCTCTGCTGCAAGAGATGAGGACTCGGAGGCAGCCATCCAGCAAGGGAGGGGCAGGGGTGTGGAAAGCTCCTGACGATACAGCGCTGGACCGCCGTAATTAAAAAAAGGTACTGGGGGGCCACTATCTATCTGCCTGCAACTAGGCCTGTCTGCCTGTCCTAGCCTGCCACTAGACCTGCACTATGCCCTGTCCCGGTCTACCACTAGACCACCAGAGGGGGGACAGGGTACACCATTTGGTTCAGAATTTATTTTTTTTTTTCTTGGTTTTTCCTCCTCTCCAGCCAGGTGCGTCTTATGGTCAGGTGCGTCTTATAGAGCGAAAAATACAGTAAGTTAGGCACCATCAGACGTGCTCTAGGTACCTACTGGCGCCCAACTTTAGGTAGCTCTTACAGAATTTCCCTCTAAATGTCTCATTGTAATCCCAAAAAAGATTCCTCCTCACTCCTTAAGTATTTTAGAAGGATGGTATTTAGTAAAGATATATTTATCTCTTGCTTGGCTTATTTATCTTTTCAAGCACATGGTGAGTTACAATTCAGGTACAGGAGGCAATTTCCTGTGCCAGTGGGTGTGCAATCTAAACTGGCCCCTGTTGCTCTTTTTAAATATTTTGATATTTCAATCTAGAGCTCTAAGCCTCTCACAGTGGGTGGAGAGTAGGGAATTTTAACAGAAAGGCAGGTTGGGTAGGCCAGATGTCACATTAATTTTTGAAGCCAGAAGAAATGGAGGCTGGGAGGATGAGAGCACTAAAGAGCCCTATCAGATACAGAGCAGACATGCTGTACCACAATCAAATACCACTGCATGACATTTTCACACACACAGTGACCCTTGGCTTTAAATTTTCCAGGGCTTGATTTAAACTTCTTAATAATAATAATTTATTTTCTTGTATACTGCCCCACCAGCAGTTCTAGGTGGTTCACAACAGATGAACTGAAACATTTCAGTTAAAAAAAATACAATTAAAAAAAAAACACAACTATTAAAAAAAAACACAACTATAGGGGTCTGGTAATTCATCCTTTTAGGAGAGTGTGGTGCAGTGGTTAGAGCTACAGCCTTACTACCCTGAGGTTGTAGGTTCAAATCCCACACTGCTCCTGTGACCCGGGGCAAGTCACTTAATCCTTTACTACTCCAGGTACATTAGACAGATTGTGAGCCCACCAGGACAGATAGGGAAAACACTTGAAGTACCTCTATGTAAACTGCTTTGAGTGTGGTTGTAAAAAAAAACTACATACAAGTGCCAATCCCTTTCCCCTAGTGGTGGATTCCTGGGCACCATGAGGCATCATATGCAGCCACCAGACCTTGGTATAGTCATTGCAACAATATTTCTGAGGAACAGAGATTCTTCTCAAATCCCTATTGGCTCTAAATCCAGTCACTATTGCAGTTAAACCGAAGCTTCATCTTCTCCCTCTCCCCCCTTCCCCCCAGCCAGGGTGCTAAAGATCTCATCCAGGAATTGACCCATATCCACTGCAGCAGCCTTTTCATTTTTTTTAAACATAAATGTCCTTTCTGTAAGAAATATTGTTTCTCTCTGGACAATATTTCCAGCGTTTGTACTAACTTGGTTCAAAATACATGAGCATTTCAGTATTCTTACCTCCCCCACGGTTATTGTCACTTACCTCAGAGGTTCATGAAAGTGTCTCTGACTCTGCCAACCATCCCCTCACTGTCTTTGCTGGCTGTCTAGGGCTGATCTGTTACAAAATCTTTTTCTGCTTTCTTTGCAGCCGCCTCTCTTGATAGCATCTATTTCTGGGTGCGTTATGGCAGACTGTTTGCAGTAAATAACAGAAAAGCTCTTTGGAAGTACAAGGTGTGGAGATGATTACCTTTAGACGACAACCAGATTCAAGTGACCACAACTGGATAAAGGGCTAACAGAATAAATGTAGTCCAAAATCAACTTTAGGAAGCCAGCAAGGAAAGGTAAGAGGGAGCAACTGCATTCTGAAGAGATTAGTAGGAGACACCACTGACATCTGCACAAAATACACATCTTCAGGGTGCAATGAATGACCAGTAGACAACTTTAAACTGGGGTAGGCCTGCAACAGAACATTTCCTGAAGCTTGTATTTCAGCGGAATGAAGGTATTACAGTAATTGTTCTTCCCTGTTTATCGATTCTGCCTCTGCTTCCCCTCGCAGGTCCACTCCATTCTGCCACATTTCTAAAATTCAGATACAAGCGTCGCGAGGAAAAGATGTTACTTGCGACACTGCCGTGTGCACTGTTGCCGGCAGATTTTCTCCCTTCAATGTCTCCAAGATTGGTGAATGTGAATTGCAAGTCCAGAACCAATACACATAGAGATTTAGGCTCTTGAAAAAGGCAGAACTGCCGAAACACTGTCAGTGTCGAGTCTATGCTGCTGACTACATAAAGTTTGCTTTGGATCGTCTATTGCTGTATGTTTTGACAACTTTTCCTCAGGACTCTTGTATCTAGATTGCTCTCCCCGTCGTCGAGGACTTAGCTATTCTCTCCAGTACATTTCTAAAATTCTGCAACAATTGTGTGCAGATTTCTGTATTGTTGCTTTATTCAAATAAGATTATTTTCTGATATTTCTCTTGTGTTTAGATATATGTTTTCCTTTAGTAAAGGGGGATATCAGTGATCAGTGCTTGCAAGGGAAAGGGAGAACAAAGGAGGAAATCTAGGGGATCTCAGAGGAAGAAGATTAAGAAAAGATCTCAGGGAGGAGATGGAAGGGGATGGAGGAGATGGAGGTGACAAGGAGAAATGCCGAGGAACCAATCAGGGTGGATCTTTGCTTGCACACTTATATACCTGCTGTATTCCCTCCCTCCCTCCCCTGCCTCATAATTTGCAGATTATTCAAAGGGAAATATCTGGATATTTCACTTAGCTAGTACTGGCCATGTATATTCAATAATTGTGTTTGGATAATGCTGCTGGATAACTTGACAAATCACCTTGACAATATCTAAATACTGCTGTGGCAGTGTGAGCAGAGCAAGGCTGTGGCTGGCAATTTCAATACACTATCCAGATGACTACCTTGATAAAATTAGGGGAGTGAGAGTCCTTTTCCCTTATCATTTTTGAGAGTCATTTCCACCTGTAACTTTATCAACTATCATATTATGTCTCGTCTCATCATTACAACCATACTGGGTCAGATCAATGGTCCATCTAGCCTAGTATTCTGTTTCCAGCAGTGGTCAATAAGGGTCTCAAGTACCTGGCAGAAACCCAAATAGTAGCAAAACTGAATGCTACCAAAGCCAGGGCAAGCAATGGCTTCCCCATGTCTATCTCTAGAAGACTTTGGACTTTTCTTCCAGGAACTTTTGCAAACTTTTTAAAACCCCATATATACTAACCGCTCTAACCACATCCTCCGGCAACAGGTTTCAGAGCTTAACTATTGGTTGAGTGAAAAATATTTCCTCCTGTTTGTTTTAAATGTATTTCCATACAATTTCACTGAGTGCCCCCTATCTTTGTCAGTTTTGAAAGAGTAAAAAAATCTTTTTGTACCATTCAGGATTTTGTAGGCCTCAATTAGAGAATGACACGGTGACAAAATTCATCACCGTTCTCGTCCAAACCATCTTCATGTCATTCTTTAAGGAGAGAGGGAAGAATGAGAGTATGAATGGCCACAACCACTGACCCGCAAGCTTTGCTTTGAAGAATGCTGGTGTAGAAGGACTGAGGTTGAAACAGACACTACAGAATGACAGTCTCTGGTATCCAGAGCAGATATTGTGATGTCATAATGCCTCATTCCACTAGTGCCTAAGAGCCAATCACATCAGTGATGTCACAATGGCTTCATTATCCTTGGCTCACATAAGAATGAGAGTATGAATGGCCACAACCACTGACCCACAAGCTTTGCTTTGAAGAATGCTGGTGTAGAAGGACAGAGGATGAAATAGACACTAGAAAATGACATGGGATTATTTCCCGCGGTTATCCGCGGGGACGGGGACGGTGATGAATTGTGTCACTGTGTCATTCTCTAACCTCAATAATATCCACCCCCACTCCCCAACCGTCTCTTTTCCAAACTGAAGAGCCCTAACCACTTTAGCTTTTCCTCATATTAGAGAAGTTTCATCCCCTTTATTATTCTGGTTGCTCTTCTTTGAACCTTTTTCTAATTCCACAGTACTCTTGGTGAATTTCAGAGCATTATAATATTATTGGTCTTATTTATCATCCTTTTCCTAATAATTCCTAGCAACCAGTTGTTTTTGTTGTTTTTTGTTTTTTTTTTACTGCTGCTACACACTGGGCGGATTTAAGGCAGAAAGCTCTAACCTGTTTAGTCTTTCTTTGTGAAAGCACATGATATAATAAGTACAATAGATTTGTTCTCTGGATGTTCAGGGGAGTAAAGGCGACCTGGTGGATTCAATGTTCTCTTATGTGTATTTTTATACTATATAGCCAATTTATCCCAAAAGTAGTTTTCTTGGTATGTAACAATATGATCAAAAACAATACAATGCAAAAAAAAAAAAAAGAGAATAAATAAATATATATAATAAACAAGACACACAAAGCAAAATCGAAAATTTTAGAATATGATAGGATGAGAGAAGGAACAAAAAAAAATACTGACGGGGAGGGTTATTCTTTAGTTCTTTAGAGTAATACAACCAGATAGAAGGGGCAAGCAAAATGCCTGGGAATGGCCTTTAAACCATGCGAGCTGAATTGTACCGGGAAAATGTTGCAAACTGCCTTAAGCAAAAATTGGAATGCTGGTCTACAAATATTCGTTGCTTTCATTTTATCATTTAGATTGCGGGGGGGGGGGGGGGGGGTACTTACCAATAGAGCGATTGTTTTCTGCGACTGTTCACATGATGGTGCATAGGATGCCGAGCCTGCACTGGCAGGATTAACCGGAGAGAGACCTGTGTGTTCTTTTTTGGGAGGTGACCGATTTCAGCCAAGGTGCTTTACGTTGTGCCCAAGCCTTTCGAGCGCCATCTGGTGGTGAAAGACGGCTCGGCACGGAGGACCCAGCCCAGCAGACGGAGGAGAGAGAGAATCGGGGCTGCAGGCTGCACAGCCGGGGCTCTGCCCTATTTTCGCTCCTTTCGGGACTCTTCCTCCTTTGAACATGAGGTAAATGACCACTGTTTTCTCTGCGTTAAGGTCTATTGCAAAGAGGAGAGGAGAGAAGGCTGGCTGAAGTGGGATTGGGAACTGGCTACGCTGCTGCTGCATTTGCTCTACATTCACACTGATAACCTGAGCAGCATATTAAACAGCTCAGCCGGCATCGGCGCACACCGGAGCGGAGCAGCAGCTCGGACTGGGGCTCTGCCCGGTAACGCGGATTAGAGCAGGGACTGTTCCTGCTTCTGCACCATAGATCAGGACACATTCAAATATACATAGGTGGGGGTTGGATGTGTATATAAACAATTGATTAGCTGAATGATTATAGAGGCTGTTAATGGGGAGTGTTATCTGTGTCTGGCTGTGGGAACGGTGTGTTGTCAGTGTCTGGTCTATTAATAGTGAGCAGAGGCAGTGCAACATCTTTTCCGTTAGAGGAACCAACCAAAGCCATCTCCTTGCTCGGCCTCACCCTAAGCTTTCTTGTTGCTGATGCTGTGTAAAATGTTGGTGGAGTCATTGCTCCTGTGACCCACCCAATTCCACTAGCTATGACGGTGAGTGTTGTCTGGTTTGTGAATGACTTAGTATTGTCAGTATCCGAGTCTGTGGGTGGTGAGTGTTGTCTGGGTGTAGGTCTGTGGGTGGTGAATGTTGTCTGGGTGTAGGTCTGTTGATGGTGAGTGTTGTCTGGGTGTGGGTCTGTGGGAAGTAAGTGGGTGGTGAGTGTTGTCTGGGTATGGGTCTGGATGGTGAGTGTTGTCTGGGTCTGTGGGAGGTAAGTGGGTGGTGAGTGTTGTCTGGGTGTAGGTCTGTGGATGGTGAGTGTTGACTGGGGTGGGTCAGTGGGAGGTAAGTGTTGTCTGGGTGTAGGTCTGTGGGTGATGAGTGTTGTCTGGGTGTAGGTCTGTGGATGGTGAGTGTTGTCTGGGTTTGGGTCTGTGGGTGGTGAGTGTTGTCTGGGTGTGGGTCTGGATGGTGAGTGTTGTCTGGGTGTGGGTCTGTGGGAGGTAAGTGGGGGTGAGTGTTGTCTGGGTGTAGGTCTATGGGTGGTGAATGTTGTCTGGGTGTAGGTCTGTGGATGGTGAGTGTTGACTGGGGTGGGTCAGTGGGAGGTAAGTGTTGTCTGGGTGTAGGTCTGTGGATGGTGAGTGTTGTCTGGGTTTGGGTCTGTGGGTGGTGAGTGTTGTCTGGGTGTGGGTCTGGATGGTGAGTGTTGTCTGGGTGTGGGTCTGTGGGAGGTAAGTGGGGGTGAGTGTTGTCTGGGTGTAGGTCTATGGGTGGTGAATGTTGTCTGGGTGTAGGTCTGTGGATGGTGAGTGTTGTCTGGGTGTGGGTCTGTGGGAGGTAAGTGGGTGGTGAGTGTTGTCTGGGTGTGGGTCTGGATGGTGAGTGTTGTCTGGGTGTGGGTCTGTGGGTGGTGAGTGTTGTCTGGGTGTAGGTCTGTGAGTGATGAGTGTTGTCTGGGTGTAGGTCTGTGGGTGGTGAATGTTTGGGTGTAGGTCTGTGGGTGATGAGTGTTGTCTGGGTGTGAGTCAGTGGGAGGTAAGTGGGTGGTGAGTGTTGTCTGGGTGTGGGTCTGTGGATGGTGAGTGTTATCTGGGTGCGGGTCTGTGGATGGTGAGTGTTGTCTGGGTGTAGGTCTGTGGGTGATGAGTATTGTCTGTGAATGGTTGAGTGTTGTCTGGGTCTCTATTGTGATTGCTGTCAGGGTCTGGGTTTGTGGATGGTGAATGGGTCTGCAGGTGGTGAGTGTTGTTAGTATTTGGAACTGTAAATGATGAGTTTAGTGAGTTTCTGGGTCTGTGGATGAGTGTTTAGGTTTGTGGGTGGTAAGTGTTGTCCGTGAATGGTTGTCATGCCAGTGTTTGGATATGTGGATGGTAAGTTTCTGAGTTTTTTGGATGGTGAGTGTTGCCAATGACTGAATCTGGTGGATAGTAAGTTTGTCTGTGAATGGTACATGTTGTCAGAGTCTAGGTCTGTGAATGTTGAGTGCCGTTACTGACTGGTAAGTGATTTCTCAGTGGTTTTTGGATGATTTCTAAGAGGCAGCTGAGAGGCAATGTTTTTCTTCAAAAAGACTAAAACCACTGTCCACAGGCCGTGTTTCAGTAAAACATCTTCCTCAGGGGTCCTAAGACATTAATATAAAACAACAGATATAAATAATAATAAATAGCAAATTATGAATAAATGAACATTGGAGAATATATGATAAAACATTGTCCAATGAAAGGTAAAACGAATGATGATCAAATGAATATGGAAAAATGTGTGACTGTCCTTTTAGCTTACTGGCACTTTATCATGTGCCTAGTTTTCCAATTAGGGTCTTATACATATTTTTTTCTGTATCAGTGGTACTTTTTCATATGCCTGGTTTTCCAATTTGATATATGGGTCTTATATATGGTTTTCCTGTATCACTACCTTCTGGCACCTTTTGTCTTATCACACATTTTTACATATTCATTTGCTCATCATTCATTTTTCCTTTCATTGTCCAATGTTTTGTGAAAAGTTCTCCAATATTCATTTATTCATAATTTACATCTGTTGTTTTATATTAATATCTTAGGACCCCTGAGGAAGGTGTTTTAGTGAAACACAGCCCATGTTGGGACCGTTCCATACCAATGTGGACAGTGGTTTTAGTCTTTTTGAAGAAATAAAATGAAGTTTTTGAACATTGTTGGTTTCCACAGTTTTGTTTTCTTTGGTTTTGTCTTTGTTTTCTGTGGAGACTTGGGTCTCTTTTTTTTTTTTTTTCGTTAGCAGAGAGACTAAGCCACGTGTGAGATGCTGTGGAACCTCAGCGTCATGTTCTGATAGACTGAGTGACCCCCTTGTAATCCATTGTGTGCCCTTGTTGGTAGGGGCAATTCTTTGTTGCTTGACATGTTTTATCACTACAGAACTCACCGTTCCAGCTCTTCTAGTTCATGTGTTTCATTTTGCAACAAATTTAATTTCTTTAGAGCAAAAACTGGAAAGGGATTGAGGTGAGGCTGACCCTTGCACTGAAGCTTGCTGGCTGTTGTGATGAAGGTAATGTACTCAATAACAATATTATACTTTGGCCAATTGACAGTCCTACGCTATTCGCTGTATTTTATACATTTATTTTTAATGACATTGAGTGATCTCAGCAAACCATTGTGCCCGACTGCATAACTAAATGGGGCCTGGGAGGAGAAACAAATAGAAAATGGAACCCTTCTGCTGTTCTACTATATCTATTAGCACGAGTTAATTAATGCATCTATGGGGAGGAGGGAGACAAGAGGCTTCGTTCAGTAAAGATTTTTTTTTTCCATAGGCAAAGGAGGGGAAAACCCATTGTTCAACAAAGCCTAATTCTGTCGATATGCGAGGCTTTGCTGGCTGTTTATCTTCTTCCTGCTGCTCTTTCATTGCTCGCTCATTGGAGAGCATCCTCCTGTGCTTGGCTGTTGGGTACACAGGAAAAGCGACAATCGATGTCCCCTCCTCCGGTGAACATCTGGATTTAGGCTTTTCTGCTTTCCCAGACTCTTCCATGTCAGGCTTTCCCTAGAGCAGTTGCAGCATGATGTGTGTCTGTCTGTAGTTGGGTAGCACTGAAGATATTGATCTCTAGTTTTGCAAAACAGAGACAAAAAAATTGGTGGATTTGAAGGGGCGTTTTCTGTTTATCTTGAGTTATGATTTTAGAACATTGTATTGATATAAAGTGAATGTTATTTCACTTTTTTTTTTTCATGTTACAGTACATGTTTATTTCTAGTAAGTCAGTGTTCAGATAAAGGGGCCCTTTTACGGAAGGGCATTAGAATCTGGGTTTAGCACATTTTAACAGGGGACTTTTCCGAGTGCTAAGCCCAGATTCTTCAATGCGGCACAATGTAAAGCATTTCTAAATATTTATATTGGCCACGTGCTAATTTATTTATTTATTCCATTTTCTATACCATTCTCCCAGGGGCGTTCAGAACGGTTTACATTCATTTATTCAGGTACTCAAGCATTTTTCCCTGTCTGTCCCAGTGGGCTCACAATCTATCTAATGTACCTGGGGCAATGGGGGGGATTAAGTGACTTGCCCAGGGTCACAAGGAGCAGCGTGGGTTTGAACCCACAACCCCAGGATGCTGAGGCTGGAGCTTTTAACCACTGCGCCTTGTTAGTGTGCATTACCTGTAAAAAGTTAACATAGGAACACTTAGGGCCCGATTCTCTACATGGCACCAAGCAGTTAGGTGTACTTTATAGGATCGCACCTAGCAGTGCTTAAAGTGGACCTAGGCATCCATAGGCATCTCAGCCTTAGGTACACCCTATTTATGCTAGGGTTTTCTTGGCCTAAATGACTGCACCTAAGTCCAAAACAGATGCTTACATGAGCATAAGAATTGCCGCTGCTGGGTCAGACCAGTGCTCCATCCCGCCCAGCAGTCCGCTCACGCGGCGGCCCTCAGGTCAAAGACCAGTACTCTAAATGAGTCCAGCCTCACCTGTGTATATTCCAGTTTTGCAAGAACTTGTCCAACTTTGTTTTGAAATCTTGAAGTGTGTTTCCCCTATAACAAATTCCGGAAGAGCATTCCAGTTTTCCACCACTCTCTGGGTGAAGAAGAATTTCCTTATGTTTGTACGGAATCTATCCCCTTTCAACTTTAGAGAGTGCCCTCTCGTTCTCCCTACCTTGGAAAGGGTGAACAATCTGTCTTTATCTACTAAGTCTATTCCCTTCAGTATTTTGAACGTTTCGATCAAGTCCCCTCTCAGTCTCCTCTTTTCAAGGGAGAAGAGGCCCAGTTTCTTTAATCTCTCACTGTACGGCAACTCCTCCAGCTCCTTAACCATTTTAGTCGCTCTTCTCTGGACCCTTTCGAGTAGTACTGTATCCTTCTTCATGTACGGCGACCAGTGCTGGACGCAGTATTCCAGGCGAGGGTGCACCATGGCCCGGTACAACGGCATGATAACCCTTTCCGATCTGTTCGTGATCCCCTTTTTAATCATTCCTAGCATTCTGTTCACCCTTTTTGCCGCCACTGCACATTGCATAGACGGCTTCATTGACATGTCGATCAGAACTCCCAAGTCTCTTTCCCGGGAGGTCTCTCTAAGTACAGCCCTGGACATCCTGTATTCGTGCATGAGATTTTTGTTACCGACATGCATCACCTCACACTTATCCATGTTGAACCTCATTTGCCATGTCGCAGCCCATTTCTCAAGCCCATGAAACGCACCCCCCCAACTGTGCCTACTTTCTAATAGGCATCAGTTATGAGGTACTGATTGTTAATTATCAGCAATTATAACGCTTTTTAATTAATTAAGGGCTCCTTTTACAAAGCTGCGGCAGAGGTTTCTACCGCGGGCCGGCAAGGTAAATACTCCGACGCTCATTTTCCTCGCCAGTCCATGGTAGAAACCTCTACTGCAGCTTTGTAAAAGCCAATGTAAGTTAGACACCTAGATCAGATAGACACCTGTCTAATTTTAGGCATCATGTATAGAATAAGGGCCTTACTGCCTCCTATTTAGGAGACAAAGAGGGAAATTTAGGCGCCAGTAGCTATCCTACCGACATCTAAGTTAACTGCCAAACACCGTTCGAAATGGCAAAATCCCCTGATATTCAAGCACTTACTGGCACCTAAATAAAAAACGCTGGAATCACGCCTATGTAGATGCTTTCCGGCCTAACACCACTGTGGGCGTGGCTAACACTGGAAGTCACCACCTCTTTGGCTAGAGTTTGTTCTTTCAGTATTAGTTGTTATGCGCTATACCATACAACCACTCGCTGTACTTCATAAAATGAGTATTTTCTGCGTGTGTAATGATTTGGGTTTCTTCAGAGGCATGCCAGCTGTTCGAGTAAACAATAAGGCCCTCTTTTACTAAGGTGCGCTAACTGATTAGCGCGCTCTAAATGCTAACACGTGCATGTTAGTCTATGGACGTGTTAGCATTTAGCGCACACTAATTTTATTAGTGCACGCTAATCGGTTATCGCACCTTAGTAAAAGAGGGGGTAAGTTACAATGTAACCTAACTAGTGAAAACACTTTGGATACCTGTACCTGAAGAAAGTTTCTGAAACGCGTCGGAAGGGATGGAGATATATGTGATAGTAACAGCAACAGCAATAAAGATAAGTGATATGGTTTGAATTATACCATTAATGAAAGTTGGGGTTTTTTTTAAAATTCTTTATTTAATAATTTTTAATACAATAATCTCAACGCAAGACACGGTTAACATTGAATATAATTCGTAAGCTTAATAAACTAATAAAGATAATACATCTTATCAATAATGCAATTAAAAAGGTCCCATTCCCTATCCTACACACACACACACACACCCCCCGCCCCTCCCAGGAGACCTGGTTCCAAAACCATAGAGATAAGATAATTCTTTCATAGAGCTTCTTTTTCCAATTCAATATAACTCTCCCATATATCATTAAATTTTGCCCATTGATTAGTTAAGAGGGCCCAAAGTCTATATTTTTCACACACTATTTCTAAACGTTCCCTCACATCCCTCAAGGAACATTTAGTATATGCCATTGCTGAGCTAATGTCAGTCTAGCAGCTATAAATGCCAAGTCCAAAAGTTTAGATTGGAAGGATGTTAGACCCTCTATTCTTACTCCCAACAATGCCCTTTCAGCATTCAGCTTAAGTGGAGTCTGAATTAATCTGCTTACATACTCAAAAACTTGCTCCCAAAACTTCTGGACTCTTTGACATTCCCACCACATATGATAGAATGTACCTCTTTCACCACATCCTTTCCAATAGAGAGTTGCACGGGGACAAAAATCCCACTCATCCCCACCCGTCCCCGCCAGGATCCTCTCCGTCCCCACCCGTCCCCGTCAGGATCCTCTCCATCCCCACCCATCCCCGCAAGGAATTACCTCCATTCCCACCCATCCCCATAAAAAGCACAAATTACTTCTGACAGGATCATCAATTCCACAGTTTCTTTTGTGTTTGCGCTGCTGTTTTCCTTGTGGAATCTCTGTGGTGGAACCCCCTCTTTTACTAAGGCTGACGTGTCCATTATATTATATGTTTCCAAAGCCTTCCATCCCCGTGGGAGTCCCGTTGGCTAGAGGGGGGGTCCCCGTGGGAGTCCCGTGGGCCAGAGGTGGGTCCCCGTGGGAGTCCCATGGGTTAGGGTGAGATTCCCGCGGAATCCCTGCGGGACCCGTGGGATTCCCGCGATCCCTGTTCCCGTGCAGACCTCTACTTTCCAACAGATATCATCACTCTGCTTAATACATTTACTAATTAAGACCAGAGTAGTGTACCAACGTACTAGGAGTTTAATAGCATTTTCCACCAAAGTGGCAGCCCTAGCTATCTGAAAAAGATGTGATACAATTACCCCTACTCATCTACGGACCATTCCTTCCCCAGGTCTTTTCCCATGCTTTCATATATGATGTTTTAGTTTCTTTACCATTAATGAAAGTTAATCTAAATTTAAATTAATACAAGTATTTGATAAGCATCGGAAAAAGAATTTATTAAGGATCTATGAAGATGTGCGCCAGTGTGAGTTAAGTTACCGCACGGCTTCTGTGAGCTCAGAAGAAAACCAAATCATTACACTTGCAGAAAATGCTCATTTTATGAAGTACAGGGAGTGGTTGTGTGATATAGTGGCATTAGGCACCGGAAAGCATCTACGTAGGTGCGATTCACGGCATAGATTGGAGCCCGAAACGTAGGCCTGGAAAACCCTGGCCTACATTTCCAGCGCCTATCTTGCCCAGAGGCGTGATTCAGTATATGGCGTCATCGTGTGATTGACACAGAATCGGTATCCGATTATTGTGCTCTAATGTGAAGGCACTAACTGGTTAACTCTTCCTTGCCCATTCTCTGCCCAGGACACACACCCTCTGAAAAATATTTGAAAACAAACTGCCAATGCATGGGTTAGTGAATGCTAACTGGCAAAATACATGTTTTTGATGCACTAAATATGTGCTGGGGCTTAACACCCATTAATAAAAGGGCCTCTAAATGTTATGTTCAGAATTTCCCAAAGATTTTCCTAAACAGTATCATCAACCACTTGATATTTCAAAAGTACAATTGGACCTACATAGTGCATGAGATATAGTTCCCAGGATTTAGTCAAAAGAAACAAGGCAGGACGGAAAAAAATATACAAGAAACATGTACCTAGAGATGCCAAGTTACCCAGTTCCAGGCTGGAGATTTTGAGACCATTCTGGTGTTGAACTCACATCCCAGAGTAATAGAGAATGTAGTGCCTGATCCTGCCCATTGGAATCAGTGCTGCAAGTCCCATAATACACCAGGACTGTCCCAAAATCTCCAGCTTGGAACTGGACATCTCTGTATACTTTTATTTTTAAAAATATTTCTATCATCACAAATATTAAGAAAAAAAAAAATAGAACAAAAACGCAAGTTCAATATTTAATTTCCTTGCGTGAAGGAGCTTTTGCTCACATTCATCTTGAAAATAGTGGAATGATTTGCTTTCACTGCAGTGTGGGATGTTGTACTGAGTGACTGGACGATGTTGACGAGACTCACGTTTCCTTTCAAAGGTCACTCATAATTTAGTGCACCTATGGGTGAGATTGTAGGTCAAAGAGAGAAGCTTTTCCAATGGTGCATTGTGTGTGTGTTGGGGAGGAGGAGGTTATTTGGAAAGATCTAAGTTTATTTGGTTTTTGCTTTGGCATGCTCCCATTCTCAGTCTGACACTCTTCGTATGCCAGTGGAGCCTGGGAAATACCACCAGCTGCACTGCTTCCATCCACGGCCTGATTCTTCTTATGCCAGCAGGACCTTGGGAACTCCACTTACCATGCTTACAATGCATGAAAGGAGGGGCTCACTGCATGTGTGTGTCTTACACCTAATGCAATACAGAATGTATATATATAATATCGCTAACCATTCATTTCATTCATGGCACCTCCCCACAGCCTAATCCCAGTGTTTATTAGATTGTGCATTGTGTCCCAAATAAACTTGTGCCTGGGGTAAAGTGTCCCAACCTCTTCAAAGATGTAACCAGGGACCCCTCAATACAGAGATAAAATAACTGGCCTGCATTTCTGCTGGTATAGCTTTTTACTTCATCAAGGAGCAGGCTGGCTTCAGGCCCAGCTGTCATGGCAATGCTATATCTATGTCTATGTTTATGTTGCCTTTCTGTGGTACAACCAAAGTGCTTTACATATTACATTCAGGTATTTTGTTGTGCATATGTATTATGT
Source organism: Geotrypetes seraphini (assembly GCF_902459505.1). Taxonomy (NCBI): domain Eukaryota; kingdom Metazoa; phylum Chordata; class Amphibia; order Gymnophiona; family Dermophiidae; genus Geotrypetes; species Geotrypetes seraphini. The sequence continues at coordinate 126,016,151 of NC_047091.1, forward strand.
AGCTGTACTTGTGAGATAAATAATCTTTGGATTTACTGGGATAGATATGAGGCCTTTTGGCCTCGCTGTACCAGGTCTCGGCTTTGATGCAGGCACCCTCTAGGACATGTGATTTCTTTTAATTAATTTTGTTATATACATACCACTTATATCCTAAGTGGTTTACATTGATCAGGTTCTCTGAGAGTTTTCTTGATAGTTTTGTGTTCTGTACATATATAGATTACAATTTTAATTCTGTCATCTGCCTGATCCTTCACTTAAATCATGTGGCTCCTTTCCGTACATTAATTAGTTCCACAGACCTTCACTGTCATTGTGACATTCTTGAAGAATCCCTTTCATTGTTGTAAGATTTGTGATCAGATAAATTAGATACATAAGGTACAGAATGATACCTGAATTTTACTAAAGTGCGCTAATGTAGTTAAAGCATTTTATTAGTAACTAGGCTACATTGCATAAAACAGGGCCTTTGGAAAATAATACAGAAATCTAGCCCTCAGACTGGAAGTCCTCTGGGAAGAGAGAAATACCATGTTTCCCCAAAAATAAGACAGTGTCTTATATTAATTTTGGGCCCAAAAAACATACTAGGTCTTATTTTCGGAGTATGTATATGATCATCTGTCCCTTCATCTCCTTCACCCCAATTCTTCCTCTTTCCTTTCTCTCCCCCACATGTGCAGCATCTTTCCTCCCCTCCCTCCCATCCCCGTGCAGTAAAACCCTTGCCCAGCTTCTGTCCTTCCCTCCCTCCCATCCCTTTTGCAGCAGAACCCTTTAGCATCCCTCCCCTGCCTGCCCCACCGCGCAGCTGAACCCATGCTGAACCTCCCATCCGAACCTCGCTGACTGCAAGTGAGCCCTGCATACCGGAACCTCCCTCCAAATCAGTGTCGGGCCACAAGCACTCTAAACAAGCTGCTTCGGCCTTGTCTGCCGGTTAATTCCCTCTGCTGCGTGACTGATGATGCTACCGGCCTGACACTGATTTGGAGGGTGGTACCGGTATGAGGGCTCGCTCACAGTCAGTGGTTCAGATGGGAGGCTTATTTTCAGGGAAACACGGTACTTAGTAAAATGCCGTGAGCTTCTAGTGAAAAAGATTCAGTTAAATCAAATCAAATCAAAAAATAATTAAATCCTACTTAAAATGGTATAGAAGTAAATAAAGGAGGGAAGGAGAACTGGGCAGATGTGTGAACTTTCAACATTAATACATTAAGAATGAACTGAATCTAGGCTCCATCTTTCTCTTCTATTAGTTTCTATTATGATTCTTTTTTCTTTTCTGCTTTTGTTGTCCGCTTTGAACCTAATATGGGTGTTGCGGAATACAAAAGCCATATTCCATTCCATTCCAAATGTTACTTGATATACTGCTTTTTTCTGTGTGGTTACAATCAAAGTGATTTACTTATTTTGGACAGGTATTTATTATATACTTGGGGCAGGAAGTGTTAAGTGTCACAAGGATCTGTAGCGGGAATTGAACTCATAACCTCAAGGTGCTGAGGCAACTTCTCTAACCACTAGGCCACTCCTCCACTCTGTAACTGGCCTTGAGTTACTACTGTAAAATGGTGTGAGAAAAATCCAAATTAATAAACAAATAAAAAAATACTCAGGCCTGGATTCTGAATAGGGTGCCGGTTGCATGTCAGTCATGCGATGGCACCCTATAGAAAATCATGCCTCCGCGAAAGATAGGCACCGGAAATGTAGGCCAGGGTTTTCCAGGCCTACATTTCCAGCACCTGTGTTTGTCATGAATCGCGCCTACAAAGGTGCTTTAGCCTGCCTAACACCACTTCTGGTGTTAGCCACGCTCATAGTGGCATTCGGTGTCTTAAAGCGCCTACATAGGCACGATTCCAGCATGTATTATTTAGGCGCCAGTGGGCACTTTAACAGCATTTTGTTACTTAACTTAGATGCTGGTAAAGCGCTGTTTCTAGAATTTTCCTCTCAGGGTCCAGTAATGAGAGAGCTGATATGCACATGCTGACTTTCACCCTTGGTTGGATCCTGCTGTTGTGGGCTCATGTTGTGTGGTGTCTTTAAAAAGGTCCTCCAGTCCAATCGTGCTCTGAAATCTAGACTATTGTAATATAGTGCTACTGGGTGTTCTGTCCGCTGTATTAACAGCATTACAGGTTGCACAGAATTCTGTTATCTGCACATTATTTAGGTTATCGTGGTTTTAGAGTTTTATATTAGAGAATGACACAGTGACAAAATTCATTACCGTTCCCATCCCCGCAGATAACCGCGGGAAATAATCCCATGTCATTTTCTAGTGTCTATTTCAACCTCAGTCCTTCTACACCAGCATTCATCAAAGCAAAGCTTGCGGGTCAGTGGTTGTGGCCATTCATACTCTGATTCTTCCCTCTCTCCTTAAAGAATGACATGAAGATGGTTTCCCGTGGGGACGGGAACGGTGATGAATTTTGTCACCGTGTCATTCTCTATTTTATATTAAGTTGTACTGGCTTAAGGTAGAGTACAGAGTGAGGTATAAATTGTCATTGCTAACCTATTTAGCACTACATAGATTGTCACCGCGGTACCTTTCAGAGGCAATCGCATACCAGACTTCACTCTTAAAGTTATGTTCTGCTGGTAACGGTGATTTGGTGATACCATCTAGAAAGGAGATGTGGCTGCAAACCATGAGGGCTGCGACATTCTCATATGCTGGCCCAGTAGAGTGGAATAAACTCCCAGGTTACATATGTCGACAAGGGAATCTTACTGTACTTCATTTAAACGTTTGTTGAAACATCATCTGTTCTGTCAGATGAAATATGGCTGCTAAGAGAAAGGACAATACAGTTTTACAACTTGAATGTATAAATGATATAAAGAGACAGGGGTGGATATTTGTGGCATGGAGGTGAGTATTGTATGTGAGAGTAGGGTGGATTGTTTTTTTATGTGTATTTTAGGTGACCCGTCAGTTGAGCAAAGGCCAAAAGCACTCCGACAAAGACATACCGACAATCGCGCGCAGGATATATGCTCGCTGCCAGTCCCACCACTTTAAACCCATTACATTAGTGCTGTGAGGGGGGGGGAACCCCTCACTAAATGTATGAGTCCTTGCGCTCCCGTTGGGAGGGGGTGTGGGGGAACACCCCCCCCCCACTACACTGAAAAACTCCTGAACTCCGAAAACTTAACGGAAAATGGAAGTTTTAAGTGTACTTGGCAGGGGTTCACCCCTCCAAAACACCCCCCCCCAATGGGAGCGTGAGGACTTCTACATGTACTGGGGGGCTTCCTCCCCATACCACCCTCACAGCAGTAACTTTACTGGTTTAAAGTGGCAGGACCGGCAGCACACATATACCCTGCATGCAAATGTCGGCGTGTCTTTGTTGGCGCACCAATGTCCAGCATGTTTTAGTTACGAAACTGTGTTTTATGTAGGATAAGGCAGTGTAGGCAAGTCTGTGCCTGCATGTGTGTGGTATTTTTTTGCTACATATGTTTTTGGAACCCGCTTTGTATAAAGCGGATATACATAAAACTCATAAACCATGTCTAATGGTCAATAATGTTTAAAGCTGTGCTACTTGGTGTTAGGTTCGTGAAGTGCAGTGCTATGAGAACAGGTTTCATATTTATTTGATATACCACTTATTAGTGAACTATCTAAGCAGTTTAAAAAACAATTGTTATAATTACCGTATTTTCATGCATATAACGCGCACGTTATACACGGTTTTTACAAACCGTGCATAACCTTGTGCGTTATACGCGTGAGCGCGTTTTACAAATTTTTTTTTACTTAGTTCCCCCCCCGACGTCCGATTCACCCCCCCCCCCCCCGCAGGACTGCTCGCACCCCCACCCTGAAGGACCGCTCGCACGCACCCGCACCCCCACCCCGAAGGACCGCTCGCACGCACTCCCACCCGCACCCGCACCCCCACCCTGAAGGACCGCTCGCACCCCCACAGCCTCCCGACCCCCCCCCTCATCATGTAGAAGCTCCTACTGGTGTCCTGCTGCTTCCTCTTGGCGGTCCTGGCCCTTCTGTGAGCCCTGCGTCTGCGCTGCTTTGTCTTCCGGCGGGTGGGGGGTGCGTGAGGGAGTGCGTGCGAGCGGTCCTTCGGGGTGGGGGTGCGGGTGCGTGCGAGCGATCCTTCGGGGTGGGGGTGCGAGCGGTCCTGCGGGGGGGGTGAATCGGACGTCGGGGGGGGCATCAGGCTTTCAGTGTAGGGACAGGACTTCAAGGGGGAGAGGAGAGTCGGGGCGGGGGAAAGGAGAGTCGGGGTGGCCAGAGGAGAGTCAGGGCAGGCGAAAGGAGAGTCGGGGCAGCATGCGCGGTATACGGGTGTGCGCGGTATATAAATTTTTTTTTACATATATGTCGGTTTCCTGCGCTCTATACCCGTGTGCGCGTTTTACACAGGTGCGCGTTATATGCGTGAAAATACGGTACACAATAAATGCAATAGTAAAGCTCTCCTTTACAAAGCCGCGCTAGCGTTTTTAGCACCGGCCATGGTGACAAGGACTCCGAAGCTCTTAGGAATTCTATGAGAGTCGGAGTTCTTACTGCCACGGTCGGCGCTAAAAACGCTAGCGCAGCTTTGTAAAGAGGGGGAAAGTGAGAGAGAAAACTAAAAAAGTTTAGAAATTGTTATAGTACAAAAGTAATAAATGGAAGTAACAAACGAAAAGAAAATAAGGTGAAGCCTTTTTTATTGAATTAATTTAATACATGTTTGACAAGCTTTTTGAAGGCACAGCTTTTTTTTTCTGGTCAGTTCTGAGCAAAGTATGACAAAATATGTAAGTGAAAAATGAAAATAATTCCAATAACAGTCTCAGGGAGAAACGGAAAGGTGGATGGGCAATCAGTAGGATTCTTTAATGATGGCTATGCTGGCAGTTTTTCCCATATGGGAAACAGTGAGGTCCCGTCATGTGTTGGCACAATTTACAGTTTGCTGTACAACAAAGACTAGTGCCCTTCTCTTTGAGCTTTTTTGGGGAAGGCTACTAAAATGGTATGTGGTCTTCATGATAAGGTGTATGGGGACAGACTTAAAGATCTCAATCTGTATACTTTGGAGGAAAGGCGGGAGAGGGGAGATATGATAGAGACATTTAAATTCCTACCTAATAGAAAATGTGCATGAGTCGAGTCTCTTTCATTTGAAAGGAAACTCTGCAATGAGAGGGCATAGGGTGAAGTTAAGAGGTGATAAGCTTCGGAGTAATCTGAGGAAATACTTTTTTTACGGAAAGGGTGGTAGATGCGTGGAATAGTCTCCCGGAAGAGGTGGTGGAAACAGAAACTGTGTCTGAATTCAAGAAGGCTTGGGATAGGCATATGGGATCTCTCAGAGAGAGAAAGAGATAATGGTTACTGTGGGTGGGCAGACTAGATGGGCCATTTGGCCTTTATCTGCCATCATGTTTCTATGCTTTGCTTCAGATTTGGTGGTCAGAAGGCCAGCATTGGTGGAACTGGGAATATCCCTTTGAGTAATTAATCTTTCTGTAACAGTGGTTATATATCTTCTTTTTTTCTCTCTCTCTCTTTCATAGTATAAAAGCATCAACAGAAACTTTACACATTGGTTCCTGACATTCAGCTTGCTCATAGCTGAGCGCTGCAATAACCCCAGAAATTCAATGCTCGGTTTCCTGTGTTGACTATCCAGATATCTGCAGTCACTCAGAAGTTAACTGAGCATTGGGTTAATTATTCATACTGGTGCCCAGTTAACTTGTCAGATAGGATAGTATTTTGTCCTAACTTTTTCCGCATATTGATGCTAACTGACTAAGTTGTAGCTCTGCCCAGACTTCTCCCCCAGACCACCCCTAACTTAACCAGTTAAAGAATGGTTGATTATACTGTAGTTGATATCCAATTAAGTGCTACTGAATATTGATGGCCAACCAGCTCAGCTGGGTTTAAATGAGCAAGAGCTGGTTAAACCCCTTTGAATATCAAGCCCATTGTGTCTTGCGATGTGGCTGGGATGGGATATTGGATATGTTTGGTACAATGAAGCTATTAAGTCTGTTGCAAGGATTGGATATGTTTTATTGACTCTCATTAGGCAGGTTTACAGCTTTGCAGCAAATGATATGCAGAATTAAAGGAAGGTTTTGGGGGGTTTTGTTGGGGTTTTTTTCTGCCTGACCTTAACACCTTCCAATTAAACAAATACCATAAATAGATTGTAACCTACCCTCTCTAACTGCATTCCATATGTATTTTTTATACAGTTCTTCACTGTCAGTTTAATTTCCATCCTATAAGTTCATATAGAATTTTTCTTTTTTCAACCATCTTTATTTTCTCTTCTTTATTAATTTCCAGGTACTTTAGTTAGATTGTGAGCCTTCGGGACAGTAAGGGAATTTTTTAAGTACCTTCTTACTTCTCATTTATAATCTTAATGTATACTTTCTTCAAACCGCTTAGAACCTAACGGATGTAGCGGTATATAAGAAATAAATTACATTACATTTATAAGATATACTGGAAAATGAGCTGATTACAATTCCAGTTTGTCCTAGCCATGGAATAATGGGAGGAGAGAAGCCTCTCTGTCTGGTGTGTGAGCTGTTTTTAGTGTGTTCTTTAAAGCTTCCCTTAGAGGTCTATAAATAGATTGTGTGTTTTATTCCATTTCCTCCAGCCCAAACTAAAGAGCTCACTATAGTATGTTGTTTTCTATATAAGTCACTTTTCCAGTGTTTTTCTTTTTTTTTGTTAATTCTATTCCAACATTTTATTAGAACAAATAACATTTGAAATAATACATAAGATAGTATAAACTGTGTTTTTCTAAAGCATTTTAACTCATATACAAGGTATTCATAGGCAATTTTTGTAGTAATCAGACACACAGTGCTAATACAAAGTTGTTTATTTCTGGGTTTTCTTTGTCTTTAACAACTGGCTGTTCATTTCTCTATTTGAATGGAAAAAAAGCAAATTGGCAGAGTGTTTTCCAGTAAGATAGTGAGAGACAATGAAAAGCTCTCTGCTTCGCCTAGTGGTGTGATTGGTTGTTGCTTAGCAACCAGTCAGTCTCCTCTGGCTGTGATTGGTGGCTCTCACTTTATTCACGTCAGGCTTGCACAAGAATTGCTCACAAGGCAAGACTGATTATGCCTCAGAGCCTGCAAAACCGAGCCTTTGTCTGCAGCTTGGTGGTATTTAATTCAAAAGAAATAGGTTCTCATTACAGAAGCAGAAATAACTTTTCGGCTGTTAAATTTCTTTTGTCTTTTTTGTTGTTGTTGTTAAACCAAGGTGGTTTTATGGTTGGGGTTTTTTTTTCGTGCCTGTCCCACTTTCCTTTCATATCACCTGCAGGTCTATAACATCAGGTTTTTATTTGTGTCCCTTCCTCAAAGAGACTGCAGTCTGTTTAAGCACAATGTGGCTTAGTGACTTGTTCAAAGTCAATAAAGCATTTTTTACCTCCGCTACACAGGGAAAAGGCAGCTTAGAAGTTCTGGTAATATGCATATATTGGAAAACAAGAATCTTAAAACACGAGACTTCTCTATTTGCAAGATCTCAAAATCCCAGGTTAGATGAGGTAAATGAATGCCTCAATAGGACAATGAGATGTGAATCTGAAGAGATAGGGTTAGAGATTTGGGTCCCATGATGTTACGGGGGGAGGGGGGGCAGCATACTTGTAATGTTGTGAGGTACGTATAGCCCTTTCAGAACCTTTGCATATAGTTCCAAGGGGTGAAAAGCTGAACCCCGCTTTGTTTTCCCATTCCACAAGTGACAAGAAATTCTTAGAGGCTTAGCAGGTGCAGCTAAAATGATTTTTCACTGATAGAATGGCTGAATCCCCTAAAGGTATTTTCAGACAGCTAAAAATACATACATAGAAATAGATTCTGTAACTGGCACTCAAAATTCAGTGGCAAAAAAAAATTGACACTGCTCAGCATCAGAATCCATGATCAACTTTGGGCACAAGTAGAGTTACTAGACATCTGGATTTACCCAGACATGGCCTCTTTTAGAGGACCGCCTGGGTGTGTAGACGGTTTCATGGACTGGAGGAAATTTGCTTGGGTTTTGGGCTCAATCTCTCTAGTCCAGCCCCCACCACGGGTCTGGCTCTCTTGAGTCTCCCTTGTCCCTAATACTTTTTCCGGCATTGCAACTTAAAAACTTTGGACAGCCAGCAGCTTTAGCAACGAGATCCTTCTGACGTCGGCCTGCTCTAGAAGCCTTAACTCTGCAGCACTTCCTGTTCCTGCATAGGCGGAACACTCAGAACACTACAGAGTGGAGACTTCTGGGGCAGGCCGACAGCAGAAGGATTGCGTCATTAACGCCTCTGGTTGGCTAAAGTTTTTAAATTGCAGCACCAGAGAAGGTACTAGGGACAGGGGAGACTCATGAGAGCCAGACCCAACTCTAGGGTGGCCTGAAGAGAGAGAGGCTATGCTGCGGTGGGGGGTAGTTTAGGGGGAAACTAGCAGGAAGCAAGGGTGGGGCAGGGCACTGTAGGATGGACAGGGTGGAGTCAAGCATCCTCTTTTTGACATAGCAAATATGGTAATCCCAAGTGCAAGGATTTATAGTTTTATACCAACTGAAATCTGATGTAAATCCAGACATGTAAGTTAGGCGCAGGTCCCTAGTATTCTGTAATACTGCACATCCCTGACTCACCCATTCCCCTCCCATGTCATGCCCCCTTTTTGAGTTGCATGCTAAAAGATTTGCTAAGTGATTTTGAGAGCAAATAATACCGAGTCCTGATGCAGATCTGATTTTGAAACACGCATGTCGGCTACGGGTTAAAATTTAAACTCAAAAAATAAGTACTATTTTTGATTATGCCGAATAAAAGTGACAAAGAAAAGTTTTTTTTGAATGAAGATAATTTGGCTGGTGTTTCTCTTTGCTGTGAGTTCCCGTAGTCTCTTGAGACTACGACGAGAACTCACAGCAGCCATTTTGAATGAGTGATCTGCAAGGAGCAGGAGCGTAGGAAGATCGCTCCTGTCTCGAAAGACCGCTAGACCACCAGGTAAGATCTGGGGAGGTCCGGGAGGTGGGGGTGATTCCGGTTTTAGGAAATTGCGAATAACTGAAATCGTAAGTCCTAAAACCATGAATTGGGATGGGGAAGTGTATATCTCCCCTCAGCTGTCTTTTTTTCCAAGCTGAAGAGCCCTAACCTTTTTAGTCTTTCCTCATACAAGAAGAGTTTCATCCCCTTTATCATCTTAGTCGCTTTTCTTTGAATCTTTTCTAGCGCCATTTTATCTTCCTTGAGATAAGGAGATCAGAATTGAATGCAATACTCCAGATGAGGTCGCACCATGGAGCAATACAGGGGCATTATAACATTCTTAATCTTGTTCACCATCCCTTTTTAAATAATTCCTAGCATCCTGTTTGCTTTTTTGGCCATGACCACACATTGGGTGGGAGGTTTCATCGTATTGTTTACAATTATACCCAGATCCTTTTCTTGGGTGCTAACCTCCAAGGTGGACCCTAGCATCCGGTAACTGTGATTTGGGTTATTTTTCCCAATGTGCATCACTTTGCATTTGTCCACATTAAATTTCATCTGCCTCTTGGATGCCCAGTCTTCCAATTTCCTAAGTTCTGCCTGCAATTTTTCACAATTTGCATGCATTTTAACAACTTTGAACAATTTAGTGTCATCTGCAAATTTAATCATCTCACTTGTCGTTCCAATTTCCAGATCATTTATAAATAAATTAAATAGCACCGGTCCCAGTACAGACCCCTGCGGCACTCCACTGTTTACTCTTCTCATTGAGAAAAATGACCATTTAACCCTACCCTCTGTTTTCTATCCAATAACCAATTCCTAATCCACAACTGAACTTTGCCACCTATCCCATGACTCTTTCATTTTCTCAGGAGCCTCTCATGAGGAACTTTATCAAAAGCATTCTGAAAATCTAGATACACTACATCAACCAGCTCACCTTTATCCACATGTTTATTCACACCTTCAAAGAAATCAAGCAAATTGGCAAGGCAAGATCTCCTTTGGCTGAACCCATTCTGACTCCATCTCATTAAATCATGTTTGTCTATGTGTTTCGCAATTTTATTTTTTATAATTGTTTCCACCATTTTACCCGGCACTGAAGTCAGGCTTACTGGACTGTAATTTCCTGGATCGGCGTAACATTGGCCACCCTCCAAACTTCAGGTATTACAGACGATTTTAGCAACAGGTTACAGATCACTAACAGCAGGTCAGTAATTTCATGTTAGAGTTCTTTTAGTACCCTGGGATGTATACCATCCGGTCCAAGCGATTTATCACTTTTTAACTTGTCGATTTGGATTAGTACACATTCCAGATTCACTGGGCAAGCCAGCATCTAAGGTGACCATTTCCAGATAGATTCATATGACCATTTCATTAACATACATTGGCTGTGGGGAATCAGTTGCCAATTTCCTTGAGAGCACATTCCACTAGGAGGATGGCGTCTTTGTGGATGGAGATGCAGGCAATTCCTCCTGAAGAAATATGTAGAGCAACTACATGGTCCACCCTCCATACATTTATAAAGTTTTACATGGTGGATGTTGCAGCACAAGAGGATTCCGCTTTTGGGTCCTCATTTTATATTTATTTATTTATTTGATATTTTTAGCCCATCTTCCCAAAGGAGCTCAGAAAGGGTTACAAATCAGGTGCTTAAGCATTTTCCTTATCTGACCTGGTGGGCTCACAGTCTGTCTAATATACCTGGGGCAGTGGAGGATTAAGTGACTTGCCCAGGGTCCCAAGGAACAGCACAGGGTTTGAACCCACAACCTCAGGGTACTGAGGCTGTAGCTCATCTGTCCTACCCTACACTCTCTTAGATTCCCACTCTCTCAATATTCTGATTCATTCCTTAGTCATTTCAAAAATCGATTACTGTAATTCATTATATAAAAGTTCTTGTCAAAAAGACATCAAATGTTTACAACTCATTCAAAACACTGCCAAAATCATTATAAACTCAAAAAACTTTGACCACGTTATCCCACTACTAAAAAAAGCACACTGGCTCCCCATCCCTCACCGAATAACATATAAACTTGCTCTACTAACATTTAAAACACAGCAAACAAACAAGCCCGCCTTCATAGACAGACTTTAATCCCTTATGATCCTCCAAGAACTCTTAGATATGCCTCTCAACATACTCTCCATGTTCCCTCCTTAAAAACAATAGGCACCCATCGAGCTTCCATCTTCTCAGTCACAGCACCTATGACTTGGAACTCCCTTCCAATACATATTAGAACAGAACAAAATATAGACAAATTCAAGGGAAGCTTAAAATGCTTCCTTTTTAAAGACGCCTATGAGTAACCTATTCAATTCCGTTACTATGACATCTTTCTACTCACCTTCATGTTTTCTCCTCCTTCTTGTTTTTCCATCATTGTTTTCTTTCCTTTCATCATTGTAGTTCTCCCTCCTTACCTAATGTTTCATAATGCGTACCCTAGACTAGTTTGCCTTTTTGTTATTGGATGTTCGTTGCCCCCATTTTATGTTTTATTTTATTGTACCATGCTTAGAATTTGATTAGTGTTTTATCAAATTTTTAATAAATTATGAAACTATAGTCAGGACTCCTAGACACATTACACCAAAATGGAAGATTAGGTTCTTCCTCGATAATCTTTCTGGTAGATGTGTCTAGGAGTACTGACACCTTGCCCTGTCAGAATTGGCCTGATTACTGCCTCGGACAGAGTGTATGTCCACAACTGGAGATCTCCGGCCTGTCTAATATGAAGAATAAAATATTAAACATAAAAAAGTGATGGAGTCTACTAGAGCTCCATAAATATTAGTGCTGTTTGCAGTATGACAGGTGGGTTGTTCTTTCTTCCTAGGATTACGTTATGTGTTAATTAACTTGGTTCGATTTTGTTTTACAGAGCAGAACAGAATTGTATTATCAGGGATGTTTCCCATACCCCTTCTTCCTATTTCTTATGTTGTAGTGATGATCGATTGCTTTGGTACAAACTGAAAGGGGTACTACAGCCACTGGAGAAGGAGGTGAAACTGAAGAATGTAAATTTCATCCTTCTGCAGTACAACTTGCAAGTATAGGGAAATCACCTATAGTTAGGACTCCTAGATACATCTATCAGAAAGAAGATTATTGAGGTAAGAGCCTAATCTTCCATTCTGTGCAAATAGAATTGAGAATTACATTTAAATTTGGGTGTTTTTGTTATAAAACTCTTTGGTTTAATTCCAATTTACATCTCTGAGCATTTCCTCTTTGCAAATGGTAGACGCTTTGTTCGTGAAATTAGATTTTTTGCGTTTCCTGTGGTTAGGGGTTGCCGATTGAAAAGATTTTTCAGTCGAAGTTTGGCTTACAAAGCTGCCCTTTGGGATAAGATCTTTGGTAAGTTGATCTCCAATTCTCAATCTTACATTAACTTCAGGAAATTATTTAAAACTCATTACGAAGAATTCTTAGTATCTCAACTGTTATATTTCCATTTTTTTCTCATTGAGTTCTCTTTCTTGTAAACCACACTGAGCTGTGAGGTTGAAGTGGTATATAAGATTACTGTTATGATATGTTAATTAACCATCAGGTCCTCCAGAAACTAGCTAGTCGTCAACTTCTCCTAGAAGCAATACATAAAAATTGGGCTAAATTACATAATAATATATTTAAACTTCACAGCATTCATTTACTAGTGATGTCATATTGATGCACATGTGTTGTAACAAATTTCTGTAAAATTCTAGAAAACCATATGTTAAAAATATTTATATAATTTTTGTGATCAGCATCCAGAAATCTATAAGAAACACCCGATCTCATTATGGAAACAAAGATCATGTAGTGCATTGGTATTTTTATAGAGAAAATTGTAAGTCCCATTAACCATTAACTGTGGCTTTTCCTGTGACTTCCATTTTCATCTAACAACTGCAAGCAGGTGCACAATCAAAGAGGGGATGTGGTTATTTCCTACTTTTTGTGACTCTGCCAGGTACTTGTGACCTAGACTGGCCACTGTTGGGAAAAGGATATTGGGCTAGATGAACCTTTAGTCTGACCCAGTAGGGCAACTCTTATGTTCTTATGATATAAATTTCTGTTTCTTTTAATATAACTCTAAATATTAAATAATTGCCTATGAAGCAGTACATATCTCAGTTCATTGTATGACCCACTCTGATTTCCACTCCTCTGTTGTGCCAAAGGACAATGTATATTGTGTCCTGGTCTCTCTGTAAAGCTGATATATGTGACAGAAGACATGAGACTGTGTGTTTGACCTTTTGCAGGAGCTCAGGATGTCAGGCTCTCTTGCATCGTATGACCAGCTCGTGAGGCAAGTGGAAGCGCTTAAGAAAGAGAATTCTCATCTCCGCAGGGAACTGGAGGACAACTCCAACCACCTATCCAAGCTAGAAAATGAAACTTCTGATATGAAGGTTAGAAGATGCACTACTGCAAGGTCTCTGTCTCAGTGACAGATTTTGGCTTTTGGCACCCATAGGCACTGTTGGCCCAGTCCCTTAATAAACTTCCTTCGCTGTTACATTCTATTCTTTTCCCCTACCCCAGGCTCCAATCAAATCTGAGCTCACTGTTAGACCTGAGATTCCATTTACCAATCTCGCAGAACTTGCTTTCTTCCAGTTCCATTATGTTCTCCTATTCCAGACCACAGATCCTATCACTTAACCTATATGCCCAAAGAGATCTCAGATACCTTTGTTTTTAGTCTCTCTTAGCTCTCATACATCTCAAATTCCATTGTCCTCGCTGCCTACCTCTCATTGCACTCTCCTTTCATAAACCTCAGATTTGATCCCTTAATTTCCCTGCAGACTGAAATTCCATTTACCATCTCTCATTCTTTTCTCTCCTTCTTCCCATTTTCAATACACCTATGCCATAGCTGCAGGAGGGAAGCCAGACAGCAGTTCTTCATCCCCGTTAGCCAGATGGATGGAGGGAAGTGGCTGTTCATCCTTGTGGGCCACCTCAGGGGTGGGGGCAGGGTTAGTTCTTCCATGGCTTTAGTGTTGCTGCATCAGGAGCTGTAGTGCTATGCTGGGGGAAGTATGCCATGTAGTTGTACCAGAACCTAAGCAAACAGTGTGTTGTGCAGCTCACCCAGCTGGAGTCCGTGCACTCAGTGGTGTACCTGGGGCTTTGGCATCTCCCACTCCTTCCATGCCCTTCTTCCTCCCTGTACCTCTTTAATGTCACTGAAGTGAGCAGCAGCTCCAACTTGCTGCCCAAGCTGGCCTTTGCTCTTCCTCTGATGTCATTTCCTGGTCTCATGACCAAGAAATGATTTCAGAGGAAGAGCTGAGGCTGGCGAAAGCAAAGAGTTTGAATGTGCTGCTCATGCTAGTGAAGAGTTAGAGATATGGTAGGGAAGGGAAGGAGCCGTGACGTGATGTGAAGGTGATGTGAAGTGGGGAGTGGGGGAGGAGGAGAGGTGCTGGTGCCCCAACCAAGATGGTGCTTGCACTTCCCATGCAGTGTAGGAACCGCTCTGACTCGGTGATGTAGCTAGGGAGGTTGGCACCTGAGGTGGTGGTGTCCTGCATCACCTCACCATATGCCTCCCTGCCACTTGAGTGAGCTCCCCTGCCCCTTGCTGCTTGATCACCCCCGTGTACTTCTTGAAATGTTCACTGGCACAAGCAGCATCTTTCACCTGCCGCTCGCGCCAGCCTTAGCTCCCTTATGACATCACGTCCTGGTCCTGCGACAAGGAAGTGACGTCAGAAGGGAGTCGAGGCCAGCACAAACAGCAGGTGGAAGATGCTCTCGCAACAGCAAACATTTCAGGAGGTAGTTGGGGAGGAGCAGAGGAGCCGGTGCCTCTGCGAAGATGGTGCCTGGGGCGGTGTGTGTCTCCCCCTTACTTCAGCACTGCACTGACTGAAACTGCTTGAGCCACACAGGATTCCTGCACTTACTCAGCACACCTCTACCCCAATTCTCATCATAGAAGGTCCACTTTCCTCCGTCCCTTCAATTTTGTGGCGATGACCTAAGTGATTCTTTCTGCACTACTGTTCAAAGTAGGGGCAGCAATGATTCTTATTTGGCCACAGTGGGTTGTATGGGGAGGTGGCAGCTACTCTTTTCTCTTTTTCCTCATGGTTATAGGGAGCAGAGCAGAAAACATTGGAAATGCCAAAATATCTAATCTCTATACTACTCTCAAATTTTTGCCGCCCTGGAGTCTGGTTCTCTGTCAGGGCTGGTTAGGGTCATGAATTTGATAAATCGCCTTTCTGTGGTACAACCAAAGCAGTGTACATTTATTATATACTGTACAACTACTTTTCCCATCTCTAGTGGACTCATGGTCTAAGTTTGTTACTACACAGTATGTGCATTTGTCCCTTTCCAGGAGGTCCTGAAGCATTTGCAGGGTAAACTGGATCAGGAAACTGGGGTCATGGTCTCCTCTGGCCAGACAGTTGTCCTCGACCAACTGAAGGGTAAGAAAATTCAGAAGAAGAGATTGTTGACCACAGTATCTGACCTTAGTTAGTTCCTCTAACTTTGGCCATTACAAGACGACTGGCTCTTGGCACTGCTTTTATTTCTTACTCTTGAACAGTCTTATCTCTCTGCAGCTTGCCTGACACACGTGTAGATTGAGTTATGTATACAGGCGTTGATATTCAAAAGGGTTTAACTGGGCAGGAGAGGCTTCTGACTGGTTAAACCCCACTGAGCTGGCCAGCCACTGATATGTAGTGGCACTGAACCGGGTAGTGCTATTGAATATCTCTGATAACCAGCCATTCCCTAAGCGGGTAGGCTAGGGGCAGTCTGGGGAAGAAGCCAGAACGTAGCCAGTTAGCAAAGATATTGGGGCCCCTATTCAGACCATGGGAGTTAGCTGGGCTGACTCCTGCGGTCAGCACTGAGCCCCGACATTTAATATCCAGTCTATTTATGGCTGCTGAAAACTTAGCCGGCTAAACTGATTTTAAGCACTGACTGGCTGTTTTATAGCGGCCAAAGATAGATCAGCTATTTAACTGGCCTAATTTGGCTGCTAAAATTAGCCAGCTAGTGCTTGGAATGGCGCGGATAGCCAACTAAGTTGAGTGACATAGCCAGCTATTTGTTAGCTGCTAAACACGAATATTCAGTGGCCAACTTGCGCCGAACATTAGCACTTAGCTGGCTTAGCGCTATATAAGTGGCCAGGAACTGTTCCTGGCTGGTTAAATAGAGCAACACGAGTTGTGTTTTGGTCTACAGGCCTGCATCAGGAGTCAAACTAAATAAAAATAACAAAAAAAACACATTTAAAAAAAACTACATCCATCCATAAATATACAAATGTAGAAACTACTAATGAAAGCATATAATAAAAATTTCTGCTTTAAAACGATGTATGGACAAAAAACAAAGGAATTATCTGCTTAATAAAAATATATGTAAGACCTTCAAATGGGGAAATATAGTAGACACTAGTGTTTAAGCCCGTTACATTAACGGGTGCTAGTAAAGCCTCCTTCCCTCACATGTCCCCTATTTTCAGCCCCAGCTCCAAACCCATTTTTACCCCTCCCCCCACAGTCCAACAGCACCTCTTCCCTGCTCCCCCGGTTACTCTTCCCTGCTTCCCCGGTCATCAGCACCTCTTCCCTGCTCCCCTGGTCCCTCTTCCCTGCTTCCCCAGTCAGCAGCACCTCTTCCCTGCTCCCCCGGTTCCTCTTCCCTGCTTCCCCGGTCAGCAGCACCTCTTCCCTGCTGCCCCGGTTCCTCTTCCCTGCTTCCCCGGTCAGCAGCACTTCTTCCCTGCTCCCCCGGTTCCTCTTCCCTGCTTCCCCGGTCAGCAGCACCTCTTCCCTGCTCCCCCGGTTCCTCTTCCCTGCTTCCCCGGTCAGCAGCACCTCTTCCCTGCTCCACCGGTCAGCAGCACCTCTTCCCTGCTCCCCCGGTTCCTCTTCCCTGCTTCCCCGGTCAGCAGCACCTCTTCCCTGCTCCTCCGGTCAGCAGCACATCTTCCCTGCTCTCCCGGTTCCTCTTCCCTGCTTCCCCGGTCAGCACCTCTTTCCTGCTCTCTCGGTTCCTCTTCCCTGCTTCCCAGGTCAGCAGCACCTCTTCCTTGCTTCCCTGGTCCCTCTTCCCTGCTTCCCCGGTCAGCAGCACCTCTTCCCTGCTCCTCCGGTCAGCAGCACATCTTCCCTGCTCTCCCGGTTCCTCTTCCCTGCTTCCCCGGTCAGCACCTCTTCCCTGCTCCCCTGGTCCCTCTTCCCTGCTTCCCCAGTCAGCAGCACCTCTTCCCTGCTCCCCCGGTTCCTCTTCCCTGCTTCCCCGGTCAGCAGCACCTCTTCCCTGCTGCCCCGGTTCCTCTTCCCTGCTTCCCCGGTCAGCAGCACTTCTTCCCTGCTCCCCCGGTTCCTCTTCCCTGCTTCCCCGGTCAGCAGCACCTCTTCCCTGCTCCCCCGGTTCCTCTTCCCTGCTTCCCCGGTCAGCAGCACCTCTTCCCTGCTCCACCGGTCAGCAGCACCTCTTCCCTGCTCCCCCGGTTCCTCTTCCCTGCTTCCCCGGTCAGCAGCACCTCTTCCCTGCTCCTCCAGTCAGCAGCACATCTTCCCTGCTCTCCCGGTTCCTCTTCCCTGCTTCCCCGGTCAGCACCTCTTTCCTGCTCTCTCGGTTCCTCTTCCCTGCTTCCCAGGTCAGCAGCACCTCTTCCTTGCTTCCCTGGTCCCTCTTCCCTGCTCCCCCGATCAGCAGCACCCCTTACCTGCTCCCCCGGTCCAGCATGTAGCCTTGTGAGCATCGCGGCCGGCTTTTGCGAACCTCGCAGGCCGCTCTGCACTTCGGTTGCACGTTCCCTCTGATGCGATCGCGTACGTCAGAGGAAACATTCTACTGAGGTGCTGTGTGGCCTGCGAAGTTTGGTACAGCCAGCTACGATCCTCAAGGAAACAGCGCTCGACCCTCTGCTGCGCTTTGGGGAGAGTCTTCAGCGGCTCGAAGCCCTCCTCCCAGCAGTTGCCGCCAGCGCCGCTCCACATCAAGCCCCCGAATAAGGCCAAGGAGGGAAATCGGGGCGGCCAGGACACAGGCAGGGAGAGTTGGTGAGTGAGGGCAGGAGGAGGAGAGTGGCCAGAGTGTTCCCTGCCGCCGTGTTCTAAAATAGAATCTGGCCAGGGATCAGAAAACACGGCGGCAGGGAACACGAAACCCTAAGTGCGCATGCGCGCTTAGGGTTTTATTATATAGGATACAAAGACCTACTATTCTGATGTATCAATACAAAGACATGAATGTATTGAAGGTCATGTGATACAAATGGCAACTCTGAATAAATGAATTAAAATATAGGTTGATATGAATATATGACAATATGAATATGAAACAATAAATAATACAGAGAAGGTTGTCAATATACAACAGGATTTATAAGTGCAAACAAACCAAGTAAAATTATATGCAAATAGAGTGTGAAAAAGTCATCTGAAATGCTGAAACCTCAAATAACTTAGGAAACACACATAATCAAAAATATAAAATAGGGTCAAGAAAAAAGTGCTGGGGAAATGAATAATGGTGTTCAAAGTGATTTAACTAGCCAGAAGTGGCTCCTGGCTGGTTAAATCATCTGTTTATGGCTCACCGCTCACCTGAGGGGGCTCCGAAGCTTGCTTGCAGGCTGTCCTTCTTTCAGTTTCAGGCAGGTTTGGGCCCCCTCTGATGGTGGGTTCTGGGCAATTGCTGGCCCTGACCACTCATTTTCAGCAGCTTGTGACCACTTAGTGCTGCTAAAAATAACCAGTTAGGGCCAAACTGAAAACCATCTAATTTGGGGCATACCAGGGGTAAAGTCAGGACTTGGCCAGTTAAGGGCAACCAAGGTAACTGCATAAATAGGACAGCATAAGAGTCAGTCCTGTCTGTATGAGATGCCCTTAACAGGCTATCCAGTAGCCAGCTCTGCAAACCAGGAAATTCAGTGCAGACCCTGGACATGACCCAGCATTGGATTTATGGCCATAAATGTTGTACAACTAGCAATTTATTAAGGTCAAAACAAAATAATTAATAAATATATGAAAAAATATGTTTTGTAAAATCTAGTTATTAGTAAGGAAACATCCAGGTCATGTATACCAAAAACAAAGCTGACAACACATAAACCAAAAATTGAAGCGGAGAAAAAATAAACCTCAATTGAGGGAGGTTGGGACTACACAAGTACCCAACCATCCACACATCATCACGGGTTTATAAAAAAACTCCGTAAACATATATATGAGTAACTGCTTCACTCGTTTCCATTCATACAAAATCTTATTTTAGTCACTTTTTTTCTTCTTTTTTTCTCCAAAGTCTTTTTTGTGTATAAACGTCAGTGTATAGTAATACAGGCCAGAATCCCAAACTTAACTGAATTAATTAGCAAGGGCTACAGCTTAATTGCATTAGTGTAAGAGTTCTTAAAGGTATGGAGCACACAGTCAAAAATAATACAGAAAAAATACACTCATCTGAAACAGGCTTTTCACCAAAGGCTTCCAACTCATACTCCCGACAGAAAAGACTTTCTGTTTCGCCCGACAAGAGCTACTTCAGGGGAAAAAAGCCATCTTCTGCTGTCTCCATGCTTCTTACAATTTGTTGATAGTAAAGCCGACTCCTCTCAAGCAGGTACTGGGACTGTGAGACGTGCCCGGCTCGAACAAAAAACGAACCGGGCGTCATGACGTCATCCACTACGTGATGCGTGATAGGCTAAACACAAGCACTACTATTAAACTTCCAAATGGTCATAAAATAAAACCTTCAAAGAAAGTTCATAACTCCAGAGAGATTTCAGGAGAATGGCTACCATTCATAAGTGGAATTCAAAAGAATGGTTGCCATTCATAAGTGGTATTCAAAAGAATGGTTGCCATTCATAAGTGGTATTCAAGCCCAACGGCTCCAAAGTTTGCAAACGATTGATCCACTGTTGTTCCTTCTGCCATAACACTCTTCTACTGTCACCTCTTCTCTGGGTAGGGGGCAATTTCTCAATTACCCAACATTTTAAATTTTCAAACTTATGACCCAATTGTGTACAATGAGCAACTATAGGAGCTGTTAATTTTCGAGTATTCAAACAGCTCTTATGTTCTGTGATTCTAACAGTTAACGTACGTGATGTTTGGCCGATATAAAGTAAATCACATGGGCATTGAATAACATAAACTATGTTTGTGGACTGACATGAAGACGAATGATATAAACCAAAACTTCTGCCATCAGTTGGATTAATGAATCTCGAAATGGTCATCATTATATCACAATTTGAGCAATGGCCACAAGGTCTGTGACCATAAACCATATTTAAATCTTCTTCTGTAAATTTTTCTTTAGAAGTATGACATAACCAGTCACTTAGATTTTTATTTCTTAATTGAGAAAAAATATATTTTTGAAAGACCTTTGTGAAATTGCCTTAAAAAATAATTATTTCATCTTCAATGGGGAATTTTTTAAGCAAGAAATATAAGAAACATCTCCCTCTATTAAAAACTCTTCCCTGTTTTACTAACAAGCGATTTATTTTTACTCAATTAAGAAATAAAAATCTAAGTGACTGGTTATGTCATACCTCTAAAGAAAAATTTACAGAAGAAGATTTAAATATGGTTTATGGTCACAGACCTTGTGGCCATTGCTCAAATTGTGATATAATGATGACCATTTCGAGATTCATTAATCCAACTGATGGCAGAAGTTTTGGTTTATATCATTCGTCTTCATGTCAGTCCACAAACATAGTTTATGTTATTCAATGCCCATGTGATTTACTTTATATCGGCCAAACATCACGTACGTTAACTGTTAGAATCACAGAACATAAGAGCTGTTTGAATACTCGAAAATTAACAGCTCCTATAGTTGCTCATTGTACACAATTGGGTCATAAGTTTGAAAATTTAAAATGTTGGGTAATTGAGAAATTGCCCCCTACCCAGAGAAGAGGTGACAGTAGAAGAGTGTTATGGCAGAAGGAACAACAGTGGATCAATCGTTTGCAAACTTTGGAGCCGTTGGGCTTGAATACCACTTATGAATGGCAACCATTCTTTTGAATTCCACTTATGAATGGTAGCCATTCTCCTGAAATCTCTCTGGAGTTATGAACTTTCTTTGAAGGTTTTATTTTATGACCATTTGGAAGTTTAATAGTAGTGCTTGTGTTTAGCCTATCACGCATCACGTAGTGGATGACGTCATGACGCCCGGTTCGTTTTTTGTTCGAGCCGGGCGCATCTCATAGTCCCAGTACCTGCTTGAGAGGAGTCGGCTTTACTATCAACAAATTGTAAGAAGCATGGAGACAGCAGAAGATGGCTTTTTTCCCCTGAAGTAGCCCTTGTCGGGCGAAACAGAAAGTCTTTTCTGTCGGGAGTATGAGTTGGAAGCCTTTGGTGAAAAGCCTGTTTCAGATGAGTGTATTTTTTCTGTATTATTTTTGACTGTGTGCTCCATACCTTTAAGAACTCTTACACTAATGCAATTAAGCTGTAGCCCTTGCTAATTAATTCAGTTAAGTTTGGGATTCTGGCCTGTATTACTATACACTGACGTTTATACACAAAAAAGACTTTGGAGAAAAAAAGAAGAAAAAAAGTGACTAAAATAACATTTTGTATGAATGGAAACGAGTGAAGCAGTTACTCATATATATGTTTACGGAGTTTTTTTTGTAAACCCGTGATGATGTGTGGATGGTTGGGTACTTGTGTATTCCCAACCTCCCTCAATTGAGGTTTATTTTTTCTCCGCTTCAATTTTTGGTTTATGTGTTGTCAGCTTTGTTTTTGGTATACATGACCTGGATGTTTCCCTACTAATAACTAGATTTTACAAAACATATTTTTTCATAAATGTTGTTGGTCATCAGCAAACTGCTGAGTGCCTCTGACTGAATATTGACTCCCAAATTATTATTAAACCTAGGATACAGCTCTGAGGTGGGAGGAACAGAATTCCACAGAGCAGGACCCAAATTTGCAAAAGATGTTTGAGTTGATTTCAGTCAAAAGAGCCACAGAAAGGACAGTGACAGAAAGTTGCCTAGAGAACATAAGAGGAAAGGGATTGGGACTTGTACTGCCTTTTGTAGTTTTACAACCACACTCAAATCAGTGTACATACAAGTACAGTGGTACCTTGGATTACGAGCATAATCCGTTCCAGGAGCATGCTCGTAATCCAAAATGCTCGTTTATCAAAACAAAGTTCCCCATAGAAAATAGTGGCAACAGCAATGATTCGTTCTAGAACCCGGGGTCTATACCTGTCAAGTGCCGGGTGCTGCAGCGCCATCTCCTCCGTCTGCCTCCTCCATCGGTCATCTGAAGAAGAACCCCACAGTGCCGCTTCGGGGGGGGGGGGATGCCAGCTGCCGGAGAACCTCACAATGCCTTCAGAGGAATGCCTCCTCCATCCGCCGGCCAGCCCTCCACGTCGGATGCCCCTCGCATGCTGGAGAGCTCCCACCCGCACACCGCGCACGACAAGCACAACGCCGATGATTGACGCTGTGTGCATCACACGCAACGCACAGGTGGGACAGCACCCGGCCGCGCAGGCCCAGGCTGGCCGGAAGATGGAAGAGAAATCCCCTGTAAGTGCTCGTTGATCGGGGCAGTGCTCGGTTTGCGAGTCAAAAGTTTGCTGAGTGTTTTGCTCGTCTTGCAAAACACTCGCAAACCGAGTTACTCGCAAACCGAGGTACCACTGTACTTCAAATATTTTCTCCTACTTTCGCATCGTGCTCACAATCTATCTAATGTACCCGGGGCAGTGAAAGATTAAGGGCAAGATTCTCAAACATCTGCGTAAAAAAAGCAATGGTCTGCTAACGCAGCCGTTGTGATAGCGAATTTTAAAAAAACAAGACATTCTCCAAAAATCTTGCATGCAAATGATGTCGAAGGACAGTGGGGAAGATTCGCCAGACAGCAGGGCAGATTTGCTCAATTTACATGCATCGAGTCACTGACCGGCACATGCGCAGAATATACAAGGAAAGAGGCGTGAATGTGCACATGTCACTGGAAAGCAATGCAATGCAATCAACATGGGCGTTGTTTGAGCATAGAATATGATTACATCATATGCGCGCGACACAAATCTTGCACAAAATACGAGCGGTTCAGTAATGCTTCGAAGCTACTGGAATTTGAATTCTGGAATCGCGGAACAAATCCCGGAATGCTTTGTGAATCTTCCCTGCCATAAAGCATCAGTGGTGTCACATAAACTATAAGCAGTGTGTCAATCATAGGCAGACAAGAGCTGTTGGACGAATGGGAGGGGAGGGGAGAAGCAATGTCAACTTTTATCAATTGCGCATGAAACATGCCCTGCCTTTCTCTACAAACACTAATATAATTCAGGTAAATCTTGTCATTGGTTTTTATGTAAATTTTAATCATGACACACAGTCAGAAACACATAAGACAAGGGTATCATACACGCGCTCAAGAAGAAAAGTTGGCTTTAAACAAGCGCGCATGAAACATGCCTGTTTCTCCACAAAACTCAAAAGACGCGAGATTTTATTACCCTCCGCTTATTTATATAATAATAAAACCCTAAGTGCGCATGCGCACTCCCACTTGCGTGTTCCGTGATCAGTAAGTCCCTGGCAGGTAGGAGTGCGCATGCGCGTCTAGGGTTCTGTTTTCCAGTACACAATGGTGCCCTCGACCCTGCCCTGATCCCCTCAGAAGCTCCCATATAATCGTCGTTGTCCCCCCGCCGCACCCGAACCCCCGTTGACCCTCCCACCGCGAGACGACCACAAACCTCAAGCCTCCAGCAAGGTCCACAGCACTCCAAACACGCTGCCTCATAGCCATCCACCACCCCGATTTCCTTTGACGCGTCCATGATGACATCATCAGAGACGCGGCAGAGGAAATCAGGGCAGCAGAAGGCCGCGAAGCAGCGCGCCCATAGCGCTGCGGATGCTGCCGGAGCTGGGAGGCCCGTCAGTCGACTCACAATGGGAGGGTCAGTGGGGTCGGCTGCACGGTGGCGGTAGTGGGTGGGGGGAGAAGATGGAAACATGCTTCTCAAGGGTTATAATGCAAAGGGGGATGGGAGGGAGGCAGGCAGGCAGGCAGGCTGGCTTCAGAGGGTTTGGGTGGGACAAAGTCATAGGAAGGAGGCACTGGGGGCCACTAAGGACATAGGAAGGGGCACTGAGGGTACTAAGGACATAGGAGGCACTGAGGGCACTATAGACACAGGACAAAGACACTGGGGGCACTAAGGACACAGGAAGGAGACAATGGGGCACTAAGGACACATGATGGAGGCACTGGGGGCAATAAGTACATGGGAAAGAGGCACTGGAGGCACTAAGGACATAGGAAGGAGGCACTGGGGGCACTAAGGACATAGGAAGGAGGCACTGAGGGCACTAAGGACATAAGATGGGACACTATGGACATAGGAAGGGGGCCACAGAGAGACAGGCAGGCATGGCGTAACAGAGAATACAGGCAGGCAGGGGGCCAGGGAGACAGAGACAGAAAGAAAGACAGACAGACAGGGGTCCAGAGAGAGACACAGATAGAAAGAATGACAGACAGACAGCGTTCAAGAAGAGAGAGAGAGAGACAAAGAAAAAAACCCCAGACAGACAGACATCTACTCTAGCATCCATTAATGTAACGGGCTTAAACACTAGTAAAATACATAAATACACATTTTTTTTCATTAGCCACAGTCAAAACACAAGTGCTGACACTGTAATAGCACCCCCAGACCAGTCACTACTTTTTGTCGCCAAAATCTGATGCCACTCTTCGAAAATGCCTTAGCAATTTTTCAGAATCCACTGGAGGGCTCATTTTTCAATGTTAAATAGCACATTTGCATGCCATTGTCGGAGACTGCTAGAAACCTTGCAAAAGACAGAGATAATCCGTTTTGATAATCCATCGCTAAAATGCGTGCAGGCTAAACTGCCAGAAAACAGTTTAGCGACCGTGTTAAAGTTTTGAGAATCTTGTCCTAAGTGACTTGTCCAGGGTCACAGAGAGTAATATGGGATTTGAACTCACAACCTTAGAGTACAGAAGCTATAGCCCTAATCATTACACCATACTCTCCTACCTAAGAATAGCCATGCTGGGCCAGACCATTGGTCCATCTAGCCCAGTATCCTCTCTCCACAGTGGGCAATCTAGGACATAAGTACCTGGCAGAAACTCAAATAACAGATCTGGGTGATCATGTTTAGCCAGGTAAATCTACCTAGTTAAAAACAAGCCATGCTAACTGGCTTAATGTACGTGATTAAAAATAGGGATGGGCTATTTGCGATGAAATAATGTTTGCCAATAAGAGGTGCAGTCTTCTTAAAGAGTTTGCTATAAGTGCAGAGGGCACACTTTTCTTAAAGAGTGCACATTTTTCCTGATAGTGCATGCATGTAATATGGTTTGCACATGTATGCGCATACAGGAAAAAAATACACTCTTTAAGAAAAGTGTGCCTTCTTTACACATAGTGGCAGCAGTTAATAAATCCTTGGTGGGGGGACAACTCCCTATGGGGCGTAAGGAATCTACAGTTACCCCAACACTAAAGAAAAAGGATTGGATGTTGAGAATTTGAAACATTTTCGTCCTATTTCTGTTGTACCTTTCTTGGGTAAGGTGATTGAGAAAGTAGTGTTAAACCAACTGAATGACTACATATTGCAAAATAAAAATGCCACTGAAGGGCACCCATAGAGCCAGTTCTGTAATGGCGTAAGCAGTGGCGTAGTAAGGGAGAGGGGTGTGGGGTGGTCCGCCCTGGGCACTATCTTGGTGGGGGGTGCCAGCACCTTTCCTCTTCTATGCCCCTCCCCCCTATCGTGTGTACTCTCCTTCCCTTCCCCCATATCTCTTTAACGTTCTTGGTGCAAGCAGCAACCCCATCCTGCTTCTTATGCCAGCGTCGGCTCTTCCTCTGATGTCACTTCCTGGACCAGTGCCTAGGAAGTGATGTCAGAGGAAGAGCTGCCGCTGGCGCAAGTGGCAGATTGTGGTTGTTGCTTGCGCCAGGAATGTTAAAGAGATATGGGAGAAGGGAAGGGGAGCACACATGATATTGGGGGGAGGGAGCAGGGAAGGACTGGGAGGGGGCGGAGAAGAGGAAGGGTGCCAGCGCCCATGGTGGACCACCCCTCCCCCTTACTATGCCACTGCTTACGCCATTACCGAAGTCCTGCTTGCGCCAGGAACATTAAAGAGGTACGGGGGAAGGGAATGCGCATGTGGCTGGAGAGGGCGGGGAAGGAGCGGATGGGGTGGGGTTGAAGAAGAGAGTGGGGGAGGGGCACCTGTCACCCTCGCTATGCTACTGTGCATAAGGATGTACTTAAGCCATTATTAAATGTTAACACAAAGTTGCATTGGCACGCCAAAAATTACACACTCCTGTGGGGTAAAGACCTGGAACGATTACTTAAGCATGCTAATACTTATGGAGAATTCAGGAGTCACCTAAAAACATATCTGTTCCTGGAGTACTTAGGCAGCTGATTTGTACAATCTTTCCCACTTTAATTGATCTCTAGAGCCGCTATTCACTAGTTTTACTTGTCAGTTCTACTCAATTTGTAGCATTTCTAATCATTCTAAATCGCATAGAACTTCACGGTCCTGCAGTATATAAACTGTTATTATTATTATTATGACATGCCCATGTTCTGCCTACATGGACACCCCCCACCCCCCAACAATTGTTTATTAAGTAATCTAGGTGCACTGTTTATAAAATAGTGCCTAGTAGTAATGCATCTAACTGTCAGTTTGTAGTGCCAATGATGCATGTAAGTGCTACTATTCTCTAAGCCAGTGGTTCCCAACCCTGTCCTGAAGGACCACCAGGCCAATCGGGTTTTCAGGCTAGCCCTAATGAATATGCATGAAAGAGATTTGCATATAACGGAAGTGACAGGCAGGCAAATCTGCTCCATGCATATTCATTAGGGCTAGCCTGAAAACCCGATTGGCCTGGTGGTCCTCCAGGAAAGGGTTGGGAACCACTGCTCTAAGCTATCTAAACATCAGCTTATAGAATTGCCTTTAGTGTTCATGCCTTTGAAAGAATTAATTTTTTCTGGAGCTAAAAAAAGAGAAACTGAAAAAAATGGCACATTTAAAAATGGCCCTAGTTAAAATCATAAGCTAAACAAATTAGATGTCTAAAAAGGGGGTCAGGGCAGGGAAGTAGGCCAGAGTGGGCCAGGCTCAAGCCCCACTTTGGAGTCAGACACATCCAGTCAGCAGCAGTGACAAAAGTCAATGAGAGGAGAATTAAGTGGTGTCAGCAGTGGCATTGCTTAATGCCCACCTATGTTAACCAGAGACTGTATCCAAAAAAACAGTCCTAATTATGCTACCAGCAGGGGAGTTCAAGGGGCATATTTTTATATCTAATTGCTTAGTGTAATATGCAGCCTGGTAACCCCAGCCACACAAATGGCAGGTATAATCCTAAGCAAAAGCATAGAGGAGTTAATCTGCTCGTTTTGCCCAGACGTCAGGTACAACTCTAGCCACCATGCTGACAGACTGGATGGACTGTGCTAATCTTTTTTTGCTGCCTGTAACTACATTGACTGTAGATGAATATCCATTCAAAGACATTGGGTAAATTTATCCATTCATCTTATTCCTCTTTCCATTTATGAAAATTGACACCATAATGTTGTTGCCTCATTGAAGGGCCAGTTCCAATTTAACTGGAAGTCCAAAATAGCAGAAGAAAACTGCAAGGCTAAATCCCCTTTCCCTTATCCAAATGACTGCATTGTTTACAAATGGAGATGCTAGGGGGGTTTTCTGGTGTATATATTTTTAATGTACCTTTGTCTCTGCTTCTTGTAGCTATTCCAATGGACATTACAAATCTGTATGATCTTAAGTGTCCCATTTCCACCTTGGGCCAGGGCTCTGAAACGCCTTCCAGGCTGGGATGGCCACCGGAAGGAAGCCCAGCGCACTCTGCCGCTCTCCAGAAGAAAGGCAGCCTAGGAGACCTAAGCAAATCAACCTTAAAACATCTGGATGAGCTGGACAAAGAGAGGTACAAACAGCCAGAGAAGTGCCTTATTCAATCCAGCCTCAAAGCCCATCTTTTTGAGGCTGCTTTGAAATCTTAGCTCCTCCTCTGCCCATTTAATACCTATGTTGTTTTAATTGTTCCCATCATAAATGAAACTCCATTGATTGTAAGCCCTGTCAAGCAAAAACTTTTATGTGTACAGTGCCATGTACATCTGGCACTGTACACATTTACTCCATTTGACTCCAGATAAAGGAGTACGGATTGAGACATCCGGGTTTTACTTCCATTTGTTTCAATAGAAGTAAAGCCCAGATGTCTCTATCTATCCTCCTTACTTCCATTGCTTTCAGTAGAAGTAAAACCCGGATGTCTTAATCCGTCCTCCTTTTTCTGGAGCCATATGGTAACCCTAATCTAGTGGCACTTTAGAAAGAATAATAATGCCTCAGAAAAGAGAGGTTACACACATACAGTGTGTTTTATGTAGTTGAATTTTGTGGTTAACCATTACCATTATGTGTTAATAAGATTATATTGTGTGTGTGTATATGAAAAATGAATGGAAAAAATGATGTTATAATTAGTATTATTATGGGGGCGGGGTCTGGGGCGGAGATTGGGCGGGGTCTGGCCCACAACTTAGCCTGTGTTTTGGATTTCAGCCCCTTAATATGATTGAGTTTGACACCCCTGCTCTAGGGGGTAATGTCTCCCAATGGATTAGTTTTGTACACTATTACACTGTGCACATGGATGACTTTATTTTCATTTTGAGACTTAGACAGTATTTTGTGGAGATTTTTTATGCCAAAGAGAATATGAGACAGCCTTTGAATGATGCTATCATGTTGGCTTTGAGGCTTTTTTTTCTCCATTGTGTATATTAAAATACACTAAGTCTCAAGTGAGGTGCCGTCCATTTGACACGATATAACAATAAGTTTGGTTTTGTAGTTATTTTGAGTTTTGTACATACCATGACAGCAATGAACCTCACTCAAAACTGGTATGTGGCATATATCAATCTACCTAGCTATGATTAGAAAGCAGGTGTGTTATTTGTACATAGAGTTCATGTAGGGTTACTATATGGCTCCAGGAGGACGGACTCAGACATCCTGTTTTATTTCCATTGCTTTCAATGAAGTAAAACCTGGATGTCTCAATCCGTCCTTTTAATGGAGCCATATGGTAACCCTAGTTCATAGAAACATTCAAGAAGTGCTTATTTGGCCTCTGAGAGGTATCAAATCAACATGCATCAGACACACAAGAACTGATCATATTTCAGAAAGACACTCGGGGAGGGGTAGGTGTGAAGAGACCCAGGAAAATATTCCTTCACAGAGTGGACTTTTGTCTCCTCTAGTTGGCCAAACAGTAACGGAACTCAAGAGATAAACTTAGAAGATCCCTTGTGAAGGATAAGATAGAGATAAACTATACCTAAGGCACTGTTCCTATAATAAAAAACATTGACTAGATGGGTCTTATAATAGCAATAGGAATTGGGTTAGGAGTCTGTCTTATTTAAAAGAATCCACACTTCTCTCCAGCAAGAGCAGAGGCAAAGGCAAGAGGCAATAAGGAGAAAATGAGGGCTGACTTTGTATCAGGAAGCTGCAAGTCCTCAGAAAACAATCAGATCAGTGACAGTAGATTGGTGATAGCTAGGTACTATCCAATATGGCCACAGGGTCCAGGCAGGCCAGTCATTTGGGCCTCAGTGTAATTTATTTCTTCAAAACCAGAATATCAAGACAAATAAATCAAATTGTAACTTTGCCAACTGTTGTAATGGGACATGGGTGTTGGAGAGAGAGGACTGGGTATAGGATCTTGTATGATTACCTCCAATGGATGGTAGAGAATAAAGAGTTAGGGTTACCAGACTTCCGGATTTTCGGAAGACATGTCCAGGCATCCAGACGGCTTTTCAAAACCCGACACTTTGTCCAAGATTTGAAAAGCTTCCACCTCGGGATCGTTGGGGGCAAGGCTAGAGTGGAATGGGGCGTGACTTGGGCATAACAGGATGGGTTTAGATGAAATTGGGCGGGCCTGGGGGCGGGGTTATGGTTCCGGATTTTACAGGAGTAAAATCTGGCAACCCTAATAAGGAGCTATATCCTTGCAGTGTAGACAGAAGTAACTGGGCTAACAGGTCTTCTTCTGAGCTCAGCACTATATATCTTTTACTAGGAACATAAGTGTTATAACTTTTAAAGCTGTGAAAGGTTTCACAATCTGGTCCATGATACCTGTTCCCTCAGATGTGAGGCAGATGTAATCCAAACGCTTTCATTTCCTTTAGATGCTTCCTTTTGAGTGAGATTGACAAGGAAGAGAAAGCAAAACTCTGGTACTACAGCCAGTTGCAGAAACTATCCAAGCGCCGGGAGCAGCTCCCTCAGGCTGAAACTGTGAGTAGAGTGTGGTGGAGGGGAGGGATCGTGAAGCCTAAAGAATCCTTCTGTGCTGCTCACATCTGATAGAAGCATGTATGTGCACAAAAATATCAACCAGGGCACCTAAAAGTGTGTTCCAGAGCAGGGGCGTAGCCATCCCTATTTTGGGGAGGGCCTAGGGATGAACTTGGGGGTACTAAATTTCCTTTCATCCCCTCTTCCATGTACATTAAAAAAATGTTACACTTACTGGTGGGGTGGCCAAAGCCTCACCAGCCAAAGAAATTATCTTCCTCAGCTGCTTCCTTCCTCCTCATTCTGCTGTAGTAAAGAGAAAGTCAACAACATGCCTCCAGCCACGACATAGGGACCCCTCAAGCATACTCAGTTCACTCAAGAACTGAGCATGTGCAAGGAATCCTGGCATCGGAGGCTGGAGGCACGTCGTCAACTTTCTCTGTACTGCAGCAGCACAAGGAAGAGGGGAGCAGCTTGGGCAACATCCCCACCATCCATTTAATAGGTGCTGCAGGTTTGGAGGGGACCTGATCCCAAAGCAGGAGTCCAGATCCCCGAGGTCGCTCCATTGCTATGCCACTGTTCCAGAGGTAAATTTCCAGCATGTACAAAGAAAATATGAGCTCTTTGGGGAAAACAGGATAGAAAATGAATTAAGTAACTAAACAACTAACCCTCCCCAATTTAACAAAACTGCGCTAGCATTTTTAGCCCTGGTTGAGGCGGTAACAGCTCCATCGATCCTAGGATTTCTATGAGCATCAGAGCTGTTACCACTGTGGTGGCATTAAAAACCGTGCTATGGTTTTGTAAAAAAGGGAGGGGGGAGTTTAAATAAATAAATATCTATTTAAAGATATATATCCACATGCTGCTGTGGAATCTGTGCACATATCCATATAAAGTTGTACCTATTTCTGCAATGGCCTTTACATAGTAACATAGTAACCTAGTAGATGACGGCAGATAAAGACCCAAATAGTCCATTTAGTCTGCCCAACCTGATTCAATCTAAAAATTTGTTGGGTTGTTTGTTGTTTTTTTTCCCTTCATCTTCTTAGCTATTTCTGGACAAGAATCCAAAGCTCTGCCCAGTAATGTTCTTAGGTTCCAACTACTGAAGTCTCCGTCAAAGCTCACTCCAGTCCATCTACACCCTCCCAGCCATTGAAGCCCTCCCCAACCCATCCTCCACCAAACGGCCATATACAGACACAGACCGTGCAAGTCTGCCCAGTTCTGGCCTTAGTTCTTCAATACAAGCGGTTTTTAGTGCAGGCCAGCATGCTGGATGCTCTGCGCTGCTCCCGATGCTCATTGGAACTCTGAATGTCGGGAGCAGTGCAGAACATTCAGCGCGCTGCCCTGCACTAGAAACTGCTATTGCGGTTTTGTAAAAGGGGGATTAAGAATAAAATGGGCTTCTTAGCATTTAGCTTGTACTAATCGTTGGCACATCTTAGTAAAAAGTGCCCTTTGATCGTTTGCTGCTAAGAAGATAGTGCAGACAGATTATTTGGAAAGGCACAATACGGTTATGGCGATATTCACTGGAACATCTGTAAGATATACAGTATAACAGCTGGAAAATCCTGGTAGGATCATAACAAAGAGAAGGTAGCTGAGAATGAAGAAGCTAAGTGCTCTAGGATTCAAACGGATAAGCACCAGGCGCATAATATGTCAGATGCAACTGTGGTAAAAAAAAAAAAAAAAAAGAAGAATAAATTGAGACTCTCTGATATTTGTGATATCTTAGCTTGTAATGGTTGTGTTAAATTTTGAATATTTGTTTTCATATTGTGTGAATGTTGGTTAGATTTTTTTATAGTAATTTGTTCTTTGCCTTTCCCTAGTGCATAGATGTTTATGCAATGATCCCATGATCATTGCATTTTTGCCTTATAAACTACCATGATAGGTTTTTTAATACTGGGAATGGCAGTATAGTAAATTTTTATATAGAGAAGTAAACTAAAATTGACATGTCAATGCCAGGTGACAGTAGAATCATAGAAAAGCAACTCAACAACCAAACAAAATAGGAAGATTTACAAACTGAAACTGTGAAGGAAAAAGGGCCAATAGCAAATGACACCTTGTGTGCAATCCCCAACGCCTGGATCACCACCTAAACACATTAGTTGCCCATAAAATTTTCAGCCATCAGCCACAAAAAAGGCGTCATCTATACAGTGGCGTACCTAGGGTATGTGGCACCCGGGGCCCATCATTTTTTGACACTCCCCCCCCCCCCCATGTAAAAAAATTTTTTTTTTTTTTTTGCAATAACCATGAAATGGAATAAATGGTCAGAATAGAAACAGGCAGTGAAAATTTTCTTTTATTGAACCTCATATATGTAACCATTATTCCAAACATAACATAACATAAATTATGTCTGAATTGTCATGACATGAGAAGTACATATGGAGTAGTTGCAGGTGATGCTTGGGACAGTTCTGATTGTGTTAGTTCGGTTTTATGTGTTTTTTGAATAGAAGGGTTTTTATTTCTTTTTGAAGGTTTTGCAGTCTGTGGTTGATATCAATTGGTTGTAGAGTTGGGGGTCGAGTGTTGCAGCTCGAATGGCTAGGAGGTTGTCGAACAGTTTTTTTCTTTTGACGTTTTTGGTTGGAGGGTGTGTGAATGGTGCACAAGTTCTCCTATGTCTGTTTGAAGTGGATTGTATTATTTAGCTGAAGAAATTAGTTACCCCCCCATTCCACACACATTAATTCTCTTCCATTTTTGTTCCCATTATAAAAAACACTGATAAGTTCCCAGAAAAAAAATACATTAAAATAAGAAGTGAAAACAAAGGCCCCTACAGATGAGAACATAACATAAGAATAGCCAAACTGGGTCAGACCAATGGTCCATCATGCCCAGTAGCCCATTCTCATGGTAGCCAATCCAGGACACTAATACCTGGTCAAAACCCAAAGAGTAGCAACATTCCATGCTACCGATCCAGGGCAAGCAGACACTTCCCCCATGTCTTAATAACAGATTATGGACTTTTCCTCCAGGAATTTGTCCAAATCTTTCTTAAAACCAGCTACACTATCTGCTTTTACCATAACTTCTGGCCACTTCATTTTTAAGTTTAGATCTTTCCTTTCAAACAGAGACCTTGCTAGATGTCAAATACAGCACAAGGTAACTTCACATGGACTTAGCTGTGCAGGAAATGTGAATCTCCTCATACACCCACCATATAGTGCAAAAATGTGCAAAGGTCTGTTTTTTTCTTTCAATCACTACATAGCCTAATGCCACACAAGCAGCGCTGTTACAAACATATTCTGTAGGTCAATGCTAAGGATAACAAAGTTTCCTTCCTTGGACCAGAAGGAGATAAACCACTGGAAGAGATCCCAAAACAACACCCAAAGACCCACTCAGTGTGTGAATCAGTTGAGTGGAGTGGACTAACTGGGGGGTGGAAATGGGCCCGGAGTTTGCTCAGCAGAATTTCCCAGACCACCTCTTCCTCTCAACACATTGACACGCTGCCACCATCACCACTAGGAACACCTCACTGGGTAGGCCAGCTATGCTATAAACTTTATAAAACACATTATTATATTTTCTTATAAAGCACATATTTTAACTGACCTCTCTGACATCCTCAGCCTTTCCATTCACAAAAATAGAAGGAAGAAAAGTTCCCATTTCCTGCTGTCTCATGTCCCTGGCCTATACAATATTTTTTTTCTGCAGACCCTTCAAAAGTCTGACCAAATCCTCGTTTCACTTGCATTATAAAGTACTGAGGATGCCATCTCTCCCCAATCCCAGGTCCTAAAGTCTAAGACAGTAGCGCAAACTAATGCTGCCAGATACAGGAAAAAAAAATTTTGATTCGATTCAGCCCTATTGAATTGGTTTTTCAATTCGATTTTCCTGCCCAGTTGGGTGATTTTTTTCAAAACTCCTGGTGGGTTTTATAGCTTTTTCACCCCCTTTGGCTTCTCCTAACCACACTGGCGCTGTGGTGTAAATAAAATAAAGAAACAAAAAGGACTTTTCCTCTTTCTGTTAAATCCTAGCTCATGTTTGCAGTCCAACACCAGCTCTGGCAGGATACACATTTCAAATCTGACATGTTATAATCACAAAACAGAAAATAAAATTAATTTTTCTACCTTTTGTTGTCTGGTTATATTTCAAATCTTGTTGGTCCAAGGCTCTGGTTTTCTTCTGATAACTTGCTTGCCAGGGTCTCCTTCTTTCTGCATGCTAACCATCCATCTGCCAACTCTGTCCTCCCTTTCCATTTCCCTTCCCTTCCCAGGAAGTCTGGTATCTTTCCTTTTTTTCATCTCCCTCCACAGATCCACCTTTTCTTAAATACCCTTTCATCCGGCATCTCTCCCTCCTTCCCCACCATCCCAGAGTCCACCATCTCTCCCTTTCTTTTCCTAATTACCCTCCTATCCAGTATCTCTATCCCTCCTCCACACCATCCCTTGTGTCCAATTTCTCTCCCTTTCTGTTCCTTCCCTCCCTAAATCCCATGGTCCATCATCTCTCTCCCTCTCCTCTATTTTCAGACCCATTATTTCTTCCCCCCCCCCCCAAAGTTTGGCATATGCATGTCTCTTTGAACATCCCCTTCCCTCCGTGTACTTCTAAATCATGGTCCCCCCCCCCCAAAGGCCTGTCCCCCCTTAAAGGTCTGCCTGTCCCACCTTGAAGGCCTGCACCCCCCTTGAAGGCCTGTCCCTTCCCCTTGTAGGCCTGTCCCCCCCTTGAAGGCCTGCCTGCCTGTCCCCCCCTTGAAGGTCTGCACCCCCCGAAGGCCTGCACCCCCCCGAAGGCCTGTCCCCCACTTGAAGGCCTGTCCCACCCCCTTGTAGCTTCTCCCCCCCCTTGTAGGCCTGTCCCCCCTTGAAGGCCTGCCTGCCTGCCTTTCCCCCCTTGAAGGCCTGTCCCCCCCCCCGAAGGCCTGCACTCCCTTGAAGGTCTGCACCCCCCCGAAGGCCTGTCCCCCCCTTGAAGGCCTGTCCCCCCCTTGAAGGCCTGTCCCACCCCCTTGTAGGCCTGTCCCCCCTTTAAGGCCTGCCTGCCTGCCTTTCCCCCCCTTGAAGGCCTGTCTCCCCCTTGAAGGCCTGCACCCCCCTTGAAGGCCTGTCCCCCCCCCCTTGTAGGCCTGTCCCCCCCTTGTAGGCCTGTCCCCCCCCCCTTGTAGGCCTGTCCCCCCCCCTTGAAGGCCTGCCTGCCTCTCCCCCCTTGAAGGCCTGTTCCCCCCCTTGAAGGCCTGCACCCCCTTGAAGGTCTGCACCCCCCCAAAGGCCTACACCCCCCCTGAAGGCCTGCACCCCCCTGAAGGCCTGCCTGCCCCCTTTGAAGGCCTGCACCCCTTGAAGGCCTGCACCCCCCCCCGAAGGCCTGTCCCCCCTTGAAGGCCTGCCTGCCTGCCTGTCACCCCCTCCCCCTTGAAAGCCTGCTTGCCTGCCCGCCCGCCCCACCCTGAAGGCCTGATGCCCCGACCCACCCCGAAGGACCGCTCGCCCCCCTGGCCTCCCCGCACCACCTATAAAGCAGCCGCAGCAGGATCGCGAAGTCAGCGTCAGCGATCCCTCGCTGCTTCCTGCGCCACGGTCCCGCCCCTCCTCTGACGTCAGCGGAGGGGCGGGATCGCGGCGCAGGAAGCAGCGCAGGGATGCTGACGCTGACTTCGCGATCCTGCTGCGGGCTGCTTCACAGGTGGTGCAGGAAGGTCAGTGGGGCGAGCGGTCCTTCGGGGGTGGCGGGGGACTGAACGGCAAGGCCGGGAACACCCCCTTAGGGCTGGCACCCGGGGCGGCCCGCCCCCCCCCGCCCCTCCCTAGGTACGCCACTGCATCTATACTGGAAAACTAGGGAAGTGTCTTCTTTACAAATTTCTGAGCTCTGGAATAATTTTCCTGTACAGTTGCATGATCTGGGCTCTCTCCAATTATTCCGTAAACATCTGAAAACTTGGCTTTTTCAAAACTGTGATCTTCATTTCCTTCTATATTATTCCTATCCCTATTGTATTTTTTAAAATTTTCTGTAAACCATGTCGAGCTCTATTCTTATAGAGAAGATGCGGTATATAAGCTTAAGGTTTAGTTTAGTTTATAAAATGCACACATAAGGCTGGATTCTATAAATGGCACCTGAAAATGGACTTTGGAAAAGATCGGTGCTACGTTCGTCTCCCAGCTATTTAGTTGTGTATGTTACGGAATTATGATAGATCTATAGATTCTTGAATGATAAAGAATAATTTGGGTGGGAGGGTTATTGGTCTGTAAGAATCTTGTAATATTTTAAGTGATGTCTATAGTGTAAATGTTTTATTTATTATTCTTCACTTATTGAAATTATTTTAAAATGAATAAAGATTATTTAAAAAAAAAAATTTTAAAATGTTTGTCTCCCAGTTATTTTTAATATTTTGTACAACGCTTTGTACTTTTGGATAAGCGTTTAATCAAAACTTAAATAAACTATGAAACTATAAAAGGCATACACTCTTTATAAAAGTGCACTTAGCACCTTCCTTCACTCTAAGTTTGGGCACCAGACTTACACCTGCTAAAACCTGGTGTAAATGCTGGCGCCCAAGTAGGGAGCACTGACTTATTATTCAGTAACAACTTTTTGGAAGGTACCTGACATGCCCATTCCCCACTCATGGCCACACCCCCTTTTGAGTTACATGCTATGAGCTATGGGCTTCCGGCATTATAGAATAGTGTGCAGGCAGTCAATAATTGGTTGTTAAGTGTCCAATTATTGCTCATTAACGGCTCATTAGCCAGTTAGGA
Organism: Geotrypetes seraphini; assembly: GCF_902459505.1. Classification (NCBI taxonomy): domain Eukaryota; kingdom Metazoa; phylum Chordata; class Amphibia; order Gymnophiona; family Dermophiidae; genus Geotrypetes; species Geotrypetes seraphini. The sequence goes on from NC_047091.1 coordinate 126,053,517, forward strand.
TGCATATACATCTTGGCAGAGTGCCCAAATTTGGCCGCCATATATAGAATACAGAAGATACTTCTCAACACATTCCCCAGGAATGTGCAGTCTTGAAAGTATTTGTATTTCTATGCATGCATTTAGTTCTGCAGTTTTATAAGAGCCCTTTACTGCATAAAAACATGCTTTTCATGTGGAAATTTTGTTAAATTTCCCCCCTTCAGAAATGTATACATTATCTGGACCATTACATATTTCAGTGGCATTAATGTACAGGAGATGAGTCTTTTTCAAATGAAGAAAAATTCCGGAAGACAGGGGAAGTTAAGAGGTGATAAGCTTAGGACTAAAGCAAGAAAATATTTCTTAATAGAAAGGGTGATAGACACATTAAATGGTCTCCTGGTGAAGGTGATGGGGATGAAGACTGTATCTGAATTCAAAATAGCATGGGACAGGCATGTGGGATCTCTTAGAGAGAAGATAAGATAATGGATGGTAGGGAAGGGAAGACTGGATGGGCCATTAGGCCTTTATCTGCTGTAATGTTTCTATAATACTAAATGCAAAGGAGTTATGAAGCTGGTGCCTGCTTTAGAGCACATTACTGTTTTTAGATATCAGCCTTCAGATCAAAGTGATTACGATATCACAAAGATTTGATTGATGATATCACTGATTGATTGGACGAAGCAGTAAAGAGTCATGATAAAGTTGCAGTATGTGTGTGAGGATAATTGCCACCTGCTGTCTGCTCCTGAGATTTCACTTTTCTGACATTCATTCCCTGGTCTCAGTTCTCTCTGCAGATGGATTTGATCCAGCAGCAATTGGAATTTGAAGCTCAGCACATCCACTCTCTGTTGGAGGAAAGGTTTGGGACTACAGATGAAATGGTGCAAAGGGCTCAGGTACATCATAGAATCTGGATTCATGGAAAGTTTCATGCCTCTCTCTCAGGCTCATTCGGGAAGCTGGATTCAGTGTTTGGTTTGGGGGCCAGATCCCATGTAATTTAATAACAGATTATGACTGTTTATCAGATGCATAATCAGGCGAAATTAGATTTTACATGCTAATTTTCTTTCCTTAGTTCCACCAAACAAGTTCAGAACCTATGGATTATATGCCTGCCAACCAGCAGATGGAGATAGAGAACAAAAGCTGCATTTTCAGCCTAAGGGCACCATGCATCTTAGTTCCTCAGTATTTTGAATGACAACAATCAATGGCACAGAGATGTCTTGCTCTTTTCTAGAGTTGTTATATCCAAAATATTTCTTTCTTTTTTTTTTTCTCTCTTTTTTTAAGTAAAACCTGAGAAGACTTCAATACCTAATAAAACAACAGAAAGTGTTAGATTCTAGTAACTTTAACTCGTTTAGGACTGCTGACTTAGTAATGGGGGCCACTGGCTGGTCTGGTGAGACTCCAGCTGTAGTGGGGGAAAGGAAACATTCAGGAAGGTTCCCAAGTCAGTGATCTGGCAGAAATTAGCACTGAGCAGAGTTCTTCTTTGGCAAAACACCTGTCCTTACAGTCAATCTGATCAGCATCCTCCAAATTCTGTAAATGTCACCCAAATTTGGGCACGATCATGAGACCTGTGTGCTAACTAATTGTTAATGAGCTGTTAATAATCAATTATTAGCTTCAATTGGCACTAATTTGGACTTACATGTAAAACCGCTTATAAATTTGATAAGCGAGATAACAAATTTTAATAAAACTTGGAAACTTGGATCTGCACACCCAAACCTGTCTCATGCAGAACCCAAAAGGGTGCCTAGCCATGGGAGGGGCATGAGTGGGTCAAGGGCATTCCAAAATTTAGGCACAGTGTTATAAAAATCCTGGTTGTGAGCCCAATTTACTTGCCATGATTTGCATCAGATTAATTAAGGTGTCATAAAAATTTGAAAACTTTTTTATATTACTTGTAATATTCATGTTATGATGACGTTTTAATTATTGATTGCTTTTGTATTTTCCCGTAGATGTTACGGCCTCTTTGAGTGTAAATTGCCTTGAACCTTTTTGGTATTGTGTGATAAGTTTTGTATTAGATTAGATTATGTATCAAAAATGGGAGTAATATTAACGCACAGTCTAAGGGCTCCTTTTACTAAGGTGCATTAGGGCCTTAAAGCACGCTAAATTGCCACGTGCACCAGACCTTAATGCCAGTATTGAGCTGGCGTTATTCTAGAAGCGTACTGCGCAGTTTAGCGCGCAGTAAATTTGTGCATGCGCTAAAAACGCTAGCGCACCTTAGTAAAAGGAGCCCTAAGGTTGTATAATTCTAAAGTCATTCAATCCTGGAGAAAAACTACACACTATAACTTAATATTTCAATACAATTTTACTTATCATTTCTTCTAGAAAAAAACATTTTAAGTGCTCAGAAAACAGCTACCTGCTCAGTAACTTGTGCATGTGTTTTTTTTTATTCCAACAAATGTGAAATACACCCCTTTTGTTCATTGCACTCTTATTTTCTCTGTTTTGCAAAATATTTAAAATACAGTCTCAAAAAAAATGTTGGCAAAAAAAGTGCAGTTATCTGTGTTTCCAAAATAGTCTTCGCTTCCAGTCCAGTTCTTCTTCAACGGTATCATTATCCAGCGCAGTGTCCTCCAGAGGTGCTTTCACCAATAACTTTTTTTTAAAAAAGGTTCCCTTCTCCATTTAAAAATTCCCGACTAGGATCCCGGTTTCTCCTTACTCAGCTCCTTCATTAGGGGAAAACAAGTTTCAAGTTTAATTTAAAAATTTGATAAATCGCAATATCATGATTCAAATCCCTGTTTTCCCCTGATGAAGCTGAGTAAGGTGAAACGGGGATCCTAGTTGGGAATTTTTAAATGGAGAAGGGAACCTTTTTTAAAAAAATGTTATTGCGCTGGATAATGATACCGTTGAAGAAGGTTCGAGTGGCGGTATAGTAAATTTGAAACTTGAATTGGACGCGTACAGATTCTCTGCCGGCCGCTATCACTATCACTCCTGCGGCCACAGACCTACAGATCATGGAAGCACGCAGTTCAGAGTGCGCATGCGCGGCTAGGGTTTTATTATTATTGATACGTGCTGATTGTCCAGCCCTCTCAATTGTATCTTCTTTCGCTGATTGTACCAATTTTCGCTGTTTGTCCAGCCTTCTTTATTGTAAACCGCCTCGAACTTCTACGGCTTTGGCGGTATATAAGAAATAAATTATTATTATTATTGGAAGCAAGGATTATTTTGGAAACACAGATAACTGCACTTTTTTGCCATTTTTTTTTTTGAGAATGTATTTTAAATATTTTGCAAAAGAAAGAAGATAAGAGTGCAATGATCGAAAGGGGTGTATTTCACATTTGTTGGAAAAAAAACCCACACGCACAAGTTACTGAGTAGGTAGCTGTTTTCTGGGCACTTAAAATGTTTTTTTTCTAGAAGAAATGATAAGTAAAATTGTATTAAAATATCAAGTTATAGTGTGTAGTTTTGCTCCAGGATTGAATGACTTTAGTAAGTCCTTATGTCCAAAGTTGGGCACAGGAATTGACACTTGGCATAGAGCACCCCCATTATAGAATATGGGGCTCATAATGAAAACTTAAACATGTCTAAAAACCCACCCAAATCGGTACTTGGACAACCTAAAAGACAGGTCGTCCAAATGCCGATAATCAAACCAACTTTCTGGATGTGCCGTGGGACATTTTATGCCTCTGAATGCCACTAAGCGCCCAGTGCTGAAAGGGGCGTATCTGGAGGAGTGGTTAGGGTGGGATGGGGGCAGGATGGGGGATGACCTAGACTTAGTTGTCCTGTAGGGATAATCAAATGTTTTAATAGACATCCTGGATGAAACTTAAACATTGTGAGTTAGACGATGTGAAAACAGGTATATGTGCCAAAAAGGTATCCAAAATGACCAAATAACCACTGCAAAGACAAAGTAGAGACCCCCACATACTTCCCCAATGTTCACTGACCCCTCACCCCCCTAAAGATCAGAATAAAAAAAGTGCATATCTGTCTCCAGAACATCAGCACCTGGTATAGGAAAGCCTAGTAGCCTAGTAGAGCTGCCACTCTAACCACTACATTTATGGTGAAACATGTGAACCCACCAAACTCCTCCAAAACCCTACTCTACTGCCATATAGGTGCCACCTGCAGCCATAAGGGCTATTGGGGTTGTAGACAGATGGGTATAGTGGTTTGGGTTTTTTTTTGTGGGCTCAGGTGAGATGTTTATCTGGCACCCTTTTTATGAAGGTCACAGCAGTGCCCTGTAAGGTGCCCCACTGCTCTGTTACCATGTCTGGGTGGCCAGTCCATTACAAGATTGGCCCCTCCCACTTCCAAATGGTCTTGTTCTGGGTGTTTGGGACATTCCGATAGACGATTTTAAAAAATATATATATTCTAGATGTATTTTTTGAAAATAGGCATTTTTCCACTGCCAACTTTGAGCATCTAACACCATACATCCAAATTGGACTTAGACGTAAGTTTTGATTATGCCCCTCTATGAGTTTATCTCGGATCTTTCCTGTGCTTAATTTTGGGGACCATTTACTGAATCTGGCCCTATGTGTCTTGCTAGCCAATAAAGCTCATGGTTCTATGTAACACCTTTTCTGAACCTGCTCATTAAAGTGGCCAAAAAAGTAGTTCCTTTGTTCTAAATAAAAAATCCCAGCTCTGTGCTTCATATTCCTAAATATAATATTTTTTACTCATATTAGTTAAGGCAGCTTTTTTGTATTTTAGCAGCATGGGTGAACACATCAGAGAAGAGCACTAAGCCACTGTTCATCCCTGATCCTACCTGTGTTGCCAGAGATTCTTTTCTGACCTTGCACAGATTGGGGTGTTGTTTTTTTTCCTGGAATCTTGCTCTCTGTTGCCCTGTGAAACAGAGCCATCCAAGTAAATGGGTCAGAGATAGAAACCTGTGAAGCTCTTGTCCTGGAAGTGCTCATTACTTGGCAATCACAGCAGGGTTAAACTGTCTCACTGAGGCACTTGTAAACTCTGACCCAGGATGAATTCTTTAAATTCCTACAGATCCGGGCATCGAGGCTGGAACAGATTGAGTCAGAGTTGGTGGATGTTCAGGAGAAGGTGCAGCAAGTAGAGACCCAGGTATGCAGCAAGGACAGCAGCCTCTGGGAAGCAGGACCTCTGTTTGCTATTTGATTTTATTTGAATTTAAGTGTGTACACATATTTAAATAGATGCAACCACACACTCACTACCGAATGAGCAAGACTCAGAGTGGCTTGGGGTTAGGTAGAGCATAGGCAGAGGAGCGCTACTTTGTTTGGGGGTGCCCAGGAGCTCCGCCCTAGCGCCCAGGAGCTCTGCCCTAGCTCTCAACAGCTCCTGACTCCCCCACCCACCTCCCTCCCCTCTCCTGCCCACTCCTAGCTCATTTCTTTACTTATAGTTTTAATTTATTGTCAATTATTCTAATTAGGACAACAGGAGAACTCTTTATATTTCATTACCTGCTAAGAATCAAACACTAAGGGCAAGATTCTCAAAAGTTTAACGCCGTCGCTAAACTGTTTTCCAGCGGCTTAGCCTGTACACAGTTTAGCGGCAGATTATCAAAAGGGATTATCTCCGTCTTTAGCAAGATTTCTAGCAGTCTCCAACACTGACATGCAAATGGGCTCTTCAACATTGAAATGAGCCCTCCGGTAGATTCTTAAAAAATGCTGAGCCATTTTCAAAAAGCAGCATCGGCTTTTGGAAATTAAAAAAAGCGACTGGTCCAGGGGTGTTGGTCAGTGTCAGAGACTGCTAGAAATTGTGATGCAGCAGGAGAGATGCCCATTCTCTCCGCTGCATCACAATACCCTTTCCCTGCAGCGGTGGCAGCATACACAACCCCCTCTCCCCGGAATGGCAGTGGCAACACTTCTCCCCCCTCCGCACCAAGAGAGATGCGCACTCTCTCCTGCTGCACTAAAATCCCCGCCGGGACCACTCTGCTGCGATCCGACCGCCCCCCTTCCACAGCAGGAGAAATGCCCACTCTCTCCTGCTGCACTAAAAATCCCAACACGACCACCCCGCTGTGACCTGAACACACCCCCTTCAGCAGGAGAGATGGCCACTCTCTCCTGCTGCACTAAAAATCCCGATGCGACCACCCTACCATGACCCAACCCCCCCCCCACACAGCTTGAGAGATGCCCACTCTCCCCCGCTTTCAATTGACCTCCCTCTCCATCTCCGCTGCCCCCCTCCTGGGGAGGGAAGGACCATTTTAGATGATGCAGCAGCTGGGAGGAGGTGACCACGTCCCTCCAGCTCATCTATGTTGAGGTAAGGGGGAGGAGTTGTGACTAGAGCAGCAGACTTGGAGGAGCTGAGGGAGACAGAGAAACAGATAAGGAAAGCTGCAGGGATGTTGTAGAGAAATCCCATCTCCAGTCTGATAGCCCTTGTGTTGCCTTGGAGGAGAGAGGTCTCCTAGAAGGAGAGCATCACCCTTGTGAAGTAGGAAATAATCTTGTAGCTAGGACCTGCCCACCAGGGGAAGCAATATCCTCTTGTACTGAGGATGTGTCTCTAGAGGCTTTTGTCCAGGAGGGAAGAGTTAGGACAGCTGTTGTAGTTGGTGATTCGATCATTAGGCATGTAGATAGCTGGGTGGCTGGTGGGCGTGAGGATCACTGGTCACTTGCCTGCCTGGTGCGAAGGTGGCGGACCTCACATATCACTTAGATAGGATTTTAGATAGTGCTGGGGAGGAGCCAGCTGTCCTGGTACATGTAGGTACCAATAACATAGGAAAATGTGGGAGGGAGGTTCTGGAAGCCAAATTTAGGCTCTTGGGTAGAAAGCTGAAATCCAGATCTTCCAGGGTTGCATTTTCAGAAATGCTCCCGGTTTCACGCACAGGACCCAAGAGTCAGTGACCATATCCGAGGGGTGAGAGTGGGGGGCCACGAATGTAAAATCAGCTTGTTCGCGGACGATATCCTTTTGTATTTGGATCAGGCTCCCATTCATCTTGATAGGGCTCTTGCAGTGGTGAGGGCTTTTGGGTTGCTATCTGGACTTCAGGTTAACTGCTCTAAGTCAGAACTTTTACTGCTGTCTAGGGGCCCACCGGAGCCGTGGCACGCGCTCTTGGCCATTCCGCCCAAGGTAGCGCCTATGCGGTACCTGGGTATTTTCTTAAGCACACAGTCTTCCGTTCTCTATGCGGAGAATGTTTTGCGGCCTTTGGAGGAGATAGGCAAGCTTTGTCAGCGTTGGAAGGACTTGCCGTTGGGCCTGATGGGCAGGATAGCATTAGTCAAAATGGTCATGCTTCCGAAACTGTTATACCCGTTGCAGACCATGCCAATTTGGTTGCGTCGTAGAGAAGAACTCAAATTCAAGTCGATTATCTCCAAGTTTATTTGGTGCTCCAGGGCTCCGCAAATTAGTATGGCGAAACTGATGTTGGATAAGTCTGATGGAGGGCTGAATGTCCCTGACATTCGTCTCTACAATGTGGCCGCGCTCATGCGTTGGATACATGAAGGGCACTCGGGATGTGAACGATACTCTTCGCCGGGATGGGTGGAGGGATGGACTCACCCTTTTCAGTTTATGAATTTGCTCCATTCACAATCCGACCCCTCTCACCGGTATAGAGTTCAGCTGCAATCTATGTGGCCATTACGGCAGGCCTGGCATTGGTGGAGGCGCCGACATTGCTCCTGCCTCGGCTGCAAGAGGAAGCCAAATTAAGTGCTCCTTGCTGGAACCCTTGATAAAGCCAGTTTGGCGAAACGGGTCCCGTCGGGCATTTGAGCATTGGAGCAAGAATGATAAGAAAAAAGAAAAGTTTTTGAATAAAGAAAATTGAAGAACGTCACAAGTTGGTCTGTTCTGTTTTGAATGGTTTATCCTGCTGAGTGAGGATTGCACACTGTTTGATTTGGGTGTATCTATTGATGAGCATCAGTTTCAGGAATGTTTTACCACCCTTTATACTTTCAGTAAATCGGTTGAGTACCAGGACACTCAATTTAAACTCCTGCACCGCTATTACTTAACGCGACAGCGGGGAGCCAGCTTGGGACTCTGGGAAGATGCCACTTGTGTTAAATGCAAATGTCAGCCGGGCACGTACCTCCACTCTTTTTTGGACTGCTCTAAAATTACCCTCTGGAGGGAGGTGCTGCCCATGCTGGAGGCTATCCTTCAACGGTCGGTGGAGTGGGACTATGGGGTCTTACTACTGGGGTTGCAGGAGCCGCTTCTTGCACAGGGTTTGTCAGCCCCCCAGCGGCGCTTCATCTATAATGTCTTTCTAGTGGTTAAGAAAACAATTCTTTCTAGCTGGATTTCTGAGGCCCCCCCTGTCATTGCGCTGTGGCATGCCAAATTGCGGGAAATGGCCACCTTTGAACGTCACTGGTATGTGGGCTCCTCCAACTATGATAAAAGATATTATGTGGCTCTGTGGGAGAGCTTGTTGCGCTCGGTCTCTGCTCCGGAGCCAGTGCTCCCATGATCGACAGTCCTGGGTTTCTAGTCTCGGGGAGCGGTTCCCTTTTGGGGGTTTTCGGGAGTCCTATGCCCAATAGGGTGACCTTCTGCTTTCACTGCTACTTTTACTTCCATTCTATAGGCATTTTTCCTTTTTTTTTTTCTACTTGACAGCTCTTCCCTCTAGGAGTGGGGGGGAGGGGGGTTGCTTGCTTGCTTGGGGGGGGGTGAGTGTGTATGGGGGGTGATTGTTGCTGCTCTGAGTGTGCTTGGTGTGCATGGAGTTTTGAGTTGGGCTTGGGGAATGTCTCCTTTGTTGGTGTTTGTGGGCGCAAGAAAATAGGTGGAGTTTGCACAGACTTCGGGTGGGGATTTTTCCTGTGATTCTTGTTAATGGATTACTTCAGACCTCCTAATGTTTATGGTTTGTTTGCCTATGCCTGTTCTTTCTATATGTCATCTGATATCTGCTTTTATGCGCTGGCGTTGTTGCCATCTGACTGTATGTGTTGCTTCATTGTTAATAAACATATGTTTAAAAAAAAAAGGACCCAAGAGTCAGGCAGAGCTCCAAAGTCTCAATGCGTGGTTGAGACGGGTGTAGGGATGAGGGATTTAGATTTGTTAAGAACTGAGTAACCTTCTGGGAAAGGGGGAGCTTGTTCCAAAAGGATGGACTCCACCTTAACCGGGATGGAAACAGGCTGCTGGTGCTAACATTTAAAAAGGAGATAGAGCAGCTTTTAAACTGAGATGCGGGGGGAAAGCCGACAGTTGCCCAGGAGCGGATGGTTCAGTTTGAGGTATCCTTGAAGGATACTATTGAAACAGGATATTTAGGGAGCCCCAGTAGAGAGGTTTCAATAATGGTGAAAGAAAGTCAGGAGGGTTTAAGAGGAAGGCAGAGTAAAAGACTCAAATTTTCCCTGTCAGGTTTTGGAAATCCCTCCAGGTACCTGGACAGTCCTCTAAAAAGAGGGCATGTCCAGGCTTTCCCGGACATCTGGTAGCCCTACTCAGAGTGTCTGTTATATCTGGAAGAAGTATGGCACAGGACTGGGGTGGAGTGCATGGTATATTGGCCAAATTCATCACATCCTATGCTTCATCTTGTGTATTGCATTCCATTTCAGTCAGACTTTTCTGTTTCAGGTTCAGCAGTGAAGAAGACATACTTGACTGGTTCTCACAATATGCCATTTTTTATTTGGCTCCCAACTATGTGGAATGGTTTGTCCCAGGATTTAAGAGAAGAATTGTCTATAGTTTGCTTTAGAAAGTGTCTATAGGCCCTTTTTTTCCAGTTGTCTTTTGGAGTTGAATAGAAACATGATATAGTGTGGAAGACAGAGAATACTTAAAAAAAAAAGTTTTTTAAATAGTGAGGGGATTACTGTGAAAGATAAAAGATTTTTTAAAAGTATTTACTATCATCTTAGGGTTTGTATGTTTTGAGGTGGATGTTTTGGGAACATCTGTTCTTTTATTTTTTTTTTGGGGGGGGAGGTAGTTTATTTGTTTTGATTTGTACACCACTGAATGAGCTTGGACTTGATAGCAGTATATTAAGTAAAATAAACTAGTAACTTGTGTGGGGAAGAGCAGGTCTCAGAGTGACTGTTATATCTGGAAAGGGGATGGCACAGGATGTGTTGGGGGGAGTGCGTGTGTTAGAAGGTGTGGGAGAGAGCAGGGCTCAGAGTAACCATTTCTTCCCATGGAAACTGTATGAATATGGTGTGCTGGAACAACATGGGAACACTGTACTGATGATTACACAGCAGAAATGGATTGTGTCAATTTCTCTTCTGTTTCAGTCAGTACAGGAGACACAGGAAAGTCCAGAGAGTGATGCAGGTCCGGAAAGCTCTACTCATGATGAAGAGGAAACAGGAGCAGCACAAAGCAAGGTATGTAGATGGGGGAGAGAGCAGGAAACAGGAAGGAGATGTAGGGGAAGGAAGGTGTAAAACTGTGACAATGTGAGAAGGAAGAGCTTATATCCCAATCCCTGTGTTTTGCAAAAATCATGAACTAACACCATATTGGAATGTTATTCCATATCCACATGTATTTAAAACTATTTTTTAAAGTAAAATTTGGAAAGCAATGAGGGAAAATGATGGTTTTATTAGAAAGAGCGGTTCTTATCTCTGATAAAATATCTCAATACAATGACTTCCACTATTTAGGTTTAAACAATTTTTATTGGTGAACACGTCACATATACAACCCAACCCAACTTTCCTTTTTAAACGATCAGTAACCGCTAGTCCACAATACGAAAGAAGAGCATACCCCTTCCTCATGTGCTGACCCTTTTATGGCTTTCTTTCCTTTAACAAATTATATTTCTCCACTAATCCTTCTGTCTCCTTTATGCCAATTTAGTCTATGGGACTCATAATAATAAAAAACAACCCAAACGTTCAAAAAGTGGCCTAAATCGGTACTTGGACGATCAAAAAGCCAGATCATCCAAGTAACGATAATCAAAGCTGGTTTTAGTTGTATCTAAAACCAGCTTAGACCTTTACCCAGCCTCTAAATGCCTAGAGCGAAAAGAGGCGTTTTTAGAGGAGGGATGGGCGGGAGGTGGGCCGACTTAGACCTAGACTTAGTCTTACAGCAAGTATAACTTTAGCAGGTTGCCCAGTCGGAACTTATATGTTTTGACTTATACATTTTGACTCAACTCAGCAGCCCCAGCAACCTGCCCACCCCCCACCACAACGATTGTGGCAATTTTGGGGGGGGAATCGCGATCGCAGCAGGGGAGATGAGGCATCTCTCCTGCCGCGATCGCGATCCACCTCCTCCCCCCAAACCCTGACAATACCGGCAGGAAGGAGCCCAACTCCTCCTGCCGACGCGTGAATCCCCGAACCCTCTCAAATCCCTCAAATATGGGCAGGAAGGATCCCAAGCACTCCTGCCCATGGCGCACCCTCCTGCGACCCCCCCTCCTGCAACCCCCCCTGATCAGCAGGAGGGAGCCCAAATCCCTCAGCGTTATTGTCACCAGGTGGGTCAATTGGTGGTGCAGGTTCTGCAGAAACATTGCCCTTTGCTACCTGCCTGTTGTTTGCTGAATGTACTACTGCCAGGCTACATGAGGGCTGAGCAGCGTTTGGTGGCCTATATTTTTACAGCTGCCCAGATGGGGGTGGCACTGCCCCATTGCCCGGGACTCTCTTTTCTTTTTGCTAAACTGGACTATCTACAGTTCATGTGTAAATTAATGGCAATTCGATATGCTACTTTACCTGCATATAGTAAGGTGTGGGATGTTTATGTGGAATGGAAAGACCAACAAGGGTGAATTTTGCTTTTGTTGTTAGGGTGTTAGAGGTATAATTTGTATTAGGTGCAAGACTGTGGGGAGTTGGGAGGGGATTGGGTTGGGGGGGCTGTTTTTGTTGGGATGGACATATGATGCTTTGTGAATTCTTTTGGCTTGTATGTATTTTGCATATTCTCGGTAAACGTTTGGAAAATTAAAAAAAAATAAAAACTTGAAATGATATAAATGTCAAGGAAAGAGCACAAAGCCAAATAAAAAGAAGCCAAATGATTTATACTGGCACACAAGAATATTCCATTTTACAACAATTAATATTAAACTTTTAAAAAATATTGACCTAAGTGTAATGGTGCTGCTCTTGCAAGAGAGTGAGCAACCTCTGGAACTTCCTTACACCTGGGGATCATAGCCATTAGTGGTCTGACCCTGTCCACTTTGGGCTCAGGCCCACCCTTGGTGTAACTGGTAGAGATTCCCAAGCTCCACAAGCTGACGATATCTGCAGCCCACTTGAACACCCATCATAAAATGGCAGCAGTCAGTGGCAGGGCTTAACCCTTGTATGTTCAGTTCTTGCGCAAAAACAGAATAAAGTTGTTGTTTGGTGGATTGGACATCTTTCTTGCCTTTTTTTATTGTTCTTTTGTTCCTATAATAAGGTAAGTTTTTTCTTGATTTTGTTCTGTTGTGCAGTTCTTGCGCATGCCACAGTGTTCCGATAGAGGTTATGGCGGGCACTGGATGTCTTCAACTGGCAAGGTTTGGGGATCCCCACTAGCTAAGGTCTGTTGAGCAGGGAGGGATGGAGAGGAAAAGTGTAGTTACTTACCTGTAACGTAGGTTCTCCGTGGACAGCAGGATAGTCAGCCACATATGGGTGTTGTCCCAACACCTCCCAATTTGCGGATAAGCTCTCCAATAGCTCAGAGAGATTTTTATTTTTTTTTTTTTCTCTGAGAATGTGCAGTGCCCGGGCCCCACTGGGCATGCCCGAGCCCTACCCATTTCCCCCTGCTTCCCCCTAATCCCCAGGATGTTCCTAGCTGTGGCCGGGTCGGCCGTATGGGGAGGCGGGTGAGTTGTGTGGCTGACTATCCTGCTGTCCACGGAGAACCTACGTTACAGGTAAGTAACTACACTTTCTCCTAGGACAAGCAGGATGAGTCAGCCACATATGGGTGACTCCCTAGCCGAGGGATGGACCGACTGGACCTGCGCCTTAGCGCTTTGTGCATTCCTCGCCTGGCTGTGGAGGCCGAGCCGGGCAGGGTAATCAGGCAAAGCAGGTAAAGTTGTGGAAACAAGGTTTTAGATAAAGTGCTGTGTTAACTGAGCAATAATACTCACAGAACAGTGAACTGGTCAATGACAATCAATGAACAGTGAGAAACCAACTGGTCAAAAGTGACAATTCGTACTTGCATGTGAGAATTCATACTTGCCTATTCCACATTCAGTCTAGACAGGAGTGCTGGAAGACCTACTTAACTCACAGAACAGCGAAACTGGTCAATGACAATCAATGAACAGTGAGAAAACCAACTGGTCAACAGTGACAATTCTTAACTGGTCAACAGTGACAATTCGTACTTGCATATGAGAATTCATACTTGCCTATTCCACATTCAGACTAGACAGGAGTGCTGGAAGACCTACTTAACTCACAGAACGGCGAAAACTGGTCAATGACAATCAATGAACAGTGAGAAAACCAACTGGTCAATGGTGACAATTCATAACTGGTCAATAGTGACAATTCGTACTTGCATATGAGAATTCATACTTGCCTATTCCACATTCAGACTAGACAGGATTGCTGGAAGACCTACTTAACTCACAGAACAGTGAAATTGGTCAATGACAATCAATGAACAGTGAGAAACCAACTGGTCAACAGTGAAAAATTGTACTTGCATGTGAGAATTCATACTTGCCTATTCAGTCTAGGAAGGAGTGCTGGAAGACCTACTTTATCAATATCTATAACACCCTACTTGAACAGTGTTTGTCGATATTTATAACACCCTACTTGATCAGTGTTTGTCAAGGCTGTGCTAGTGGTTGCTGTCCCTCCCGGGAGGGAACCTGTGCTTGGTGAAGGTGTGCATGGAGGACCAAGTGGCTGCATCGCAGATGTCCCCTATTGGTGTGTGGTGCAGATGTGCCGTTGTGTTGGCTATGGTTCTGCGCTGGTGGGCGTTGGCTCCCACCTGCGGTTGATGCTGCGCTTTTCTATAGGTGAAGGGGATGCACTCTTATATCCAGCTCGCGCGCCTGCGTTTGGTGGCCGGAAGTCCTGGTCTGTTTTGGTCGTAGGAGACGAACAATTGATGCTTGTCTAATCTGCTGCATAGTCAGGGCCCGCACACAGTCCAGGAGGTGTTGCTGAGGTGGCAGTGTGCCTCCCTGTGGGGAGATGTAGAGTGCTGGGAGGCACGCTGAAGCCGCCTTCGGCAAGAATCGGGGGTGGGTTCTGGGTACCACCCTGTTCTCATGAGGGAGTGTGTCGGTAGACACGATGGTCAGAGTTTTCCCAGCCAGGAATATGGGATCTGCCTCCCCCAAAGGTTTGAAGGGGTCGAGGTGAGAAGATGCGGCACCAAGTTGAGGTCCCATCCGGGCGGTGGTGGTCTGACCGGTGGGTGCAGATTGGACAGTCCCGGTATGGATAACGACAGAAGTAAAGAGGGCGATAGGAGATAAAAGAAAATCGTTCCGAAAATGGAAAAAGGACCAAACCGAGGAAAACCGGAAAGAACACAAAAATTACCAGAAAGAATGTCACCGAGTGGTTAGGAAAGCAAAGAGAGAATACGAGGAGAAGCTGGCTGAGAAATCCAGAGACTTCAAATCGTTCTTCAGATACGTCAAGGGGAAACAACCGGCGAGGGAGGAAGTTGGACCGTTGGATGATGGAGACAGAAAGGGGGTGGTAAAAGAGGAAAAAGAGGTAGCCGACAGGTTAAACAAGTTCTTCTCGTCGGTCTTCACGAGCGAGGACACATCGAATGTACCAGAACCAGAAGAGATCATTGTCAGTTTGAAAGTGGTCCCCACAATATTAGGTGGTAGGGGTTAAGTGAAAGGCGTACTGACAAACGCCAGTCCCAGGTTCAGTTCCCTCACAGATGACTCACCAGGAAGTAGAATAATAGACACAACCAGAGATGATTGCATAAAGAATATATTATAGAAATAGTCTTACAGAAAAGTAATATTTATAAGCATTACAATTAAGCAGAGAGCATTACACTTAAGCAGAGAACAAGCAGTCTCACTGCCTTACAGAGGTCAGAGGCAGAGAGGGACATAGAAGGTTGCAGTTCTAGGAAGCTTCGTGTTTCATAGATAAAGGGCAGGATAGACAGAGAGAGGGAGAGCCAAGACAGAACCAGAGTGCCAAGCAAAGAGCCAAGAGGTAGTTAGATAGAAAGAGAGAGAGGTCTAGCTTGATAGAAAAAGAGAGCTGTATGTGTGTTGCAGAGAGCAGGCTTTTATACCTTGGAATCTTATTCTGAATAGAGAAAATATTGTATCTCCCAGTATCTTTCTGTTTAGAACTTGCAAACTGTTTGAGACAATGGTCAATTTAATAGACAAAGGAGGGTGAGAAACCTGATGGGATTAAGTCTCTGGCTTGATCTGTGCACCATTATCCTAAGCACCCTCTTAATCAGGCATTAACACCTTTTAGCTAGCCATGATTCAATCAGGGCAATCAGGGCATTAAAACAGTTTCCCTGCACACAGAGTCTATCTGCATTCCCATGCCAGAGTTAGATTGATATAATCTCCCAGAGGCCTCTAGGCTGACAATCATAAGTGGAGATCAAGAGGAAAAACTGGTGCATATAGAGATAAGCCATGAGGAGGTCCTCAAACAGATAGACAGACTAAAAAGCGACAAATCACCGGGCCCGGACGGAATCCACCCAAGGGTTCTAAAAGAGCTAAGGAACGAAATAGCGGAAACTCTCCGACAAATTTGCAACTTGTCCTTGAAAACTGGGGAGATCCCGGAGGACTGGAAAATAGCAAATATCACACCTATCTTTAAAAAGGGATCGAGGGGTGACCCGGGGAACTACAGGCCAGTAAGCCTGACTTCAGTCCCAGGCAAGATGATGGAGGCACTAATAAAGGACACCATCTGCAAACACATAGAAAAAAATGGACAACTAAAAGTGAGCCAGCACGGCTTCTGCAAGGGAAGATTGTGCCAAACGAACCTACTGCACTTTTTTGAAGGGATAAACAGCCAGATGGACAAAGGAGAACCCATAGACATCATCTATCTTGACTTCCAAAAGGCCTTTGACACGGTGCCCCATGAGCGGCTTCTTAGGAAGCTGTGGAGCCACGGGGTGGAAGGGGACGTACACAGATGGATTAAACACTGGTTGGCAGACAGAAAGCAACGGGTCGGAGTGAAGGGACACTACTCGGACTGGCGGAAGGTCACGAGCGGTGTTCCCCAGGGGTCGGTGCTCGGACCGCTGTTGTTCAATGTATTCATAAACGACCTAGAAGCAGGGACGAAGTGTGAAGTTATAAAATTTGCGGATGACACCAAACTCTGCAGCAGGGTTAGAACCATGGAAGAATGTGAAGACCTACAAAGGGACTGGAGGAGTGGGCAAGCAAATGGCAAATACGCTTTAATATAGAGAAATGCAAGGTCATGCATTTAGGAAAAAAAACCCCGATGTTCAGCTACAAAATGGGGGGGTCAGTGCTAGGGGATAGTAATCTTGAAAAAGACTTGGGTGTACTGGTAGATACTACAATGAAACCAACGGCACAATGTGCAGCGGCCTCCAAGAAAGCAAACAGAATGTTGGGTATTATTAAGAAGGGCATTACGACCAGGAAGAAGGAAGTCATCATGCCGCTGTATCGTGCGATGGTTCGTCCGCATCTGGAGTACTGTGTCCAGTATTGGTCACCGTACCTCAAGAAGGACATGGCGATACTTGAAAGGGTCCAGAGAAGAGCGACGAAAATGATAACAGGTATGGAAAACCTTTCATACACAGACAGGTTGGGAAGGCTGGGGCTCTTCTCCCTTGAAAAGAGGAGACTCAGAGGAGACATGATAGAGACTTTCAAGATCATGAAGGGCATAGAGAGGGTGGAAAGGGACAGATTCTTCAGATTATTGGGAACCACAAGCACCAGGGGGCACTCAGAGAAGCTGAAAGGGAACAATTTTAGAACCAATTCTAGGAAGTTCTTCTTTACACAGAGGGTGGTGGACACCTGGAATGCGCTTCCGGAGGTTGTGATAGGACAGAGTACACTACAGGGGTTCAAGGAAGGTTTGGATAAATTCCTGAACGATAGGGGGATTGAAGGATACAAATAGGGGTAAAGATAGGTTTTAGACAGAGTATAGATAGAAGGATAAAAGAGATTAGAGAAGGATCACATTACAGGTCATGGGCCTGATGGGCCGCCGCGGGTGCGGACTGCTGGGCACGATGGACCTCGTGTCTGACCCAGCGGAGGCAACTTCTTATGTTCTTATGTTCTTATGTTCATGAAATTTTGTGATTACTGGATGCCTCGACACTGGTTTGCTGTCTAGGCCAGCGTGGTATGCCGTGATTGCACTTAGGTGGACCTTGATGGAAGTGGATTTTAGGTCCCCCTGAGATAAGCTCAGTATGTACTGCAGGATGTCCGGTATGGGGCAGTTGTAGGGGTCTCGCTGCGTGTCTGTGCACTGGTAGCGGAACCTTCTCCCTTTCAACCCATAGCGTTTTCTGGTTGAAGGTCTTCTGGCTGCCATAAGAGTATGCTCCACGTCTTGTGGTAGGTTCATCCTCTCATCATCCATGCGGTCAGGGCTAAGGAACGCAGGTCGTGGTGGAGGGGGTAATGAGAACTGCACTGATCTGGAGCGGGGAGAGGTGGGTGAACCGCTATCCCTTGCTGGAACGGGAACCATGGTTGCAGGAGCCCGATCAGGGCAATCATGATCACCGTTGCTCTGTCCTGAAGAATCTTCTGCAGGACTTAGGGTGTTCCAACTCACAGACAGACCGTCGGGGCTGAGATGGCGATGGGTTGATCTCTTTGCGCAGAAGGTTGAGTATTTTGAGTTCGGTTTGGTTGCAAACAGGTCGATGCTCGGTGTGCCCCAGGTGCTGAAGATCTTCTTCATCGCCGCTGGGTTGAGACACCACTCATCGGGATCCAGCTGGTGGCTGAGTCTTTCTGCTAGGTCGTTCTGCTCCCACAGGAGGTAAGTTGCCTGGATGGTGCATTGAATGGAGTTGGAGAACTCCCACATGTGGCAAGCTTCCTTGCATAGCGAGGTTGACCCTGTCCCTCCCTGTTTGCTGATATAGTGCGAGGCCACCTGGTTTTCTGTTTGGGTGAGGACTGCCCTGCCTGTTTGAAGGTTTCGAGGGCATTCCCTAAGGCCCTGAGCTCCAGTGGGTGGATGGTCAGAGGTTGGGTACACTGGTCCCAGTGACGTCTGAGGTGCCCTTTCAGGGATCACATGAGTAGTCTGGTGTGCTGCACAACAAAGACCGGAGCGTGCTGACGATGAGCTGCTGGCAGGGATGCACTGGGCCAGGGATGTCATGGCGTCGATCTGGTAGTCCCATAGGACGGCCTTGGTCTGCGTGGTGTCGATGACTGCCCAGATGAACGATATCCCCTGGGTGGGTTTCAGGTGGGGTTTCATGTAGTTGATGAGGAACCCCAGTTCTTGGAGGAGGGTTATGGTGGTTGACGGGGCTGCCAGCTGTCGAGATAAGATAGGACGCGCACCCCTTGAAGGCGAGGATGTGCCACTGCCACGCACTTTGTGAACACTCTTGGAGCCGTTGAGAGTCCAAAGGGCAGGACCTTGTACTGGAGGCGTCTGTCTTGGCTTTAGAAGCGACGATGCCTCCTGTGGGCTGGGTGCATGGGATACTAGCCAATACTCGGGCTGTAACAGGGCCAAGACTGTACCCAGAGAGTGCATCTGGACCTTGTGTATGCATCTGTTGAGCTTACAGAGATCCAGGGACGAGCGTTGTCCTTGTCCATGGTGGCGCGGGGGTTCCTGGAGTAGAAACCCCTTGGTGATCTCCTCTGTTCGTTACCGCCTCTATTGATTCTGCCGAAGCAGGTCCTCTCCTTGCTGCAGGAAAGTTGGGTCGTCAGATGGAGGGTGCCCCGCCCACTGGGGGGGGGGGGGCGGGAGTGGAGACGAATTCGGAATCCCTGCTTGATGATGCTGAGGGCCCACTGGTCGATGGTGATCCTGGGCCAAGCCTTCGCAGACAATCTGATCCTGCTGGGCCGGAGGGTGGTCAAGGTTCTGTTTTTGTCTTGGGGAGAGAGCTGCCCTTGGATGCCCCTGCCCCTCGGGCGGTGCTTGTTTGCGTAGCAGTTATGTTACTGTTGCGAGCGCTGGGGCACAGACTGCTGCCAGTATGGACTGGCTCAGTTGTGAGCTGGAGTCTCTATTTTATTTAATTTATTTATTTCCTCTCACTGGCCTCCTGATAAAGCCGCATCTGGAACTGAAGCGCAGCAATTCGTGCGCTCAGCATTGCGCCCTCGAAGGTCTTTTTCCCCGTGGAAACCAGGGTTTTTCAGGTCCTTCCCTGACGGGGGTTGGAGGGGGGGGGGTCGTGCTGCCCTGTTTCTCTTAAGCTACCGCAATGTCCATGTATGGCTGCTGCGGGTTGTCGAATCCCTGGGCTGGAAAGATCTGGTACTTCAATCCCAGTCTCCTTGATGTTGGTTGCCCTGAGGAGGGAGTCAGCCAAATCTCGTCTCTGCAGTCCAGGAGGTTCTTGTGGACTGGAATCGCCACTGCCTGCGTGAAGTACTGGTACTGGTAGTTCAGGCCTTGTAGTACTCTGTCTTGGGTACTTGTTGTCCACCCACGTGGATCTTGAGAAAGGCTGTGAGTTTCTGGAGGGACTTGGGGTGAGTCCTCGTTTGTTGGGGGTTTTTTTTGTTTGTTTTTTTTTAGGAAATATTTATTTATTTTTGTGGGTGGTGACTCGGGGCGTGGCTGGAGGCTGGTGTGTAGCTTGTTCCTCCGTTGCTTGTGTGCATGGCATGCCGCTGAACCGCGCCATGTTGTTGTGCGTGGCTCCCTCTAAAGGGGGACATAGTGGGGAGTGTAGCCCGCTGAGAGAGTAGTGGGTCAGCAGGAGGATTAACTGTGGCTGCTGGTCCCACCCCTGGTGGTTCGCAGGTTCATGTGCTGCTCCACTTGACTGGTTGGGTGGCTCCATGTACCCCACCGCCCTTCTCTGTCCTTCTTGAGAGGGGGGGAGAGCCTGCAGAGAAGGGGCAGGATGCACCCCTTCATCTGTGCCAGTGCACCTGGCTGCGTTTCCCACTGTGCCTGGAGGCAGAGAAAGAGGAGTGATAATGCCTCTTGAGTGGGCTTCTGCTGCTGTACTGCCTATTGTATATTAAACTGTACAGCGCTGCATATGCCTTTCAGTGCTATAGAAATCATGAATAGTACAGAGTCCCTCATACTAGCTGGAAAAGCACTCTGCCTAGGTTTTATGAAGAGCAAACAGCTTTTTAGACAGAGGATTTTCAAACCCCCACCCTTGGAGAGGCATGGTCTGACATGCCGCATCTCTGAAGATATCAGCACCCTGCTGAGAAAGGCAGACTCCTCGTTCCCAACCTGAGAGGGGGAGGGGGGCGGGGTGGGAAAGGTGTGAATTGTAGACTCTGCAGGACCCCAAGAGGGAAAGAAACATCCAGTTGTTGTTTTTTTTGTTTTTTTTTCAGCATGTCCTTTATAAGCTGAACTCTGGGGCAGCATGTCTCCTTCTGGGGGGAGAGGTCTGCAGGTCCCCTCCAAGGGAAAGAAGCATGGGAGATTCTTTCTCCTTAAATTCAAATTGGGAGGAGGGTGGGGCAGAGCCCTCGGGGCTGCAACAGATTATCAGAGGTTTTCCCAAAAACAAGCAGATAGGACTTACCTTTGAACCCCAATCGGCTCCCTTCAGAGGCTGGCTGTAAGAGGCAGCATGCCGTCTGGAGGGTGAAAGCCCCGATCTGTTGCTTGCAGAGGCTGTGGATTTACACTGCAGCATGCAAGACTCCTATCGGCTGCCCTGCAGAGGATGGCTGCGTGGCAACATGCAGGGATTCCGGGAGAGATCTCTCGGTCTGGCGAGACTCCTATCGGCTGCTCTGCAGAGGCTGGTTCTAAGCGGCAACATGAAGGGACTCCGGGAGATATTTCTCTACCGGGCCAAGTGCAGGCGGGGGGATTAGCTGAGCCAGGGCATCCTGGAGGCTCCTTGCCACTGTAGCATGTGGATCCCCCGCTGCTGCATTCTGATGAGGATGGCTGCTGGAGGAAGATTCTCGGGCCTCACTTCTCTTCATGCCCTGCGGAGGCTGGCTGTAAGCAGCAACATGCAGGAACTCCTAGAGAGATCTCTCGGTCTGGTGAGACTCCTATCGGCTTCCTGCAGGGGCTGGCGGCTAGCGACAGCATGCAGGACTTCCGGGAGAGATTTCTCGACCGGGCAAGTTGCAGTCGGGGGGGTTGACTGAGCCAGGATGTCCTGGAGGCTCCTCACCGGATTCGTCTGTGGATCCCCCGCTGCTACGCTCCGATGAGGATGGCTGCTGGAGGAAGATTCTCGGGCCTCACTTCTCTTCATGAAGTCTCTCAGTGCCCTCTTCCTTAGCTTGCGTGCACGTGGTGACATGTGCGCACAATGCAAGCCACACGGAAACCTCGAGCGCCGGATCCAATCAGTGGGCGCACAATTCATGAGGATCCAGTGTGTTCATCCTCCTCCTGCATCCCAGTTGTTTCTTTAGATGATTCAGGCATCTTCAAGTTGAGTAGAAAAGTTGTAATGGAGAGCTGTAGAAAAATCCGACCGATGGGAACGGGCGGAAACTAAAGACTGGGGATTAGGGGGAAGCAGGGGGAAATGGGTAGGGCTCGGGCATGCCCAGTGGGGCCCGGGCACTGCACATGCTCAGAGAAAAAAAAATAAAAAAATCTCTCTGAGCTATTGGAGAGCTTATCTGCAAATTGGGAGGTGTTGGGACAACACCCATATGTGGCTGACTCATCCTGCTTGTCCTAGGAGAATGCATCATGCTCACCCATTCTGCCCATTGGCCTATCCAAAAATTACCTTCTAGGTACACCATCGGATTCTATACAATGAAAATACACAGAATCCTTAATTAAACAGAAAGATGTTGTCTTGTGATCTGCAGGTGGAGGTTGTGTTCTGGCTCTTGTCCATGTTAGCAACACGTGATAAGGATGAGATGTCTCGTACACTGCTGGCAATGTCCAGCTCCCAGGACAGCTGTATCGCCATGCGAAAATCTGGTTGTCTCCCATTTCTGATCCAAATCTTGCATGACACAGACCGAGATGTCACAGTCACTGGAGGAAGCAGCAGCAAGGATTCCCGCATGCATGCCAATGCAGCTTTACACAATATCATCTTCTCACAGCCAGACGAAGGACAAGCCAAGAAGGAGATGCGAGTTCTGCATGTGTTGGAACAGATTCGCTCATACTCAGAGACTTGCTGGGACTGGCTGGAGATGCAGAATAAAGACAGCAGAGATGGGAAAGGCCTTGATGCAAGTTCTGGTATGCACTCAGAAAGTTACAAGGAGAGTATGGGATGGGAGAATCTATATTGGCAGTGGCGTAGTAAGGGGAGTGGCAGGGGGGCAGACTGCCCCGGGTGTCATCTTGGTGGGGGTGCCGGCACTTCTCTGCCCCCACCACACCATGTTCGTGCCCCCCATACCTCTTTAAATCTTTGCCAGTGTGAGCAACTACTCTGACCTACCGTTCATGCCAGCCTGGCTCCCTCTGAAATCACTTACAGGTCGCTGGGTCAGGAAGTGACATCGGAGGGAAAGCCAACGCTGGCGCAAGCAGCAGGCCGGAGAAGGTATTCATGCTGGCGAAGATTTAAAGAGGTACGGAGTTGGGAAGGGAGGGCGTGAGTGTGGCGTGGGGGGTTCAGAATGGGGGTGGCACAGAAGGAGCGAGGAGGTGGAGAGAGGGGCAATGGGGGGGAGCACTACCATCCCGGGCACCTCCTACCCTCACTACATCACTGTTTATTGGTATGAGAGAATGCAGACCCCCCTTATTATTGCAGTATCTGTATTGTTCACATTCTCCCTTGTACAATCTTATTTACTGTAAACTGCATAGGTACTTTGGTTTTATATGTGGTGCATCAAATTCAAGACATAAATGCATACATACAGTACACTAGATGACTGCACTTCAGTTTTGGTGTTAAAACCGGCCTGAAATTAAAATTTGGCCATGTTTCAGTTTCAGCCAAAAATGCCAGTGCATCTTCAGCTGAAAGCAAAACTCCCCTTCCTCCCAAACGAAAGTAGCCCCAGTCTCTTTCCCCCAAACAAAAGCAGGACCTACTCCTAACAACCAATTCCCAGTTGCTTCTACCCACGCCGGCTCTGCAGTCAAAATAGCTGCTGTGACTTCCTGTGGTAACAGTCAGTTTTGTCTGCAGATTTGGTTTCAACTGAAATCGAACAAAACAGTTTTGGTTGCCCTCTAACTTTACTCCTAAGAGCTCCGTCTCATTGTGTGTGCAGTCATATTTAAATTATTAGTGGCAAGGGTGAATGCAAAGTAGTGGCAGCCTACTGCGTCAGCTTCTAAATGTTTTTTCCTTTTTTTTCTTGCAGTACCAGTATCTATTGAGCCACAGATCTGCCAGGCCACTTGTGCTGTGATGAAGCTTTCGTTTGATGAGGCGTACAGACAAGCGATGAATGAGTTAGGTATGTTACTCTACACATCAACACACACTGTCAATGGGGTGGGTCTGTTAAATGCACATGCCATGAACGATCAAACCGAGGATAGGGTTACCCTTGCCCCCAGGACCGCCCAGTTCTGCCTCTTTCCCGTCCTGTTCCACCCACCCCCAGCCTCGCCCCCAGACGTCATCCGTGCATATGTGGATGCTCCTTCCCAACGCGATTATGTTGAGAAGCTTTTCAAAACCCAGACATAGTGCCGGGTTTTGAAAAGCAGTCCGAACCCCCAGACATGTCCTCAAAAAGAGGACATGTCCGGGGAAATCCGGACGTCTAGTAACCCTAACCAAGGATTATGGCTTTCCTCCTCCCTCTGAAGAGGGGCATTCATAATCTAGGAGTATTTCTAGAATCAGATTCACAAGTACCTAAGGTGTCCAAAAGTGCCTTATGCCATCTGTGGTTTATTAAAAATGTTAGGCCCTTTTTGCACATCTAAGGAGAAAGGTGTGTGTGTATGGGGGGGGGGTAGTAATTTGCACAGAGTGCATATTATGATCCTAAACAAGGGGAAAGAAGGTAATGTACACAGTGGCAGTTATGACCCTAAACAAATACATGGAGAAGAGGGAAATAATCTGTTCAGAGAGGTACCTACAACTCTAAACCAAGTTGTGGAAGGTGTAATTAGCACAGAAAGGCACCCCCCCACTACAGCAGACTTCTCCAGGCATTATACCCACTAAGAACATCCCTGGTGATTTGTTGGGGTAGACCAGGGGTAGAATATTCCAGTCCTCAAGAGCCGGAGCCAGGTCAGGTTTTCAGGGTATCCACAATAAATATGCATGAGAAAGATTTGCATCTCAAGGAGGCAGTGCATGCAAATCCATCTCGTACATATTCATTGTGGATATCCTGAAAACCTGACCTGGCTCCGGCTCTCGAGGACTAGAATTGCCTACCCCTGGGGTAGACCAAGCAGGTGTGAACTTCACTCACTCCTGCCCCTGGTGGGTCAATTTGTAAAATGGCCACCATGACCTCTAGTAGTATGGAAGACTGAGCCTTAGTGGTACCGTGTTTCCCTGAAAATAAGAGTGCCTTATATTAATTTTGGTCCCAAAAAACACATTAGCTCTTATTTTCGGGGTATGTACATGATCATCTCTCCCTTCCTCTCCTTCACCCCAATTCTTCCTCTTTCCTTTCTCTCCCCCACATGTGCAGCACCTTTCCTCCCCTCCCTCCCATCCCCATGCAGCAGAACCCTTACCCAGTTTCTATCCTTCCCTCCCTCCCTTCCATCCCTCATGCAGCAGGATGCTTGCCCAGCTTCTATCCTTCCCTCCCATCGCTCATGCAGCAGGCCCTTTGCTCAACTTCTATCCTTTCCTCTCTCCTATCCCTCGTGTAGCAGGACCCTTGCCCAGCTTCCCTTCCCTCCCTCGTGCAGCAGGACCCTTCTGCAAGCACACCCCCACCTCCCCCGCCGCGCAGCCAAATCCCCATCCTTCCCTCCCTCCCATCCGAACCCCACCGACCATGAGCGAGCCCTACATACCTCCCTAAGCAACATTGGGCCGGCAGCACTCTAAACAGGCTGCTTCGGCCTTGTCTGCCCATGAATTCACTCTGCCGCGTTACTGATGACATCATCTGTAACGCGGCAGAGTGAATTCATGGGCGGAGAAAGCCAAAGCAGCCTGTTTAGAGTGCTGCCGGCCCGACGCTGCTTAGGGAGGTATGTAGGGCTTGATTGCGGTCGGCGGGGTTCGGATGGGAGGGAGGGAAGGATGGGGGTTCGGCACAGTGGGGACGGGGGGCGGAGGAAGTGCTGCTGCCGGCAAATCCCGGGACTAGAGTTTATTTTTGGGCTAGGGCTTATATTAAGACCTACCCCAAAAATCATGCTAGGGCTTATTTTCGGGGTAGGGCTTATTTTCGGGGAAACATGGTAGTACCAGTAGTAATGCCATCCCTCTGACATGCTAAGTTTCTTTTTCCAGCTTTGCTTCCTCATGTATGACAGAGGGATACCAAAGGCTAAAAAAGGGGACAGTCCTTGAAGCACCTTGAATGCAAAAGATGATTCATGTCAGCAAAGAAGTCCCCTGGCCGAATTGGATTTAAAAGCTACATGAAATAAGTTTTCATTGAAAAATAAATTATTGAGATTAAGTTTAAAGAAAGAAGTTGTAGAACTGACGTATAAATTGTTGTAGATCTGATGTATAAATCTTAGGTGGCAATGAGATACTGAGCTGCTTTGAGTGACATCTCTTAAGTCCTTCTAATAATCAAAATGATCAGCTGGAAGATTAGTTTTAAGGGAACATAATTCTGATTTTATATTGAAGGTTCCTGGACAGTAATGTGGGTAAGCCAGTGGAGTGATGTTCACTGCATTATATGTAGGAGTGAGCTGGGTGTATTACACAGATATACTTACTGTGGCTCAGACCCCCTTTTTACAAAGCTGCGGTAGCGATGCTGCCACGGTAAATGAACCGAAGCCCATAGGAATTGAATGGGCTTTGGTGCATTTACCGCGGCTTCTCTCAGTCAGATATCCTGTACAAACATTGCTGGATAGGTCACAAGAGCTAATTGTAGTGCTTCCAGTTAAGTTCATTTTAAAATTTTTGTCTGTTTATGCAGGAGGATTACAGGCCATTGCTGAGCTCTTACAGGTTGATTATGAGATGCACAAGATGACAAATGACCCTTTTAACCTTGCTTTGAGGCGCTATGCAGGCATGGCCCTCACCAACCTCACTTTTGGAGATGTGGTTAACAAGGTAGGGCTGGACTGCTGGTGTATATGTGAAACTCAGATATCCTAGTATTGAAATATCCAATACTCAATGTGGTGCTTTAGTTAGAAAACAAATCTATGTGTCTCCTTTTTTTTTAAAGTTTTCAAAGAGTTTATTGAATAAATGCAAAGATAATAACAAAACATATCAGGGCCTCAAATTCATAAGAACAAAATCTGCCAAGTCACAAAAACATCAGCTTCACAGTTCCACAGAAGCAAACAGTCATACCAGGATTTTTCGTTACAACGCTATACATTCCAACCCAGTGGACTACCCTCCCCCCACCCCACAATCAAGCCATACCCACAAGGAAGAAGCGTGTGTGTAAAACAAAACACACCTCAAAGCAACATCAGGGTGAGACTACTGAGGACAAGATGTCCACTTAATGTAGGGGTCCCAAGTCTTAAAGAAAAGAGATAGGCGATTATGCATCAAAGCTGTCAGTTTGGACATACGAAAAATAAAATCTAGTTTTCCAAGAAAGTGCTATCTAGTTGGTGGGTGAACCTGCTTCCACCATGCCGCCAGCAGAACACATGAAAAGCCAGGGTCTGGCAAGTTCGGGGAAGTTCCTTTCTTTTTTAAAAATAATTTTTATTGGTATTGTTAAGACACATAACAGAAAATTAAAATATCAATAAATATTACCTTAAACCTATAGGTAAGGGATCAAATACCACCTGAAAAAGACACTATAAAAGTTCTCTTTAAGCAAAGCTGACACTGAAGAACAGTTCACTTGATCAAATATCCTAATACATTGTTTCTCACTAAGTTCACAGCCCAAATACCTGATATATTCACATTTTTAAAATCTCTACTTCCCCCAAACAAAAGTAAAACTAGAAATTACTCCTCTTAATTCATCATAGTAGGCCCTCCTCTTCTCATTACAAATCCTCTCTCCATTAGAGATAATGTACTTGTATGACGAAAGAAATCTTCAGTTGCCAACCCAAGCTCATTCTTCAATTCACTAAAAGTCAAAAAACTGTGGTCCTTAATACATTGACTAAATGTACTCAACTCTATTCTTTCCCATCTTCCATAAACTCCCACATTCTCCCCATACAGGAAGTCTGGGCTGAATCACATTGGGGCTAACAGCAAAATTTGCCTCCCTCCCTCCTTTTGACCATACCATCTGCCAAAATGATTTTAAAAGGCAATTCTATACAGAACCGGCTCAGGAGATGACAACTCCCCAACCCCTGGCCTGCCTCTGGTCATGCCTCACCCTGCCTGGTCCATGCCCCACCCCTGTCAGTTCCCTCCTTCTCCCTTCTCCTGCGCTACTGCCTGGTTCTGGCAGGATGCAGCTTCATAGGCCAGCTACCATGAGGAAGGAGGTCCAGTGATGTCATGGTCCCAGGCATTATGATACTCTTTAGCGCTGGTGCTCTGGGCCAGAGCCTCACCTGGTCCATAGGTTAAGCCAGTCCTGATTCTTTAGTAGAGCATCTACAATTAGTCAGTGTTGTGCTAATTACCCTTCAAAAGTAATTAATTACAGTTACTAGTTATTTCCCAGCTTAAAGTAATTATCACAGTAATTGATTACTCATGTAGGAAAGTAATTGATTACTGATTGCAGTTACCTGCTTAGAGTAAGCTTAGTGAAAACCTTATGGTATGTGAAGAGGTAAAATATCCCTCTTATACACAACCCCAATGTGAATATTGCATAACTTCATTTCTTGATGCTTACTTCAAGGACTCTTGAACAACTCATGCCAACCACATCCTCTGCCATGTCATGTTGTGCTAGGTACTCTTCAGTGAAAAAGTAGTTTATTGCAAGAACGTAATTACTAGTAGCCAATATCACACAACATTGCAATTAGGCCCACAGAAGGTTCATGGCAGAAGCCTACTTTTGAAGGAATGTAAGTGCATACCTTCCTTTATATGAGGGGCCGCTGAAAAGTTCTCAGAACAGCCAACAAAGTAGGGACAGTCTCCACCATGGGCTATACACTTAGTCCAGCTATTTACCTTTTTTTTTTTTTGTTCCGTGTTTTTTTCAACGGAATCGCTGGACTAAGTGTATAGCCCTCGACTGCCTCAACTTTGTTGGTTGGGCTGAGAACTTTTCAGTGACCCCCTCATAGAATACTAGCCTGAGTATATACGTGCCTAACAGTTAGACACAAGCACTTACGTCAGCTGTAGAGCTGATGAGAATGTGAGTGCCTAAGTGCTGCAGAAATACATGCAACTTAACAGTATTCTGCTGTTATGAACTAGATTCAGTAAATGGCACTTTGGGTGCTGAAAAAAATCCACATGGTGCAGTAAATAGCACTCAGCTGTGCATATACAGACCGTTCATCACTGCCAAAAACCTCTTGAAACACTCCCTTATCACAGCTGACTAGGTTAATTGGGGTCTTGTCAAACTCATCATGATACTATCAGCAAAAAAAATAGTTATTTTATGAGATTCATCTCCTACCTTACCCACCTTTATATCTGGATTATGCTTTATTATCTCAGCAAGAGGCTCCACAATTAATGGAATTGATGGGGACAATAGACGGCAACGCTATACTCAGACTGAAACTTATAAAGAAGACCCATTGACTTTCACATGATTTTAGTCTAAGGAGGCAGGCAGAAGATAATATAAAGAGAATTGCTAACTTAGTAAAAACAGCCTGAAAAGTGTGCAATTTGTGCCAAAAAGGCCTATGATAAGAGTTAATTGGGGGTTTATGAAACAGGCATTAAAGAAAATGGATTTTGGATTCGGAACCAATGTAGTCACTTGGATAGGGTTACCATATTTGACGATGGAAAAACCTGGATGCATGGCCCCGCCCTATTCTGCCCCATCCCCGCCTTATTCTGCCTCCAACCCTCCCCATTCCGCCTCCAGCCCCACCCTGTTCTGCCTCTAGCCACCCCCAGAAAGTGCATCTCTTTAGTTCCTGACCTCCAGGCCGCATCTGAAGAGCTTCCATCATGCGTGGATGCATGTGACATCATCCGCACATGCTTGTTGAAGGCCCTCCAGACATGTCTGGAGCTCAGGGCTTTCCAAAACCCGTAGTCCATAGGGTTACTAGATTTTGCATCTGGAAAAAGAGGATGCGTGCTGCCTGCTCCCATTTCGCCCACCCCTACCCCAGTCCCATGCAAGTCTCGTCTCTTAAGGCCGAGCCTGGAGTGCATCTGCACATGCGCAGATGCGACATGATGCATCACATCCGCGCATGAGCAGATGCATTCCAGACCTGGCCCTGATCTCTACAGCTTTTCAAAACACGGACAAAGTGTCGGGTTCTGAAAAGCCATCTGGACGCCTGGACAGTCCTCTAAAAAAGAGGACATGTCCGGGTAAATCTGGAACCCTATCTGAAAAGAGGACATGTTGGAATGTTGGGTTTTCCCGGACGTCTGGTAACCCTACACTTGGATATCTAGCCTGTGTGATTGTCTGGAGCAGAGGTTTTCAACCCAGTCCTCAGGGCACACCCAGCCATTTGGGGTTGGAGGACTGGGTTGAAAACCCCTGAACTCTGGAGCCTTGTGTGAAAGTCAGTGGAACTTCCTGTCTTTAGGTGTCTCAGTTTAACATCCAGGGGTGAAACCAATACTGAATGTTTAATTCACTGTGCTGACCAGAGCTGGGGTAAAGGTATTATAGAGAAACCTTTGGCCTTGAGTGCCATCCTCCCCTTTCTTTCAAATCCTTTCAGGCTCCTAGGCCTCCTTCCCTGAGATTTTGATAAATAAACTTAAATCATATCCCCCAACACCATCTCTCTCAGATCAATCGTATAAAAATGAATAATTAGGAAAGGGAATGGGACTTGATACAAAATAAATACCTGTTTATAATATGTAAACTGCTTTGATTGTAACTACAGAATAATTAGACATCATATTTTTAAATACTGAGGTGAGAGTACATGGTGATGATTATTTGAATTTGTGTAACTATTGTTTTCTTTTGACGGCAGCTGCTCTTTGTTACCTCTAAGCAGCTACCATCCTAGGCAACCGCCTCATCCGTCTGATGGTTAAGCCGGCCTTGCTGCTGACTGTCCCAGCTCTGCACCGTTTTTAGACAGTGAGCCCAGGATATTTTGTAGCCATTCAGATCTAGACACTTAAATTTAAATGCCTAAAATTTTTTGACTATCGGGGTCATACTGTAACCCTTTTTCCTTTTACAGGCAACTCTGTCTGCAAAACGAGGCTGCATGCATGCCATTGTAGCTCATCTGGCATCAGAGAATGAAGAGTTGCATCAGGTGAGTGATCCAGGGTGTCCAGAACAGGGGAGGAGATTATTGGCTTGACGAGCTGGACAGTAGGGCTTGGTTATTTAGGGTCAGTAGGAATAGACCAGCTTCACTGAGGTATGTATGCTAGGTATTGTAGTTTATTTAATTAAATTTTTTATTAAATTTTTCAAAAATACATACAACACAACAGCAAACAGTGAGAAAATAGAACCAATAAGGTCTTCCGTGTTAATCCTTCACGAAGACTTAAAGGATCCAAACCCCACACCAAGTACTCCCCCCCCAAATCCTTCACCCCCCCCCTGTACTCCAGTGTCAAAAGTTCAAAAGCGAACTTCGGGCTCTATGGGACAGTCCCTCCCAAACAGGAGCCCAGATTCTCCTAAATTTCCTCCACGGACCAGGACCACCCCTTCGGACATCCAGATATTCAAATTTTAACAAAGTGAACATTTAATTTCTCCACAGAGTAGTAATAATAATAATAATAATTTTATTTTTGTAGGCGGTTCACATACAATAAAAATTAGTAAGTAAAATACAATTGCTTAAAAATGCTTTACACTTCTCCTTCTGTATTCGCGGTTTCGATTATTCACGGTTTTTAGCTTGCTGGCTCCTCCCCCCAAATTACATCAGCTTGTATAGAGAAATCGCTGATTCCAAGCGTTTACAGAGAAAATTGCCGATTCCCAGCACTTTCTTCACCGTGTTTTGCCTCTCCTTCAGGAACAGGCCAGGTCTCCCACCATGTTATTTGCGGTTTCACCATATTCAGGATGGTTTTTAATAGAAAACAGCAAATAACATATAAAAAAGTTATTCGCGGTTTTTCAGTATTTGCGGTTCTGTTAATCCCCTGTCACAGCGAATATGGAGGGAGAAGTGTAAAATCAACTAAAATAAACACACTATAAGAACAATATACTATTTACCAATCGGGATTCTAAAACATATTATCAAACAATTTATCAAACAAATCAGTTTTTAGCAGTTTCCTAAAAGGTATATATGAATGGGCCTGAGAAATGATGGTACTTAACCATAAGTTCAATTTACCTGCCTGAAAAGTGAGTAATTTATCCAAAAATCTATTGTATCGGCAAGATTTAATAGTCGGACGAACAAATAGATATTGCCCTCGAGTAATCCTATTAGGTTTATATCATTCAAAGCAGGACAGAAAAGTCGGCGCCATACCAAACAAAACGTTAAAGCAGATTCAACCGAATTTAAACAACACTGTAGCCTCAGCTTGATGCCACAACAAAAGAATCCATTTCCGGTAGTTTGTTTATTTATTTCGTTTTCTACCCCGTTGTCCCCAAAGAGCTCAGAACGGGTTACAGGTTAAACATACATAGTATACAGTTAACAGGTTACAATTTGCCATAGTTATCCTTACAGTGCAAGTTTTTCTGTACACGTTTTATCCAAACTTGACACATAGACAGTGGCATAGCAAGGGTGAGAGGTGCCCAGGGCGGTAGCGCCTGTCCTGCGCCCCCTTCTCTGCCCCCACCCCATCTGCTTCTTCCCCATGCCCTCCTGCTGCACGCACCCCTTCCCCATATACCTCTTTAACATTCCCTGCGCGAGCAGCGAGCCCAACCTGCTGCTCGCATCAGCGTCGGCTCTTCCTCGATGTCACTTCCTAGACGTGGGTCCAGGAAGTGAAGTCAGAGGAAGAGCCGACGCTGGTGCGAGCAGCAGGTTGGGCTTGCTGCTCGCGCAGGGAACGTTAAAGAGGTGCATGGGAAGGGGGGCGGGCACATGGTAGTAGTGTGGGGGGGGGGGCATGGAAGGAGCAGAAGGATTGAGAGGGGGACAGGTGCTGGCGCCCCCACCAAGACAGCGCCCAGGGTGGACCGCACTGTTGTCTCTCTACGCTCAGACTGCCTCTCTCTCGGCTCCTATCTGCTCCTTTCTGCTGTCTCCGCTCAACTCCCAGCTAAATTTCCCTCAGCTTCCTCCGTTCACCCCACGTGCTTCGGGTCTAGCTGAGCTGCACAGTACCTCCTAACTTCCAACAGCTGGTCTCCTCGCCATTGGCTCTTCCCCTTTTATGGGGGAGTTCAGCTGGTAACGTCGGGGGGTAAGCAGAGTTCTTTCGCTTCTTCCCCTCGACTCTGCTCGGTCTGCTTCCCCTCTGCCTGTTCTGATGTTTCCTCTCCGCTCCTTACTGTTGTCTCTCTCCGCTCAGTCTGCCTCTCTCTCAGCTCCTTTTTGCTCTTTCCTCTCCGCTCTCCACTCCACACTGTTGTCTCTCTACACTCAGACTGCCTCTCTCTCGGCTCCTATCTGCTCCTTTCTGCTGTCTCCGCTCAACTCCCAGCTAAATTTCCCACAGCTTCCTCCGTTCTCCCCACGTGCGGAAAGACTGAATAAATTGCAGCTATACTCACTCGAGGAACATAGAGAGAGGGGGGACATGATTGAGACGTTTAAATATATCACGGGCCGTATCGAGGTGGAAGACGATATCTTCCTTCTTAAAGGACCCTCGACCACAAGAGGGCATCCGCTGAAAATAAGGGGAGGGCAATTTCAAGGTGACACCAGGAAGTATTTCTTCACGGAAAGGGTGGTCGATCATTGGAATGAACTTCCACTGCAGGTGATTAAGACCATCAGCGTGCAAGACTTTAAGAAAAAATGGGATACGTATGTGTGATCTCTAGCTGGGTGAAGTTATGAGGGTGGGTCATTAGGGTGGGCAGACTTGATGGGCTGTGGCCCTTTTCTGCTGTCATTTTCTATGTTTCTATGTAACCCCCCCTTACTACACCACTGCACACAGACAGTTTACAGGTTGGATTTGCCATAGTAAAGTGCAAGATTTTACAATACAAGTTTCCTTTACGTGACACATACTGGGTTCTAGTACCAATATACATTTCTTTGTAATCCATCGGTCAAGACAGGGGAGTTAGGCGAAGAGATATGTTTTTATTGCTTTCCTAAAGTTGAGGAGTTCTTCGAGGAATCTGATCTGCGGGGGCAGTCGATTCCAGTGGCTCGGTATGAAGTGGGAGTCGGAACGTCATTTGGCGGTTTGCAGTTGAAGGGCAAGACCAGGGGGTGTTTTGAGGCGTATTTCATCCTGGGAGCGGAGGGACCGGTTCGGCATATAGGGCGGAAGCTTAGCCGTCACATAGCCCAGAGCTATGTCACGCAGGGATTTGAACTCTAGCATCAGGCCCTTGAAGACACAGCAGTTGGCTAAGGGCAGCCAGTGAGCTGCAAGAGCCTGGGAGATAGTGTCACGGGCATGCGACAACTACTATTGAATTGCTTGATTGCTTTCATGCATTTCTCAGAAAATTGCTGCTGAAGCACAGCAGAGTATGCACAGAAACGTGGACAGGCATTTCAATGAGAATTCACCACTTTGTGTAAGGAAGGAAGCAACAGTATGAATAAAATATGAGACAAAGCTTTTTAAATAATTTAGATCAGCAAAAAAGGAAAACCAAGTGGCAAATGCGCAAATACAATAGGCAATACAAAGTGTGATTTCCAGTGGCATATACAAACCTGACATTTTGGGTGGGCCCAGAGTTAACATGGGTGGGCACTAGGCAACCCTTCCGCTCCCCCATTGCTCAGCATCTTCCGTTCTCAACCCCCCATTGCCCGTAGCCCACAGCTGTCAGAGATTTCAGCATGTGAGGATTATGTATTTATCCCTCATTAATAACAAGTCTTCACTAGTCTCACAACTTCAGAGATTCATTCAAAACTCTGGCAAGTATACTAAAGGCTCAGAGAAGGGCACCTTTGCGGTGTCAGGTCAAAAGCATGCCGGGACAAAGGCGCGAGCAGACAACTGAGCGCAGTGTGGAGGTGCGCGCCAAAGAAAAAGACTGTTTTTAGGGGCTACAACGGGCGGTGTGGGGGGAACCCCCCCACTTTACTTAATACAGATCGCGCCGCGTTGGGGCGTTGTGGGGGGTTTGGGGGGTTGTAACCCCCTACATTTTACTGAAAACTTAACTTTTTCCCTGTTTTTAGGGAAAAAGTTACGTTTTCACTAAAATGTGGGGGGTTACAACCCCCCAAACCCACCCCAACGCCCCCACGATTTGTATTAAGTAAAGTGGAGGGGCTCCCCAACAAAAACCCCCGTCGCAGCCCCTAAAAACAGTCTTTTTCTTCGGCGCGCGCCTTTGTCTTCTGCGTTACTGTCTATGAACCCACCTTTGCTGACTGGGGTAAAATGGCTTAAATAAGGAAAAAATTTTTAACCTTTCAAACAACAAGAGGACAGTTCATGAAACGAATGGCCAGCAGAATGAACATCAATTTACAAAGCTCTTTTTTCACTCAGCACATAATTAATCTGTGGAATCTAAAGCCAGATGATGTGATCAATGTGACTAACATAGTGAGTTTCAAAAGAGATATGAACACATTCCTGGATGAAAAGTCTATGAAAAATTATTATCCAGGTAGACTTGGAGGAGCCTTTGCTCTTCTCAGCACCTACACAGAAGTTTGCTTTTCTTGTACCAAATAAAATGCAAAATAATTTTATTCACCAGCTCTTTTTCCACACCAAATAAAGCTTATCCTGAAAAGTAACCTTTCCTGCCTGACATGACTTTCCTTACAGGCAAAATTGTCTTTTGTCCAGCTCTCCATTCCCTGATTCTAACATCCTGATAAAACTCCTCTTTGAGCTTACTGCTTGAGCCATCAGCTGCCTCCAGATGTCTTGCTAATTATCATGCACATGTTTTTTTGCAAAGCATGCTCTCCTTTCAATGTACATATCCACCATAAATTTTCAACCAGCATCATTGACAGATTTTTTAAAAACATTCTCACTATTTATTGTTATCATCCCCAGTCTTGGTTATTTCCAAAACCCTCCCTGGCCGATATTCAGCATTATTTGGCCAGCCAGGAACAGGTCCTGGCCTGCTAAATAGCACTTAGCCAAGTGTCTGCCGATAGTCAGCTGAAGATAGATAGCTATCTCCTGCTGAATATCTGGGTCAGTGGCTAGCCTAGTGACTGTCTATGTCATGCAACATAGCCGGTTCAGTGGCCAGATAGACCCACCTAAAAAGCAGGTCTCTCTATGGCCGCTAGGACTTAGCTGGCCAGACAATGAATATTGGCTTAGCCAGCTATGTCTTGGCTGGCCAAAAAAGCCAAAAAAAACCCCCAGAAATTCAATGCCAGTCGCCAGATATGGCACCAACATTAAATTTTTGATTTTGCTGCTGACCACGGGACACAGCCGGATGTCTTCTATAGTCTGAATATCAGACCCTCTAAATATAATGCAACTAATATGGACTTAGGAGGTTTTGGAAATAAGTCCTTCAATTGTTTTGGGCACCATTGGCCTGGTGATACAGAATTTCCAAGGGCACTTTATGTATGTTACATCCTATGAACTCCAGGAGGATGCTCTCTTTGCCACAATGGAAGTATTAAGAAGAGCATTAGAAGTAAGTTTAGGGGCTCCTTTTACGAAGCCGCGCTAGCGGGTTTAACGCGCGTGACTTTTCATCACGCGCTAACCCCCGTACTGGCCGAAAAACTACCGCCTGCTCAAGAGGAGACGGTAGCAGCTAGCGAGTCTGGCGGTTTAGCGTGTGCTATTACGCGTGTTAAACCGCTAACGCGCCTTCGTAAAAGGAGCCCTAAGTGACTGAGATTGTACACTGCATAGCCTGGTTTAGGAGTGACTTTCATTACTGTCATGGTACAAGCAAAAGTAGCCCATCTGGAGTAGGGTTGCCAGATTTGCTCTTCAAAAAAGGACACCTGTCACTGTCCCATTCCATCTCCAGCTCTGCCCCATTCTTCCCCCCAGCCCAGCCCCCATACGAACCTCCCTGAGCTCGGGGCTATGTCTGGAGAGCCTCTGCACATGCGCAGACTTTGACACGATGATGTCACGCGCATATACACTTGCGTGTGATGTCATTGTGTCTCCGTCTGCACATGCGTAGAGGCCCTCCAGACACAGTCACAAGCTTGGTGACGTCCAAAACCCAAACAAACTGCTGGGTTTTGGAAATCCCTCCAGGCATCTGGACAATCCTCTAAAAAGAGGACATATCTAGGTTTCTCCAGATGTCTGGTAACCCTAATTTGGAGACACTGCTCCAGAGAGAAACATAACTCATTCCTTCAATTCCTAAAAGGACAGACCAAGTTAAAACTTTTTTTTTTTTTTAATTTTAAAATGTTATTTTTAGAGGATCTGATATTTCCAGGCTTCCTCAGTCATTTCTCTATTTCTGCAATTAATACAGCCGATGGTGCTCAGGCCTTGTGCTTTCTTCTGCAGGTGGTCTCCAGCATTCTACGTAACCTATCCTGGCGGGCGGACCTTAACAGTAAGAAGATGTTACGTGAGGTGGGCAGTGTGACCGGATTGATGCAGTGTGCCCTGCGAGCCACAAAGGTATAAACCCATTCTTAGGTTTGTGGATGTAGTTAATTCCCCTTCTACCAAGCATTTTGGGCTGGCTCTTACAGATCCTTCATTATGATGGGTTGGTATTCTGACACAAATGTGAGTGAAGCCCCCATATCTATCACCATTTGTATGCTTTATTTAGACAGTCCGGTTCATCTCCAGCTAAATTAGCCCCAATTATGTAATGCCAGACCATGTGTGGCCGTAGCATTGAATATCTAGGCCTGACCTCATTAAATCAGCTACCAGAACTTTTGTATGTCCGGACTGGGAATCGGCAGGGAGGGGGGCAGGGTGCAGAGCCTGGGAGGGAGGAGGGTGTAGAGTGTGACGGGGGAAGGAAGGAAGGGTGCTGAGTTCAGAGCCTGACAGGGGAGGGAGGGAAGGAAGAGTGCTGGGTGCAGAACCTGATAAGGGGGAGGGAGGGAGGGAATGAAGGGTGCTGGGTGTAGAGCCTGACAGGGGAGAGAGGGAAGGAAGGAAGGGAGCTGGGTGCTATGCCTGACGGGAGGAAGGGAAGAGTGCTGGGTGCAGTGCCTGGCAGGAAGGAAGCTGGGTGCAGTGCCTGACACGAGAGGGAGGGAAGGGGGCTGCGTGCAGAGCTTGGCAGGGAAAGTGCTGGGTGCAGAGCCTGACAGGGCAGGCACTTGAATATTAAGCTGCCCGACTTATATTCAAGTCAACCATGTTTCCTCCTTTTTTGGGGGGAAAAGGGGGTCTTGATTTATATTCGAGTATGTACGGTACTTGAGACCTGGGTTGGCCACTGTTGGAAACAGGATACTGGGCTTGATGGACCTTCGATCTGTCCCAGTAAGGCAGTTCTTTTGTTCTTGTGTCATTTGGCTTGTTCAGTTTTTTTGATAGTGGAGGGGATATTTGTGAGGGGGATGGGAGACAAGGATTATGTTGATCCCTGTTCTGTATTATTTGTGGTTTAAAAAATGACAATTGTACAGAATATTGTTTCTTTTTATACTTTAATAAAATGATTTCAATATAAAATCATAACTATTTGAGGTTTGTGCAGATGGGATCAGATAGAGTTTGTGGGGGGTGAGAATGGGGACTGAGCTTGCAGGGACAGGGCAGGGATAGGGAGTGAGCTTGCAGGTACAAGGTGGGGATGGGGGCCAAACTCACAGGGACGGGGATAGAGTTTATGGGGATGAGGGTCAAAATTTGTCCAATTATATTACCTCTAAATCAGAACCCCATATGGACAACAAACCTCCCCTCTGCAACACTAACAGGCTTTTTTTTTTTTTTTTCACGACTGAGGGCTGTGTGTCCCGGTGTGTTTTGTAACATCTCCCTGCAGGGCTACCATAGAGCTTTTTCTACTAGTTCTGTATTTTGGAGTACAGGGTTAGCTTTGAAAGGTGAAGCTTTTTGCCAGATGAAGCTGAACTGAGGTTTTTTCTACACCTTTCTTTCTTTTCTTTTTCCCTTGCTACCTGTTGTGTGATTGGTTTGTGTGTGTGTGATTAAAGCCTGTTAGTGTTGCAGAGGGGAGGTTTGTTGTCCATATGGGGTTCTGATTTAGAGGTAATATAATTGGAGTTTAACTGACCCTTTTCCTGAGAGTATACGTATTAATGGGTCAAAATTTGTCCCCATGTCATTCTCTACTATCCTTCCCTCCACCCTCCTCTCTCCCCATTGATATTCAGTCCTGTCTTTACCTCTATTGGGTCACAAGCAGAAAAAAAAAAGAGACTGGAACCTCCCTGATCTCAGAACTCTGGCTCCCTGTTCTTGTATCAGTGGAAGGCAGCTTCATAACGATTCTGTCCCTTTTAGCATCACTTCAGTTTGCTGATACTGTACCAGAATAGGAGTCCTGGATATAGTAACATAGTAAATGACAGCAGATAAAAACCTGAATAATGCATCCCATGTCATACATATTATAAATTCATGATTAAATTGTCTTATTTTTTTTCTTTGATATTATCTCAGTAAAGGTCTTCTGAGATTTTCCAGAGGGCAGAAAGGATGGAAAGGGATCAGAGGTCAGCCATGGAACAGTAGGGAGATCACAGAAGTGACAGTGGCATACCACTATGATCATCTGAAGCACTGGCGCCCAGTCTCTGCCCAGATAAAATACAAGTTTTTCATTCTAGTCCACCATACACTCCTCACCGATACCCGTCCCTACTTACCAAGCCTTCCTGGTCATTGCAAGGTTCTTTATTGTCTCTTCTCCCTTTGTCTTATCTTTACCTGGATATCTCCTAGGATATCACTTTGTCATAGGCCCCTCTCTCTGGAATCTTCCTGTCGGGTAACAATCCTCCTGCTCTAAATTTGTGAGAAATCAAGACCTGGCTCTTCAAAACATTAATGTTGTGGTACTGTACCTGTATTCCCTCTCCCGCCAGTGTTTGTTCCTTCTTTCCCCTTCTTCTCCCAGTCCTCTCTTAATCAGGTTGAAGTGTAATCCCTGGTTTCACTCCTCCCTCTTTCTTCATTTAACTTTCTTTATTCTGGTTTGGTATGAATTGTGGTGTAACAAAAATCTGCAGTAATATATTATTCTTAGTACCAATAGTACCTAGAAGTGGCAAAAGTCAATATCTGTCACTGGGTAAAATCACAATATTGGAGGGCAAATTCTGAATATTGCCTGGGGAGAAGAGAAACAGTGAAAGTACTTTCTGTATGTTATTGGTCTTAATATTTCCCCAGAAAAATTATCTGCATGCCTCAGCCACAACTTTGGTTTTAAACAATGTACCTTTTAGACTCCAGGCCAAAGTGAAGTCATTAGGAGATTTTATTTCTTGGATTTTTTTTGCTAGGAATCAACATTGAAAAGCATTCTGAGTGCCCTCTGGAATTTGTCAGCTCACAGCACGGAGAACAAAGCAGCTGTATGTGCGGTGGAGGGAGCCCTGGGCTTCCTCGTCAGTACCTTAACCTATAAATGCCAGAGCAATTCACTGGCTATAATCGAAAGTGGAGGTGGAATCCTGCGCAATGTGTCCAGCCTCATTGCTACCAGAGATGATTACAGGTCTGTGTTAGGGCTCTTTACAGGCCTGCCTAGTTATGGAAGACTTGATATATTTCACAGTACACTCCCCTCTCTGTATTCGTGATGGTTAGGGGCAGAGCCAGCCTGCAAATATTGAAAATTCACGAATAACTTTTGGGCCGACTCTGACCCACCCCCGTCTCCCTCCCGCCTCCCTCCTACATCCTGGACCTTATCTGGTGGTCTAGCGGTGATGCGGGGCAGGAGCGATCTTCCTACACTCCTCTTGTGAGATCACGGGAACTCACAGCAGCCATTTTTTTTGACAGCTCTGCACGGGGCAGGAGTGTAGGAAGATCACTCCTGCCCCGCCTCATCACTAGACCACCAGGTAAGATTGAATCACTAGGGGGGCGGGTCCCGGCACAAAAAAACACGAATAGTCAAAACTGCGGGTGCCGAAACCGTGAATAAGGAGGGAGGAGCGTATAAAGAAACATACATTATTTAGAAATGCCTGAATCTACTAATCTTAGTACTAGTAGTGACCCCTTGAAACAATATTTAAACAGAGAAATATGTGTACGACGCTTGCATTGCAGCTGCCCATACTACATCTATTCTGTAGTGGGGCAGTGAGTGTGAGTGTGTGATGCATGCCCTGCTGCTGTCTGTGCTATACCTCTTCTGTTATGAGGCAGTGTGTGAAGCGTACACTGCTGCCGCCTGCATGGTTCCTATTCTATGATAAGGCAATGAGTGTGATTGTGATTGTGTGAAGCTTGCACTTCTGCTGCCAGAGTGAGTGTGTGATGCTTGCTGCCTGTGCTGTACCTCTTCTGTGATGAGGCAGTGAGTGTGTGGAGTGCACACTGCTGCTGCCTGTGTGGTACCTATTCTATAAGGCAATGAGTGTGATTGTGTGAAGCTTGAAATGCTGCTGTCTGTGCTGTACCTACTCTGTGGTGGGGCAGTGAGAGTGAGTGTTCCACTGCTTGCTGCCTGTACTGTAATTGTTCTGTGGCGGGGCAGTGTGTGTGGGAAGCTTGCACATCCACATCTCAATTTTGGGGACACAAGGTTTCTTTTTGATAGAAGATGGTGATCATTCAAATTTTCACCTGGTTTCACTGCAAGATGGATTTATGTGTTCTTGTATTTTAGTTTATGTCACAATCACATTTTTTTAAAATCAATCAAATCACAATCACATTTATAAATGAAATGTTTGTGTTTATGTTTTAAAATTCTTGATATACTGCCTTTCTGTGGTACAACCAAAGAGGTTTACATATATGTCTGGCAATAGTTTTCTACTACTATCCTCAAACAAAATCTATTTTATAATGTTTAATATGTTTACAATCTTAGCCTAAAGATTTCCCATCTTCTCTTGTAGACAAATTCTCCGAGACCATAACTGTTTGCAGACTTTGCTTCAGCACTTGAGGTCTCACAGCTTGACTATTGTCAGTAATGCTTGTGGGACACTGTGGAATCTGTCTGCCCGCAACTGCAAGGACCAGGAGTTACTGTGGGACCTGGGAGGGGTGAGCATGCTTCGGAATCTGATCCACTCCAAACATAAGATGATTGCCATGGGAAGTGCTGCTGCCCTGAGGAACTTACTGGCCAATCGACCCCTGAAGTACAAGGATGCAACTGTCATTTCACCAGGGTCCTGCATGCCTTCTTTGTACATGAGGAAGCAGAAAGCCCTAGAGGCAGAACTGGATGTCAAGCATTTGGTGGAGACCTTTGATACCATGGAAAAGCAAGGCCTAAAGAATCAAAACATGAAGAAGCCTCTGAGACACATTGAAAGTCTGGTAAAGGACTATGCTTCTGACTCTGGTTGCTTTGATGATGATGAAGCCCCCAATGTATCTAACAATCTGGAAATGGGAAATAATTCAGTACTGTCTATGTTTCTCAACTCTTCATTCCTGCAAGGACAGTCAGTACCTAGGAGTGTTATCCAGGGGAGGTGTGCAGAACCCGGACAAGAAGTTATTAGTACACAACTGGAGATGAAGAAAACCCAGAACCCCAAGGATGAGGTTTCCACTGAAACACTAACAGACAAGATTTCCAAGATTAATAAAGTAGTGGAGGATATCTCTACCATGCACACATCTTCTGATGATAGCTTCAGCTTGAGCTCTGAGGATCATGGATTGGACTGGAACTGTCGCTCTGATGAGCTGCATGAAACTCGAGCTCAGTCCTGCTCACCCTGCAGGCTCTCCGACTCCAGCAGCTTTGTAAAACAGGAGTTCCCCAGCAGAGCACTTGCCCTCTTGCGCCTGAAAACTGCCTGTACCAGCTTATCCAATGACAGCTTGAACAGCAGCAGCACTAGTGATGGATACTGCACCCAAGAACATATGAAGCCGTGCACTAGAGCCTCCTTCATGGATTACAAGCAAGAGTTCCAGAGGCGGCCCAGCAGGCTGGACCTGAAAAGTGTATTGATAAACAAAGCAGAGAAAAATTATCTGCCACAGATTCAGATAAAGGAATCTGTGGAACAGGAAAAGGTGAATTTAAAAATCTTTGATGATAAAATAAAGAAAATTGTTATCTTCCCAAGTTCAAACAAAATTAATGACTCTGGGGACAAAGACCTTCAACCAACAAATGATGCAGCTGGCAATCTCTTAGCTGACAAGGTGGTTCATACCATTAAACTTTCACCATCTTATCAGCATATCCCTGTCCTAGAAGTCTTAGATAATAGTAGTTTAACCCCTGGTGTGACGATCTCTAACAGATCTAACTCTCCGACCTGGCTCCCAAATGTTGTACCACAAATAGGTGAGGATCTCTGCAATGCACCTGAGAAAGTGTCAGCTCAGACTCCAACTTCACAAGAACCAGATTCTTCACAAAAATGCTCCATGGAAGATACTCCAATCTATTTCTCCAGATGTAGCTCTTTGTCCTCTCTTTCTTCTGCTGACAGTATTTTAGACGAACAAAACCATAGTGAGAATGA
The DNA here is from genome assembly GCF_902459505.1 of Geotrypetes seraphini. Taxonomy (NCBI): domain Eukaryota; kingdom Metazoa; phylum Chordata; class Amphibia; order Gymnophiona; family Dermophiidae; genus Geotrypetes; species Geotrypetes seraphini. The sequence continues at coordinate 126,096,581 of NC_047091.1, forward strand.
TATTGCTAGCGATTCCTCATTAGAAATACTGGAAGTGGAGAAGAGCAATGTCCATTCTAAGAAGACCAAGAAAAAAAGCAGAGAGAAACCCATCTCTGAAGGGAGCACAATGAAAACTGCTGGGCCTGGAATTTCAAGGCCCATTGGAATCCCCTTGCCAAAGCGAGACAAACTCTTTCTACGGGAAACATCTCCTTCAAGGACTGAGGATATGACCCCCTCAAGTTCATCAGAGAATTACATTCAAGAGACCCCTCTAGTGATGAGTCGCTGTAGCTCTGTTAGTTCGCTGGGAAGTTTTGAGAGCCCCTCCATTGCTAGCTCTATTCAGAGTGATCCATGCAGTGAGATGATCAGTGGGACCATAAGTCCCAGTGAGCTGCCTGACAGCCCTGGACAGACAATGCCCCCAAGCAGGAGTAAAACACCATCCTTTGACCCAACTAATCACCAGGAGAAAGAGACCAGTCAATTCAACATCCAATGGGAGAACAATGTTAAAAAGTTCATGGAGATCACCGATTTCAAGGAAAGGTTCCAGTTTCATCCAGATATTGACTCTATGATATATTTCACTGTGGAGAAACCCAATGAAAATTTCTCATGTGCATCTAGCTTAAGTGCTCTTCCACTCCATGAGCACTACATACAGAAAGAAGTAGAATTGAAGCTGATCCCTCCATTTTCAGAGAAGAACGGCTTAAATTTTATAGCGCATGAAAAGAGAGAGGATAAGAGAGAGGAAAGATTTCTGGGGGGGATGAAAACATGTGAACATCATGAGCTAAACTCAGATGATGATATTGAGATTTTGAAAGAATGCATCAGTTCAGCTATGCCACCCAGACTCAGGCGGGTGAAGAACACTTTCCTTTCCAATCTTCCAACACAGGGTTTGAACGCTCAAACTAAAACTCCTCTTCACTTGCCACTTTACATGCTGCTGCCAGCCCAAACTCAATCAAACAAGACCTATCGACTGGATAAAGACATGGTGCATGATGACTCTTCATTTACCAATTCTGCCGAAGGGACCCCAGTTCATTTCTCCAGTGCTGCTTCCCTTAGTGATGAAACTTTGCACTACTCATTGAAAGAAGAGACAGCACGGAAGCAAAGTGGAGGGAGAAGGATGAAAAAACCCAACATTACGGCATCGGGAAATTACTATGCAAGTGACACGCAGGGGCAAAGAGAGAGGAGTATGCCTGCTTCTCAGGCTGTAGCAAGTTGGAAAGGAAAGTCAAGCAATGTGCTCCCCATTAAAAACTCCAGCACCCAAAAGCACAAAGCATCAGAGAACCATGTGGCCTGGCTGAAGACAAGGATCAATCATGCAACTGATGCAAAACAAAGCCATAAACCTTCACTGAAAAACTTAGCTAACTTAGACATACAAACTGAAAGGAAGAATAATATCATTAGCTCTCAGCAAGAAGTGTGCCAGGTTACAAAAGAGGAATGTGTTCCCAAGAACCTTACATTTCAGTCTCTGTGCCACACTACACCTACTGAAGAAGCTGTTTATTATTTCTATGAAAATGACTCAGATGACTTGCTGGATGCAGTTAAGGACTCACCCCAAAATAGAGGAGATCCCGCTCATGCTTTACAACAAGGTGGCTGTGATAGACTTGGAGCAATGAAGAAAGAACAGAACAAACGTATAAAACAGATTTCCCAGGGCAAACCCAAAATGCCTGCTACAAAATTTCAAAACAAATTGATTGCGGATGAAACTCCACCGTGCTATTCACTCAGCTCTTCAATGAGTTCCTTAAGTGATTTGGAACTTTTTGACTACCAAAAGTCACAGGTTCTCAATAAAACTGCGAGACAGGTAATTCGGAACAGAATGAAGGAATCCACCATCACCAAATTAAAAGGAAGAAGTAGCTCACAGAGCTCTGTGAGCTTAGACTCTGATAATGACTTGGTCAACAACTGCATTCATTCTGCCTTGCCTAAGAGGAAGAAGCACTCAACCCGGAGGAGGAATGGAGAACGGAGGCAGAAGTCAAAAATCAATAGTAAAGTAAATGAAAAACAAGTGGTTTGCAAAGAGTGGAAATGTCAGGGGATGCAAGATTTAGTGGATGAAATGGTATCAGATAAAGGATCTGATTTAGATAGTGTGGAGTGGAAGGCAATCCAAGAAGGTGCTAACTCTGTTGTAACTTGGTTGCGTCAAGCATCAGCCTGTCTTGCCAATGAACATTCCTCTGAATCAGATTCCATCCTATCTTTTATGTCAGGGCTATCTGTTGGATCAACACTGCAGCATGCTCTTGACAAGAAAGATAAAAGAGGAAGTAGAACAGAAATTTGTCCAACAGCACATAAGAAAGCTTTTCAAGAGGGCAGAAAAGTGGTGGAGACCAGAATTACACAGAAAAAGACTACCAGAGCTAATAAAAGTTCAGGTCAGCAGAAGCCAATCCCCAATTTGCCTGTAGTCTTCAGAGGAAGAACTGTTATATATATGCCAAACATGATGACACCTTCTTCCAGTTCCACATCCACACCAAAGAAAACTGTGACTACAAATGATGCCTCTTATAAGAAGCCCATTCCAAGTCAACCAAGGTCTCACAGTTTACACAGACCAGTGAAGCCCTCAGACATGGCGGATATCACTTTGCTGAAAAGAAGTGCCACTCCTCCAGCAAGAATGAATCGAGGGCCTTTATCGGGGTCCTCTAGAAACTCAACACCATCTCGACAACCTCAAAGAAAGACACCTTCCCCTGTACAGCTGAAAAAAGAACCAACAGGTCAAGGGATAAAAGGAGGAGAAAGTCAGGTAGTTTCCAATTCAAAATCACTTTTTAAATCTACATCAACCAACCACAAGATTCAGAAATCTCCTGTCCGAATCCCATTCATGCAAAAGCCGAATAAGCCAACACCAGGAATGTGTCCAGCCTCATCTCTGGAGATGCAAGTACATGGAACCAGGCAAAGCCCAAATAGGAAAAAAGTATTGCCGGCTAACAAGCTGAACATAATGGAGATGTCTCCAGTTAGATCACATGCCACTGAGTCAGAGAAATCTGGGTTCCTGAGACAGCTAACTTTCATTAAGGAGTCTTCCAGCCTGATCATGCGACATAGGTCAGATCTATCCTCTTCAAAATCCTTGTCACCCATTTCCCAGAAGGCTTCTCCAAGAAAGGGCCGACCACAGCTGCCAGCAGTATTCTTATGTTCCTCCAGGTGTGAGGAACTTAAAGTGCCAAAGAGAGCAGAATCCAGCCAGAAGCCTGTGGTGACAAGAACATCCCCCACCAGCAAAATGACAGCTAGGAGAACAAGTTCAGAGAGCCCTTCCAGGCTTCCTGTGAAAAATTGTCCTTCCCCCCCTGAGGCCTTCAAGAGGTATTCTTCTTCTCCTCACATTAATATTAAACATTCCAGCAGCCCTACTCATTTGTCACCCTGCTCTGAGTCCTGCACAAAACAGAAAAACAATGAAGGAGACAGCGGGTTGCTGGGGAACACTGCAGAAGAGCAGAAGGATCCTTTAATGGTAAAAGGAACATGGAGAAGGATTCGTGATGAAGATATTCCCCATATTCTGAAGAGCACTCTGCCTTCTTCTGCACTGGCTTTGGTGAATAGTTCTCAGGAGGAGCCAAACACCAGCTCTCAGTTAGATATTCAGAGGAAAATGAGTGATGCAATAGTGCAGACAGAGGACATTTCCAATACAAAAACCAATTCCAGCACATCTCCAACTTTGGAGATTATCCCTGTTCCTGTACATGACAGGACCATGGCCCTGTTAGATGAACAGATGGGCTCCAACCCCATCCACAGTGACTCTGTAGCATTCAGCCTGGCTAGAAGCACAAAGGCCATCACTTTTACCCATGAAAGCCCCCCAGCTGCAGTGAGCCCTTTGCTGGTTAGTAGGCACAGCTCCCCCAGCAGGGCAGCACGAGTAACTCCTTTCAACTACATCCCAAGTTCAAATGCAGTTCAAGTACTGAATGATAAAACTGGAAAAATACAAGCTCAGTGAAGGTCAGTTTTTTGAAGTCCTTGTTTCAGCTCAAATGGCTATAGCACCTTCATGTGAAAAATGGGGCAAATAATGCTTAAAGTTCTCATGCCAAGTGAATTTATTTAGAAAGTATGAGCTTCTGAACAGATACTTTCTAATCTTTTTTTTTTTTTTTTGCTTGTTTGGAAAGTAAAGATAAAAAAAGAACACATCAAAATCTTTATTAGTTTTGTCGGGAAGTTTAGGACAATTCTGTAGCAAAATAGTACATGCACCTTGGTCAGTGGGTGAGACAGGTGCTGCTGGGGTCCCTCCCTTCTTACTAGTGGACACATATTGCCATTTATGGACAAAAAGAAGGATGGAGTTGAACTTATCTTTTGCTCTGACCCAGGGTACATCCTGCTTGCAAAGACATCTGAACCCATGAACCATTTTTCCTTAATAATTTTAAAACCAATATTGCCAAGGGGGAGGGGGAACACTGACAAATTCAAACCCTGCAGGATGAATGCACTTTGTGGGGCTTGAGGGATGCTCCAGGGCATTTTCTTGCCCAATTACTGATAAATTTGTCTTAGAATAAACTGTGCTTTTAATGAGAAAGATGTAGTTTCAAAGGATTCATCTGGAGAATTAAAGATATCAGATCACTACTGCTTCTCTCACTGTCAACCTTATGTCTGTAAGAAGATGATACAGGCTTCTCTGCCTTTCACCCCCAATCTCTTGACAAATCCTTAACATGTAAGATTTTAGCTGTATATGATCTCTATGGTCTCATTTATTCCCTCTCATGGACACAAGCAACCCTACAAGCAGCTGAAGAGCCCTAAAAAATGCTTAAAGCCAACAGTGAATTTGATAAAGCATGCATCTCAGGCCTTGCATATCAGCATCAAATACCCAATTATAATAACTAATTATGAGCAATGCACCTCAAGAGGAACCTAAGGATTAAAAGATAGGAGGAGGACAGATAACAAATAATAGCATTCAGAACCATGGATGTAGAAGTGACAGAAGGTATAAACCTTTCAATGCTGGAGGCTGAACAACTGTAATTATTTTGACTAGATAATTAACAATTAATTTGCCCCTCTTTGTGTTTTGTAACCCACTTTTCTGCCATGGTGGTGAGGCAGCTAGAATGTAAACATTGTATATTTTACAATGGAACATCACTGATGCATTGAAGCTAAAGAAGGGTAAAGAGTTTGTGTGCCACTGAGGATGGTCTAACAGTGGGTATCATCTGTGATAATTCTGTGATAATGGGAATCATCTGTATGCCACAGGAGACGGTGACACTTGGGTTGAGCTGTGGAGCACTAGGAGACTGATACTAGAGACAGTAGGTATGATCTATTCATTGCTGAGAGACTGACAGTGGGACTGGAAGACTATTCTTGTGGGGCACTGGAGATAGTCTATGTTTCAAGGGAGTCTGATAGTGAGAATGGTCTGTGTTATACTGGAAATTTTTATGACAATAGTGCAAGTTTTCCTTACAAGCTTTACATATTTTCATGGGCACATTTCCACCTTAGCTTCCTCCATTTAGGATTTAAGAAACAATAGCACAAGAAAAAATTTCTCTGCAATTCATCACTACTTAAGAATTAAAGCCTAAGATAGCATTTCAGATCCCACTAATATCTCAGTCCCTGCCCTGCAATTGACTGATTTTTTTAAAGAACATGAAATGCAATGAAGAGAATATGAGGCATAAAAAAAAAAAAGTTCAAGATTAGGTGCTTGCCGATCTGGTAATCCAGTGTTTCTCAACTTGGTCCTGGAGTACCCCCTTGGCAGTCAGGTGTTCAGGATATCCACAATGAGTATGCATGAAAGAAATTAGCATATAATGGAGGCAGTATATGCAAATCAAGTTTATGCATATTCATTATGGATATCCTGAACACCTGACTGGCAAGGGGGTACTCCAGCACTGAGTTGAGAAACACTGTTTCTATGGAAGACCATCTTTGTAACTTTAATGTTTAAATTTCCATCAATTTTTCCAGGACAAACAATTCTGCACCTCACTTTCCTGGAAACCAGGGTGTTCCTTCATGGGTCCCAGCTAGCTTCTTTGACTGCATTGATAAGAGCTGCGACCTGATATATTTCCAGAGAGGTGTTTTGCATTCAGAACGTTGAAGCAGGACACACTTCCTTTTCAAAGCAACATGTTATTGATGTCTTTTACTTTTCCTACAAGAAACTGTGGGTCTCCAGGTAGTATCACAACCTTGCCTGTGACATGTTTTTATGTGATGTCAGCAAGCTCTCTTATATAAGTAGCACTGCATTCATGTTTGCTGAGAGATAAGCCAGATATGCAGCTTTATACGTTATAATTTTTACCATTACATTTCTAGGCGCTTTATTATTTGTGTACTTTTTAATATGAAGTTTTGCTGCAGTCCACTGTGTATTGGTCTGTTGTACATGCAACAGTCAGTCAGTTAGGCAGACACACTTGATTGCCCCTGCCGCTTTTTAATATTGGCAGATGATGACTGGACCGGTGCAGACATCTTGTATCTCTTATTGAAGCCTTAAGTAAGATCTAAAAGCCTCAGTCAATAAAGACTTTCCACTCCACTATCTCCAGGACTACTTCCTGTTCTTGCCTACCATCTCACTGGCTTCCAGCAGTCTGGGAGCCAAGCTGGATCAGATGAAAAGGCCATGGGGTTGAACATGCTGTTTCAGACAGTAGCCAATCCAGATCACAAGTAGCCATCAGCATCCCAAAGTAAAGATAATGTAAAGGATGCCAATATTCATCTCTTGCTTTAGAAGTCAGGCAGTTGATGACTGATAGGGGCTCCCAGCACAGCTCTCAGACAGGTAGATGCTTTGGCAAATATTAATTCTGAATTTTATTCATTCATTCTATTAAACTGTAATCTAAATATAAAAGAAGCAGACATGCCACACCAAGCAATTTGAAAATTACATTACATTAGTGATTTCTATTCCGCCATTACCTCGTGGTTCAAGGCGGATTACATCCAAACTAAAACAAGAATTATATTCAAAATTTGAAGGAATAGAATAAGCGATGACATAAAATTTTTAAAAATCAGATAGTTTATTGAAGAATAGGTAATTGAAACCTACACCCAACTTGGCCACTTTTTGTCAGGGGCTAACAACAACTGTTAAATAAACATAATTTTAACTTAGCTTCTATCATTTTTTTAATATTATTCAATAAACATTCCAACAAACAATACAACATCTCGGTGTTTCTTTCTAAACAATGCCAGTTCCTGCTTTTACCCCCTTCCTAACCCTCTCTGTAGTCTTCCAACATTTGTTGGTCATCAACTTGTGTTATCCAGGCAGGTAAGGACACATCTGCAGCTCACTATTAATAAGAAGATATGGAAAACCATATAATTGAACAACATACATATGTTCCTGTTTATATTTTGATCTAAATCTCCCTCTCCCTTGATTATTCTGGCCTTGCTATATACCACCACATTGTGCTTACTAATGTTGTTCATAAGTAATGAGTTCTCATCCAGTGAGGAGTGGCCTATTGGTAGAGCTGCTCCTTGTGACCATGGACAAGTCACTTAATCCTCCAATGCCCCAGGTACAAAATAAGTACCTCTCTATATATAAATTGCTATGAATATGTAACCACAAAACGGTGGTATACAAGTTCATTCCTCTTTCCCCCTGAAATTGTGAAAGTAAAAAAAGAACATAGCACAATGTAATCCTCTCAGGTGAAGAGCCTTGACTCATAGCCCTTCACCACATTAAGTTTAGGCCATCACACAAAAATATATGAGATCCAAGTCTTACACCATATCCGTCTTCTGCACTCCAACCTCTTTTCCCAAGGAAGTGAAGCCACACCTAATCTTAGAGGCCAGTTAAATTAGATTACAAAATGTAGTCTGTTTAAGATCATACTCCTAGCTCTTGGAGATAAAAATTGAATATGTTCTAGCCAAATTTCAAAAAAACGTTTTCTGTGTTTGAAAGTAAGATTTGCTCCTGTAGCCTCCCATAACATCAAAGTATGCAATTGATTCCTCCAGTGCCAAAAGGAAGGGACATCCTTATATATATCCATTGTTGTAGAATAAAATATTATCCTTACAAACATGCTTTTTGTATAAATAATTATGGCCTCTACCTCTTATTCCCAGAAGCTCGCCATGATTTAATATTACTGTCTCAAAAGTGAATTGGATCTATGACCTCAACACCCTATTCAAATAAGCAAAAATCTCCTTCCAAAAAAGTATAAATGACAGAGCATATCCAAAAAGCATGATATAATGAACTTTCAACTGTACTGCATTTCCCACACAGAAGGGAATCAGTAATTTTAGTCTTGAAAGCTTGTACCTTGCAGAAGTAGGCTCTAAGCAAGACTCTATTGACACTCCCTATAATCTGAGATGTGGGCTATATCTCAGGAATTATTTTAACCCTTTGAGGGAAATTAATAAACTCCACCAGCCAATTCATATCCTGTTCCCAAGCAGAGACTGATAAGACTTCTGAAGTTCCAAAATTGTTACCTTAGCCTCTATTGGCTTTAAATTAAAAGAACATCTTCAACTGCTTTCCTATGGATTGGCGAAAGTTCTCCCATGATAAATGGCGAACATAATGAGCCAATTGTAAATACCGTGTTTCCCCGAAATTAAGACCTACCCCGAAAATAAGTCCTAGCATGATTTTTGCGGTAGGTCTTAATATAAGCCCTACCCCTGAAAATAAGTCCTAGTTGCCAGCAGCAGCGCTTCCCCTCCCCGACCCATCCCTTTCTCCTATCTGAACTGCGAGACCGAAATAAATACCTTCTAACAAACTGGCAGCGTTGGCAGAAATATAGACAGGCTGCTTTGCAGCCTTCTATCTTCTGGGCGTTCCTCTGCCACGTTGCTGATGATGTCATCAGCAACACGGCAGAGGAACGCCTGGAAGATAGAAGGCTGCAAAGCAGCCTGTCTAGATTGCTGCCGGTTTGTTAGAAGGTATTTATTTCGGTCTCGCGGTTCAGATGGGAGGGAGAGATGCGTTGGTGGGGTGGGGGGGATAGAAAGATGCTACACAAAGGGATGGGAGGAAGGGAGGGATAGAAGCTGCAAGGGTTCTGATGCACAAGGGATGGGTGAGAGGGGAGGGAACATGCACATATGGGGGAGAGAAAGGAAATAGGAAGAATTGGGGTGGAGGAGAGGAAGGGATAGATGATCATTGTACATGAAAAAAATAAGACATCCACGAAAATAAGACACTGTCTTATATTAATTTTGGGCCCCAAAAAGGTACTAGGTCTTATTTTCGGGGAAACACAGTAGACAAATTGATTTCCTGGACAAATTAGTATTTCATTACATACCTCACAAGATTTCATTGTCTCATCAGCTCTTAAGAAGTATGAAACAATGCAAGCCCTACTCGCTCCCACTGAACAAATACCTCATTGGTTAATCCAAGGATGAAATCTGTATTACTTCTGAGTGGTAACTGGTCAGTAATGTCTGGACTGCCCCCCTTCCCAGTTTTTCACTAAAACATGCCAAAAATCCTGTAGTGGTTGTTACAAACAACTTTTTTTGCAATGTTTTAGGTAACTTGTATGGGGCACGAAGCGGATAGTTCAGGTGCCCCAGAGCCAACAATGCCTTCTCTATATCTAGGGGAGTATAGGTGCCCAATAACCAATCTTTGAGATGTCATGCCAAACAGTCATAATTAGATGCTGCCAAGCTAGACAGCCCTAAGCCTTCATACTTCCAACCCCAGTACACATAGTTCAGATTTCATTTAGGTTGCTACCCTCCACAACAGAAGCAGCTAACTAGTTTGTTTAATTTTTGTAAATCAGCTTTAAGCAACTGAATGGTAAGGATCTGTAAAACATATAACCATTTTGGAAAGGTAGCCATCTGGTATAAACAAATTAAACTACTTAATGATAAAGGAAGATATCTCCACAAAGCAAACAGGTGCTGTGTTATTTCCAAAAGACAATGGATGTTAACATAAGAGCTGCCATACTGGGACAGACTGAAGGTCCATCAAGCCCAATATCCTGTTTCTAACAGTGGTTAATCCTGGTCACAAGTACCTTACAAGATCCCAATGAATAAAACAGATTTTATGCTACTTATCCTAGAAATATGCAGTGGATTTCCCTAAGCCATCTAACTGATGGCTTTTAGACTTTTGTTTTAGGAAAGCAAACCTTTTTTAAACACTGTTAAGCTAACTGCTTTCACCACATTTTCCGGTAACGAATTTCAGAGTTTAATTACATGTTGAGAAAAGAAAAATTTTCCCTGGTCTATTTTAAATCTGTTATTTAGTAGTTTCATTGCATGTCCCCTAGTCCTAGTATTTTTGGAAAGAGTAAACAAGCAATTCACTTCTACTCATTCCACTCAGTATTTTATAGACTTCTATCTCTTTTCAGGGCTGAAGGGCCATAGCCACTTTAGCCTTTCTTAATAAGGAAGTCGTCCCATCTCTTATCATTTTCGTCACCCTTCTCTGTGCCTTTTCTAATTCTGCTACATCTTTTTTGAGATGCAGTGACAAGAACTGCGCACAGTATTTGAGTTGCGGCTGCACCATGGAGTGATACAAAGGCATTATAACATTTTCATCTTTGTTTTCCATTCCTTTCCTGATAATTCCTAACATTCTATTCTTAGCCACCGCTGAGGGTTTCGACATATCCTCAACGATGACACCTAGATCCTTTCACGGGCAGTGACTCCTACCGTGGAACCCCGCATCATGTAGCTATAGTTCGGGTTCCTCTTTCCCACATGCATCACTTTGCACTTGTTCACATTAAACATCAGCCATTTTGATTCCCAGCATCACAAGATTCTCTTCCAAATTTTCACAATCCTCTTGTGATTTAACAACTTTGATCAACTTTTGTGTCGGCAGCAAAATGTAATTATCTCACTAGTTATTCCCATCTCTAAATCATTGATAAATATGTTAAAGAGCCCAATTGGATTATATTGGTTGGTGAGCCCTCCCACACTAGGTTTTTGATTATTGAGAGTAAAGCCTGAAAAGTCTCCATATTCCTTGAAATTTTCTAAAAGAATAGTCAAAGATATTTATAGATCAGTTAAATGGACCAATACATAGGTCATCTGCAAAACTGCTATCTGCCCTCTACAAATTTCAGAGTCCCCTTGTAACTTTCTTAATAAAGAATCCAAAGAACACGAATAAAAGAGGAGGGGGCGAGACAAAGGACACCTTTGGTACCCTGCAATACTGGGAAACTGTCAGGCAGCCAACCATTAAACTGCCCTGGGATAGCATAAAGGGTTCTAATTGTTGCATTAAAGCATCCAATACCATAGCTTTCCAAGACCCCAAAAAGAAAATCATAATTCACATGGCCAAAGGCCTTCTCTGCATCAAAGCTGCCCAGCAAAGACGACCTCTGAGCTCGCCCAACCACTTCCAGGTAAGCCAAAGTCTTTTGTACATTCCAGCAGCAAAACAACCTCTACCAAACCCCACCTGCAAATCTTATAAAACCCCAGGCAATATGTGAGCCAGGCAATTAGTCAAAATCTTAGCCAACAACTTGGCCTCTGTACAAAGTAGCAATATGGGACGGTAAGATTCTGGAAGTAAAGGGTCCTTCCATAAATATAGCTTAAAATCAACAAAACAATTACAACATAACATAACTATTACATTTTAAAATGTTGACAGAAATCAAAGAATAATCAGGTTTCAGGTTTATTTAAAAAATTTGATATACCGCCTTATCAAAATTCAAAGCGGTTTTACATAATATAAAAACAAAGAATAAATGGAAACATAGGACATTTAAAAGAGAGATATTTATTCATTCAATTTTCTATACTAATCTCCCAGGGGAGTTCAGAATGGTTTACATGACTTTATTCAGGTACTCAAGCATTTTTCCCTGTCTGTCCTGGTGAACTCACAATTTATTTAATGTACTAGGGGCAATGGGGGGATTGGGCGATTTTCCCAGTCACAAGAAGCAGCATGGGCTTGAACCCACAACTTCAGGATGCTGAGGTTGTAGCTTTAACCACACTCTTCCCCTTTAAGGTTGCTAATACCGTGTTTCCCCGAAGATAAGACATTACATTACATTAGTGATTTTTATTCCGCCATTACCTTGCGGTTCAAGGCGGATTACATCCAAACTAAAACAAAATTACATTCAAAATTTGAAGGAATAGAATAAGCGATGACATCGAATTTTTAAGGTAATATATATTGGGTAAAGAGTTACCAAAGGGAAGTGGAGGTCTTTAGGAGATAAGAATAGGGTGAAATTATGGGTTTTAGATAACGTTTGGTAGATAAAAGAGTATTAGAGAGATCTAAGGGTAAATAGAGTGTTGGATATTGGGTTGGGATTGGTTGTGCTGGATAGGTTTTATGTGTTTTTTGAAGAGTATGGTTTTAATGTCTCTCCTGAAGGCTTTATAGTCTGTACTCAAAGATAACAGAGTGGTGATTTGTCTGTCCAGTTTAGCTGCTTTGGAGGCTATTAAGTTATCATAAAGTTTTTTTCGTTTGACATCTTTGGATGATGGGTGAGTGGGATCTTCTGTGTCTGGTTGAGGTGGATTGATTTAGTTGGTTATTCCAGTAGGTTGGGCTTTCTCAGTTGAGAGCCTTGTAAAGTAAGCAGTAGAATTTGAAGTGCACTCTAGCTTCTATTGGAAGCCAGTGCGAGTCATGGTATGCCTCTGTGATATGGTCATATTTTTTTAGGAAATAGACAAGTCTCAGGGCTGTATTCTGTATTGTCTGCAATTGCTTCATCATGGTCGCAGGACAAGGTAGGTATAGTATGTAGTCTATCATCCCAAGGATAAGAGATTGTACCAATAGTAGAAATTGCTTCTTTTCGAAGAATGTTTGGATTTTTCTTAGATTTCTCATGGTCATGAACGATGCCTTTATTATTTTGTTAATTTGGGGTTGCATGGTGCAGCCTCTGTCAATTGTGACTCCTAGCAATTTTAGTGTAGGTTGTATTGGGTATGAGATCAAGTTTATTACAAGATTAGTTAATGTTGGAGTTTTGTTGTTTTCTAGTAGGATGAAATTTGTTTTGTCAGGGTTAAGTTTTAATTTGTGCTCTGTCATCCAAATTGCAACTGAATCAAGAGTTTTGTGTATTGTGCTTGTCATGACGGGTTCTGGTTGGTCGAAGGGTAGGAGAATAGTGATGTCATCTGCGTAGCTGTATGAAATTATGCCATGATTATCTAGGTAGTAGCTGAGGGAGGCTATGTATATATTGAATAGTGTAGGTGATAGGGGTGATCCTTGGGGAACTCCGCAGGGGTTGGACCATGGTTCTGATTTTTCTTGCATTGTTTTGACTCTTTAAGTTCTTGATTGTAGGAATCCTTTGAACCATGCAAGTACTTTGCCTGAGATTCCTATTGAATCGAGAGTTTGTAGAAGCATGTCGTGGTCTACCAAGTCGAAGGCTGCAGAAAAGTCTAGTTGTATCAGCAGGATTTTCTTGCCTGTACAGAGGTGTTGTCTTGCAGTGTCCATTAGTGTTCCTAGTAGTGCTGTATTTGGCTCTGAATCCCGATTGTGTGGGGTGGAGTATGTTGTAATTCTCTAGGTAAGAGGCTAAAGTTTTTGCTACGAGACCTTCCATCAGTTTGATGTACAATGGTATTGAGGCATTGGGTCTGTAATTGGATGGTTTGTCTTTTGCTCCTTTAGGGTCCTTTAATATCGGAGTTATTATGATTTCACTGAGTTCTTGTGGGAAATAACCCTCTCGTAGTGATGAGTATATCCATTGTAGAAGTAGGGAGCGGAATAATATGCTTGAGTTTTTCAGTAGGTATGGGGGGCAATGGTTGAGGTCACAGGCTGCATGGCTGTATTTATTTTAAAGATTGTTGAACTCTGCCCATTCTATAGGTGAGAGATGGGACCAGGTTCTATCTGCTGAGTCTTTTTCTGTTTGTGGAAATGATGTTTCTATGTGTGAGGGTGTTCCGTTGAAAGAGGCTCTGATATTTAGGATTTTGTTTTTGAAGTAGGTAGCTAAGAGGGTGGCTGTAGGTGGGGGCGAATTGTTGTTCTCTATGTATGGTGTTGTGTTTGTGAGGACTTTTAGTAGCTGGAATAGCTTTTTTGAGTCTTGGGGTCCATCTCCAATTTGTTTCGAGTAGTATGCCCTTCTTTTTTCTTTCAGTTTTTGTTTGTACTTTCAGTTTGTTGCTATCCATGCTGTTTTTGTGGATTCTTGGTCGCTTTTTCTCAAGGTATCAGCAGGATTTTCTTACCTGTACAGAGGTGTTGTCTTGCAGTATCCATTAGTGTTCCTAGTAGTGTCTCCGTGCTGTATTTGGCTCTGAATCCCGATTGTGCGTCTCTGAATAAAAAAGCTTTTAATTTAGATTTGAACCGATCCAATGATGGCATTCCAAATAGAAGGAGCAGTTACTGCGAAAATAGATGTACATAATGTATAAATATGATTAAATGAGGGAACGGATAGAAGGTGAGTTGAAGAGGAACATAGAGCTCTTGAGGGATTATAGGGGATCAAAAGTCTGTATAAGACAATGACTTATATTCATTTGGGGCCCAAAAAAGGCACTAGGTCTTATTTTTGGGTAGGGCTTATTTTTTTCATGTACATGATCATCTCTCCCTTCCTCTCCTTCACTCCAATTCTTCCTCTTTGCTTTCCCCCACATGTGCAACATCTTTCCTCCCCTCTCACCCATCCCCTTCTGCCTTCCCTCTGCAGCATCTTTCTATCCCACCATCCCTCATGCAGCAGAACCCTTTCCCAGCTTCCATTCTTCCCTCCCTCCCATCCCTCATGCAGAACCCTTGAACACCCGCCACGCAGCCGAACCGCCGATGACCCTCCATCCTTCCCTCCTAACCGATCCCCGCCGAACGTGACCATAAATACCTTGCTGCAGAGTAGCGTCGGGCAAGCAGCACTCATAGGCTGCTTTGCGGCCTTCTTGCTGGGGCCGTCTATTTACTGATGATGTCTTGCTGGGGCCGTCTGTGTACTGATGTCATCAGTACACAGACAGCCCCAGCAAGAAGGCCGCGAAGCAGCCTGCAAGTACTGCTGGCCCGATGCTCCTCTGCAGCAAAGTATTTATGGTTGCGGTTGGCGGGGAGGGAAGGATGGAGGGTCAGCAGGGTTTGGCGGTTCGGCTGTGTGGCGGGGGGAGGCGTGGCTGCCTACGACTAGGGCTTATTTTCAGGGTAGGGCTTATTTTTGGGGAACACGGTATTATATAATCTTTGATAGGAACAATATAAATAATATTAAAGTTAAAGCATAATTAATCTTCAATGGGAATAATACTGTATGAGCAATATGTTGTAATTGTTTTATATTGATTTTTTTTTTTTTATTCTTTATTTATCATTTTAAAAATTTTAACAAAATCAAAACATTTTGTACAGAAAGATTGTCAGATCGAACACAAATAATAAGTAAATCATTAACATAATAAGAACAAAATTCAAATCGGACAATCTCAAGTCCTCAATAATTATGTGATCCAAGATATATATAAGAGTGAACTTTTAAGGAAATCAATTTTAAATTCTATATAATAAAGAACAGTATCATGTGTCTGACTTGAGGAATTATTCTATTACCAAGTCCAACAATTACTTAGTTGTTATTGTGGTAGTTGTTGTTATACCCTCTTTTTCCAGACGTTTCAGTGTCAGAAAAGCTGTAAGTTGAGATGGCTCAAAAAACACATACTTATTATCTCGATATCTTACTATACATTTACATGGGAAACGTAAAAAGAAAATGCCACCCAGCTGTGTAACTCCTGCTTTCAACAAAAGAAACTGACGTCTACGATTCTGAGTTTCTCTACTAACATCTGGAAACATTTGAATTTTCAAACCCAGAAATTCCTTACTCTTGTTCCTAAAGAACATTTTCAAAATCCAATCTTTATCCGGCAACAATGCCACAGATAGTATAAGAGTTGCTGGTTTAACCAAATCTTTATCTGATGTTTCCAAAATTGTTGTCAAATTTTGTTGAAGGTCTTGTATTTCCTGTCTCTTATCCTCCGAATGTTGACCCCTTACGTTCATAGGCAAATAATATACTCGAGTGAGAGGAGGCAATGATTCCTCAGGAATATTAAATATCTCCATGAAGTACCTTTTTATCATCTCTCTCGGGTTTACTGATAAGATTTTAGGAAAATTCAACAGTCGTAAGTTATTAGTCCGATAGTTATTTTCCATAATTTCCAATTTTTTTCTAATACTTTGATTATCTTTTATTATTGTAGATTGAACTTGTTTAATCATTTTTACTTCATTTTCAATACCTCCCAATTTTTCTTTGACATTAGAAATTTCCTGTTTATTTTCCTCTATTGTCTGTTTTTGAATTTTTATATTCTTTTCACCTTCTTTAATTTGTTTAGTTAGTGAGTCTCCCAGTTTGGAAACTAGGTCCCAAATTGAATCAAGAGTCACTTCAGCTGGTTTCTCATATTTAAAGAAAGTCTCATGTAAAGTTGGGGAAGACTCACCTTGGCTGCCTTCTGTCTGTTGGTCTGGATTTTTTTCTCCTTCTGCTCTATCCGCTGGAACCATCTCTGGACTTAACAAAGCCATAGAGACTTCACCTTGCTGGCTCCCTGATGTTACAGCCTCATGATCAGAGAGTGCTGCTACTTCTGGCCCACTCCTTTCACATGGGGAACTCGCACTCAGCGGTGGGGGAGGTGGACTCCTCTGGTCGGGGCTCAGCGTGGTATCCAGCCCAAGGACTTCCGATCCGGCGTCACTCCACGTCGCAGAGTCCAGCGGGCGATTCCCCGAACCTACTGACTCCCTCTGAAGACGCTGAAGAAAATGTTCAATTGAAGTGAGAGGGGGCTGCAGCGGCGCTTTTACCCCGTCTCTTCGGCATCGCGACTGACAAATAGTCTGATCGCTGTTGAAATATAAACAATCGTACCCTCAGCGTCTCACCAGGCACTGGTACAAGTCAAATCATATATCCTGGATCTGGAGATCTCCTGTATTCGTTCCTATATTCCAATAGGCAAATAAATAATCTCCAACTCCCTGGCTCCTCGGCCACGCCCTGCGGCTGTGCGGCTGCGGCCGCAACCGCGGCGGCGTTCTGTTTTTAAATTGTTGGAGACGGACCCGGTGACGTCAGGGGTCCGTCTCTGAAGATGCCTGCCAGGAACAAGTGGTAAGAAGCAGAACCGCTGCTGCAGGAAGCCAGGGAGAGAGGCACAATCCCCTCTGATGAAATACTCCGATGCAGGAGATCTCCCCTTATATTGATTTTAAGATATATTTATGTTTACACTTCCCCCTCGGTATTCGCAGTTTCGTTAACCACGATTTCGATTATTCGCGGTTTTTCATTCTCTGGCTCCACCCCCAAATTTACGTCACAGGAATTCGCTGCTCCCGCCGTTGAACAGAGGAAATCACTTCTCCCGGTGTTGTATGGAGGAAAATCGCTGCTCCCGGAGCAAATCAGGTTAGGTTATTCGCGATTTTTTATCTTTTTAGGGGTTTGTTACCGAAAAACCGCAAACAACATACGAAAAGTTATTCACGGTTTATCGGTATTCGCTGCTATGCTTTTCTCCTATCACCGCGAATGTGGAGGGGGAAGTGTATTTAATAGTTGTTAGCCTCTGATGCAACCTAGGTTTTAATTACCTATTCTTGTAAGCCATTTGATTTTCACATTGCTTGGTGTCTGCTCCTTGTCTGCGCTGCTTTGGCACTTGCAGATTAACTCCTCTCATTGTCCGTTCACCTAAATATTAAAAAACATGTAAAACTGAATTGGGTATGATAATTACAATTCCCTGTTTCTTCTCAATAAGGCTCTGGCTTTAAAATCCCCCTTTGGTTCAAAAAGTCACTGTGTAAATGAAAAACCTGTAGCAACAGTGTGACAGTTAAGTTTTCAAGTTTTATTAAAAATTTGATTAATTGCCTAAAATTTCAAGGCGATGAACAATAAAATACAACCAAAAGGTTTAATTTTTACATTTTTGCAAAGACCAATATTTAGGAACTTACTAAATAATGACTAGAGACTTACTGGTACAATGGGGTAATAAAGGGAAGAACCACAATATAATAATAGGAAAGTACATAAAAGGAAAGGGAACAAATAATGTCTAAAATTCTGCTAAAAGAAGGAGTTAAAAGTTAACAGTCATAAGTCGTCCTGAAAAGGTCATTCAAGTATTAAAAGCTTCTCTGAATAAAAAAGCTTTTAATTTAGATTTGAACCGATCCAGTGATGGCATTCCAAATAGGAGCAGTTACTGAGAAAATAGATGTACATAATGTATAAATATGATTAAATGAGGGAACGGATAGAAGGTGAGTTGAAGAGGAACATAGAGCTCTTGAGGGATTATAGGGGATCAAAAGTCTGTTTATGAATTCAGGACAATTAGTAGTACAAGTTTTAAATGTCAAAAGAAGAATTTTATAAGTTATTCTGTGTCCTATTGGTAACCAATGTGCCCTTTTCAATAGTGGAGTAACGTGATCGTATTTTTTAGAGTTGGTAATAATTTTTATTGATGTATTTTGAATAATTTGGAGGCGACGGAGCTCTTTCTGTGTAATGCCCTTGTAGAGAATTACAGTAATCGAGACTGGAGATTACAAGTGAGTTCATTAGTATATTGATAGCTGTTGATAAGATTTTTGATAAGGAACGGATCATTCTCATTTTATAAAAACATTTCCTAACAATTGCACTAAGATCAGCCCTCATGGGTAGAAAGGTTCAGGAAGCAAGGGCGTGGAAAAAGTGGACTTCATGTTGTAAATAGAATAATCTGACCTATCCATGATATGAATACAACTTTCTCATCTACATGACGTTTTATGAAATATATATATACTAAGTACCCCTTCTAAAACAAGAGGACAACAGCAGCTCCAACCTTGAATGCAATCTTCCCTGATATTCAACCCGCAGGATATTGCCGTCAATCTCCCATGGTCCATGGCAAACTCAGAAATTCAATGCTGGCACCAAATCCAGCAATTGACATTGAATTTCTGGTCTATTTTTAGCCAGCCAAGGCATAGCTGGCAAAGGTCAATCAATATTCAGTAGCTAGCCAACTAAGTCTCAATAGTTAAAGATAGACCACCCTTTAGGTAGCTCTGTTTGGCTGGTGAACTTAGCCAGCGAGCTGCTGAATATTGGCATTGATCAGTTATGTCCTACAACATAGCCAGTAACTGGCCAATCTGCTAAACTGGATATTCAGCAGGAGATAGCCATCTCCCATTGAATATCATGTGCTACTTAGCCTGCCGGGAGCCGTTCCTGGCCGGCTACACAGTGCCGAATATCGACCTCAATGACTGTTAAGCCTCATCTGGACTAAATTTATATCCCAGGGTTACAAAAAAAATTACGAACATGTCCTTAGCTGAACACATTACCTCAGGCACCACCAAGCAATATCTGGCACAGAGGAAAGGCGTGATGACAGCACCTACAGAATAGCCTTCTTTGTTCCCTTCTTCAGGATATGAATATTAAGTTCAAGTTCATTTATTATCCGATACATCACCAAAAAGGTAACCTCCTTAATGGTTTACAAATTGATCTAAAGAAAAAAGTTGGTAAAGAATTTCTAAAAAGTTACAATATCATTGTAGAAAAAATAGTACCAATAGAAAGGAGTTCAATATTCTAAACTCTCCCTGATTCCTTTTATTCCCTATTAGAGAATGACACGGGGAAAAAATCTGCCATTTTGACTCAAGCTGGCATGAAATTTAAAGAGCTTAGAGGATGGTGAGTCTTTTAGTGGCCAAAGGGGGCTGGGCCAACTCAGCCACATTGACATTTCTGCAGGTCCAGTTTTAAACGGTGGGGGGGGGGGGGGGCCTATGGGCCCAGACAGAACCATCACTTTCCCTAGAAACGAGACAAAGTAAAGCTCGCACAGCCAACCTGACATAAAATTTAAAGAGATTAGAGCATGGCGAGTCTTTTGGCAGCCAAAGTTCCTAGAGGAAAAATCCATAGTTTCCTATTGAGACAGAAATGGGGAAAGCCACTGCTTGCCCTGGGATTAGTAGCTTGGAAAGCTGCTATTATTTAGGTTTCTGCCAGGTACTTGTAACCTGGATTGGCCACTGTTGGAAACAGGATACTGGACTAGATGATCCAGTAGTTTGACCCAGCATGGTTATTCTTATGTCCTTATGAGGACTGTGTTGAGAACTCCTGAACTATACTAAAAGATGACAGCCTGAAATGTGTCTATTCTAATAATTCTGAAGAAAGGTAAAATGGGGTAGTCTTTCAGTGGTTTTCAACCCAGTCTTCAGGTACCATTTGGCCAGCCAGTTTTCAGGCTATCCACAATGAATATGAATGAGAAAGTTTTGCATACTAAGAAGTCAGTATATATTAATTGAAGATAGCCTGAAAACCTGACTGGCCAGGTGGTCCCCGAGGACTTGTTTGAAAAGCACTTCTCTTTACTAGTGGTTATAAATCTTTTTCTGGCTATGACCCCGGCCAAATAAAACTGTGCAACCTTCTCCCCCCAGAGGTGCAGAATGATGCCCCTATGGAAAGCCCACCCAGATCATAACTCCAACTGCAGGTTTTGTGACCCTAGTTGGAGCCTTGATCCTGAGTTTGGGAAGCTCTGGTCTAGAGTTTGTCCCTGATACAATATGTGAACTCTCCCACCAGACTGCCTGTTGTACACTCCCTGGTTAATATTACTTTTTTCTTTCTTTACACCACTTTGAGCAAAGATTATGGGCACTCTGAGTAGAAAATATGTAACTATTAAGCATGATAGTCCTCTCTCATTCCAAAAATACTTAAGCCGTTGGCTTTGTGTGACAGGGTGAAGTTCCCATCGTGAGCCAACGGAAAGGGCCTGAGCAGTGGTGTGTGGAGCTCATCTGCATAAATATCTTGCAAAGGCTGTTAGAAGCTGTCCATTCACTCTGAGTGAAATAGGATGCTGAAAATGAGACCTCCAGCAGTAACCTGAATTGTGAAGACTGAATGACTGGAAGGCATCATCAGAGAAGTGGCAGAGAAGACTGGAAGAGTCCTCAAGGCATGAGTCTTGGAACAGATGACCAAGGGACTGGGAGAGTCCTCAGGGCGCAAGTCTGGGAAAAGACTGAGTGACTGGGAAAGGTCTGGAAGAAGGAGCTCCTTTGGGAGTCTGGGCGACCCTCGGGAGGAGGAATGCTGGCTTTGGCCTAATTCCTGGTAAGCCTTTGATACCAGTATTGACTGATGCTGACAGGGGGCCTGGTGTAGTAGAGGAGCTGTCCAGTGCTGACCGCTGCTGATAAGAGGCACAGCCGGTGCAGCAGAAAGAGAGAGGGAGACCCTGCCCTATACTAGCCTACCTGGTAGAGCTTGGAGTGACTGGAGAGCATTCGATGACAAGCGGAGAGCCCAGTGAGAGAGCACCTGAGGGACTAGGAGAATCCTCATAGAGAGTGTGCCTCAGGGACCAGTCCTCAGGGAATGATCGGTGACCAGAGGGTCTGAGGAAGGACCAGAGTCCTAAGTGACCATGGCTGGTGGATAGATCAATGGGCGACCAGCTGAGGAGCGAAGTAGTTGGAGGGCCCGGTAGAGCTTGAGGATGACCAAGAGAGTACCCAAAAAGCTGGGGAGCAAGGGACCAGCAGTGACCCCACAAGCAGCTAGAAGAGTTCAAGGTACAAATGCTCAGGGGGACTGGCGAGTTACTGGCAGGACTGGTGGCAAGACTGGTAAATGGTACCGGGAGCTGTCAGAGGACCCCCTAGAAAGCAACCCATTAACCCAGAGAGGTGGCCTGAGAGTGAGTGACTGGTGGTGACCAGAGAAGATGTGGCCTAAGATACCAGAGAGGTCATGTATGTCTTGGAACAGTGTGACTGAAGTGAGTCCAGAAGAACAAAGTGAACAAGAAAGAAGATCGGAAGTGCCTGGGGAGTGTAGAGGTGACAGGTTGATCACTTGACCCAATCACACTTTGATAGGGGCTAAGAAGCAGTTTGACATGTAGCGAACACCATGAATAAATTCCAATACTGAAATCTTCAGGGTTAGTGATTTGGCGAGATCAGATCTTGACACCGTTAGCCTCCATTTTACTGACCCAGTCACATGTCATGATTCTGTACCTCAGCTTGCTGTTCCTTCTGGCAAGCAACATATATCATTATTCAGAGAGAAAGGAGACATGACCAAGGCCCCCCCAAAAAATGCACAAAGAGAGAAACTGCACAGTGATAGACTGAGGAAATAAAACACACTACACAAACAGTGAAGAGAGAACAAGAGAAAGAAAAGTGAGAGACACTTGAAAAGTAGAAAGCCAAGCAATATATCTATTTATACTTCTGTGATATTATAATTCTGGTCAATAACTTATGCTTTTATTTTTGAGTCTGCCAAAAGTAAAGATTGCTGAGAGAGTCATAAGGCGTACAGAGGCCCACAGAGACATAGGCATTTTTTTTGCAGACTGATACGGTATTGTATTTATTTTTAAAATGATTTTTTTTTTTTAACTAGAGCAAAGCAACAATATGAGTTTCCAAAAAATCTAAAATGTAGGAATAAAACTTTGCACAAGGAGTCAGAAGACTAGGCTGCAAGATTTTATTAAGAAAAGGAGCCAGAAAAAGCCAGGTCAGCAGGTTATATGTCAGAACATGAATCTCATAATCACAACAAGAAGATTCTCCTCATAGAATTCAGAATCATGCCAGAGACAATTAAAAGAAAGGAACATATATAAAACTTTGGTCACAAAATTACTTCAGATACCCCATATAGAGTCATGATAAGTCTCCTACTCTGGGATAAAAAAACACAACAAAAAAACACAACCCCACCTCCCCCAAAACTTCAGTGCTGCTCTGTCCTGGTCAGTGAACATTTCTGTGGTTTCTTCTTATGTGTTTTATTTGGGGTTTACTTCTTTCACAAAGATATTTCCTGAACAACCTATTATTCAGCCATTAATAAAGAGATTAATTTCTTACCCTACTATCTTTTCTAGTAGATAGTTGTATCAATGTGGACAATAGGGTATTCTTTCCTTGCTCACAAGCCGTGCAGAAGGAATCAGGTTTTCAACTCCACCTTCTTCTCCAGAGGGCTCTGCTGTCCTCTTCAGTTTGTACCAAAGCAGGCGATAGCCCTTTAGAGGAACTTAGTAAGGTAAGAGAAGACCCACTGAACTACAAATTTGTTCTGCTCTGAAACTATAACAAACATGTTAAACATTTTAATTGAACAATCGAAACATCAAAATAACCATACCAATCAGAAACATTTATGGAGCTCTAGCATTCCCCCAATGAATTATAGCAATAGATCATTCTTTAAACCCTTGAGGTCTGACATATCAAAATCTCAGTTTGACTCAAACTTCTGATTGAGACGGTAGGCAGATGGAGAAATAACAAAGGCGGGGTTTCAGAATGACACACCTATCTACTAGAACAGCAAGGTAAGAACTTAATTTCTTTTTCTAGTGCAATAGCTGTATCATTCTACAGTTAAGGACATACAAAAGTATTTAGGGCATGACCTCTGCACCTGCTTGTAACACTGAGGACCCAAAGATGTGCTCCTGCAATCCACATCCACTCTGTAGAACTTGGGAGAATGTGTGTAGAGCGGACCAGGTCACTGCCCCACAAATCTCTCTGGGCGCAATCCACTGAGATTTCACCCATGAAGAGGCTACATTTCTTGTAGAATGTGCTTCAAGGAGACTGGTAATTACATGCCACAGACAATATGATGAGCTGTCCAACCATGAGCACAAACAGATGATTTGACAGTCAGAACTCATTGGTGCCCTCTAGATAATGTAGGACTCTCCTCATATCCAGCTTTCTCAGAATCATTATTTTACTATGATCCTTTGGTATGGAACACTGGTAATCTTACCTCTTGATTGACATGAAACGCCGATGCACTTTCTTGGCAATGGATATGCGCCACCGCTGTAGCATTGTCAAGAAAACACAAATGCCTGCCCTTCCAGACACCTCTCCAGTTTCTGTAACACCAGACGAATGGCTCAAAGCTCAAATCTGATGATGGACCGCTGCCTCTGGGAGCCATTCAGTCTATCTGCACTAACATTTCCAGGGTCAGTTTTAATATCCCAGAATCCTTTGCTTGCATTCTGGACCTGCCAACACACAGTAATGTAATGCTAACAATCTGTCCTGTGAAAGGGAGTCTGCTGAGAGTAGCCTTGGAGGTGGAATCCTCCGCCCACTGACTGATCCAGAACATTCTGTGGGCTGAAATAAAATATGCGGAGACTTTGCTCATGACTCTTAATCCAGCCCTACCAGCAAAAGCTGGGGCAAAGGCTCATTCTCTGCCAGGGTGAGCCCATGCATCTTGGTATGGCAAGCGCGTTGCACAAAAGAGGCTGCTGCAGCTGCTTTAATCCCTAAGACCAAAGCTTCGAACTGTGTTTTTAGGACCACAACCACTCTGCAATCCTTTAGTATCATGCCTACCTCACTTTCTTATCTGAGCAACTAAGGAATCCACCTTAGAAAGGGCAAACATCTGTTGACACTCCTGTGCCATAGAACAGTGGTTCCCAACCCTATCCTGGAGGACCACCAGCCAATCAGGTTTTCAAGATAGCCCTAATGAATATGCATGGGACAGATTTGCATGCCTGCCATCTCCATGATTTGCAAATCTCTTTTATGCATATTTATTAAGGCTATCCTGAAAACCTGACTGGCTGGTGGTCCTCCAGGACAGGGTTGGGAACCAATGCCATAGAATACAGCAAGTAATTGTTTTGGCTACCTTTAGGGAACTCTCAGGAGCATCCCAGTGCTCCATGACTAAAACATTCATTTCAGGATGAAAAGGAAAAGACATGAATTGCACTTGCACTCTGCTCAGGATAGAACACTTGTAGAAGGGGCCTGCTAGGAGTCTAACTGTAACTCCCGCAGGGAGTCAGAAATGAGCTCTAATAGCGCCAATGGCTTGAAAGAACAGTGTACTGTGGGATCCTCCCCTTAATTGAGGGCCACAAATGCTCCTGTGTACTCGCTCCTGCTTGCAACCCTAAATCGCCCAGCAGGGAAGACTCACTCTGTGACATTAAGGGCATAAAGACTGATCCCTCCCATTCTGAGTCCCTGTCAGAAAGATCCCCAAGGTCCTGGATAGCTTCTGCCAGTGATTCCGATGCACCCTGGGAGCCCAAGCCCTCTTGCATGACCCCTGGCATGCCACTATACCTCCTCTGAGGAACCTGGCTATCCAAATAGGCTCTCCACATGAAATTAACAAATTCAGGAAAAAGTCTGGACTAAGCAGCTTTGAGTCCCCTTTAGGTAATTCTACCTTATGTCTCTTGGGCTCCATGGTTTTTCCATTCTTACACTTAGGTACAATGCTGGTCCAGGACTCCGAGAGGGATTTTCTCCTGAGAAACAGGTACCCCAAAGGTTCCTCAGCCCTAGAGACCAAAGAAGAGGCTAAGCCTGATGCTCCTGCCTCCCCTACAATGCTACATGGCACAAGGGTGCTCCAGCATCAATCAAGCACAAATCTGACATGAATTAGGGGGTAAAAGAGCCTGGGGACTCCATTCCTGCCAGTTTTTTAGGCAAAACAAGGCGATTTGAATGATCTGGAGAACTTTGAAAAAAAAAAAACTTTTTGGGAAATCCAAGATGGCATTTTAGCGCCACATAAAACCAACTCAAACACACCTTAACCAAAATTTTTTAAAAAACTCTGAAAACAGGATTTTAGAGGTGGAGGGCCCTTTAAGATGTGGCAGAAATCTCCCAAAATAGTTTTTTTCAGACAACTCCCTGCCAATTTTACCCATTGGCTGTAATATCCTTATTCATTGTGCCATGTGCTCTGAAGGTGCTGCAGCCTGCCTCAGCTCTAACTCGTAGCTTAATCTGAAAGAAGAGACTTTGTTTCAGTCAGTCCTCCAAATGCTGAGATCTTCGGGCTGCTAGTCGGACTGAAGTTGGACTGAACCTCAACCCCAGCAGAATCACAAGCGCGAAGAGAGAGAGGTGAAGTTGCAGTTGGCACCCTGAAGAACCCTGCTGAGCCCCCTGTGGATGCCTAACAGCCTGCGCTCAAGCCCCTGCGAATCAGTAGGTGATCTAAGCAACTAGGGATATGGAACCCAAGCTCCACAAAGTTTTCTGCAGGCTGGTCAAACAGGTCCCCAAGGGATTAACCTGCCAGCTGCAGACCCAAGTCTGCTTCTTTTCCAGATAGGCAGAGCTTTCCCTCACATTGGGGAGCTCCGGTGTACAGAAAGCTGACCCCCCCCAAAAAAAAAAAAAATAATAATAATAAAGAAATATACAGAGCAGATCAGAAAGACACCTTAGTTTTAGGAAAAACTAAAGGGGGCAACAGAGCCCTCTGAAGAAGGTAGAGTTGAAAACCTGGAGTGGATGCTTTCTGCATGACTTGCAAGCATGTTCAGAATGGTATACCTGTTGCACTAGAATTACCATTATATCCACAGTTCACATACACAGGGACAGACTTTAGATCACAGCTTCCCAAAACCTAAATTTGAGGTCACAATCTGGGTGGGGTCTTTAATAGGTGCATCATCATTCTGCACGGTGGGGTGGGGTGAGAGAAGTCACAATTTTATTTGGCAGTGATCATGGGGTCAGAGCCACAAAAGAGATCGATTGGCATTGTTCTGACTATCCTGTTTTTAACACGATCATCATATTCTATTCAGCTACTCTCACAGAATGCAGGGTCTAACCCCCACTAGGCTCTTGGTCAGAATCAAGAAAGTGTTAGCTTGGATAACACCAACTTCCTCTAAAAGATGACCAGTGTCTGACACAGTGCTCCAATCAGCTGAAAGAAAATAACTTTGGCCTCATGATACCCAAAAGAACAGTCATACAGTATTTTGTCAAAAAGAAATCTTGGAACCCCAATGAGAAACAGAACCCCCAAGTACAAATTTGACAAACAAGAAAAGCCATATCCTAGATTCTGATAGAACATAACTCTTCTATAATGGGCCTATTAAATTCAATATTCTCACTTTTATCTGCTCAGACATACATATTCCATAAAGTGCCTGAGAAGGCAGGTCTGGTATTTGAGTTAAATAATGTCAGTTACCAGCTGAAGTTTTCTTAAGAAAGGAATTTTTAAATGAATAAACAACATTATTCACCAATGTTGACAGGAACATGTAAGATTCTAGCTGTTCTCCAGATTCTAAAGGAAGTAGTTTTCTCCCTTTATCTGAACATTATAAGGTTTTTGCCTTCATTTCCAGGATCTTGTCATCCAGCATTTCCCCTGTTTCCTGCAATTCTTTGCATTTTATCTTCATGAGACTACAAGCCTTCTGTAACCGGTGGTTCAGCTCCACATAGGAATGACTATGATGGTACTGCCTTTCGCGGTCAGCTAGCACATCCTCATCCCAGGTCTCTGTGGGAGGTGAACACAAAACATAAGTCAAATAAGTAAAAAAAATTACAATCTTACTGCAGCAAGAGAATTCCTGGGTAGAGAGCTGCACAGGAACGGGGACGACGAGAATCCCGCGGGTCCCCCATTTGGGTCGCGGGGATCCTGTGGGGACGCCTCCTAGGGTCGCGGGGATCCTGCAGGGTTAGATGGAAACTCAAGCTGCGAGGCTCGTCTTTTTTTCCTACCTGTCCTGCCGCAGCACACAGCCGACCGGAAATCTTCCCCGATGTCAGCGCTGACGTCGGAGGGAGGGCTTAAGCAAAGCCCTCCCTCCCTCCGACATCAGCGCTGACATAGGGGAAGGCTTCCAGTCGGCTATGTGTGCTGGGGCAGTGCAGGCAGGAAATAGAAGACAAGCCTCGCAGCTCGAGCTCCATTTGACTGGTAATTTGCTTAAAGATGAGGGCTGGGAGGTGGAACACAAAAGGGGGGAGCGAGAGCATTTTTGGAACTTTTATTAGGCTGACCTGATACATTTGTGGCTCATGTTAGAGTTACATTCTTATAATGGCTCCAAAGAAAGCAAGAAATGTAGCAGATTAAGCCAATGGGTTCATAGACAAAAGCGCGCGACGACAACCCAGCGCAGACAACTGAGCGCAAGGCGGAAGCACGCCGAAGAAAAACAGTATTTTAAAGGGCTCCGAATGAGGGTTGGGGGGAACCCCCCCACTTTACTTAATAGAGATTGCGCCGGTGTTGTGGGGGGTTTTGGGGGGTTGTAACCCCCCTCATTTACTGGAAACTTAACTTTTTCCCTCTTTTTTAGGGAAAAAGTGAAGTTTTCAGTATAATGTGGGGGTTACAACCCCCCAAACCCCCCACAATGCTGGCACGATCTCTGTTAAGTAAAGTGGGGGGTTCCCCCCAACCCTCATTCGGAGCCCTTTAAAATACTGTTTTTCTTCGGCATGCTTCCGCCTTGCGCTCAGTTGTCTGCGCTGGGCTGTCGCCGTGCCTTTCTCCTCGTGCGCTTTCGTCCTCGTGTCACCAAGCCAATGTAATGGAATCCCCGATTCAAATGTGCTTCTGTGTCTGGTTAAGCTGAAATGGTGTTTGAGAATTTTAATACACCTTCTAGCTGGCCTGTTCTGCTGTAAAGGATATTAATTGCTATTAAGAAACCTTGAGTTGCCTTCTCGGCCACCTTCACATACTTGACATGCAAAAGCAGCCAAAGGTTGAGAAATGATTTTATCCTCTGAACCTTTAACCAAAGGGGAGTCCCACAGCTCTGCCGCACCGAGGACAGCTTTGTAAGATAACCCTTGAATTTTGGAAACCCTCCCCTATATTTTTTCAAATATGTTTGCAGCTCTCTATTTTGAAGTTTATAGGGACGGGCGGGTATGGAGGGGATTCCTCACGGGGACGGGTGGGGAGAGAGGGATTTCTCGTGGGGAAGGGTGGGATTCCTCATGGGGACGGGTGGGGATGGGTGAGATTTCTGTCCCCGCGCAACTTTCTATTCCTGGGGCAGAAGGATTTCAGAATCACTTCCTGGTCCAAGCTGCTTGAAGATCTGGATCAGATTCTAATCAAACGGCATTTCAAGCCTATGCAAATATTTTCTCAGCAAATTATAACCGAAGTTACACATAAATATTTATGGACGGTGTGCAACGATAATAATCAACCCATCATCTCTCCATCAGTGATACTGACATAAGATAGACTTTTTAACCTACAACCCCTGGTATGTAGGTCTGAATTGACTGTTTCTTATGGTGGAAAGGCGATAGCTATTACCTTCACTGGTCTCTCCTCCTAACACAAACACAGGGTCAGAGGCAGAAGCATTCTGTACATCTTCCAGGATCTGTTCAATGCTAGGAGGTGCTGGTCGAGTTGGCAGAACCACACGCTTTTTTATTTTAGAGGTCATTCTTTCATCACTTCATAGGTGGTGTGCAGGTCCTAAGGCAAGAAACGTATGAAAGTGATTGTTCATTTATCTGTAGAACTCAGGCAGAAAAGTGAAGGGTGAGTTCTTCCCTGAGTTTGTTAGCCCTTGGAGTCTATCTGATCATCATCCGACATGAGTTCTTACATAATTATAGCTGAAAACTATGCTGTCTTCAGATAAGAACTGTGTAGTTCAGGTAGTCTACCCATTCTTGATGCTATTTATTTATTTAGGTATTTATATACTGCCTATCAGGTTTAAAATCAGGTACTCAAGCATTTTCCCTATCTGGCCCATTGGGCTCACAATTTATCTAATGTACCTGGGGCAATGGAGGATTGTGACTTGCCAAGGGTCACAAAGAGCAGCGCAGGATTTGAACCCATAACCTCAGGGTGCTGAGGATGTAGCTCTAACCACTAGGCCACTCCTTCCAATACTGCAGAATCTCAGATTTTTTACCCTTATTCTTACAACAGAGCAATTGCTAGAGCCAGAAGGATACCAAGGTGCATTGGAAAGGTCATATTGGACAGAACAAAAAAAAAACAGAAGGTTATAATATCTCTGTACAGTTTGGTTTTCTCACCAAGATATAGCCTCCAAAAATGAATACAGTATTCCAGGAGAGAACATAAGTGTTACCATACTGGGACAGTCCAAAGGTACATCAGATCCAGTATCCATTTTCCAACAGTGGCCAATCCAGGCCTAAGTACACGGTAAGATCCCAAAAGAATAAAACAGATTTTATGCTGCTTATCCTAAAACTAACCAATGGATTTTCCCATCTTAATAATGGCTTAAGGTCTTTTCTTTTAGGCAATTATCCAAACCTTTTTTTTTTTTTTAATCCTGCTAAGCTAACTGATTTAATACCACATTCTCTGGCAACAAATTCCAGAGTTTAATTACATTTTGCGTGAAGAAATATTGTCTGCAATTTGTTTTTAAATTTACTACTTGGTAAATTCATTACTTGCCCCCTAGTCCTTATATTTTTGGAAAGAATAAATAAAGGATTCACATCTACCATTTGCACTCCACTCAGTATTTTATAGACTTCTATCATGTCAATGAACTGTACAGATGCATTATGCCTCCCAGAGCAGGGCAGCATCCCCCGGCTCTATTCACTATCTTGACACCATTCTCATTGCGCAGCAGAATGTCACCCATTAGACTACTGAACTCTACAAACCATAGATAAAGTGTTCTGTGAATACCCAGTCCTGGATTATGGCAAGTTTTTTTCTTGTGGTAGTTTGATGTCTCAGTGCATGTCAAGGACATACTACTGCTCCAGAACCTACCAAAGCCCAATGGCCCTGGGAATAACATGTAATAAAAAATATGCTATTAAAAAAAACAGGGTCATCTTATCTGGAGAATCACCAGGCCAATCGGGTTTTCAGGCTAGCCCTAATGAATATACATGAAGCAGATTTGCATGCCTGTCACTTCCATTATATGCAAATCTCTCTCACGCATATTCATTAGGGCTAGCCTGAAAACCCGATTGGCCTGGTGGTCCTCTAAGACAGGGTTGGGAGCCACTGTTCTAGAGTACTCCCCTCTGACCTGTCCTGCCCATGTAGAAACAGGTAGTTGAATCAGAGAGGGTGGGACAGGTCAGTGGGAGTGCTTTGGAGCCGGCAGTCTAGGCATTTGATGTGTTGCCACTGCCCTATAGAAGAAGTGGTAGTGGTATTGAGGGCTGCAGATGAGACAAGGTGGAGTTGGAACATGAAGCAAGCAAATTTATTCAAACAGACCCGACACAGACTGTGTTTTAGCAAGTGCCTGCATCAGGGGTCAGAATTTGATTACACAGCATTACAAATCTTTGTGAGAATTTCACAGTCACAGTAGCAAAGTTCACACTTGAGGAAGCACCAGCCTGTATGTTTCCATATGTGCAATGATATGGTTCTAAGTCATCTGTTCATATTAAATGTATAATTTGTTGCAAGGTCCTGAACTTTCACATCACATAATGAAAATGTTTCCTCAGATCAGTGATTTGCCTGTCACTGAGCTATTCTTGCATTCTAGAGGAACTATCACAAGATCTTACTGTGGATCAGAAGTGAGGAGTATTCATCACTAGACAAAAAAGTGAGCAGTAAAGTGAACAAAATAGAGTGCCAAAAATTAAAGAGAAGACTCCAAGCATCAGAATGGTAGATGGGGGCAAGAAATAATGGGAGACATAAAAGGAATCTAGTAAAAACAACAAACAACACAACAAAACCCTCCCCTCACCCCATGCACATTTGGTAGGCTGATTATCAAAAAAGAAATTTAAGAGAGAGGGTGTTTCAAGTAGAGCTACGGTTTACACCAGGTCTCCACCAAGTTTCTGTGAGACAAACATACAGACCACGCTTAGAAATAAAATCTGCAATTAAAAGCCCTTTATGGTGAAGATAGAAGGTGTTAAGCAGCCTGATATTGATGAGAACATCAGGTAACTACAGTAGAGGCACCATGTGCTGGGGAAATAGGTGAGAAAAGAGTGAAGTATGATGGATCCTAAAGGAATAGGAGGGAATATCATATTATGCAGTTATTTCTTCTAATTACCCCAGGATTATAATGGAAAGATTTGCTTTCTCTGCCAGCTTAGAAAATATACATCTCTGCATTTGTATTTTGCATCTTTGTATTCTAATCTGAAGAAATATGATTAATAACATTGCTGGGCAGGGCATGGTAAAACTTTAGCTCAAATCCTGACTTTACTCAAGCCGGGCAGTATATGAAATCACATCCCCTTCCCTGTTCCTAATGAGGGCTCTCCGGTGCTTCCTTTCCTCAGTCGAATCTCTCTCTTTCACCCTGAAAAACAGGCCTGTGTGAGTGAGCTATTGCAGAAGGAGCAGCAGGATATAGTCAAGAACACCACTAGTCTCCTCTGTCTGCCTAATCTTCCCACTACTGTATATATATATCTCTCTCAAGTAAAATGTCCCTCTTTCCTCACTTTTCTTGAGACGTCTGGAGCCAGCAGATCTCGAAATCAACTTCTTCCCTCAGAAGAGACAGTTTATTCCGGCACCTTGTTCTCTAGCTTCCAAACCCTTCCTTTGAAGACCGCAGTCATAGTTGAACGATTCACCACGAATGCAAGCAGGTACCGTAGTGATGCTACCTAGGGCGAGGCTTGGAACGCACCGTGAATGGGCTACTAGAGCACCAAAATGAGGCTTGGAATGCATTACGAGGTGGGCGAAACAGCAGTCTGAAGCTAAGTATGCTTATTGGTTGACTGGCAAACCCATTAAAAAAAAAAAAAAAAGCCCAGGGTATGAAACGAAGAGAGCTAAGTTGCTGGAGAGCAGCGAGCTAAAGGCGTGATCGGGCTCCTTAAGCTGTGACTTGGCATGTTTGCTATTCACATCCTGCGTCTTTCCTTTTTTCCCTCTTGCTATTTCTCAGCCTGCACCTCCTTTCTTTTTCCTCTGTCTTGTTTTCTCTTGCTGTTCCACAAAACTGCCTCTCCCTTCATTCTTGTTTTCTATTTTTCATCTATTACCAATTGGGCGAGTTTCCTACTTTTGAAAGCCAGCTGCAGCAATATTGTTTTCCTTCCTCGAGCTGTCTGCCCGCGTGCTCCTCCAACTTTGTTTGTGGCTGCAGAGAAAGTGCTCTATTAATATTTATAAAGCGCTTCCAGACAGGAAGGGGCAAAACGTGGACCTCGCCGCTCTTAACCGCACATCTTTAAAAATCTTAATTTATCGACAGCTGATGTTTCAGATTTCATGTCTGCACTAGGTCCGCGTTTTAGCCCCCTCATGCCACCAATGTAACTGTTGCCGTTTCTGACCTCACGGATTGGTGCTGACAGTCTTATTAATAACTAGTCTTTAAGCCCGTTACATTAACGGGTGCTAGAATAGATGTGTCTGTCTGTCTGTGTTTCTTTATCTCTCTCCTTGGCCGCTGTCTATCCTTCTGTCTCCCCCTCCCCAGAGCAAAGCTGTCTGTCCACAGCACACCTTCCCCCAAAGCAGCCCCCTTTCCTTCTCCCTATCTCTCCATGACCCCTTCTGTCTCCCCCCCCCAGCACACCCCTCCCCCCAAAGCAGCCCCCTTTCCCTCTCCTTATCTCTCCATGGCCCCTTCTGTCTTCCCCCCCCCAGAGCAAAGCTGTTTGGCCCAAGCACACCCCTCCCCCCAAAGCAGCCCTCTTTCCCTCTCCCACTGATTCTCTCTGGCCCCCTTTCTGTCTGTCTTTCTGTCCCTCTCCCTGCCCCTGTGTCTTTCTTTCTTTCTGTCTCCCTCCCGCTGTCTGTCTGTCTGTCATTTTTCCCCATTTCCCTGTGCAGCAGCATTTCCATCCCACTTCCCTCTGCAGCAGCAACAGCATTTCCCTCCTATCCCTCCTTTCCTGTGCAGAAGCAGTAGCAGCATTTCCCCCCACCCCCTTTCCCTTCTCTTCCCTTACCCTTCCCTGCTCCGTTCGGCCCCTCCCCCTTCTTTTACTGCCGTTGTCCTGCTCGATCTGGCCTGCTCCTGACCCTCCCACCGCCGACAAACCTCCGCGCTCCAGCTGTGTAGGCAGCACTTTAAACACACTGCTTCGCGGCCTTCTACTGCCGATTTTCTCTGCCGCATCTATCTCCAATGATGTCATCAGAGACGCGGCAGTAGAAGGGCACGAAGCAACGCGTTTATAGTGCTGCCTACGCCGCTGGAGCCGGGAAGTTTGTGGAGGGTCAACGGCCGGAGCGGGGCTGCTGTCTACCACTGGTGCTGCCTACGCCACTGGAGCCGGGAGGTTTGGAGAGAGCACAGTTGCGCACCTCCAGCCCCTGCAAGCTCCGTGAGGTGTGAAATAGAATACTGCCACAGAATACAGCGCCAGGAATCACGAATTTTCAAGAGCACATGCGCGCTCTAGGGTTTTATTATTAGTGATAATTAATTTGAGGAAACACTTCAGGTAAGGGAGATCTGCGTTTTACCCCAGAGCTGCAGCAGAAAAATGTATTTTTGCTTGGTTCAACCTGGTTTTGAACCCACATCAGTAGGGCCCAAGATAGCTACCCTAACCTCTAGACTACTTTCATAACTTATGAAATGATATAGAGTTTTGCTACTTTTAGTCTCAGCTTAGGGAGAAGCATTAGGGTCCATCAGAGCTAAAGTGATCTATGCCGAGACTAAAAATGGCAAAACATTATTTCCACAAGTTTAAAAGGTAGCCTAGAGGTTAGGGCACCTGTCTTGGGCCCTGCTGATCTGGAGTCAAGACCAGGTTGAATCAAGCAAAAATACATTTTCTAGCCAAAGATCTGGGGTAACACACAGATCTCCCTTGCCTGAAGTGTTGCCTCAAATTAATTATTATTAACTAGTCTTTAAGCCCCTTACATTAACGGATGCTAGAATAGATGTGTGTGTGTGTGTGTGTGTGTGTGTCTGTCTTTTTTTCTTTCTCTCTCTCTCCTTGGACACTGTCCGTTTGTCATTCTTTCTTTCTGTGTGTCTCTCCCTAGCCCCCTGTCTATTTGTCATTCCCCTTTCCATCTCCCCCTGGGCCCCTGTTGTGCCATGCCTGCCTGCTCTGTGGCCCCCTTCTGTTACCCCCCCCTCCCAGAGCAAAGCATGATTGCTGTCTACCCCCGAGCACACCCCTCCCCCCCCAAAGCAGCCCCCTTGCACTCTCCCTCTGTTGTGCTATGCCTGCCCTGTGGCCCCCTTCTGTTCCCCCCATCCCAGAGCAAAGCATGATTGCTGTCTGCCCCCAGCACACCCCTCCTCCCAAAGCAGCCCTCTTTCCCTCTCCCCCTGCCTGCCTTACTCCCAAACCCGGCTTCCTGCTCTCTTCTGGCCCACCAGCACAAACCGCTGCTGCTCCTCTTCAAAGCAGCCTGCTAAGGATCACCATCCGTTTGTAGCAAACCTCACAGGCCGCTCTCCACCTCGGTAGCACGTGCCCTCTGATGCGATCCCACCCCTCAGGATCATGTCAGAGACAGAGGGATCATGCTACTGCGGTGGAGAGCGGCCTGCAAGGTTTGCTACAGTCGGCCAGCAATCCTCAGCAGGCTGCTTTGAAGAAGAGCAGCAACAGTGAATTTTGGGGCCTTACAGCAAGTGAGAGCGGGAGGGGGGAGTCGCCAGTGTGACACATCATGCTGTCAGGGAACACGCCATCCTAAGTGCGCATGCACGCTTAGGGTTTTATTATAGAGGATAAGACTGTCACCATAGATCCGGGGAGTCAGGAACAGCAACAGTTAAAGTGGTGGAATGAGGGGCTAAAACACAGCATATCTGAAATTTGAAATCCCAGCTGTCAATAAATGAAGATTTTGAAGGATGTGCAGCTAAGATGCTGGAGGTCTGTATTATACCCCTTCCCCTACCACACACCTGCAGTGCTATACAAGCAAGAGAGAGTCCCTTCTCGCCAGAGCTTACAATCTAATTAACACGGACATAGGACAAAGGCTTATACATGTTTACTAGAGAAGGGGTACCCATATATTTTTAGCTTGTGAGCTACTTTTAAAATGACCAAGTCAAAATGATCTACCAACAATAAAATTAAAAAAAACAAACAAACACAAAGCATACTGTACACAGAGAAAATGTTAATTATCATTTGTAATTCAGGGTTTTTATCAGAGGTCAAGGCAGATGCCTTTAAAATATACAATGTCACCTCAGTAACTATACAAAAATAGACAAATATACCCCCTCCCCTTTTACTAAACCGCAATAGCGGTTTTTAGTGCAGGAAGCTGCACTGAATGCCCTGCGCTGCTCTCGATGCTCATAGGCTCCCTGCGCTAAAAAATGCTATTGCAGTTTAGTAAAAGGGGGCCATAGTGCAAAATATAGACAGCCGATATAAATTCTCAAGCTGAACACATTTTGATCACTAAATTGAAAATAAAATCATTTTTCCTACCTTTTGTCTGGTGATTTCATGAGTCTCTGGCTGCACTTTCTTCTTCTGTAAAGCCAATATTTCTTTTTTTCTCTCTCCCCCTGCCTCCACAGCCATCATGCTGATTTCTCCACTTCCCCAATTATTTCCCTACCTCCACCAACGCAATTTCTCCCTGCTGCTTCCCTGAGCCATGCCTGGTGCGTACAAGCACCAGGCCCACAAGACTTCACCTCAGATGTCAATTCTAATGTCAGGGAGGAAGTTCCGGCCAGCCAGGCAGCAATGGGCTGGCCCAGAACTTCCTCTCTGATGTCAGAATTGACATCTGAGGTGAAGTTTTGTAAGTCCGGCGCTTGTACGCACCAGGCCTGGCTTGGGGAAGCAGCAGGGAGAAAAAGATTGCAAAGGCAACGCGCTCGACTTGCGTTACCTTTGCAATCTATTGGTCGATCACGACTGGACTAGAGGTAGGGGAGTAAAGAGGGAATGGCCACATATGGGTGTTTATAAGTTGGGAGGTAGGGTATAAACAGCCAATGCGGGACCTTTCCTCTGCTATGCCCTACCTCTGCTGCTTCTAATTGCAGTTTTTGGAGCAAGACATGACACTGAAAAAATACCAAGGCTTGTCAGCAGCTGCATCTCTTCAGCACCAATAGCTGCACTTAAGGTTGAGGTCCATTAGGGGCAAAGGAAAGAGTGAATCGAGAGAGGAAGAGATACCCAGACCTGCAGGGAAAGAGGAAAGGTGCTGGATTTGCAAAGGGAAGAGAACACTTGCTGGATCCTCGAGAGGTGGCAGAGAGAAGACAGAGATGCCGGGGGGGAGAGCGAGAAGGGAGAGATGCTGACACATGGGAGAGATACAGAGAAATTAGATGAGATGCTCAACCTGGCTGGCAGATAAGAAAGATGATGGTAAGGTAGCTAAGGACACAGAGAGAAGACAGATAGTGGACATGGAGGGAAAAGAAGTGCCAAATGGACAAGGAGACTCTAGTAAGATAGTTAACAGAGACTAGAACAGGGGTGGGCAACTCGGTCCTCAAGGGCCAGAATCCAGTCAGGTTTTCCCCAATAAATTTGCATTGAAAGCAGTGCATGCAAATAGATCTCATGCATATTCATTGGGGAAATCCTGAAAACCCAACTGGATTCCGGCCCTCGAGGACTGAAGTTGCCCACCCCTGGACTAGAACCAATGCCATTAGAAAAAGAAAATAACCAAAAGGCAGAAAAAAAAGAAATTATTGATTAGAATGTGCATCTGCCAGAAGTGGCTGGGGCCTGTGTGAAAAACCTCACTCATTAGCCTTCAGTCTCCAGCATAATGTTGTAAGTCTTCAGCTTTGGGATAAGCCACCTTTGGCATCTCTGAAATAGTGGCAGAGAAATTAAAGTGACAAAGCAAGGGAAGCCCATCCCAAAGCTGGAGATTTGCCACTTAAGATTTTTTTTGCACACACCCCCAGCCATGTCTAACACCAGTATGACATTCTAATTAATAAATAGAAAATAAAATTCCTTTTTCTACTTTTGTTGGCTGGTCATTTTATTTTTCCTAATCATGTTGGTCCCATTCTCTGGTTTTTGCTTTACTTTCCTCTACTCTTTACTGTCTTGCCAGTCTCCTTGTCCATTTGGCATTTCTGCTCTCTCCCCATAGCCATCTTACATCTTCCCTCTTTGTCCCTATCCACCATGACCTGCGTCTCCCCTGTTCCTGCCCCTATCCTTATGCCATATTGAGCATCTGCCTTCTGTGACCTTATTCTCATCTCCACTCCTGATGTCCCACATTGGCACAGTCCCCCCCCATATCCAGCTTCTTCTTCCCCCCTCCCCCCAAGCCAACATCTTTCCAGCACTCGTCTCTTTCCTCCTATCCCCCACCCCCTCTTTAGCACCTTTTCCTTCGCTCCTGCTCCCCCGCTGGGAGTCCAATGCCTGTCCCTTTCTCTTCCTTTCCCTCCCCATACCCAGGTTCCAGAATCTCCCCCTCTTCTTCCTTTGCCCCAGCTCTTCATCTCCCTTTTCACCCATAGGTTCAGGCCTTTGTTTCTTTCCCTCTCTCCCACCGCTTGGATCCAGTATCTTACACTCTTTCAGGGCTAATTGCAGGCAGTGTATGTGAATTGCTGAGGCTACAATTGACCTCCAGAAGGCAAGTTTTAAGGTAGAGGTGGGGAGAAGTAGTAGTGAGGAGAATGGGAGAAATGATCAAGGGAACACTGGACATCAGGGCAAAAAGGAGTGAGAGCGATTGAACAGCAGGGAAGGAAGAAAGATGCTGGTCTCAGGGAAGCAGAGATGAGAGGAAAGCAGTAGCAGGGATGTAAAAGAGGAGAAATGTTGGACTATGGAGGGGGAGAGTATAAGAGTAGCAATGTAATGGGGAGTACAAGATGAAAGACAAAGGAATTGGGGTTGAGGAAAGAGCAAGTTAGGAAATGGGAGAGAAGACAAAGTTTGATAAGTAGATGAAAAGTAAGAACGAGAAAAGAATAAAATAAAAGGGAGGACAGAGCTAAAAGAGAAAAAAAAAAGTCAGTACATCAGAGAAGGGTGCAGTGAGAGAATGGAATAAGAAAGGAAAAGAAGAGAAAGGCCAAATGGAAAATAGGCACTGGAAAGTAGAGTAGCAGGAAAAAAATGTCCAGACAAAAAGGTATTAAAAAAGGTATTTTATTCAGAATTTCACTGGAATACATTAGCTTTGAGAAATGTGTATCACAGCTATTCTTATATTGTATTCTGTACAAAAAGAAGTGCATTTCTGGTTTTATTTCTCCAGTTTAGCAGCCCATATCACTGTTAACTTCTTGAGGTTGCCAGTTCAATTTTTTTATTTTCATATTTCTAATTTGTGATCCCTTGTTCTGTATGTCATGAGGGTCTATATTGTTGTTTTCACATAGTTTCTACATGTGGGATTTCGAGCAAGCCCATTTGTTCCATTTTATCTGTCATATGTGTAGTGGTGTTTTAAGGCCCAGCAGTTATAGTTCTGTCTAAGCAGAGGTAGGGTTCTTGCTGTTTCAGGCATAGGATTAAGGCTAATATTGTATGACAAATTCTAACATACATATAGCATATTTATTTCACTTTTGTATTTTACAAAATGTCTGCTGCATGTAGAGATTGCTGTTGCTATTGCAAATGGCAAGAATCTTAATATATTTTTTATATACTGCTTTCCATGGAGCAGTGACTTGGGTCTGATTTGCACTTGTGGATATAGAGTATGTTTATATTTTAAAAATGTAAG
The DNA here is from genome assembly GCF_902459505.1 of Geotrypetes seraphini. Lineage (NCBI taxonomy): Eukaryota > Metazoa > Chordata > Amphibia > Gymnophiona > Dermophiidae > Geotrypetes > Geotrypetes seraphini. The sequence continues at coordinate 126,136,267 of NC_047091.1, forward strand.
AACTGCTATAGTATGAGGATCATTTATACAGTTTGTTACCTTATCCAAGTATAGGCCATCGTGTGTGGCTGGAATGGAGAAAATAAAGGTTGAGAATTGCTACCTTTTAAGTGCTTTTAAGGAAAGTTTTTAATAGTTAATGTGTAAGATGTTTTTATAAAATCAAACAGTTTGGAAATGGAGAATTGCTACGTTACTGTTTCTATAGCATTTTCAAAATATGCAGGATTTTTCAAAATTTAAATCCTGGCTCACCACTACAAAACCTCACTCATGTTGGTGAATTCCAGTTTTTGGGATGGGCTACCATTACTATCTCTGAACTATGGGGGAGGGGGGTGGAAAGAAGCATGGAAGACCCCCATTACACTTAAGTGATTTGTTTAAAATTACTATTGGAACAAATTTCTTCAGCAGAATATAGTATGTAGATTGAAGTAGTGCTATTAATCAAAATTTTAAAGTCAAGATAGTGATGCCCAAAACCCCCACCTCTCACAGTACCCTCACTTCCAACAGAATAAATTGTCCTGCAGATCTGCCTAAGAAATTACATCTTCCCGTGTAGAGTGCCCGTCTACCCCCCTCTTAAGGATCCCTAGCCCATCTGTAGCCCCCTCACCTACTTTAAAGATGGCTCTGTTATCCAGATTCCAGGACAATTTTTCTTAAGTCATTCCTGGAGTACTCCCTTGCCAGTTGTATATTCCTTGGGCATATTTTTGAACACTTATCACCACTTCCATACAATTCAGATCATTGTAAAATATTCACTCAGAAATCTCTTCTTTATAAAATCTCTTGAATCAAGAGGAGTTATTTTCTATAGTTATTTTATGTAGTCATTATTGATCTGGAGAAAGATCTCAGTAGGCTACATCCAAACTAACATATTTCATTTTTTTAGGTTATATGTAGCTAGTCTCAGTCTGCCACTCCACTCACAACCATATTGAAATTTCTGTTAAACATATTTTACTGCCATTTCAAAATGAGCACTTATCTTGTATTTAAAGCTGCTCATATTTCAAGATCTTTAAAAATCATTAAGCTGGCGGTGGGTCTTGTGAATGGGATTGCTCCTTGAAACAGTGAAACATGATTTTAATGTCAGAGCACCGAGCAGCTTTAAATACAAGATAAGTGCTCATTTTGAAATAGCGATAAAATGATATGTATTTAACAGAAATAAATTTCAATATGGTTGTGAGTGGAATGGCAGACCAATAAAGCGGCTAGCTATATATAACCCAAACTTGATTGAAATATTAGTTTGGGTGTAGCCTACTGAGGTCTTTCTCCAGATCAATAACCACATAACTATATAAAATAACATCTCCTTAATGCAAAAGAGATTTTATAAGGAAGAGATTACCGAGAGAGAATATTTTACAATGATTTGAATTGTGTGGAAGTGGAGATTTATATATTGACTGATAAAAAATTGCCAGTCTAAACAAGGAATATGCATAATATTGATTTACATATCCTCCTTCCATTATATGCCAATCTCTTTCAAGTATATTCATTATAGATATTCTGAAAACCAGACTGGCAAGAAGGTACTCCAAGACTGACTTGGGAAACATTGATCTAGGGCAGAGGTATCAAAGTCCCTCCTCGAGGGCCGCAATCAAGTCGGGTTTTTCAGGATTTCCCCAATGAATATGCATGAGATCTATTTGCATGCCCTGCTTTCGTTGTATGCTAATAGATCTCATGCATATTCATTGGGGAAATCCTGAAAACCCAACTGGATTGCAGCCCTCAAGGAGAGACTTTGACACCCCTGATCTAGGGTAAGAAGAGATTTTTCTGCTTTCAAAATGGCAGCTCTGACTTTTTTGCACAACCAGCACTAGAAATCATGCTAGTGGGAAAACACTTCCAAGTCCATTCCTTATCCATAACATGCCCCCATCCCTCCTCCCCCCCAAAAAAATAAAAAAATTCATATCAGTATGAACCAACAGGCAAATTTCTGCAAAACACTAAGATATTTTTGAACACAAAGGACCCCTTATATGACAGGACTGGATTGTGCTATAACAATCTGCAGAGAAACTGCTCAGCCTATAAGACAAGGTCCATTGACCAACAACCTCCTATAGAATCTGGACTGGAACTGCCTCTTATCGTAGCAGCAAAACTCAGAAATCAAAAACAGTTTGAGTACATTTTCAAGACCTAACACAAAAAGATATAAATGCATCAAGATCAGCCTCTTCAGGCAAGCAGCCCTCCTAAAGCAGCATCCAGCCCACATAGATTCTCTCTATATAAGTGGGAGTCTTCTAGCTATGCTTAATGTAGGGCTGACTGAACAGCAACGTGTCAAACTAATTCACATTTGCTATTTTAGAAAACATAGGAAATTCTTAAGCTTTAAAAAAAAAAATCTATTGACACTTTCTCAGAGTTTTGGACTGATAGCACAGTGTTTATTCTCAGTTGAAAAAGCTCTAACCTACTGAGATTGCTGGATTTAAAATATACCAAGCCAGATCTGTTCAAATACTTCTTTATGAAATGGAGACAATATAGCCATGTTAAAGGTGGCAGGGAGTAGAAGAGTCTGATTATACAGAAAGCAGGATATCTATGAAAAATTACTTCACTGGGAAGGCTGACATTTAATGAGAATTCACATTCTTGGTACTGTTGTTGATGGTCTGCAAGAAAAAGGCTGAGGTTAGGCGGCTTGTATTCTCACTTTGAAACAAAGACATTCAGATCAACAGGGCTTGTACAGGATTCGAGGTAGAGGTTTCTGGAGTACTTAGCAATTTAGTGATGTACAGATTGATTAGAAGTGTTTTGAGATTTGAAATGTCACCAGTTCAAGGGGTGCAGCATAGTGTGGTCACATGTCCTTTTCTGACTCTGCTGCATGAGTCACTGTTGCTCTGTATGCTGAGGGAAAAAAAAAAAAGTGTGAGCACACAGCATGACCACAAAAATCTGACAGAGTTGACAAAGAGCTCAATGCTCAAAAGCTTACTGTGCAATTAGCTAGTTGTAAACAGTCTTACTTGCAAGTTAGCTCAGCCTCCAAAGCACAAAAAGATTCTGGGGTGGGGAGGGGGCTTGGTGCATCCAGCTTTTACAAATTGCCTGAGAATCCTATGCAAATGTATTAAAATTAGCATATGTAATGCACAGCAAGAACACCCACCTTTTCCAGAAGGTCTGGAGCAATCACCAACTTCTCTTGGAGAAGCTTGCTTGAATTTTAAATTCCAATATACTTATGTTGTGTACTAGAGAATGACATGGGGACAAATTTTCCCCTGTCCCCGCGGGACTTCATTTTCCTGTCCCGGCAAGTTCTCTCTGGCCCTGCCCCATTCCTGCAAGTTCTGTCCTCATCCGCACAAGCCTCAAATACTTTAAAGTCATAAGTGTCCGAGGTCTGTGTGGTTTAGGCAGAGCTTACAGAACGGGGCAGGGTTAGTGACAAAACTCAGTGGGATGGGGTGGGGAAATTGAGTTCCTGAGGGGATGGGTGGGGGGAATCCCCATGTCTTTCTCCATTGTGTATATTTGTGTCCTGCATCTAAGAACTGCATCTAAAAGTCAACAAGGAACTAAATAAAACTTCCAAACGTGCTATAGAATAGGAGGTTTCAGCTGCAGCTGGAAATTTTGTTCTCCTTTTCACCCTTGCTGTTGCTTAGTCCGGAGCTCTGGCGATCACAGCCCTGGACTGGGCCTGCACACAAGAGCTAGGCCTACCGCTTAGTTCTTGTGTTTAGGTGCCAGGCAGTGCTCCTCCCCCCCCCCAACACAAAGAGCATGCATATAATAATTTGCATGTTTTTGTTGAGCATCGCCCTGCAAATGAAAGTCAGTTCCAACCCAGGCCTGGTTGCATTAAACTCACCGTATGTTTAACAATTGTCGCTAAACCAGTTTGAACTAGTTTAGCATCAAAGTAATTTACTGACTGATGCATGCAATGGTTCACTACAGGCTTTTCTGTGCGTTTGTTGCAGCCTCTGACTATGCTATACAAATAAACTCAGCGTTAAAATGAGGTAATTGATATTAAAAAGTGAGCACTCCAACCGATGTGCCAACATCCCTTAGTGATGCATAAAATCTAGCACCGACTTAATGACCTGAGATTAACGACAGGTCTACCATGTGTGTGTGTGTGTGTGTTTAAGGCATGTTTTATGTGCACCGATCTTACCTTAGCTATGAACCCTCAGACCTCTACACCCCCCCACCCCCCAATGAAGATCAGCAAGAGGGATGTCCACTTCATCCTGCCTCAGAAACCTGGACACCAACCCCCACTCCCACAAAGATAGTCAACAGGAGGGATGCCCATTCCTTCCTGCCTCTACCCCCTAGACCCCAACCCCCATGCCTTAAACAGAAGACGACAGCAGGAGGGAGGCCCAGTCCCTCCTGCCAGCAGGCCCACCTCTTCAAAAAGGTGGGTCTTCCTCTTCCGTGTGCTTCCTGGGATTGTCCTAGACACCTGAGCTAGTGCCTAAGGCTCCTCATACAGGGGCCTAAGCCAATCAGGACCTTAGACCCCTGCCTCCTTTATAAGGTTCGGGGGCATGGGGGGGGGTTCCTGGTGGCCAAGGAATGAGTAGGCTGATCTTTGCGGGGGAGGGGGCAGTCTGGGTTTACAAGACAAGAGGGAATGGGCATCCCTACTGCTTATCTTTTATGGGAGGGGGGGCCACCATATTTTTTTTGTTTTTAATGGGGACAAATATTGTGCATATGTAAATTAATGCACAACATCTGTGTCCCATTTAAAAAAATATATTTTTCCTGCCTCGAACAGCTGAGCAGCAGGAGGTTGCTTTGGGGCTTCTCCTGCTGGCTCTGCACATGTGTCAAAGTTGCTTTATCAATAACTGATCAGATGGGATTACTGCAGACCTCCGCAAAACTCATTTGCATGCAAAGTCATTTGAACATCGATTGCTGTTTAATAATAATAATAAAAAAAAGGACTATTTTAAAAATTGGCCCCACATGATTTTGAATGATGATTTTTGTGCATCTGGGCCCCAGTATTTTCACACTGGGTTGACAGAGTTCAATGCATATGGCCCTAAGAAGGCTACAGTAGGTGGTGTCCCTGCAGAGTTACACAGAAAGAATAAGGGCTTTATGCCTCAAACCTAGACTCACAGGCCTGGAAACAGACAATTGCATTTGTAAGCAAAACATGAAGATATCAGACACGGGGCAGAATAGCGACTACTTACAACTCCCATTTTACATCTGAATAAAGAAAGATTAGGTTATTACTGAGAATCTTCTCTCTTGTAAATAGGCGCATCATTCTGGAAAAGTGGGCAGTGAATCCAAACCTGCACGCTTTGCAGAAGGTATCAATTATTTTTCAACTCCTCTTTCTTCCTCAGTGGAGTGTGCTGTCCCAAATAGACAATAGCTCTCATAACTGACTATAAGAAGGGATATGGGGACGCTTCCCGATTAACCCAGGTCTGTTCTGCTCTGCAAGAATATACTAACACAATTTAAGAACATTGTGAACCAGTAAAAACAGCAGCTTAACATTTATGGAGCTCGTTCCTTTCCTGTGCGTTTCTGAACAATTACACAAGTGCTTGTATCCCTTAAATCTGACTGGCCTGAAAATTTCATACTAGAAACAGTCATTTCTATTCGAAACAATAGTCAGTAAGCAGGCGAGTTGTATGGTGGGGTTACAGAATGACACCTATTTACAAGAAAGAGAGCAGTAGAAAACTGGAATGCTCTTTTGGAGGCTGTTATAGGGGAAAACACCCTCCAGGGATTCAAGACAAAGTTAGACAAGTTCCTGCTGAACCAGAACGTACATAGGTAAGGCTAGACTCAGTTAGGGCACTGGTATTTGACCTAAGGGCTGCCACGTGAGCAGACTGCTGGGCACGATGGACCACTTGTCTGATCCAGCAGTGGCAATTCTTATGTCCTTAAAGAATATATTGAGGTAAGAACCTAATCTTTCTTTCTAGTGCAATAGGTGTGTCATTCTGGACAAGTTGACATACCAAAGCAGTCCTTAATGAGAGTTTTAGTATTGAACCTATGTTTTATGAAATGTTCGCATTCCTACTGTTTCATTGTAATTTGCTGAATATCCAGCTCCTTTTAGTGTAAACCGCCTAGAACTTTTGGTTATGGTGGTATAAAAGAATAAATTTATTATTATTGATGAACCTGCTTTCAACATTGAGGACCCAAAGGCTGCATCTGTTCTAACTGCTACATCCACTCTGCAGACCTTTGTAAAAGTATGAGGAGTGGACCAGATAGCCACCCTACAGATCTCCTCAAGTGGAATCGCCCAGGCCTCTGCTCATGAAGAAGCAACGCTTCTTGTTGAATGTGCTCTCAAAGGTATCGGCAGCTGTTTCCCCCAGGTAATGTAAGCCGACTCAATGGCTAAACGAATCCATCTAGATAGCCTTAGACGCTGGCTTGCCCAGTTTAGCTTGACTGATGAGCACGAATAAATGACTGAAGACATGAACCTGTTAGTGATCTTGAGATACTGAAGTATTACTCTGCACATACAGCAATCACAGAACTTTGCCTTTTTTTTCTGACCCCGTGAAGCGGAATGCTGGCAAATTGTACTTCTTGATTGACGTGGAAAGCCAAAACTATTTTTTGCAAAAAGAAAGGCATCTTGTGCAGGAAAACCTCTGACTGAAGACTTAAGAAAAAGGTGTTCTGCAGGAAAGTGCCTGCAACTCAGTAACTATCACATCAGTAAGAAGAGTTTCTAAGAAGGCAGGATTCACTGAAAGGTCCATCAAAGATGCCTGCTGTAAAGTTTCATATGGGGCCTTGGTCAGAACCTGTAGGACAATATTAAGGTCCCATGATGGAATGGGCTGATGAACAGGGAGGGACAACCTGAGAGCCCCCTTCAAGAATCTGGCTATATCTAGATCAGAGGCCAGAGAGCATTCACTTGGGCTCTGAAACATGAGATACCTGCTACTTGTACTTGAAAGAACTGACTGTTAGTCCCTTTTCGAATCCTGCCTGGAGAAAATGCTAGCACCACTGATATTGGAGCTTGCAGCGGTTCCACCTTGTCTTTAATATATCAGTGTTGAAATATCTGCCAGGCCTAATCATAAGCTGAGATTGTGGGATTTTCAGAGCCGCACTTGAGGTCTAGAATAAGCCTCCAATTGTCCGATCCTTTCTTGGGCACTACAAAGTATATGGAGTATCTGTCCAAGCCTATTTCTTAAGGTGGTATGGGCTCTATGGCTTGAATGTCCAATAGCTTTTGCACTGTAGCAAGAACTTTGTTCACTTTCTCCGGCCTGCTTGCTGGAGAGTTTACAAAACGAGTCTGGAAAAAGGTGGGCAAATTTGAGTTTGTAGCACCCCTCTGTCTGACAGCTGCTGTTCCCCTATCTGCAGGAGGGACACCGAAGCTCTGGTGTTATGCCTTTTTAGTGGTCACCATTGGGCGAGAACCTGTAAATCTCTGCCAAGATTCTTGAAAGGGTCTTTAGGGTGAGGCTCCTTCAGAATACTGATGAAAAACATTGTACCTTGAAAATTAGATCAGCCAGCTCCTCGGTCTACCGACTGCTAAAAAGCTCGAGTGATGATCAGCCTCATTAGCTATAAGGTTGTCTAGTCCTTTCCGAACAACATTTGCCCTTTGAAGGGGAGTTTAGCGAGTGTAGATTCAATCTCCTGTCCATTGTCTGATCCAGAATATGCAGAGACTGTACTCATAACTCTGATGATATCATAGTGCATCAGCTATATAACCTACCCCTGCTACTATAAGTGAGAGGAAAGGGTCAGAATCCCCCCGAGGGTGTCCAACAGAAATTGGTATGGCAGGCACGTACCACAAAAAGCCACTGCTTTAATTCCCAAGGCTAAGGCCTTGAATTCTCTCTTAAGAATCACATCCACTCTGCGATCCTGTGCATCCTTCAGAACTACGTTTCCCTCACTTGGCAGGGAGGTACATTTAGTTACCTGGGCCACCATGGAGTTCACTTGGGCTATACAAACAATTGCTGACATTCCTGAGCCAAGGGATATAACCTAGACATGGTCTAAGCAATCTTTAAGGGACCTTCAGGAGCATCCTGATGCTCTCTGACTAGGACATTAATGTCAGGATACCAGGGAAGGGCGGTAGGCTGAGACAACACACCACTCATGACTGAACACTGTACAGTAGAGGTGGATGCGGATTCTAGATTTAGTTCCTTTAAGGATATTGTAATAATCTCCAGCTACCCTGTTGAACTTGAACAGGTGGCACACAGATAGGTCCTCTTCCCTGATTAAGTCCCTAGCTGGGCCCCTAAGTCTTCCAAGAGTGACGCCTCACTGTCAGTAAAGGCATAAGCCCAGACTCCCCATCTTCTGAGTCTTTCAGACTGATCCTCTGTTCCGGGGGAACATGCACAGCGAGGGAACATACTCTTGCATGGTTTCTGGGAAGGCTTCGGGCAATGCAGGAGAATCTTGGCAGCTTAGATAAGCTTTCCATGACACTCAAAGTCAGGAGTGAAACCCTGATGAGTCGGTCCTGAGACCCCCTTAGGGGAATCCCCATTCTTCTTCTTGGGCTCTGTGGCATCTATGCCCCTGCATTTTGCAAAGCCACAGTCCAGGGGTTTTTGAGGGATATTTTTCACTGGTGGCTCCCAGGCCCTAGAGACCTCAAGGGGGCTAAGCGTGAGGCTCCCGTCCCCCCTCACGTGTTCTGCAACACATGGCGCACGGATGCTCAGCTGACCATCCAGCACAAAACTGGCATATGGGGATAAAAGGGTCTCAGGAGTCCATTACTATCAATTTTTTTTTTTTTCCAAACTATGTTTATTAAGTGCAGTATATGAAAAAGACAAATCCAGTAGTCATTTGGAAAGGAACAATAATCACCAACATCAATTTTAAGGTCAAACGAAGGATTTTAAGGAAGCTATAAAGAATTATGTTTTGTTATAAAGGACTTTAAAATAAAATTGGGCTGAAAATGGCCCAACTCCAAAAAAACGTTAAAGGGTTTTTTGGAGGAGGGGGACCTTCATGGCAACCATGGAAACTTCCAAAATATCAGGTTTTCAGACTCTTCCCCCCCCTCAATTTTCCCATAGACTTAACAGTTTGTACTAACTGTGCCATGCTGTAAAGATGCTCAGCTCATATGTGTAGCTGGACCTTAGAGGAAACTGCTCAGCTTCCAAATGCTGAAATCTTTGGGCTGTCAGCTGGAGCAAGCCCAGGCTGGATCTACTGAACTGCGGGAAAGGGGAGGGGAGGCACACACACACACAAGGATCACTACAGGTGCCAAATCAGCCTGCGCTCAAGCTCCTGGAAAAAAATATCAGGGGCCAAGCCAGCTTCAAGGGATTGGTCTCTGAGCTCCTAAGGTATTAAACAGGCTGGCTAACAGGTACCACAGAGGGACTGGTCTGCTAGCTGCAGACCCCAAGTCTTGTTTCTTCTCTCAGGCAGAGTTACCCCAGAAATACTGCGAACTCTTGAGCCTCCAGATTTGAAGAAGAAAAAAAAATGGAAAGTAAAGTTTTGAACAGAACCGATAAAACATACACCTTACTGCAAGTGTTCAGAAGGAAAAACTGAAGGAGGCAACACTCAGAGAGGTGTTGAAAACTGATCGATACCTTCTGCAAAGCATGTGAGTTTGCATTCACTACCCACTTGTCCAGAATGACACCTATTGCATTAAAATAGGTCTTATTGATGCATCTGTCTCATGGCAGATAAAAGGGCTCAAGTTTAGCATCAGCAGCATTATGCTTATGATACTAAAAATGGCTGAATTTGCACACCAGTACTATGAAGCTTGTACACCTAACCTCAGATTCCTATTTTCCTGCTGTCTGACTCCAACCAATATTAGGCTTTAATTTTTTTGTTTTGATCTAAAGTACTGGTAAATGTAAGTTACATTTACCATTACTTTATATCCATGATAAAATATAAATATAAGATGATATAACATTATAATGTATGGTAAAAGGTAAGATTTTATTTTGAAGCTAGAGTCAGTATAATTTTACTGCAAGACTCCATCCAAAATTGTTCTGACTCCATAGCCCTGGCAAACACACACAGAGATGTAGAGGAGGGAAAACCCATCATAGGCCAGAATGGTCTCAAGCAAAACAGTTTTATACTAGTGTGTGCGAGATCCTCTGCCAATGGTTTCCGACATGGATTAGGTAAATATTCTTTTAACTGTGGTGAATATTGGCAACTTCAGATTTGAATGGCAAGAGGGAGGGTGCTCAAAGAAAGTTCATCAGTTGATAGAACAGAACTGCTGAGAATTACATACAGAGCTGCTGGTTGCTGCTTGCTTGGTCCCTCCTGCTGACTGAAGTACTTTGCTGCTGGCCAGAGTATGTAAGACTGAATACAGATAAAAGGACAAAACAAAGAATAAAAAGAGAAATAGTGAGATGACAGATTCACTTAAGAACAGATATGGAACATTCTGCATTAAGGCAGCATTAAGGGAAGATTAGGTTCTTACCTCAATAGGCATACGAGTCTTGAACCAGTGGGTTATCCTGCTTTAATCAAGAGTTGTATAGAAGGCCTCATCTACATTTTTCACAAGCTGACAAGACAGGAGGGTACAGGGACTTCACCGACAAAGCCAAGTCTCTTTTGCTCTGTAGCGACTACAATAATCAATTCAATTTCAGTAGGAATATTTTTTAAAACAAAAAGGTGGAAACAGAACAAGCCACCTACCTGACTGCAACTAGCACTAACACTTATGGAATACATAAAGCCTCTCACTTGCCTCTTTGCAGAAGAGAGGTCTCATCACTCTTACAGACCTGACAGTAGAGACTCCAATATCTGGAAATACAAAATTTGACCAAGACAATAAGCAGGCCAAGATGGGCCTTCAAAACTCGTATGCCTTTCTACTACAAAAAAAAGAAGATTGAAGTAAGAATCTAATCTTCCCTTCTAATGCAAAAGACATAAGAGTCTTAAACCAGTGGGACATACCAAAGCAGTCCTCTAAGGGCGGGGCAGATGAACCTGTTGCTAGCACCAAGGACCCAAAAGTGGCATCCAGTTGTGCCACAACATCTACCTTAAAAAAAAAAAAAAAAAACTCCTTGGGTGGAGTTTGTCCAGGACTCCACCCATGAAGAAGCTGCACTTCTCAGAATGTGCTCTCAAAAGAAAAATCGGTGTTTGCTTACCACACCCTATATACACTGAAGAAATCGCCATACAAATCCCTCTTGAAATGGAAGTCTTAGAAGCCAGCTCCCCTATTACTAATTTTTTAATAAAGTGCTACCCAACGCATGCAGCGATGTACAACAAATGCACAGGAGACTATCATTTCTCTAAAGAGCTTAAAATCTATTTTAAGACATGACAAAGGCGTATACATTTTACATAGGTAAGGAAATATAAAGAACTAGAGCAGTGGTCTAAAGCTCACAGCCCATGGGCTGCATGTGATATCCCCCAGGTGCTATTTTGCGCAGTCTTGTATGCAATCTCGAACTCTGGGCACGAAGAGAGGCTCAGACATCAGCTGACTTGTGCAACTTCCTACTGCTGTCACATGTGCTGGGACTCCTGCCTTCAGGTATCTTACCTAAGGCAGGAGTCCCGGCATATGCGATGGCATCAGAAAGTTGTAAGTCAACTAACGCCAGTGCGATCTTGCACACTGGGCAGGAAGAGAGGCTCTGGCGCTGGCATAATTTGTGCCAGAAGCATGCTTTTAATCCAAAGCACTTGTATATCAAAGCAAATTTCCCCTTAGGAAATAATGGAAACTCAGATGATTTGTTCCACAACACAAAATCTTTAAATACAAAATACATGTACTGTATAAAGTAAAACAAATAACCTGCACTTCACAGTACTTTTGAATAGAATCGTGGCTGGTGTGAGGGAGGCAAGGAGAGGATGAGGGTTACTGTGTAGTTTATTGTGTAGGAATCATTGCTATCTGTTGGCTCAGTGGAATCTGTTTTTCTGTGTGACTAACAAGGAATCTATCCAATGACAGTTGCTTCTGCCTCCTTTTGAGGATTTCGTGGAAATGTGACAATGCGTCGTTAAACCAATTCATCATTCGCACTTCTACAGTCTTATACGAGTGGTGCTTTTCTACAAAATTTTGCACTCTTTCCCACATTTTAAACATCTCCCTAATCTCATTTGAAGTAAGATTCCTCAGTCTTTTTCTCTCCCTCCTCAGATGAGATCTCCTCCATTAACTCTTGTTGCATGCAATGCAGATCCATCAGTTCAGCGGTGGTCAGCTCTTGGCCATAATCCTCCACCAGCTCCTGGATGTCATCCTCATTCATCTCCAGTCCCATGGTCGTCCCCAAGGACACAATTTCATTGACAACTGGTGGCTCATGATCTTGAGCAAACCCCTCCAAGTCAGTCAAGAATGCAATCAGACCAGAGTTTGCCAAGCAGAATTGAAGGTTCTCTTGGAGACCCCATCCCAAGCTTTATCGATGATCTTTAGGCAGTTAACGATGTGGAAATGATTTTTCCAAAACTCTCAGAAGTTAAGGTTTGTTCCATCGGTTACCTCAAAGCATCGCTGAAATAGTGCTTTGTTGTAAAGCTTTTTAAAGTTCAAACTGACCTGCTGGTCCCTGGGCTGGAATAGTGGAGTCATGTTGGGAGGAAGGAAAATGACCTTAATGAACTGGAATTCTTCCAGTAAGTCGTCCTCTAGGCCTGGAGGATGAGCAGGAGCATTATCCATAATCAGCAAGACTGAGTGGCAGATCCTTTTCTAAAAGTTATTTTTTCACTGCAGGACCAAAGACTTTGTTGATCCATTCAACAAACTAGATACGAGTGACCCAAGTCCTGCTGTTGGACCTCCACATAACGTTTAACTGGCTTTTCTACATCTTGCATTTCTTGAAGGCTAATGGTTTCTTGGAATGATACACAAACAGAGACTTGACTTTGAAATCCCCTCTTGCATTAGCACAGAACAAGAGGGTAAGACAGTCTTTCATGGGCTTGTGACCGGGCACTGCATTCTCTTCTGCGGTAATGTAGGTCCTCTTAGGCATCTTTCTCCCCCCCAAAAAAAATAAATAAAAATATCCCCATCTCAGTTAAAAACTTGCTGCGGCAGGTAATACTTGGAAGCTTTGAGCTCCTGGAACTCAGCAGCAAATGTCTCAGCTTCCTGAGCATCCAAACTCACAGCCTCTCTGTGCTTCACAACACTATGGATGCCACGTCTCCTCTTAAAGTTATCAAACCATCCCCTGCTCGCCTTGAAGCCTTCTTCATTTTCTGTTGACGTACCTGGTAGTTTACTTACAAGGTCGGTGTGCAAGGCCTTTGCCCTCTCACAGATAATGTTCTCGTCATAGTATCACCTGCGAGTTGCTTCTCGTTTATCCATAGGAGAAATAACTTAACATCTTCCAGAACTCGTGGACGTTGCTTTGATACTCTCGTGACTCCTTTTGCTACATCTAGCCTCCTTAATTTTTCTTTTTTTTAATATTGTGTAAATTGTCGATATAGATTTGTTATAACATCGCATACCTTGTTCATGTTTCTGGATGATTTCCTTCTTAACTTCCACCATAATCTCCTCCTTACCACCTTCCTTTTCATGTTTCTTTATATGGGCCATTTTCACAGCTCAATCACAGTACTGGCACACAAGATGTGCTCCCAAGATGTGCTCACTACCAGTGCTCCCAGGCTGTGCTCCCAATTTTCTCAATCAGTGCTTTCAAAGGTGCAAACACAGGTTGTGCTCCTGACTTGCGCTCCCAAGATGTGCTCATAAAATATGCACCCCCCAAAAAAAAGTATTGATGCAGGCCAGCCAGGCAAGTGCCCTGTAAAAGAGTTTCCCTCCCAGCTACAGACTTCTGACCCAGAGAGTGCGTCTTCTCCCAGACAGAGCTGCTCCAGTAACATCAGGTACTTCTGAAGCACCGAAGCCTCAAAATTCAGAAATAAACCAGGATCAGAACAGATCAAAAGACACCTTTCAACTCTTGTTTAGAAGGAAAAACTGAAGCTAAAGCACAGCTCAGGAATGCAAGAGACAGCTGAAAAGTATAGATGAAGCCTTCTACACAACTTGCGATTAAAAGGAGAGTAACCCACTGGTTCAAGATTCGTATGTCTTTGCACTAGAAATCCCAGTTGCAAGTGTTGCACACAACTACCACCAGGAGACTGTAGTCCACATCTGTTTCTGACCACCATCCAGTTCATTACAGCAGATAGAGAAGATCACAGATTAAAGTTTAGAAGCTAGGGCTCAAGGGAGAATGCATGAAAAAGGGTCAAAATAGCAGCAGCAGCAGCAGATGGTCTCCCTAATACATTCACACAGAAAACCTTTACCTTCTCTGGTGACAGTCTCAGCAGTGCTGAGTGCCTGCTCACTGAGGTCGTTTATCACACTGTCCACAGCTTGCTGATGTTTCAGGAAGAAAGGTCGGATGAAACGATTGTACAGCAACCGAGAGCCATTCCATGTAAACGGGGCCATGCACCAGAGCAGGAACACACACTGAGATATAAAAGAGAAAGAGAAAGACAGGACTTCTATCTCTGTTTCAAGCAACATACAACAGACATACAGGGCTGTGTCTGAATTCAAGAGGGAATGGGATAGGCACGTAGGATCTCTGAGAGAGAAAGAGAATGGTTACTGCGGATGGGCAGACTAGTTAGGCCACTTGGCCTTTATCTGCCATCATGTTTCTAGGGCTCTTTGGTTAACTGGGAAAGGGAAGGGATCATGCTAACCTATAAACTAAAATGAAAAAGCATCTAACAAGCAGCAGCGAGGAAAATCCCTATTGTCAGATTTCCCATCCAGAAAGAGAAAACCCTCACTTTCCCCGTACCCCTCCCCTCCAGAATAAAACACCAAATACTTCCAGCCTCTTCACCTTTCCAACATAATAAAGTGGAAACCAGAAGAGAAAAATGTCAGAGAAGAATTCCACCACACTGAAGATCCCATACACAACCCAATAGGTCAGCCAGATGGTGTCGTCCTTCTTATCTGGACTCTCAATAGCTTTTACCCTGCAGTAGAAGAAATAATTTTCAGTAATGTGGTTCCAACTTGACTAAATAATTGCAAAACACAAGCAGAACCAGGGAGCAGATGTGCACTGAAATTTAAACAGCTTACAAATAGTCTGCGATTGTTCCTGCTGCTATTCCAAAAGTTACAAAATGTAATTTTGATCATTTAGTCTCAGTAGCTCTAAAAGTTATTGTAAAATAACTGGAACTGTGATGTACATGTAAATTTATGGTGGCATAGGAAGTATAAGAAAATACTTGAAGACAAGAGGAAAATTGAAGTTCCTGGATTGCTATGTGTTAAAAATTCAAAAAAAATCCTCAAGAATCATTTATCTGGTATATTGTGTTTGGAAATTATAAAAACATTTTTTAAAAACTTTAAATACAAAATCATACCAAAGAAAATAACCACCACTCTCTGCAGGGTGCCTGCTATTTACATACGAGGGGCTCCTGAAAAGTTCTCAGCCCAGCCAAGAGAAGAGGGATGTGGAGCCACGAAACCTATTGAATTATTCCACACTTTTGACACTTCCATTTTGTTTCATATCATCGAAACGAAAAAGTGTCAAGAAAAGTTTGGAATAATTCATAAGTTTCATGGCTCCACATCCCTCTCTTCTTGGCTAGACTGAGAACTTTTCAATAGTCCCTCATAAGTATGGGATGGTGGTGCAGTCCTTGTATGCTGCCCAGTATCTACCTACAGATCCAGCAATTGCTGAAATCCAAAAAGAGAGATCTCAGGAACTCACTGCAAAACATTTATATCCCGTGGGTAGCAAAATAAATCATACACAATTTAATTCTTCTACAGCACTAAGTACTATATCTTTACAAAAAGTTAAGCCCCTCATTTTACAAAGTCCTATTCATATATAAACCGGCACTTAAAAATGTTTTGTCTTACATCTACATCCCCATTTTACAAAGCTGGGATATGAATATATCAAGCTCAAATGCATGAAAATGCCAAGGGGATCTGGCAAGTTCACAGATCTTATTCCTCATTTCCAAAGGGGGACTAAGGAGCAAATTCTCAAAATGGCATTGTTAGGCAGCGATAGGCACCCTACCACCGCCTAACAATTGTTTTAATTGGTTCAATAGGTGCATAACTCACTGTGCCAATAAAAACCAATTAAAATATTTTTTTTAAAAGGGGGATGCACCCAACTAAAGAGGTGCCGACACCTATGGCCACTGTAGGCATGGTTAACACCAGAAGTGGACCTTGGGCACCTCTGTAGACATGATTCTCATGAAAGGTAAAGGCCTACATTTCCAGTGCCTACTTTTTACACAGCCACGATTCTCCAAATGGTGCCATTGCATGATTGACATGCGATTGGTGGCCATTTTGTAGGTGGCCACTGATAACAGCACCGTTAGCAGAATTCAGCCCTAAATGTCCATATTCTAAAAAGAAGGAAAGACTGATGTTGGCGTTACACCTGCTACCAAGCATGTTAAGGATTTGGGAAGCAGCTGTTGAGCAGCAGACCACTGGAAAGATGGAGGGGGGAGGTTGCTCTATTAATCCCCTGGAAACCTTTATCCACCCTCCAAATGCCAAACTGGTAATGATGGTTACACTTTCAGGTGTTATCAAACTACTGCTGGATGATAGAAAGCTCATATAGACAAGCGAGATGCAAAAAAGATGGGGAAATCAAGGCCTAGAGGGTGAGAGAAGGGGAGAAAAGTCTGGAAGCCGAGTTGACATGCACGGGGGAATGATGATTATTAGAGACAGATTTAGAGAGAAAAAAAAGAAACTGGAAGAAATAAAATGACACTGAGAAAATACAGAAGACAACACAAGAAAGCTGAAAGGAGAAGCTGGGGCCAGTTTGAACAGTTAATATAAAATGTCCAGACAACAAAGGTAGAATACATTTCATTTTTAATTAAAATTACTCATCTTGAAATGTGCAATCCAGTTTTATATTTTACACACAATACAACAGGAACTACATGCATTTTTCCAGTGTTATACTGCATTCAGACTTCATAGTTCCTATTTCTACTTTTTCTGTATTTGAGGCTCTGCTTATATTCCACAGAAGAGAGCTATTCCGATGGTCTTCACAATTTCTTGTAAGGATCTGTACTAGACTGTTTTTCAAACAGGAAGTACTGTATATTTGTATTCTAGGCACTGCCTTTTAAAAGTAGGGTTGTTGGTATTCGAGTACTGCTTTATTGTGACAAGATTTTCTATATGGCTGGAATGGATGCTTTGTAGGGTTTTATAATTGGAACTCAGAAGGTAACCCACCCCCTCCCCGCCACTATTCCTCATTTAATCCTTACTACCTTGAGAGAGACGATGTTATAGGGGACCATCTTAAATTTTTCTACCCAAAGCTCTTAAGTTGTAGCTACACTACTGAATTGCAAATACTCAAGGAGACTGGGGGCTAGATGCACAAAACATGGTTGTTAAGACCTAGGCAACTCCAGCTGCAGTAGAGAGACCAAGTTCCTGGATGCTGTAGGTGATTGCTTCCTGGAACAACTTGTCATGGAAAATACGAGAGGAAATGCAATTCTAGACTTAGTTCTAAATGGACTACAGGGACCAGCACAGGGTATAGAAGTAGAAGGGACACTGGGAAACAGTGATCACAACATGATCCGCTTCAACCTAGACACAGAAACAAAAAAAATCGGTCCAGAACGATGGCCATGGCACCGAACTTCCGTAAAGGGAACTACGAAGGGATAAGTCATGATGAGGAAGAAGATTAGGAAGAGGAAAAGCACTGTAAATATGCTAGAGCAAGCATGGTCCCTTTTTAAGGACAGTCAGAGGTGCAAAATTTATATATACACCTTGTATCAACAAGGATTCCAAGAGGAAGAGGAAGAAGAACAAGGGACCGGCATGGCTCACTGTAGCAGTGAAGGATGTAATCAGAGACAATAAGGCTTCGTTTATGGAATAGAAAAGTATAAAAATGGAACAAAACTAGAAAAAGCACAAAACAAAGTAAGGTGGTAAGAGGGGCCAAAAGAGACTTTGAAGAAAAAAATAGGCAAGGAGGCCAAACAACTTTAAGCTGTTCTTTCGATACATTAAGGGGAAACGACCCACGAGGGAAGCAGTGGGGCCGTTAGATGACCTGGGAATAAAGGGAGTACTAAAGGAGGACAAAGCCATCGCTGACAAACTGAATGCGTTTTTTTGCATCTGTATTTACTAAAGAGGATATATCCAATATACCAGAAGCCAACAGGCTATACACAGGAAATGAAGACGGGAAACCGACAGGGACGATGCTCAGTCTAGAGGAGGTATGCAGACAGATTGATGGGATTAAAAATGATAAATCCCCAGGACAAGACAGCATCCACTTGAGGGTAATCAAGGAAGTTAAAGGGGTTATAGCTGAACTGTTCCAACTAATAGCAAATCTGTTGATCAAATCAGGAAAGATTCCAGAAGTCTGGAAAGTGGTGAATGTTACGCCAATCTTCAAGAAAGGTTCGAAGAGAGATTCAGGAAACTACAGACCAGTGAGTCTGACTTCAGTACCGGGAAAGATGGTAGAGGCACTGATAACCTTGACAGACACAATCTGATGAGGACCAGCCAGCAAGGCTTCAGCAAAGGAAGATCTTGTTTGACAAACTTACTATGCTTATTTGAAGGAGTAAATGGGCAGATAGACAAGGGTGACTCAGTCGACATCGTCTACCTAGATTTTTAGAAGGCGCATGAACGTCTACTTCGAAAAATTGCGAGCCATGGAATTGAGAGCAATATACTCACATGGATTAAAAATTGGTTGGCGGATAAGAAACAGAGTAGGGTGAATGAACAATACTTGGACTGGAAAAGCGTCACGAGTAGAGTGCCACAGGGTTCAGCGCTTGGGCCTGTGCTCTTAAATATATTTATAAACGACCTGGAAACTGGCACGACGAGTGAGGAGATTAAATTTGCGGACAATACAAAGTTATTCAGAGTAGTGAGGACACAGAAAGATTGTGAAGACCTACAAAGAGACAAGTATGCTCGAGGAATGGGCCGCGAAATGTCAAATGACGTTCAACGTGGATAAGTGCAAGGTGATGCATGTCGGTAACAAAAATCATATGCATGAATACAGGATGTCCGGTGCTATACTCAGAGAGCCCCCCCACCCCCCAGGAAAGAGACTTGGGAGTACTTATAGACAAGTCACTGAAACCGTCTGCACAATGTAGGGCGGTGGCGAAAAGGGCAAACAGAATGCTAGGAATGATTAAGAAGGGTATCATGCCGTTATACCGGGCCATCTGGAATACTGGTCACCGTACATGAAAAAGGACATAGTACTACTCGAAAGGGTCCAGAGAAGAGCGATGAAAATGGGA
This sequence comes from Geotrypetes seraphini, assembly GCF_902459505.1. Classification (NCBI taxonomy): domain Eukaryota; kingdom Metazoa; phylum Chordata; class Amphibia; order Gymnophiona; family Dermophiidae; genus Geotrypetes; species Geotrypetes seraphini. The sequence goes on from NC_047091.1 coordinate 126,155,737, forward strand.
CTGGGGGGAATTGCCATACAATGAGAGGCTAGAGAAACCGGGCCTCTTCTCCCTTGAAAAGAGAAGACTGAGAAGGGACATGATCAAAAAATTCAAGATATTGAAGGGAATTGACTTAGTAGAGAAAGAGAGATTGTTCACCCTCTCCAAGGTGAGGAGAACGAGAGGGCACTCGCTAAAGTTAGAAGGGAAAAGATTCCGTACAAACATAAGGAAGAAGTTCTCCTTCACTTCTTCCGGAGGCTGTTATAGGGGAAGCACCCTTCAGGGATTCAGGACAAAGTTAGACAAGTTCCTGCTGAACCAGAATGTATGCAGGTAAGGCTAGACTCAAATAGGGCACTGGTCTTTAAGGACTGCCGTGTGAGCAGACTGCTGGGCATGATGGACCACTGGTCTGACCCAGCAGCAGCAAATCTTATGTTATTATGTGTGAGTTGCTGTTGGGCCGATTTTTTGGCTGGCTTTGAAATAGCGATTGATGTTCCAACAAGTTTGCATGCAAATGGATTTGCATAGAGGTTTGCCATAATACCGTCCGACCAGTCGTTGTGAAAGTGCAACTGACATGTGAAGAGCTGGTTTGGGGAAGCCCGAACAGCTGAGTGGCAAGGGAAGCCCCAAAGCAGCCTCTTGTCACTTGGATGTTGGGGCTTTTTTCTTTTTTTATGGCACAGATGGTTGTGTACCAAAGGCTGAGTGGAAATGTCCAGATCAGAATGATGTGCACTAATGAAAGTGTCCTCCAATGCATCTGATAATAGGAATCCAATGACATAAAAATACATCCAACGACTCGACATGCACATGTTTCGGCCAACAGGCTTTCCTCAGGAGTCTATAAGTAAGTATACGGACATATGGTTGTGTTACACACGCATAATATCTACCCCATTAAAAAATAATAATAATTAAAAAAAATGAATGATCCCAGTATCAAACCCCACCTCAAAAACAGCAGGAAGATGCCTACTCCTCTCCTATCATCGTAAACCTCCCTCGCACTGACCCCCCCTCCCACAAGGACCTCCTGAACTGATCCCCCCTTCCCAAAAATCAGCAGAAGGGATGCCCACTCCCTCCTGCCACCGGATGCCCCCCAGCCCTCCCAACCCCCCCAACCCAAACCTCCCCAGTACCCCAAAAATAGATGGCAGCAGGAGAAATGCCTAGTCCCTCTTCTTCAAAATGGCAGGTCTTCCCCTTCCTGGTACATCCTGGGATGCATGGGGAGGGGACTAAGGTCCTGATTGGCAGGACTTTTTTTTTTTTTTTTTTTTTTTTTAATGGGCACAACATCTGTGCCTATAGAAAAAACAAAAACCAAAACAAACCCACACTGCTATTGGGTAACACAACTAAACCTGTCTGGTTTCCAGGTCGGTAATACCGATCCGATTCTGGCATGCAAGTTTAGGCCATAGATTAGATGGCTGATTTTAATATTAGTGACCTCATTTGCATACCAGAATCAAAAAATGTACGACTGTACGGAAAACTACACGGTGAGCTGTTCTGTGCAGTCACTCACTAACCAGTCAAATCAGTTTAGAAATGATTGTTAAATGATCAGGGACTTTAGTGCATCTAGCCCTGGGTGTCCCTTAACTGTAGTTATTTCAAGATCTCTTGCAACTCTCAAAAGGAATTCAGTTAGAAATGAGTTATCTTGCAACTCTCAAAAGGAATTCAGTTAGAAATGAGTTACACTGATAATAGGATTCTATACAGGGCAGCATAGGACACATAAAACATTCTCAACATTGAGAGAACAGCATGCCTTGACACAGAGGGAAGCACAAGATGGGGCAGGCCAAGGTTAAGAATACTCACGAACAATAGGCTGGATATATGAAGCCAATTAAGTTGCAGAGTAGAGAAGCACCATAACCAAACACGAGATAGAGCCCCATGGAGCAGAAAGAACCTGAGAAAGAGAAAATAAAATGGGTCACAAAATAGTGTGTGTAAAAATTCCACAATAGGGAAAAGCCGTGAAACTGCTTAGATTCCTGAAACTCCATGACCACATCTCCACCCCCTATTTACCACTAAATGACGGAATGAAGCAGATATACCAGCCTGTGATTAATGAGGCCAAAAGTAGTAATAAGGAAACATTGCTTCACAGGAGAACAAGTGGGTATATGAATAGCTTAAGAATACAACACAGCCAGGCAACATACCCCCTAAGGTGCACAGATGCGCACCTATTTTACTTCCCTGCACAGCAATTTTGGACTGCCTCACACCCAAGCGGCACTTCTCCATCTCCTTCCCACTGCTGCTTCTCCATACCAGCAACGGCATAATAGCCTGTCTTACTCTATTGCAGGGCCACACCGGAAGCGTCTGTATGCTCAGCAGTTGGCTGTGCCCTGAACCGGACATTGTAGGGGCATGACCAGCAGCTGTGCATACAGCCCCGCAGGATAATGAGTTAGTCCAGTGGTTCCCAAACCTATCCTGGAGGACCACCAGGCCAATCGGGTTTTCAGGCTTGCCCTAATGAATATGCATGAGAGAGTTTTGCATATAATGGAAGTGACAGGCATGCAAATCTGCTCCATGCATATTCATTAGGGCTATCCTGAAAACCCGATTGGCCTGGTGGTCCTCCAGGACAGGGTTGGGAATCACTGAGTTAGGCTGTTTTGCCACTGCTGCTGCTTGTTTAGAGGAGAAGCAGCAGTAGCCAGAAGGAAGGTGGGGGGGATAAGAGACAGGCGGGAGATATGATAAAGGAGGAAAGAGAAAGAAGACACTGAATTGAAAATGAGCTGATGCTGTATGGAAGAAGGAGATAGAGACAAATAGATACTGAAGGAAAGGGAGAGGGGACAGATACTTTATAGAAGGGAAGACAAAAGGCAGATACTGGATGGAAGAGAGAAGCAGGAGATGATGGAAGGGGGGAGACAAAACAAGACACTCTATAGAAGGGGCACATGCTGGATGGAAGAGGGGAGTGAAAGGAGCAGATTTTGGGGAGTAGAGAAAGGAGGGAGATGATGATGGAAGGGGAAAGAAAGGAGAGATATAGGGGGCAAGTGCTGTTTAGAACAGTGTTTGGAGATACTGAAGGAAAAGGAGGGAGAGGGGACAGATTCTTTATAGAAGAGGAGACAAAAGGCAGAGATAAGCAGGAGATGATGGAAGGGAGGGGAGACAAGACGAGACACTCTATAGAAGGGGGCACATGCTGGATGGAAGAGGGGAGCAAAAGGAGCAGATTTGGGGGGGGGTAGAGAAAGGAGGGAGATGATGGAAGGGGAAAGTAAAGGGAGATATAGGGGTAAGTGCTGTATAGAACAGTTTCAACTTCTTCAAGCCAAGTACCCACTAAGTCTAACAAATATCAACCGAGTACCACACCCAGGCTCTGCCCAAGACACATCCCCCATAATAGTACTAATTATAATGCAATTTCTTCCATCTGTTTTTTTATATACACACACAATATAATCTTAACATAACCACAAAATTAAAAACAAAACCAAAGTACACTTTATACAGAGAAAATGTTAATCATTTATATTTAGGGGGGTTTTCCCCCAAAGACGTCAAGGCAGATGACTTTAAAATATGCAATGTATCTCAGTAACAACTATAGAAAACCAGAAAAATATAGACAGCAGATATAAATGCTCAAAGTGGATACATTTCGATAACTAAATTGAAAATAAAATCATTTTCCCTACCTTTGTTGGCTGGTGATTTTATGAATCTCTGATTGCACTTCCTTTTTTCTCCCTCCCTCCTGCATGCTTCCTCTCCTCTGGACCTCATTCCCTTCCCCAACCAACATCTCTCTCTCTCTGTGTCCCCTCCATGAGTTCAACATTTCCCTCAGATCATGTGCAGCATTTTTCACCACTGCCCACCAGTCCCATGCCCATTTCTCCTTCTATCACCTCTCTCCAGCACCATGCTACATCTCTCCCTCCATCACTATATCCAATATTCCTCCCCCTTGCATCCCCTTCAATGTGTCCCTCTGTTCCCTCTACAGCACCATATCCAACATTTCTCCCTCTCATCCTTCTCTTCCCTATGCATATCTACTTCTCTCCTTATGCCCAATTTTCCTCTCTTCTTTTCCCCATGTGTCACCATCTCTTTCCCTCTCACTCATACACATGCCAAACAAGAAAGGAGGGAGGAAAGAGTACTGTGTTCTATGTTCATGCTCCCTCCCTTCCTTCCGAGTTGAGTTTGTGCCCCCTCCCCACCTTCCAGCCATTATCCCAAAATTGTGCCCCTCCAATGCCCACACGTGCTCCTTCCCCTCTTTTTGTCTCAGAAAGTTGTGTTCCCTTACTTGTTTGAGTCACACTCGCTCCATCTGCCTTCAGCGACTTGTCAGGAGGTTGCACAGGCAGCGATTCACATGTTGCACGTGGCTGACCCACAAGCCTTCCCTCAGACGTCATCTCTGATGTCTGAGAGAAGGTTTCCGGGTCAGTTACGTGCAGCGTGTGAACCGCTGCTGTCTGCAGGTCTCCCAACAAGTCGCTGAAGGCAGAAGGAGCAAGTGCGGCAAGGAGTTAACTGGGAAACACCCCCCCCCCACTGACCTGGAAGGCTTTCCTCTGATGTCAGCTCTGACATCGGAGGGAAGCCCTGTGAGTTGGCTTTGGGAGAGAGGAGAGGTGTGGTGGGTAGGGTTTCCCAGCAGCAGCTTTAGCGGGTGGGGCAGGCAGCAAGGAGGTATCCCCAGTGGCAGCAGTGCAGCTTTGACGGACAAGTAGTCAGGGAACATTCTAAGAGAACTCAAGCCCTCCAGCACCATCCTCGATCCCTGCCCATCTAGCCTTCTACTGTCCACAGAAGCCGCCATGGCAGAACCCATCCTCCCCATTATTAACTCCTCCCTCTTCACAGGGACAGTACCTCTCAGCTGGAAGTCAGCTATTATCAAACTCACTCTCAAAAAACACACCCTCGACCCTAACGAAACCAGCAACTACCGCCCGGTCTCCAACCTCCCATTTGTCTCCAAAATCCTAGAACAAATTGTGCTTCAGCGATTACACCCTTTCATTGAAGAACAAGCTGCTCTGTCCCCTGCTCAATCCGGCTTCCGACAGGCCATAGCACAGTCAGTACTCCTAGATATCGATGACAGCTGGTTGATACTTGACAAAGGCAGCGATGCCCTACTAGTCCTACTTGACCTCAGTGCGGCCTTTGACACTGTCGACTACCGCCTCCTCATATCTAGACTCTATGACCTTGGAATCAAGGACTCTGCCCTCCAGTGGTTCACCTCCTTCCTCCACCAAAGGACCCAAACTGTCCTATTATCAAATATGGCATTCCCCAAGGCGCCCTTCTATCCCCCTTCCTATTTAATCCCTGTCATTGATAAAGCCCAGAAGTACAACGTTAAAATCCACTCTTACGCCGGTGACATCCAGCTGCTCCTCCCACTAGGCAAAAACCGATCGTCCCAAATCACTAATCTCCAACACTGCCTCTCTGACATGAAAACCTGAATGACAAACTACAACTGAACTCCAAGACTGAACTTTTATGGATCAGAAAAAAACACACCAAATACACACACCCAACATTATCTTGGGACTCCACTTTACTAACAGCAGCAGATCAAATATGTAGCCTAGGAGTAACATTAGACGGCCACCTATCCCTATCCACCCACATATCTCAAGTAGTCTCCACCTCCGCCAAATGAGAAGGATCAAACCCTACATCTCCACACCTGACCTAGCCCAACTCCTCTACGCATATGTCCTCTCCAGAATGGATTACTGCAACTCCCTATTTAATGGAGTAGCCAAAAAAGATCAAGCGCCTCCAACGGGCGCAAAATGCAGCAATTCACCTCCTACACAGCCTCAATTACCACGATCCCATCTCCCCAGCACTCCACGCTGAACACTGGCTCCCAATTAGCCAACGCTGCACATTCAAGGCCTTGGTAATAGCGCATAAAAGAATTTACACCACCACCCCTTCCTACATAAAATCCAAGCTAACCATGTACATCCCCACCCTGCACCCTCCGCTCAGAAATGGAGCAACACCTATGTATCCCCCCCAGGAAGGTCCCTCCTCTCAGAAACCTCCCGCAAACGCACCTACAGCCACTTTATCTCCCAACTCTGGAACCAATTCCCCTCACAAATCAGACTTCTGGAAAAAGGTAAAGACCCTCCTCTTCAACTAAAATTCACCTCAGTCAACACCTCACCCCCTTAAAACCCCCTCTACCCTCCCTTCTCCATTCCAATCTCCTACTTAAATTGCTGTATAGTACACTCTTAACCTGTGCTTAATTTACTGTATAGTCCTTGTACTTAAACTACTGTTCTTAAATTGCTGTATAATCCCTGTATTTAACTACTGTATATTCTTGTATGTCCAAATATACTCCTATATGAATGTTTGCTTGTAGACCGTTCTGAGCTACGAGAACGGGATAAAAATCTAAATAAATACCCCTAACAAGCAGCCCGCATACCCCAAGGGTATGTGTATTGCGTGGTGAAAAACATTGGTAAAAAAGGGGAGAGAAAGTGGGAAAAGTTGGTGAAAGCCTGGAAATAAGGGTAAGTAAAAAAGAAGAACCAGAGTGAGGGATAGAATGGAAAGTTGCAGGTAGACCATTAAAAAAAAAAAAAAAAAAGGAACTTAAGAGACTAGATAGTAAGAATTAGTTAAATCGGGACAGAGGTCAAGAAAGCTGAAAGGAAAAGGAAGAGAAAAATCCCGACAAGAAACTTAAGACAGAGGAAAGCAGAAATCGGAGAATGGCTTGAAAACAAAAAAGGTAGAAATTTTTTTTTTTAAATTCAGGATAAAGATTAATAAATACAAAATAAAGAATTAAGATGAAATATTTTCATTGGACCAATTTTAATACATTTTTGACCAACTGTCATAGACCAAAACCTTCTTTTGCAAGTTAAGACAAGTTACTGTTTTGATCTGGGGAAGATGGTGTTGGTTTCTGAGAGCTAACTGAAAAATATTTCAAGTCCTTTCAATAAAATCTCTTATTTTCCATTTAGATTTGTAATTCTTAATTTGTAATATACAGTGTGTATAATACCATCATGGTAACACAACATAATATTTTTTGCTCGCATCAATTCAGTACTTTGCTCACATACAAAAAAAATTTGCTCATATGAACATCAGCCCTTAGAGAGAACATTGCAGCCAGGTCACCATGCTTCTATTTACAACAACCACATCTACTTAGACCTGGTTAATCTGTATTTGCATTATCCCTCCAGACCCAGAGTTGCATAACACCTCAGACACTAATCTCATAAGTGCATAACACACTTGCTTTATTTTAAAACTCTTAAAAATTTGCACCCTTCCCATGGAGGTGGTGGGGTCAAAAACAGTGACAAGAGAACATAAGCCTTGCCATACTGGGACAGATCAAAGGTCCATCAAGCCCAGTATCCTGTTTCCAACAGTGGCCAATGCAGGTCACATGTATCTGGCAATCTAACAAGAGTAAAACAGATTTTATGCTGCTTATCTTAGGGGGAGGGAGGGGGAAGAAAAAGGATCTCTACATAAAAAAGGATCTCTACATAAGAGGAAAAAGAATCCACGAAAAAAAACTTAAGTGATCTTCATGCTCAAAACAAGGCATAAGAGATGTAACTTGCTAGGAGTGAGAGGTACAACCATAAAATAAGGCATATAAGGTTGATCATTGGAACAAGCTTCCAGTGCAAGTGATCGAGGCAGACAGCGTGCCAGACTTTAAGAATAAATGGGATACCCATGTGGGATCCCTACAAGTGTCAAGATAAGGAAATTGGGTCATTAGGGCATAGACAGGGGGTGGGTAAGCAGAGTGGGCAGACTTGATGGGCTGTAGCCCTTTTCTGCCGTCATCTTCTATGTTTCTATGGGGCAGACTAGATGAACCATGCAGGTTTTATTTTCTGTTATTTACATTACACTTATGTGGATTAATTAGTGCAGCTCCCATTATTACACACACACAGCTCATAGTACAAGAACTTCAGAGATCAAAATTACTGTTTAGACCAGGGGTGAGCAGCTCCGGTTCTCGAGGGCTGGAATCCAGTCAGGTTTTCAGGATTTCCCCATTGAATATGCATTGAAAGCAGTGCATGCAAATAGATCTCATGCATATTCATTGGGGAAATCCTGAAAACCTGACTGGATTCCAGCCCTCGAGGACCGGAGTTGCCCAACCCTGGTTTACATAGAGCTGTTCATCTTCTCACCTAAACCCACCTCTCTGCTTCTATGGACAACACTCTCATCCTTTCTGTTTCTAATCTCAGGGTCATCTGATTCCTCTCTCCTTCACCACCCAGATACAACATATCACTAAAACCTGCTGCTTCTTCCTCTATAACAGGGGTCTCCAAAGTCCCTCCTTGAGGGCCGCAATCCAGTCAGGTTTTCAGGATTTCCCCAATGAAAATACATGAGATCTATGTGCATGCACTGCTTTCAATGCATATTCATTGGGGAAATCCTGAAAATCCAACTGGATTGCGGCCATCAAGGAGGGACTTTGGAGACCCTTGCTCTATAATATTACCAAAATCTGACCCTTCCTCTGAGCACACTATCAAAACACTTATCCATGCCCTCATCACCTCACGCTTACACTACAACTCGCTACTCTGAGGCCTTCCGCTTAGCCATCTCGCTCCCCTACATCCAGAATTCAACTGCACGACTCGTATTCCGGGAGAGCCGCTTTACTCACATTACCCCTCTCCGAAAGGCACTTCATTGGCTTCCCATCCTTTTCCGCATACAATTCAAACTCCTCTTACTGATCTATAAATTTTTACTGATCTATAAATTCACTCACTCAGCTGCCCCTCACCATCTCTCTTCACTTATCTCTCCCTATGATCCCCCTCCCCCCACCCCGAGCTCTGCTCAGCTGGTAAGTACCTTCTATCTGTGCCCTTCTCTTCAACTACCAACTCCAGACTCTGTCCCTTCTACCATCCTGCGCCATATGCTTTGAATAAGCTGCCCAAATCACTACGGCAGGCTCCATCTTTGGCAGTGTTAAAGACCCAGTTAAAAGCCTACCTTTTGAGTGTGTTTTCAACTCCCAACTCCTCTCACCTTGGGTTCTGCATCCCCAACCCTATATGTCATGTCTGTCTAAGTTAGATTGTAAGCTCTTCTGAGCAGGGACCGTCTATAAATGTCAAAATGTACATACAGCATGCATATACCTTTCAGTGCCAAGTTTCCAAGTTTATTCTTAGCTTGATATACCAATTACTACAAGTATCTGGCTGGTTTACAGTATTAAAAATTTAAAATATCTTAAAAAGATCTTGATAAAAATTTAAAAATTAATTTTTTTTAATGATAAAATAAGTTTTTTTTAAAAAAATGGGTAGTGAAGACAAAGGCTTGATTTGAGGAAAGCTAGGGGGAAGGAAAGTTTTAAAAAATAAGAAATAAAGTGATGATTAGTTGTAGTGGACAGGAATTTTGGGTCTCAGTAACAGAAGCCGCCAAATTTACTCTTACATTTTGATCCTAAAGATTCTAGGAATGGCTTCACAGAAGCTCACATGACTATGCATGTTTTCTTTTAGGGAAGGATGTTTTGATTGAGCATTTTCTTCCTGGTTTTTGTATTTACATTACATTACATTAGGGATTTCTATTCCGCCTGTGCCTTGCGGTTCTACAAAACTCAAATCATAATTACAAGCTTCTGTGGGAGCTGCAATAATATAAACTTTCATAGCCACCGTACCTTGGGTTTCCCCCTTAATCACAGCCTCTTTCAGTGCTACAGACCCTTTCTGGGATCATGCATGCATGGACACAAGCTTAACACAAGATCATCAATATGTATTACTCTGGGTCAGATCATAGAGGTCCATGGAGCCCAGCATTCTGTCCTCAATCTACTAATAAAGGAATAAGAGTTTCATACCTGTAATGGGAGTATCCATGGATAACATTTTGTCAGTCACACATAGGTAACATCCGACAGCTCCCATTGGGTGGAGAAACTCTAATGGTTCAGAGATTTAATAAATAAATTAAAAATAAAAATTAAATTAAATTAAAAAAAAGAAATCCCTCTGATCCACTTCCTACCTACCTCAGCCCTTGTAAGAGTCAGTTCATCTGCCCAGGGAAAGTGGGTAGATTGTATTGCTGATATACCTTATTGTCCACGGAGAACTCCCATTACAGCTAAGTAACTTGCTTTCTTCTAGGACAAGCAGGATGTCATCCACATAGTCAACATCCCTTGACTAGAGGGAATGGGGCCAGTTGCAATTGTGCATATGCACTCTACAGCCTTTTTAGTACTGCAAGGGGCTATGTTTCTTCTAATTTGATAATGTGAGCAGTTGCTCATACATTCTAGGAGCGTTGGCTCACAGATTTTACACGATTGCTCACAAAAATACTTGCAAATTCTGGAAAAAAATTGTTGATTTTTAGAACTTGTGGCTCACATGAAAAAAATTTGCACATACCTGGCCAAGCCTTAGAGGGAGCTTTGGTGGTAGGATGAACTGGCTCACCCCAGTATGAAAATAAGTCATTCCAAAAGATTCAATGAATAAATGGTTTTATAACTCGGAACCAAGAGATATCAGGGATGTATGAATTGCATCAGTGAATCAATATTCAAAAACCTCATAAATAAAAACAAAAAGGTATCTGAACATCAAAACAAGGGCAACATAAGCCTCATAACCAGGTGTATTAGCTTAACAAAACAAGTAAGGAGGAAGTGCATCTTATAAGACTGTCCTAGGGTTTTTGTACTCTTATCCGAGGCATTATCCAACTATGCACATGGTTGTAGCATATTCAAGAGTCAGCAAGACTCTTTCTGTTGGGGAAAGGGGCTGTTCTTGTGTAAGGATTGCCTGGAGAAGTTGGATACCTAGTCAAGGCAGTGTTTAACAGACCTGTGGATGGAAGACCAGATAGTTGCAATGCAATGTCTTCCAAGGAAGGAAGCAAAAAAACAAAAAAACCCAACATGGATTTAGTCAAGGGAATCTTGCCTCACCAATCTACTGTATTTCTTTGAAGGGGTGAATGAACATGCAGATAGAGGTGAACTGGTTGACATTATGTATTTGGATTTTTAAAGGGCATTTGAAAAAATACCTCATGAAAGACTTCTGAGGAAATTAGAAAGTCATGGGATAGGAGGTAATGTCCTATTATGGATTAAGAACTGTTTGAGAAGGGTAAATAGTGGGGTTCCAGAAAAACCAGAAACAAGGTGTAAAATTAACTATCTACTACCATATGTACTCTCTCACCGCTAGACCAGGTAAGGTGTGGAGAGGCAGGAGTGGGTCAGAGTCAATCCTTAGTAAGGTGCAGAGAGATCCAGGAGATGGGAAGGAGGTGGGGGTGGGTCTGAGTGGCCCTAAAGTTATTCACAAATTCACCCCTAAACCCTGCAAATATGGAGGGAGGAGTGTATCCTGCTTGTCCTACAAGAAGGACTGAATCCATCTTCCAGCAAGACATTCCACAGCTTAATGGTGCATCGGATGAGAAATAACTCGCTCCCATTTTGTTTTAAATCTGCTGCTTATTAGCTTCATGGTATATCCTCTAGGGCTGGTACTATTTCAAAAGGTCAAACAATGGTTTCCTTTTTATTTATTGGGAATTATTAGCCCTTTATGAGAGATTCACCCAAGGCAGTGTACAATTCAACAAACTTTTGTTAACAGCATAAAAAAATCCAAAATATGAACAAATATAGTGAATAAGGTAAACACAAAATTAGCAAATTGCAGCACCACTATGAAATTTTCAAAAATATACTTAACAGCTATTTATTTATCTGCTCCACCCTGTTCATGATTTTAAAAACCTTTTTATCACATTCTCCCTTGGTCATGTTTTCTCCAAGATGAAGTCCCAACCTAACCTTCTTCAGTTTTCCACCCCCCTGTAGTGAGGGTGGGGGCAAAACCCACATTCACTAATCAATCCTTAATCTCTTGCAAAACTGCATGGCTACTGTTCTTTTCTTCGCATAACACAACTAGTCTGTGTAAAACTATCACGAGTTTCTAGTGAGGATAAGTGTCACATGGCAATTAAAAATACAGTACTGTATATGAAAATGGAACAGAAAGTAGACCCACATACAGGTAAGGTAACAAAGGGCACATAGATTGAACACCATCTATCTAGGTGCACATGGAAAGAAACACCAAAGCAGGGAAAGGGAAAGACATGGAGAGTCAGCATAACAGGTTAATTCCATTAGCGCCTCACTGCTGGATTAAGTGCAAATGTGTAATACTTTTCTCTGGTAATCTAATCCCATGTTTTAAGAAACTGCAGAAATTCAATCTGATACTTACAAACACTATTACAGATTTTGGCAAAGCTTTATAGGTAGAAGTTATTTAACTATGGAAGATATTTGCACTAGAGAATGACACGGGGAAAATATTTGTCCCTGTACCCGCAAACCGTCTGATCCCATATGCACAAGCCTCAAATAGTTATCGATTTTATATTAAACTTATTATTTTATTAAAGTATAAAAAGAATATTCTATACAATTGTCATTTTATAAATCACATACAATACAGAACAAGGATCAAACAAAACCCATGTCTCCCCCTCCCTCTCAAATATCCCCTCCACTATTGAGAACACTGAACAAGTCAAATTACTACAGAATGCTACAAAGAAAAATCATGCTAACAGAATACCGCTGAAGAAGGCACAACCTGTTAGTGGGCTTTATGGTCCTCAGCTATATTTAATACCAGCTCTGGCAGGATACACTTTTCAATATATTATATTCTAATCACAAAATAGAAAATAAATTTTTTTTTGACCTTCTGTTTGGTAATTTTTATTTTTCAAATCATATTGATCTCAGGTTCTGGTTTCTGTTTCCTTCTGGCTTTTCTTAACACAATCACCAGGGTCTCCCCTTTTTTTCATATATCTCCCTGTGTCCAGCTTCTCCCCTCTTACTCCCTTACACCAATATGTTTTTTGTTCTCTTTCCTTCCTCCCTCCCTTTGCTGTGTTCAGTATTTTACTTCCTTCATCTCCTTGGTTTAACATCTTCTTTTCCTTCCCTATCCTCCTCCCTGCAGGTCCAACATCGCTCTCCATTCCCTCCAGCTCCAGTCACCCTCCAACATGGGTCCAGCACCTCTCTCCCTTCCCTCCAGCTCCCTACTAACATGGGTCTCGAACCCTGCAGGTCCAGTCCCTTTAACCCTTCTAGTCCCAGTCCCGCCCACATGGGAATCAGAGGGAAGGCATCAGTGCAGGCCTTTGAATATTAGCCTCAGCTGCCATGGAGAACAAAGGTAAAAGAGGCACAGGCTGAGAGAGCAGTTGAGACGGAATGTGTAGGTGTGTCGATTCACATAGGATTGGGGGGGGGGGGCTGCTGGACTCAGGAGATACTGATCTGTGTACAATTTTTTTTTTAACAAAGGGAGCAAGAAAGACCTTTTACCACTCCCATAGGGTGGTAAAGGCCTTGTTCCAATTCCAGTGGTAGGCCCAATTTTTTCCCGCTCCTGCAGTTAAACCACGGTCCACTGTGTCAATCTCAAATTTGCAAGTTTAAGGGCAATTCCCCACTGAGCAGTGGTATACCAAAGGGGGGTGCGGTCCGTCCAGGGGGTGCACAGCCGGCCGGGTCCGGAAGCTCCTGCGCTGCTGAAAATGGCACTCAGCACGGCTGTCTTATTTATTCCAGAGCAGAGTTGGCAGCCGCGCTAAAGTGCACGAAGGTCCTGCGATGATTACTTTTGCTACCGCTGCTTCGGAAGAGGTAAATGATGTCGGAAGGGGGTGTACCGGCAGCCGCAGTCATCACTGGACCTTGCCTCTGTCGGCCCAGCCCCCCTCCGACGTCCCTTACCTCTTCCGAAGCAGCGGCAGCAAAAGTAATCATCGTGGGACCTTGCCGATTTCAATGGAGAGAGAAAGAAGCATAGCAGGGTGGTGGAAGGAGAAAAAGGGGGGTCAGGGTGGTATGGAAGCGTGGTGAAGGATGAGAAAGGTGGCAGATGCTGATGGAAGTGGGGGAAGGGAGAGGAGAGAGTGAAATGCCAGACCATGGGGGTGTGGGAGAAATGGAAGGGGGAGGCATAAAGTTTCTGGAAAGTGAATAGGAGAGAAAATGCCAGAGAGAGGGTAGACCGTGGATGAAAGGAAGAGAGTGACAAGCAGATAAGGAAAGAGGAGACAAGGTAGAAAAAAATTCTATTTTTTTTTTTTTTGCTTTAGGGGAGATGCATTGCTGTTTCTGTGGTGTTGCATTGTATGCAGAATCCAGCTTCTTGGTGCTTCAGTTTAACCTTTGTCTACATATTTTTATTCTATCTCCCCATTTACAAAACTGTAGAGCGTTTTTTAGCGTTGGCATCTGAACTGTTACCACCATGGCTAAAAACCACACTACAGTTTTGTAAAAGGGGTTGGGGTTAGTTTGTGATTACATACTATGTGAATGTGTTTTCTGTGTTCGAAAAGACATGGTTTTCTGTTAGGATTGATCTGTACTAGTCTGGCTTGTTTAGTTTTACAATAGGTGTATTGATGTACTACTCACTGCAGTATGTAAGATGCTGCCTTTTCCTAGGTACGCCACTGCGAAAAAGTCCAAAGCTGCACTCCTCTTTAAAAGTCTGTGAAAATACCATGCACTGTGAAATGTCTAAGCAGCACCAGTTTTCTCCTCTATGAACACCAAGGGCCTCCAGTTTAGCTGGATTTATTCTCAATCAGTGCTCATTTATCCAAAGACTTCCTATAAGCATAGATCATGAATCCCAAAGCTGCTCAACTAGGGCCACAGAACCAGGATAGGCTTTAGAAAAAAATTTTTTTAACCCAAATGTATTTAGTCAATGCTCCATACATTTAGTAGTTGTACAGAAATAGTATAAAATTGTAATCAGGGCTAAGCAGTACCAAAATACCAAAAAACTAAACACGGTTTAGGGGTCTGTATGAAATATTACACTTTTAATAGATGCAGGAGGTCCAGACAAACAAGTTATACCTGAAAGTCACTCTTTATATGTCAGGTCATGCAGGGCCAGATTTATGTGTACTGTGATATCTAGACTGGAACATTTAAGAGGCTCCAGCCAGTTAACTACAAAGTACATTTTAATAGTCTTCCATGCTAGTGAAACATCATGTCTTAAGCTGTAGTTTATCTCTAGATGATAGTAAATCCGGTCCCGACCTCGCCATGCTGGATACCGTATAGAAAAAAAACAGTAAAAACGTATGGAAGAGTAGAGTGGACGATTCCAAAGTCTAGCAGTCATTTTTAAAAGTTCCTTCCCCCAAAGCCTTTTTACAGATTTAATACCAACACTTTCCACTTGGAAGGTGATACAATCCTTGCAGTTTGATGAGCATTTTCATTACCTCTCGATTTTACAGGGTTTTTGAACACTCTAGGGAAATATATGTTTTCTATTGGCATTTAAAAAGGTCCTCAAATTATTTGTTACACAAAAGTATGCCTCCAGGGGATAAAGAACCTCGCCCCTTGGCTTTCAGCGAGAGCCGTTCTACCTAACGCCAAGCAGTTGTGCAGTGGACAACTAGTGGATGACGGCCTTTGCCCTTTGGATAGTCTACTTTTTCCGATATGTTAATAGATCGGAGATAAGGTTATCTATAAACAGACCTGCGGGGTTCTACCGTCCCCAATCGCTCCTCACCTGTGGCCAGGTAATATTTTTTGATTCCCGTTCTCGCCTCCACCTTCCCCAGCATATTCGCCATGAGGTTGTCTCCATTAATAAAGGCCTGAAGGCGCTCCCGGAGGGACGGCATGGCACGAGCTCCGGTACCGGATACGTCTATTCCACCAACACCCGCTGCTCTAAGCCGCTTTAGCGCTGACACCTCCCTTCCACCTGCTGTGGGCGTGGTCAAGACGCTGCGCGCCAATGAGCGAAGGACTCGCCGAGCAGGTGGGGGCGTGGTCAAGACTCTGCGCGCCAATGAGCGAAGGACTCGCTGAGCAGGTGAGGATCGGCTAGGTTGAGCACTGTTACACGATCTCAGAGCCTCCAAGAAGAAGTTTAACCCTTTATGTGGCATAGTTGCTACATGTGTCTTCTATGGCTCTTATGGGAGATCTGCATCTCCAAATGCCTGTTTACTTGGCACTGTTGCTTTCCTTCAACATCAAGTTACATAAAACAGTCGTTTCACTATCTGCCGATTAAAGGGTTAAATGTGCAAGACAAAGGCATGTGCTAATGGACATCTGAGCCCCAATGCTCTAAGAGGGCTAGATTCACTAAGCCAGTGTTTTTTCAATCTTTTTTGGGCAAAGGCACACTTGTTTCATGAAAAAAATCACGAGGCACACCACCATTAGAAAATGTTAAAAAATTTAACTCTGTGCCTATATTGACTATATAGAAAGTAATTCTCTTGAATAGGAATCAAATAAACACAAAGAAAGTATTTTATAATTACTTTATTATGAAATATTAAGTAAACAGAATAGTGAAAAATTATAAAATACTTTATTCAGTGCGAAACCTGGGCCTGTTTGGCTGAACACAAAGCTGATATTCTGGCTGGAATCGAAGAAAGACACACACGTAGCTCTTCGTCAACAGCCGTTCCCTTCACCGCCCCGTCACCGTCATCGCCATCCGTTTCACCGCCCCGTCACCGCCACTGCCATCCTATTCACCGCCCCGTCACCGTCCCCGCTGCATCCATATAAGCCTTAGTACTGTAATATTTAGCTTATTCCTTTCTTATAAATCAAAGTTCCTGCTGCTGAACTAGAGAAAGAGATGTTCAGCTGGCAGGGCTTTGTTTATAAATTTTTATCAACACAACTAATATACTATTTTATCCTAAAGCAAAAAATAAATAAATAAATATAATTTTTTTTTCTACCTTTGTTGTCTGGTTTCTGCTTTCCACATCTTCTCATTCAATTCCTTCCATCCATTGTGTGTCTTCTCTCTACATCTTCCATTTGCTGTTACTGTGCCTCTCCCTTCACCCCCCCCCCAATTGGTCTAGCACCCATCTTCTTCCCTCCGCTCCCCCATAGTCTGGCATCTGTCTTCTTCCCACTCTGTCTTCCACATTTCCCTTCGGGGTCTGTTTCTCTCCACCCTCCTTCAATGTCTGTCCTATTCCTTTCCACCACCACCCTTCCCTCCCTCCTTTACCATCTGTTCCTTTCTACTACCCTTCAGCTCCTCTCACGTGGCTTATCTATCTATCTACCTTCCTCCCTCTTATTTTCATGGCACGTTACAATGTAATTTGTGCAAGCCACTGGAGCCTGCGAGCTCGGTCCCTATCCCATCCCCACAAACCATCTCGCTTCTGTGCTCCTATTTTCTCCATTTCTAATATCTCCCCTATGTATCTGTCATTGCCCCCCTCCCCCGTGTCCATATACCATCCCCATGGCATGTCCCCTTTATGTCTCTTTCCCTATGCCCCATGCACATAATTTCCCCTCTTTCTGTTACCTTCCTGTGTCCAGATTTCCCCTATCTTCCTCTTCCATACCAGTGTGTCTCTTCTTTTCAACCCCATCTAGCTTTTTTCCCTCTTTCTTCCCCCCCCCCTGCTTCTAGCATCTGGCTCACCTGCCTGTCCTTCCCTTTCTTTCCTGCTGTGGGTTTTTCTTTCCGTCTTCATCCCCTTGGCCCAGAATCCTTTTCCCTTTCACTCCCTCCTTCCAATTTGAGCCGGGAACACGAGCGATCGCACGGTCCCTGCAGCCACCACTCGCCTGCCCAATCGATCCTACTGTTTAGCCAGCTCTCTCCCTTCGCCTCACCTTAGTTTGTAGGTTTTGTTTTTCGGCGACATGCACACTTTCCCAAAGAGCCGCGCACGCGCAGCTGCTCAGTGTTCAATCTTCTGCTCTGCTGCAACTTCCTGTTTCCGGTTGCGTCAGAGCAGAAGATCGAAACTGAACAGCAGCGGGGACCGGGGGAGTCTCATGGGAGCGCGTGCGGGACCCGGCCTGAGGCCTAATCAGTGTCTGCACCGTACGGCACACCAGGCAACATTTCGCGGCACACTAGTGTGCCGCGGAACAGCGGTTGAAAAACACTGCACTAAGCAAACCGATTGTGTACCGATTGGTTTGCGACCCTGACCCAAGGCTGGATTTAGATGAAAAGAGGCCCTAGGCTATTCCACTTATGAGGCCCTTTCACCTCCCATTTTTAAGTTTGTAAATTACAAGAGAGATAATAAAATACATCATTACTGTGATATATATCAATATGTTAAATGAAACATGTTGTTATTGGTACTAACCTTTATAAAAAATGTGACACGGATAATAAATAAAAAAAGTCGAGAACACTTATTTGGACATTTATTCTCAGCACCATATATAGTACTTGTAACAATAACTAATCAAACATAACACACAACATTGCCCCTTCCTATGTCCATAGTGCCCCCAGTGCGTCCTTCCTCACCTCACCCCCCCTCCGATGGCCGCCTGCCTCCCATCCCCCTTCCATTGAACACCCCCATGCCATCCTGCCTGCCTGCCTTCCATTAAACCCCCACTCCCCGATGCCAGCCTGCCTGCCTCCCATCCCCCTTCCACTGAACCCCCCCCCCCCACGATGCCAGTCTGGGCCGCCCTGTCCTAACGGATCCACATTTTGCCTCTCTCCCTGCGGGGCTGGGGTTTGCCCAGCTGTTTCCGGATTGACATCTTTCCCTCCCCGATCCTCCTCCCAGGGCAAGAAAAAGAAAGGGAGAAGCCGAGTCGGCGCCCTGTTGCGGCCGGAGCCGGTTCCGATCCCGAAGCGTAGAATTTCTCCTTATTTTTGGTTCAGTGTTTTAGTGTTCACTGTTTTTAGAATAGTGTAATTTTAATTTTGCTAACAATTTGAATGTAGGCCCCTCTTGATCTTGAGGCCCTAGGCTCAAACCTAGTTAGCCTATAGGAAAATCCGGCCCTGCCCTGACCCAATTCACTAACCTGGTGGCCGATTTGATTCCGATCTGCGCATGCAAATGAGGGTAAGCAGCATGCAAAGCAGGAAGGACGCGATTCACTAAACTTTTTCAGCAACACCGACTGGGCTGGCTGATCAAAAAAGAAACGACTGGTGGGGACCAGTCGCTCACAACCTTTCCTGCTCTCTGCTGACTGCTCCCGCTCTGACTCTCCTCTCGCTGCCCTGACTCACCGCCCTGCTCTCTGCCCCCGAATCCAAACTTCCCCCTGTTCTCTGCCACCCAGATTGATCTCTGCTGCCCTGAATCTGAATTTCTGCCGTGGGTTTAAAGCGGGGCTGCACTACAGCGTATGTAACATGATGATGTCACACGCATGTATGTGACGTCATTGCATCATATCTGCGTATTCTTGGAGGCCCTCCAGATGCAGCCTCAAGCTGGAAAAAAAGGAGGAGGTTTGGAGAGTGGGGCTGGATCGTTACTTGGGTGGAATGGGGTGGGGCTGGGAACAGAGCCATGGGGCAGGGTTGGGAGCAGGGCCACATGTCCAGGTTTTATCAGGACAAAGGGCTAGATTCACTAAGCCCATGGATCCAATCCAATCCATGAGCGATCTGAACCGTGGCCAGGGGGCTGATTCACAAAACGCCCTCATGCAAATAGGGGCGATTGGAATCACGCCCCCAACTGACCGTACGGATCGCCGAAGAGCAATCCTGACGCATGCGCAGACTATCTTCTTTGCCTGTAGATGGTCTGCGCATGTGCTCCGTGCTCCTTCGAGTTTTGTCCAGCCTTCTTGCATTTTAGTAATCATAGCACTCATTTACCAGCTAGAATGCAGGGAGCAAAATAACGCAAAAAATCAATTTGGATGAAACAGAAAGGAACAAATACAACCTGGCAAAACCAGGTTTTGGTCTCCAGATGTTCCGTGCATGCAGCCGTCATTGGAACAGAAATTAAACTAGGCTTGTTTTGTATAATAAAGGGGGGGGGAGGTGACGATGTTGTGGGTGAACCCCAAACTATAGTAATACTTTTTATTCATTTTTGCTTTGTTCCATGTGTTTGGGAACAGTGTATGTGTGTATTGGGGGGGAGGGGGGGAGAGGCTAAGCAGTTAACGCTGGTTTTGTAGTGGGCGTTCACTTGAAGCACTAGCTAGTGCATGTTAAAAGAGCCCTGATTCTTTAAATGACGCTGGTTGCAGCGATGAAGCTATAAAGGTTTGAAAGAGGAGATTTAAGAGCCGATCGGAAAAGGGGAGGAAAAGACATGGCATAGCCAGAAGGATTTTCACAAGCCTGTGCTGCCCTGACTCTCCTGTTCTCTGCCGGCCTTCCCCGCAGTGCAGTCCTGCTTTAAACCTGCAGGTTAAAACCATGGGCTTGCACTGCGGAGAAGGGCGGAAGAAAGCAGGAAAGTCGGGGTGGCAAGAGCAGGAGAGTCAGGGCACTGATTTCTTTTGGGGCAGAAAGCAGAGCGGCAGAAATGCAGGCAGGGCAGCAGAGAGGCAGAGAGCAGGGTTTTTGCTTCAGGGCAGGTATTTTAAGGTGCAGAGAGCAGGAAATGACGTGAGCGACTGGCCTTCAGCAGTCGCTTATTTTTTGATCGGCCAGCCCAAAGTGTTCCTTAAATTGTTTAGTGAATCGCTGCCTTCCTTGTTTAGTGAATCGCTGCAATTTCTCTCATTTGCATGCGTGGATCGGATTGGATTGGAGGTTGATCGGCACCAAGGTTAATGAATCGGGCCAGGGAACAATCGGGTCACAAAGTGGTCAGGACACAATTGGTGTCCTTAGTGAAATGGAAATAAGGTGGTGTCTTTTTATTGGATTAATTTTAATACCAACTTTAAGACCAAAATATCCTCCCTCAGGTCAGGACAGAATATCATTATACCCTACTCTGCCGCGGGACCTTCTTGCATCTTCCAGTGGCTGCTGGTCCACCCTCTCCAACGTCACATACTTGTTCCGGAGCAGAGTTGGCAGCCGTGGAGAGGTGCAGCAAGGTCTCGCGATGACTGCATCTGCCTGCTCTGCTCTGAAACAAGTAAGTGACATCAGAGGGGGGTGGAGTGGTAGCCGCGCAGAGGTGCAGCAAGGTCCTGCAATGACTACATCTGCCGGCTCTGCTCCAGAACAAATAAGTGACGTCAGAGGGGATGGACCGGCAGCCGCAGTCATCACGAGACCTTGCTGCACCTCCTCGCGGCTGCTGGTCCACCCCCTACGATGTCACTTACTTATTCTGGAGCAGAGCTAGCAGCTGTAGTAATGTAATGTAATGTAATGTAATTTATTTCTTATATACCGCTACATCCGTTAGGACCTTGGTGCATGGCACTGGGATGGAGGGAGAAAGAAAGGAGCAGGAAACTTGTATGGAAGGGTGGTGGAGGGAGAGAAAGGGGCAGATTCTCATGGAATTGGTGTGCAGGGTAAGGGGAGAGAGACATAAGGGGGGAGGATACTGGATGGAATTGGGTTGGAGAGAAAGGAAGGGGGCAGATGCTGATGAAAGTGGGGGGAAGGGAGAGACAAGGGGCAGATGCTGATGGAAGAGGGGTGGATGGAGAGAGAGAGAAAGGGCAGACATTGGATGTTAGTGGGGAGGTTAGAGGGGGAGCCTATGCTGGATGGAAGTGTGGATGGGAAAGAGAAGAGAGCAGATGTGGGATGGAAGTGGGGAGGAGAGAGAGAAAGAGGGGAGCAGATGCAAGAAGGAAGTGGAGAGAGGGGACAGACGCTGGATGGAAGTGGACAGGGAGAGAAGATGCTGGATGGAAGGGGTAGAGAAAGAGGGCACATAATGGAAGGAGAGTATAAATAAAAAGAGGGCACATGATGGGGGGGAAAGGATTGAGTTAGTGAAATACTGGAGGGGTGAGGGAAAGAGGTGCTACTGCACTGTCAGAGATAAAATGTTGGGCTTCCTGAACCTTTCAGATACCATTCCTATATTCTGGTGCATGTTTGCACTGGTGTTTCTCACTCCCAATGTAAATACTGTTCTCAACTTACTGCTAGTTGCATTCCCTTGCCTGCTTTTCCGCGTTGAACCCCCAGTGCTATGGCGCAATCCTGAACTACAACTCCCGGGGTCCTGTGCGAGGCGAGCTCGCCGCTCCGAACCCTCTGACGTATGCGCGGTTGCTACGGACGCGAGACAGGCGCGGGATTCAAAGAGTGTGACGGGGGCGACGCAAAGCCTTCGGGCGGCGCTGCCATGAGAGCTGGAGGCCCGTCCCCGTCTCTTGTCTTGGCTCTGGCGCTGCTGCTCTGTGGCTTGCGCCTGGCTCTGGCGTTGCACGTTTACACCAACAGCTGGGCCGTGCAGATCCGTGGCGGCGCTCAAGAGGCGGCTCGCGTAGCTCGGAGGCAGCGCTTCAGTTTCCTGGGGCCGGTCGGTACCGCCCGCTTTATTGTGATATAAACTAAAGGGAAAAGTATTAAAACGCTGCCGGTGGATGGGAGGAGCCTGGAGAACGAGGCGTAATAGACTGCAGGAGCCCGCCAAGCAGAGACGGGGGGGGGGGGGGGGGGGTGCCTTCTTCTATTTGTCTGTCATTGTTCTCAGCCCTCTTCAAAGTACCTACTTGTGATTGCTTGATCTGGCTTCTTGGGGCCCTCTACCTACTTGTCGTGCTGCCATCTCTGTGCTCCTACCTGCCTCTCGCTGTTCTTATTCCCGATTCTCGGTGCCCTCTAGCTGCCTGTCACTAGTGCTCTGTCTGTCTGCCTAACACTGTCTGTCTCCTGCTTCTCAGTGTTAACTGATTGCACCTTCTGCCCGCTTCTCGGGTCTGCTGTAAGTCAGGTAAACCGCTTTAGTTGTACAACAGAAAGGTGGTGTATCAAACACATGGCCCTTGACCTTACATAAACATTCTGTTTCCAACAGTGGCTCAGCCAGATCACAAGTATGAGGGGCGTTCGATAATTTATCTACCTGAACATGAAAGGAAGTAAAAGCCTATTGAACCAAGTCTGTGCATGTTGTGACATGTCTCAAAGTTACTCATGCATAGTTGTGGCTCAGTGAGTCTAACATTCCAAGAGAAAGGATGTCAGGAGAGTCCTGGTGTGAATTAAGTAAGAAACTGCTAGATTTGGAGCACCTTTCAGGGATAACATTTCTCACAAAAGAATGGAAAAAGCCAAAGGAGATCCATGAAAGCATGACTGCAGTTTATGGTGAGTGTGCCCCATCATCCTACAAAGTAAAATTTTGGAGCAAGCAATTTAAGTGGGGTAGAGAGTCCATTGAAGATGACCCTCACATGGGGGGGGGGGGGGGCTGTGGAAGCAACTTTCACAGAAATGTGTAAGGAAGCTGAAGATTTAATTTTGACAGACAAATTAAGGTTTCCCGAATAGCTGAAGAAATGGGCATCTTGGAAGGTATAGTTTGGAAAATAATTCATGAAAAGTTGGGCATATCCAAGGTTAGTGCAAGATGGGTTCCAAGAATGCTGACGCCATGTCAGAAGGCCACGAGGCTTCAGTGCTATCAGGAGAACTTAGAGATGCTCTGTGAAGAGCAAATGAGCTTTTTTTCATCGTTTGGAAAGTGAACTTATTTTCATTGTTTGGTAACTGTAGATGAGACTTGGGTCTATCACAGAGATCCTGAGTTCAAAATGGAGTCAATGCATTGGAAGCAGAAGTCATCCCCCCACCTCAAAAAAGTTCAAGACAGAAAAATCTACAGGAAAGTTATAGCAACTGTCTTCTGGGATGACGAAGGACTTTTGCTTTTGGAGTTCATGTCACACAAGACAACCATAACTGGGGAGAGTATGCCAACATAATGATTATTTTGTGGAAGTCAATCAAGGAGAAAATATGAGGAAAACTCACAGCAGTGTACTGCTTCTTCATGACAATGCACCAGTGCACATATCACAACAATCAGTCTGCCATCTGTGGGTTTCAGTAGCTGAACCATCCACCCTACAGTCCTAATCTGGCTCCCTCAGATTATTTCCTGTTTCAAGTTTTGAAGAAATCTCTTTGTGGATAGTGATTTTCAAGAGATGAAGACATTAAGGAAGTTGTGACGTTCTGGTTTGAAGGTCAAACAGAAGAATTCTTTTCAAAGGGGTTAAAGTCATTGCAGGAAAAGAGGATGAAGTGTATGGAGCTATCAGGAGACTATTGAAAAATAAACAAAATGTTTTTGAAAACTCTCTTCTTTCCTACTGAGTTAGATAAATTATTGAATGTCCCTTGTATCTAGTATTATGTTATGTTAATCAGGTTTTCTATTCCGTCATTACCTATTCAGTTCAAGGTCGGATTAGGTTACAAGGGGATGGGTCAGTTACTCAGGAATAATCCCAAAAGAGTAAAATAGAGAAGCAGTCAATTTTTTACAAAATCCACCTTAATGTTTTATAGACATAAGAATAGCCATACTGGGTCAGACAAATGGTCAATATAGCCCAGTATCTGTCAACAAATTCCAAAGCTTAATTATACATTGAGTGAAGAAATATTTTCTACAGTTAACTGTAAGCACACTGTTTAGTAACTTCATTGTGTACCCCTTTTCCACTGTACTTAATGTATAGACCTCTGTTTTATCTCCTGTTGGCCATCTTTTTTCCAAGCTGAAGAGCCCTAGTCTCTTTAACCTTTCCTCATAGTGAAGTCATTCCATTCCCTTTATCATTTTGGTTGCCCTTTTCTAAACCTTTTCAAATTTTGCTGTATCTTTTTTTTGAGATGTAGTGATCAGAACTGCACACAATATTTGAGGTGCAGTCGCACCATGGAGTGATACAAAGGCATGGTACAGAAATTATCTCTGTCTTATTCTCCATTCCTTTCATAATTACTAATATTCTACAGTATTTGCTTTCTGGCCACCCCTGAGGATTTCAATATATCATCAACAATGACACCTAGATTATTTTCCTAGTTGGTGACTTCTGTTGTTTCCTATGGGTCCGTGTTCTCATTTTCCTGGTTGGTGACTTCTAATGTGGAACCTTACATCATGTAGCTATAGTTTGGATTGCTCTTCCTTACCCATATCACTTTTCACTGCTTGCTCACATTAAATTTTATTAGCCATTTGAATGCCTAGTCTCACAATTTCTCATATGGTCCTCTTGCAAGTTCTCTCAGTCCTTCTGTGAGTTAACAAATGTGATCACCTCACTAGTTTATTATTTAACAAGCAGTGGTCACAGCATAGATCCTTGGAGGACCTCACTATTTACCCATTGAGAATATTGACCATTTAGCCCTATTCTCTGTTTTCTATCTTTTAACCAGTTCATAATCCGCTGCCTCCTATCCCATGATTTTTTAACTTCCTCGAGTGGTCGCCTACTTCATCTAATACTTTCTAAAAATCAAGATATACAATATCTATGGGCTCACTTTTAGGCACATGTTTATTCACAACTTTAAAAAAATGTAGCTATTTAGTAAGGCAAGATTTCTCTATGCTAAATCCATTCTATGTATATGTTTAATAACTGTTCTTTATTTATTTTTTAAATATAATTAATAGTCTGTTCATTATGATAGTCTCTATCATTTTGCCCAGCACTGACATTGGGCTCACTGGAACTCTTTTTTTTTTAATCATTTTTATTAATTTAAATTTTCAAACAAACAAGCAAACAATGGTCAGTAATATTGCAAAGACATCATTAACAAATGGCAACACAAAACCAAAACCGTACAGGTAATAAACTGGAAAAGGTATCATGTCATAGAACATGAAAAATGCCCTCTCTCTCATTCCTGTCTTCTCCCCAATCTCCTACCCCCATATCTGGAACTCTTAAAAAAAATCTTGATTTTAAAGATAAGTTTTAATTAACTAATAAGATATGCAATTTAGGGCTCCTTTTACAAAGGTGCGCTAGGACCTTAAGGTGCGGAATAGCGTGCACTAAATTGCAGCGCATGCTAGCCGCTACTGCCTCCTTTTGATCAGGCGGTAGATTTTTGGCTAGCGTGCACTAATCCAGTGCAGGCGTTAAAAACACTAGCGCACCTTTGTAAAAGGAGCCCTTAATTTTGTAGTTCTTTTAGTACTCTGGAGTATATATCATCAGGTCTAGGTGATTTTCTACTCTTTGTCCTATTATATCTTCCAATTTGTTTCAGTTCTTCCAACTCATCACCCTTAAATACCATTTCTGGTATGAGCAACCCCTTCACATCTTTCTTAGTGAAGACTGAATCAAAGAATTCTTATAATTTTTTGCTATATCTTGTCCTCTCCACGTGCACTTTTTACTTCTTGATATCTAGTGATTTTATTTTTTTTACTTTTCTGGTTTCTTGTTTTGAATTGTCTAAAAAAAGTTTTTAATGTGTGTTTTTACATCTCAGCCAGCCTTTCTTTTAAAGTTTTTTTTCTGTCTTCCTTATCAGTTCTGTGTATTTGACTTGTTCTTTTTGCTGTTTTGTATTATCTTAATTTGGATCCTTCTTCCATTTTCTGAAGGATATTATTTGAGCTGTAATAGTCTCCTTCACTTTACTTTTTTACTCATACTGGCTGCCATTTGACATTCTTTTTGTCTTCTTTAATAAGTGGGATATATTTGGTCTGGGATTCCAGGATGGTATTTTTGAATAATGTCCATGTCTGATGTAAATTTTAACTTTTGAAGCTGCTTCCCTAAGTCCTTTGAAGCTGCTTCCCTAAGTTGTTGTTTTTTTAAATCATAAGAATAGCCATACTGGGTCAGATCAACGGTTAATCTAGCCCAGTTTGCTGTTTCCAACAGTGTCAAATTCAGGTCACCTGTACCTGGCACAAATCACAAATAGTAGAAAAGGAAAAGAATCTAGGTGTCATCGTTGAGGATATGTTGAAGCCCTCAGCTCAATGTGCGGTGGTGGCTAAGAAAGCAAATAGAATGTTAGGAATTACAGTGGAACCTTGGTTTGCGAGCATAATTCGTTCCAAAAGCATGCTCATAAACTAAAGTGCTCGTATATCACAGCAACTTTTCCCATAGGAGGTAATAGAAATGCATTCATTTTACATCCCAAAAAGAGAAAGACCTCCCCCAAGGTCACTGGCGCACTTCCACCCCCCCCCCCCGAGAGCCAGCATTGCCCCCGAGAACCGGCATCGTCCCCGCCCGCCTGCCTGCCCAACCCTTATCGTGTTCGGGAACCGGCAAGCAGCACCAACCCACAGGGCGTGCCGGTGCCGAAAGAGTCTGCCGCTGATCTCTACTGGGCCTTGAGCATCTGCGCATGCTCAGGGCCTTCTGACTCCCGCTGTCTCTGAGATTCTAATGAGATTCTCGGTTTCTCATTAGAATCTCAGAGAGAGCAGGAGCCAAAAGGCCTTGAGCATGCACAGATGCTCAAGGCCCAGCAGAGATCAGCGGCAGGCTATTTTAGCACCGGCACATCCTGTGGGTTGGTGCTGTGTGCTGGTGCCCGATTGTGCTAAGGGTTTGGGCGGGCGGGGGGGGCGATGCCGGTTCTCGGAGGCAATGCTGCTTCTCGGGGTTGGGGGCTTGCTTATCGAGTCAACGCTCGATTTGCGAGACAAGATTTGTGAGAGTATTATAAAACACTCGCAAACCGCGTTACTTGCAAACCGAGGTTTAACTGTATCAAGAAAGGGATGGAAAACAAAGAAGAAAATATTATCATGCCTTTGTATTGCCCTATGGTGTGGCCATACTTCAAATACTGTGTGCATTTCTGGTCACTGCATCTCAAAGAAGATATAATGGAATTAGATAAAGTACAGAGAAGGGCAACGAAAATGATAAAAGAGATGGGTCGACTTCCCTAAAGTGGCTAGGGCTCTTCAGCCAGGAAAAGAGATGGCTCAGAGGAGATATGAGAGAGGTCTATAAAATACTGAGTGGAATTGAATGAGTATATATAAATTGCTTGTTTATTCTTTCCAAAAATACTAGGACTAGGGGACATGTAATGAAACTATTACTACTAATTATTTCTAGAGTGCTACCAGATGTACGCAGCGCAGGACAGAGTCACAAAAGAAAGTGTCCCTGCTCGAATGAGCTTACAATCAAGACAGACAAACAGGATACCAGGGTAGAGGTTATAGTTAGAGGGGATGGTTAAAACCACTTGCTAGGGTGGTGAGCAATGGTACGAGATTCTTTATCTGAAATTCCAAAAACCCAAATTTGACACAAACCAGAAGTAGTTAATTTCCCCGACATGACACATGCTGAATCTGACGTAGATATATGCGTTTCTCCTGATCGCTGTGCAATTCAGGTCGGAAGGCTGGAAAGTGGCTGGGAAATGGAGAGCTGCAGATTCCAGGGTGGCAGTGTGAAGCAGAAAAGTTTTGGTGGAAATTTTATAGTCTTATGGTCTGTCTTTTTCTGACTTAGCATTATCATTCCAAAAACTGAAATATGCCTGGTCCCAAGGATTTTGGATAAAATATCTTGTACCTCTAATAAATAGTAGATTTAAAACAAACCAGAGAAAGCATTTTTTTATTCAACGGGTAAATAAATTCTGGAATTTGTTGCCTGAGAATGTAGTGAAAGCAGTTATCTTTGCAGGGTTTAAAAAAGGATTGGATAATTTCCTAAAAGTCCATAAGCCATTATTAAGATGGATGTGGGGAAACCCACTGCTTATTCCTAGGATAAGCAGCATAAAATCTGTTTTTCTTCTTGGGATCTTGCCAGGTAGTTGTGAAATTGATTGGCCACTATTAGAAACAGGATACTGGGCTTGATGGACCTTCAGTCTGTCCAAGTATTGCAATTTCTAAGTTCTTATTCCATGCTACCAATTACCGGTAATACCTAGCAGTAGCTTTCTCCATGTTTGTCTTGATAACAGATTATATAGACTTTTCCTCCAGGAAGTTGTCCAAACCTTTCTTAAAGCCAGCTACACTAACTGATGTGACTACATCCTATTTGTTTCTAAAATATTTCCATATAATTTGAGTGTCCCCTATTTTCTGTACTTTTTGAAAGGACAAAAAAATCAATTCACTCTTACCTGTTCTACACCACTCAGGATTTGTAGACCTCAATCATATCCCCCTCAGCCATCTTTTTTTCAAGCTGAAGAGCTTCAGCCTCTTTGGTCTTTTCTTATACGAGAGGAGTTCCACCCCTTTATTGTTTTGGTCATTCTTCTTTGAACTGTTTCTAATTCCGCTATATCTTTTTTGAGATACAGCAACCAGAGTTGAATGCAATATTCAAGGTGAGTTTGTATCATGGAGCAATATAGAGGCATCATAATATTCTTGGTCTTATTTACCATCCCTTTCCTAATAAATCCTAGCATCCTGTTGTTGTTTTTTTTTGCCACAGCTGCACACTGGGCAGAAGATTTCAGCGTAGTGTCTACAATAATACCCAGATCTTTTTCTTGGGTGCTGACTCCTAAAGTGGACCCTAGCTTAAGGTAACTACAATTTGAATTATGCTTCCTGATGTGCATCACTTTACATTTGTCCATGTTACATTTCATCTGCTATTTGTATGCTCAATCTTCCAACTTCCTAAGGTCTCCCTGCAATATTTCACACAGTCCTCATGTGTTTTGACAACTTTGAATAGTTTTGTGTAACCTGCAAATTTACCACCCATTTTACTAAGTTGTGGAAGAGGTTTCTACTGCGTTCCGAAGCACTAAACGTTCCGATGCTCATAGAATTCCTATGAGTGTCGAAGCAGTGTTGGAGCATTTAGCGCCTCAGGCTGCAGTAGAAACTTCTACTGCAGCTTAGTAAAAGAGTGCTTTGATTACCTCACTTGTTAAAATTTCCAGATCTTTTATAAATGTTAAATAGCACTGGTCCCAGTACTGATCCCTGTGGCACTCCACTATATACCCTCCTCCATTGAGAAAAATGGCTATTTAACCCTACCCTCTTTTTTTCTGTCCAATAACTAATTCCTAATTCACAACCGAGCATTGCCTTCTATCGCATAACTCTTTTTTTAATATAATTTTATTTTCTATTTTGTGATTACAGTATGTCAGATTTGAAATGTATATCCTGTCAGAGCTGGTGTTAGACAGTGAGCGTGAGCTAGGACTTAACAGAGAGGAAAAGTCTTTTGTTTGCTGTTTTTTTTGGGGGGGAGGTGTATATTTTATTTTGAACAGACGAGAAGTACAGTCAATATTTCAAAGGATAGAAGATTTTTTGTTTTAACTTACAAACCACCCAGTTCCACATTTCCCCCCCCCCCAACTCCTTTCCCCCTGATAATTCAGAAGAAAACTGTGCACCATGACACCTTCTCCCATAACTCTTTAATTTTCTCAGGAGTGTCTCATGAGGAACTTTGAAAAAACTTTCTGAAAATCTAGATAGACTACATCAACTGGCTTAATTTTAACTGTGTGTTTATTTACATTTTCAATGAAATGAAGCAAATTGGTGAGGCAAAACCTCCTTGGCAGAACCTATGCTGATTCTGTCCCATTAAATCATGTTTGTCTACATGTTCCAAAATTTTATTTTTTATAATAGTTTTCACCATTTTGTCTGGCATTGAAGACAAGCTTACTAGTCTGTAACTTCCTGGATCACTCCTGGAACCTTTGTAAAAATTAGTGTAACACTGGCTACCCTCCAGTCTTCAGGCACTATGGAGGTAAACAGGATAAAAATAATCCCGTTCCAAAGAGGTGTCAGTGTATAGAGTGGTACCCAAAACCCAATTCCGAATATGTCATAAAAGACAAACCTGATTATAGAGAGCAATATTCGGCACCCCTATGCCCCCCCCCCCCGATTCCAGGAGCCCTACAGTAACTACCAACGCACTTTAGGCTTCTTGCCCCTCCCCAACAAAACTTAGATAACAAAGAGTATAAAGCCCATATATCTTTCTGCAAGAGACATAAGGGAAGTGTCTGGAAAACATAGAGCCACTTTGGGAACAAAACCATCCGAAAGGGGTGCACCCTCCCCATCAGTGAACATGGCAGCTCACACCATGTAGCCAAAATGGAACTGGTAACGGAAAGCAAACGATCCACATTCAAATGGTAAAGCTGCTGAACATTCATTGATAATTGGATTACCAAGTAATGAAAAGAAGACCCAGCCCATTTCAATGGAAATTCCACCCCCCAGGACCCCCCAAAGGTGGCCAGGGCCTCCGATTTCTTCAGATTCAGAGCAAAGCTGGAAAAGTCCCCATATTCCCGAACGCTTTCCAGAAGAGTAGGCAAGGACCGATGCGAGTTAGTCAAAAAGATCAAGAGGTTGTCAGCAAACGCCTCGACCTTAAAATGAGTAGCTTCCAACTGAAGGCCACTGATGTCCACATTAGATTGCAGCTCTCTAATCTAAGGGTCTAAGGAAAGCGCAGATAATAGCAACGAGAGAGGGCATTCCTGATGAGTGCCCTGACAAATCACAAAGGAGGTCGAGAAACCCCCATTCACTGAGATCTGCGCTAGTGGATTACTATACAACGCTTGGATAGCATTAAGGAAAAATGGGTCCATCCTATGTGCATGAAGTAAAGCAAACGGGAACCCCCATCTCACTCATTCAAAAGCCTTTTAGGCATCAAAGCTGATAAATAAAGAGGGGGTTCCATCCACACTAGCCCTCTCCAAGGGCAACAAAATGCGTCAAATATTCTTAGACACCAGTCGGTCGCGCACAAATCCCACCTGCTGTTCGGACACTAAAGAGGGCAACATCCGGGCCAGATGGTTAGCAAGGACCTTAGCCATCAGTTTCATCTCAAAATTCATCAAGGATATGGGTCTATAAGATTCCGGCAAAGTTGGATCCTGTCCCGGCTTTGGAAGGACAATAATCTGGGCCAGATTCAAATACTGAGGAAGGAAGCCCTTAGCCACACTTAAATTAAAGATCTCCGCCAACACTGGAGCAATCTCCTCAACAAGCAGCTTATAAAATTCACCTTGGTAACCGTCCAGCCCCGGCGCTTTGCCCAAAGGGCATACACGAATCGTCCATTCCATGCTCCAACATGTCCGAATCCCGATAGACAAGGCAAATCCCAACTATCTAAATATACCCGCCCTTTTAAGAGGTCCGGGCCTGGTGAGTTATACAAAGCAGCAAAAAAGTCAGCAAAATATTACCTACGTCCTCTGTCTTATGATGAAGAGTACCATGACAGCCATGCAGGGGCGTAATACCCATGGACCCTCGATGAGACCAAATGGGCCAGCAAACGACTACTCTTGTTGGCAAACTGAAATAACTGAAACTTATAATGGTCCCTTGTCCACTGCGCCCCCTTGGTGCAAGAGCTTGTTCAATTCCTGTTGCGCCTCTAACAGCTGTGACTTAAGCACTAACAAAGCCCGAAGGGCATAATGCCTCCTCAAAACAGTCACCCTACGCTCCAGCACAATAATTGCTCTATAGCGCGTTTTAGCCTCAAAGGCCACAAAGACCATGATTTCCCCCCTTAACACTACTTTCGCCATTTCCCAATAAAGGATGGGATCCTCACTATGTTCCTAATTGTTATGCTTAAAATCCCCCCACTTGTTCAATAAAAAGTCCTGAAAACGCATATTCTTATACAAATGACAAGGGAATTTCCAATGTGCACCGGCCCTCCCGGGAGGGCCCCCAACACCAACAAAGTCCCACCCATGCATGATCAGAAATTTCAATGGGGCCTATCACTACCTCCTGTACAGCAGGAAGCAGCTCTCTAGAAATGAGGATAAGATGAATTCGAGATAATGTCCCATGGTCTCGAGAAAGATGAGAGTAATCCCGATCCAACAGGTGTTAGTTAGAAATTTAGTTAGAATTTTAGTTAGAAATACTAAAATTCTAGGAGTAATTTTTGATAATAAACTTAATTATCATGATCACATTAGTAGTATTGTTAAAACTACCTTCTATAGGTTGCGTAAAATTCGATCTATTTCTAAATTCCTCTGTCCCAAAGCACTTAATATTCTTATTCACTCTCTGGTGATGTCTAAAATCGATTATTGCAATTCACTATTTACAGGAATTGCTTTACAAGAAATTAAACGATTACAAATAATTCAAAATGCTTCAATTAAATTAATAACAAAATCTAAAAAATTCGATCATGTGACACCACTCCTTAAAAAGGCTCATTGGCTTCCAGTCATTCATAGAATTACTCATAAATTATGTACAATTATTTTTAAAACATTAGAAAATAAGACTCCAGCATTTTTATTTAGGCTACTTATCCCCTATTCAGTTAAAAGAATTTTACGATCTAGTGAACGGAACCTTTTATCAATTCCTTCGCTAAAAATTATTAGTACAAGAAGACAATTTATCTTCTCATGTACAGCACCCCAGATTTGGAATGCGCTTCCCATGTTTTTACGGGAGGAGAAGGTGTTTGGGAAATTTAAAAGCGAGTTAAAAACCTTTCTGTTTAAAGATGCATTTGCAAATTAATTAAATTTTATTTTATAGTGTTATTTTAGTGAATTATTTTGCTTTTTCTTGTTTTTCCAACTTCCTTTTGTATTTTCCCTGTATGTTCTCTCTTTACTATAAGAAATGTATTTCATCCCCTCTTTCCTTTTGTTTATATTATAATTAATTAAGTGTATGTAATGTTTTTGTTTCCTTATGAATGTATATTTTACTGTAAATCGCTTAGAAATCCGATTAAGCGATTGAACAAGCCAATTAATAAACTTGAAACTTGTGTAAAACTCTTCAGATATCCAGAAGACCCAAAGAAGATGCCAATAACACAGCCCCCGTACAGGAGCATAAAGATTAAATAAAAGTAAGGGCTTATTGTTAAGAGTCACAGAGGCTATGAGGTAGCGCCCCTTAGGATTCTTGATAACTTTATGATCAAAATCTTATGGATCAAAATCACCACTCCCCCCCTTCCCCCCCCGGGCTGGGGCCTCCAAATGGTCACCCACCTACCAAGTGCAGAGTTTAGCATGTTCTGCAGAGGACAATCTGGTTTCCTGCAAATAAGCTAAAGATGTCTTTGTACAGTTCAACAGTTGTAGTATTTTATACTGTTTAATGGGGGAATGAATACTCCCCACATTCCAAGAAGTCAATTTATGTTCCAGAGAGGACTAAGGAAAGAGAAAAAGGCAGATACAGAGAAACCCTTATCATGAAACCAGAGGGGTGTTACAGCCCCCCCCCCAGCCGCAGTAAACTCCAAAGAGCAAACCAGATCCTCACCTGTCTGAACCAAAGAAAACCCCTCCCCACAACAGCACCACACCTCCCCACTACCCCACCCCACTACCCCCTACCGGCCTCCCAACTCCTCCCTACCCGTCCCTATTCCCTACACCACACCCAAATGGGTGTCACTTCAGGAAACAGCATATGCTCCCCACAATATCGCCACAATATTGCCTAAGATCCAGACCCCATCTTCCCAGCTCCCCCTAAAGAGCAGAAATAACCCCCAATGTAGAAAGCCTGTGACTCATGGAGTGAAAGAGAGAAAGGAGCACAAGGCATGAAATGCACCGGAACAATGTTGAACAGACAAAAGAGAATCCATTCTCCACACAACCCAGCATCACATAAAGAATAGGACCCAGAGAGATAACCCTGTAAAACCAATATAGCAGCAAAACAAACATTCAAAACCCCCAGGCCCATACCCCCCCCACCCCCACAATGAACGAAAAGAGAGGGCAGAGAGAAACAACCCAGGAAACAATTGCAGTGGCATGACAGCATCAGAACTAACTGTCAAATCCCCGTGCCTACGCCCACTATAGAATGGCTAGCAAAGCTGTGGAAAAATGCAAACATGCATCCCCTACACACACCAGCCACACAACTCCCACCCCCCCTCCCCCCCAGGACCCACTCCCCCTCCACCCTTCAACAGAGAACCCGGTCAAACCAAAGATAACCCCCACCAAAACAGCCCAGACACACACATGCCACACTCACCCCCCCTCACAAGCAATCACCAGAGGCACCCAACAGCATCCTGCTCCCCTCCCCAAAGGAGGGGAGCAACAAAGGTCTTTAGCAAGGCAAGAAAGGCCCCTCTCAGGGGGCTTACACAAAAAGGCCCAAGGGCCAGCCAAAAGCCAACGGAAATCCTCCAGAGCTCACGGGGTATCCTCGGGAATCTTCTCCTCCACAAAGCGCTGAGTGGCCTCTGGAGAGTCAAAATGAAGTGCTTTGCCCGAGTGCATCACCCGCAAACAAGCTGGATACTGGAGAGAAAAAGGGTATATTGCTGTGGACAAGACTGATACAAAGCGGGGCAAAAATGCAGCGAGCCTGGGAGACCTCCGCGGAGTAGCCCTGAAAACAGAGGACGGGTTTGTTGTTGTACTGCAGCATCTTTCCCTGCCACACTGCCCGGAGCACCTCGATCTTGTGGTGGTTATTCAAAAGGCGGCAGATAACCACCCTCGGGCAATCAGCACCATCCCTCCGTTGCCCAGGCGATGGGCCCGTTCAATGCGCAGGAGGCCCACCTTTTGTGGGAGGGTGAGGGAATCCATCAACCACTGTTCCAAGAAGTCACCAAGGTTGCCCTCTGAAATAGACTTGGGCAGACCAATGAACCAGAGATTATTCTGGCGGAACTGGTTCACAAGGTCCTCAATCTTAGCTTTAAGCACCGCCAGTGAAGTAGTATGCGACGCTTGTTCTTGTGAGAGCCGCTGTACGGTATCTTCAGCATTATTGACACGCTGCTGCATGTCCCATACCTCAGACAAAGTGGTGAAACGCTGGTCCAGGGTGTCCAGTTTGTCGAGAATCCTCTGCAACTTGGCGTCGAGAGTGCCCTCCAGTACGGCTTGTACCTCCGCCGTTACCTCTGTGACCCAGAGGGATCTAGGGGATGCCGGGGATGCAGGAGCCATGTGCATCGCCATCTTGGTGTCCAGCTGCTTTCCCTGCTCTCGGCTTTTCGTAGGTTGTTTCACGGCCATCCCACCGCAACCCGCAGGCAAACATGGGTGGGATATGGCTATACCAGGTTACAACTTACTTCGTCGAGACAGAGAGGGCAAGTTAGGAGGAGGAGTAGCACTATACACTAAAGAAGACATCAAAGCTACCAGAATCACAGATGTCAAGTACACCGGGGAATCCCTCTGGGTGAACCTGGCCAGGGGAAACGACAAATGCCTGTATCTTGGTGTGGTATACAGACCTCCAAGACAACAGGAAGACAAGGATATAGAATTAATCAAAGACATAGAGAACATCACTTTGCGTGGGGATACAGTACTGTTAGGGGACTTCAACATGCCTGATGTAGATTGGAACACACTTTCCGCTACAACCAGTGGCAGCAGAAGGACATAAAGGGAGCATGACTCAAACAAATGGTATTGGAGCCCACCAGGGATCAGGCGATACTGGACCTGGTACTCACCAACGGAGAAAGCGTCTCAGAGGTTTCGGTAGGCGATCCGCTAGCCTCCAGCGACCACAACATGGTATGGTTCAACCTCAGGAAAGGTTTCACTAGATCAAACACAGCAACAAAGGTCCTCAACTTTCGAGGCACTGACTTCAAACGCATGGGAGATTTCGCCCATCGGACGCTTCAAAACCAAGCTGAAACCGATAATGTAGAGGCTATGTGATCAACCCTGAAATCTATCCTACACGAAGCAACAAACCGCTATGTAAAAACAGTAAGCAAACGACGGAGAAACAATAAACCCCAGTGGTTCACTGCGGAGATCTCGGACCTCATTAAAACAAAGAAAAAAGCATTTATTTCCTGCAAACGATCAGGAAAAAGAGAGGCAAAAGAAGACTATCTGGCCAGGTCTAAAGCTGTCAAAACAGCAGTCAGAGAGGCCAAACTTCGAATAGAAGAGAATCTAGCAAAGAACATTAAGAAAGGGGATAAATTTTTCTTCAGGTACATTAGTGACAGAAAAAGAAACACAGATGGGATAGTATGCCTTAGGAAACCGGACAGGAATTATGTAGAATTGGATTCCGATAAAGCTGAACTACTAAATGAATACTTCTGCTCAGTCTTTACCTGCGAGGCGCCGGGGTCCGGTCCACAGTTGCAGGCAAGGCAAAGCTTGGAAGACTCATTTCGGAATTTCAAGTTTACACTCAGCAGCATCTACTGTGAGCTATCAAAACTCAAAGCGAACAAAGCCATGGGACCAGACAATCTACACCCCAGGGTGCTTAGAAAGTTGTGTGATATCCTGGCGGAGCCGTTATCCGTGCTCTTCAATCTTTCCCTGAGTACAGGAAGAGTCCCTTTGGATTGGAAGACAGCTAACATCATTCCACTCCACAAAAAGGGTTGCAGGATGGAGGCTGCGAATTACAGACCGGTGAGTCTCACATCAATAGTGAGTAAACTCATGGAAACACTAATTAAGCATAAATTAGATACGATCCTGAGCGAGGAGAATCTACGGGATCCCCATCAACATGGATTTACAAAGGGAAGATCCTGCCAATCCAATCTAATCAGCTTCTTTGACTGGGTAACAAGAAAGCTGGATATGGGGGGAGTCCCTGGACGTCATGTACTTGGACTTCAGTAAAGCTTTTAATAGCGTCCCACATCGCAGGTTATTGAGCAAGATGAATTTGATGGGATTAGGAGAAACATTAACTGCATGGGTCAATGACTGGCTAAGTGGTAGACTTCAGAGGGTGGTGGTTAACGGTACCATCTCCGAAACGTCGAGGGTGACCAGTGGAGTGCCGCAGGGCTCGGTCTTGGGCCCAATCCTCTTTAACATATTCATAGGAGACCTGACTCAGGGGCTTCAAGGTAAAATAACATTATTCGCCGATGACGCCAAACTATGCAACTTAGTAGGTAAAAGCACTTTGCCCAACAATATGACGCGGGACCTACTCTTACCGGAACATTGGTCCTCGACTTGGCAGCTAAGCTTCAATGCTAAAAATGTAAGGTCATGCACCTTGGCAGCAGAAATCCGTGCA
This sequence comes from Geotrypetes seraphini, assembly GCF_902459505.1. Taxonomy (NCBI): domain Eukaryota; kingdom Metazoa; phylum Chordata; class Amphibia; order Gymnophiona; family Dermophiidae; genus Geotrypetes; species Geotrypetes seraphini. The sequence continues at coordinate 126,193,639 of NC_047091.1, forward strand.
GAACTTGCACCCTAAATGGTGAGACCTTAGCTAGGACTACAGCAGAATGAGATTTAGGAGTGATCATTAGTGAAGATATGAAAACTGCCAATCAAGTGGAGAAGGCTTCAACCAAGGCTAGACAAATGATGGGTTGTATCTGCAGAAGTTTCGTCAGCCGGAAGCCCAAAGTCATAATGCTGTTGTACAGATCCATGGTGAGATCTCATCTGGAATATGATGTACAATTCTGGAGGCCACATTAGCAAAAAGATGTGCTGAGAGTTGAGTCGGTTCAACGAATGATCACCAGGATGGTCTCGGGACTCAAGGATCTCCCATATGAGGAAAGGCTGAGTTAATTGCAGCTATACTCACTTGAGGAACGTAGAGAGAGAGGAGACATGATTGAGACGTTTAAATATATCACGGGCCGTATTGAGGTGGAAGATGATATCTTCTTTCTTAAAGGTCTCACGGCCACAAGAGGGCATCTGCTGAAAATCAGTGGCAGGAAATTTCATGGTGACATTAGGAAGTATTTCTTCACCGAAAGGGTGGTTGATCATTGGAATGAACTTCCACTGCAGGTGATTGAGGCCAGCAGCGTGCCAGATTTTAAGAAAAAATGGGATAGGCATGTGGGATCTCTTGGGGGGTGAAGTTGGGGGGTGGGTCATTAGAGTGGGCAGACTTGATGGATCGAGGCCCTTTTCTGCCGTCATTTTCTATGTTTCTATATAAGGGCGAAATCTGTAGCAGGCATATCGGAGCTGTAAGAGCTGTAAGAGCCCTCTCCTAGTTCCAGGGCACACAACCTACAGTCCTCTCCTAGTTCCAGGGCTTCCTAACTTTTTGGCACTATCTTTTACGTAAGGCTGATGAACTCCCCCGGAAGTCTCTGTTTGAGTTCTTTTAGTACCCTATGATGTATACCATCTGGTCCAGGTGATTTATCACTTTTTAACTTGTCCATTTGACTCAGTATGTATTCCACCAAAATTTCTATCAGTTCCTTCACATTGTCACCCTTGAAAAACATTTCTAGTTCAGGTAGATCTCTAGCATAATTTTCCATAAAGACTAAAGCAAACAATCTAGTCTCTCTGCTATGGCCTTATCCCCTTTGAGTGCCCTCTTTTCTCATTGATGATCCAACAGTCCCTCACAGGTTTTCTGCTTCTGATGTACCTGAAAAAGTTGTTGGTGCAATTTTCTCTTTTAGCCTTCTTTATCAATACTTTACATTGAACTTGTGCTTATGCTGCTTATTTTCTTCATTTGAATGTTTTTTCCATTCTTTTAAGGATGTTCCTTTAGCTCTAATGGCCTCTTTCACTTCACCTTTGAACCATGTTGTCTGTCATTTGCTCTTCTTTCCACATTTGTTAATATGTGAAATATATCTTGGATGGATTTCCTAAATAATGTCCGTGCCTCATTTCAAGTCCTAACCTTTGCCACTATTCCTTTTAGCTTCTTTTAAACTATTTTCCTCTTTTTATTGTAGTCACCCTTTCAAAAATTAAATGCTGCTACGGTAGACTTCTTTAGTGACTTCACTATAGATATCGGCTCAAATTTGATCATGTTATGACCACTGTTTCCCAGTGGACCCAACACCGGTACCTCTCATATTATGCCCTGCATTCCTCTAAGGACTAAATCTAAAATAGCTCCTTGTTTTGTCAGTTCCTGGACCAATTGTTCCAAGAAGCAGCCATTTATTATGTCTAGGAATTTTACCTCTTTAACGTTCCCATATGTAACATTTATCCAGTCAGTTCAGTGATAATTGAAATCACCCATTATTATAGCTAATGATCAAATCACCAACTACAACTGTTTTAACCCCTCCTAGGCGAAGGCCCTGGAGATGTATTTTTTGTGTGAGAGGATATTGCATCCCCTGGTGGCCAGGTCCTGGCTACAAGATTATTTCCTACCTCACAAGGAGGAGACCTCTTTCTTCCAAGACAGCACAGGGACTGCCAGGCTGATATGTTAATAAGGTTTTCTATTATACCTTTACCTATTCAGTTCAAGATCGGATTACATTACAAGAGGTTGGATCAGTTATCCAAGAAGTTACACTGAATAGTTTGACATGGATATTTAATAGAGATGCTAGTACAGTTTAAAAGAGATCAGTACAGTTTGGTCATAGTTACAAATACATAGCTACAAGTTCAAGTAAGTCATCGTTGGCTCATTGTTATGCCTCAGGAGTTGCATTAAACAGTTTAGAAATGGGTTTTTACAATTATCTTTTCAATTACTTCAGGGTTTGCTTCCTGTCTTGGTATAGAAATATTTTAAAAGTTTTTCTGAATCTGAGATAGTGGTCACAAGATCATAATGTAAGTGGTAGTTGGTTATCCCAGGACAAGCAGGCAGCATATTCTCTACATATGGGTGACGTCATCCATGGAGCCCCTTTGCGGACAGCTTTTCAAGCAAACTTGATTGAAGATTTTGAAGTTTGCTAGTGCTGCACCGCGCATGCACATGTGCCTTCCCGCTCAAGCTAAGGGGTGCGTCTCCTCAGCGTGGCCTCAGTTCTTAGTTTTCCACGGAGCCAGAAAGCCCTGTCTCTCTTCTCTGCGTTGAATCTAAGTGCCTTTCTTGCACCGCGGCTTCTTTTCTTGTTTTGTACGATCAGAAGTCGCTGTGCCGCCTGTCTTTACAACTTTTGTTATTTTTCTCGATCGGGGGACCCCAGTTTTTCGTCTGGCCACCTGGCCTCGTGCAGCCGCGGCTACATCTTCTACTTATGTCCCGGCCTGTTACCGGGTTTTAAAAAGTGCACGCAGTGCGGTCGGGTGATCTCGATTACTGACCCGCACCGTTGGTGTATTCTGTGCCTGGGTTCCGACCACCCTACCAACTCTTGCTCGCGTTGTGTCATTCTCCAACCCCGGGCTCTTCGGCACCGGCAGGCCAGGATCGCGGAGCTCTTTGGTGCCATGGAACAACTGGTTACAAGACCTCGACCCCGGCCTCAACGTCAGTCTCGAAGGCCTCGGCCCCGAGCAAGTCCCCCTCAGCTTCGAAGGCCTCGACTGCTCCAGCTGCTAAGGCCTCGGCCTCAGGTAAGTCTCCTCTTCCTCCTTCAGGTTCAGCTCCGCTACCGAAGAAGCCTTCCACGGAGTCTCTGGCATCCCAAGCAGTGAGTGCAGTCCTACTAGCCTTTGCGAGACCTCCTCCAAAGCGTGCCTCCAAGTTAAGGGAATACTCTATCTCGAGGTCGCCCTCAGTCTGTACAGGATGGTCTCAAGGCCTCTCGGAAGAGTTCCACTCGACAGTGCTACACCCAGAAATGGTCTAGATTTGCTGCGTGGTGTGCTACGCATCACATGAAGCCATTGTCTGCCTCTTTATCTTCAGTACTGGATTATCATCTGCACTTGTCTCGGTCTGGTCTCAAATCGACATCTATTCGAGTCCACCTCAGTGCCATTGCTGCTTTTCATCAGCCGCTTGATGGGAAACCGCTCTCAGTCCATCTGGTGGTTTCCCGGTTTATGAAAGGTCTTTTCAATGTCCATCCTCTACTCAAGCCTCCCCCGGTGGTTTGGAATTTTAATGTGGTTCTGGCTCAGTTGATGAAACCTCCATTTGAACCCATCGATAAGGCTCATCTGAAGTATCTCACCTAGAAAGTGGTGTCCCTGATTGCCCTCACGTCTACTCGCAGAGTCAGTGAGCTGCAAGCTCTAGTTGCGGACCCGCTTTTTACTGTTTTTTATCATGACAAGGTGGTCCTTCGTACTCATCCTAAGTTCTTGCCTAAAGTGGTTTCGGATTTCCACCTCAATCAATCCATTGTTCTTCCTGTGTTTTTTTCCTAAGCCCCATTCTCATCCTGGAGAAGTGGCGCTACACACTCTTAACTGTAAGAGGGCGTTGGCTTTCTATCTGCAATGCACTCAAGCTCATCGGACTGCTCCTCAGTTCTTCATATCGTTTGATCCAAATCGATTGGGGCGTCCTGTTTCCAAGTGCACCTTGTCCTACTGGTTAGCTGCTTGTATTTCCTTCTGCTACACTCAAGCTGGGGGCAGAGGAGGAGGAATCGACGGCGGGTAGGCAGGCTTCGGCTCAGTAGGGAGGGAGGGAGGAAGGCAGGTTTCGGCAGACAGTCATGGAGGGAGGACAACAGCTGGAAGGCAGTGAGGGGGAGATGGCATGGACTGAGGACATAGGGAGGAAGGAAGGGGCCCTTACCTTCCTGGAGTTGCGGCAGCGGCGGGTAGCAGTGGGCGGATGTGGAGCAGCGGCCACGGGCAGGCGGGAACCAATGGAATCATCCGAGAGTGATGACGTACCCGACAAGCCCCCTTGAGGCAACCAATGGGGGCTGGTATTGGCCTCCCCACACCCAGCTTGCAACAGACTCTGCACTGCAGCGGGCATGCATGCAAACTTTTTCTAGGGCTTAACTTGGGACGGTGTGATTGCGCCTTGTGTAGGTTGCCGCTGGTTACTCTAGTTTTCTGAGGGGAGCCCCGCTTTGCCGATTTTCCCGGGGGGGGGGGGTCATCGCCGTTTGAAACCCAAAAAATTCAGAGTTGTCTATTTCTTGTTGTTTCTTCAGCGGGCCCCCCTGACAAGTTCAGGCCCTAGGCACGTGCCTACTTGGCCTATTGGTTAATCTGGCCCTGACTGCTCTCCTCCCTTCATGCTGCTGTCCACCTTTCCCCTCCCCCCCAATGACTGGCACTATGCTTACCTTGTGCCAATGTTGAAACAGCCTGCTGCCAAAGTTCTAAGCTGGGCTGGTGCGGAGCCTTGAGCAACTGTGCATACTGAAGGCCTTCCAGTATCTGCCCTCTCTGAGATTGTAGAGCTGTAGATGTTCTGATTTTCATACTCTGTATATGAGTCTTACTGCTACATTTTGATCTAGTTGTAGACATGATTGCAAAGTTTTTTGTTGCGATAGGATTAGAGATTGCACTAAGATTCGGAAGGCCTTTGTTTCAAAGTATTTTCTGATAGATCTTGGCTTTCTCATCACAAAGAAAGATTGTTTTATTATTGATTGTACGTGGCTCTTCGTGGATAGGTGGTTATCAATTTCTACTCCTTGGAGCAGTGTTTCCCAAACCTGTCCTGGGGGACCCCCAGCCAGTCAGGTTTTCAAGATATCCCTAATGAATATGCATGAGAGAAATTTGCATACCTGTCACTTCCATTATATGCAAATCTCTCTCATGCATATTCATTAGGGATATCTTGAAATCCTGACTGGCTGGGGGTCCCCCAGGACAGGTTTGGGAACCACTGCCTTGGAGTATAGCGTGGGTCAGTTGAGGGTCTTAGTCAAAAGAATTTGGCTTTGTTCTTTTTGAAGCGATGGATTGAGGTCCAGTTTTCTATGATGTGAGCACATGTTTTGACAGTGATAGGGGTGTTAGCTAATGCAGCTATTACAGGTAGCATAATCATTATGCCGTTTGCATAAGTGAAATGTTTTATTTGTGCAAGATCTAGGTTGGCCCTCAAGGATTGCATTAGAAGACTGAACACTGATGGGGAAAATAGGAATACTTGGGGGACCCTGCTGGGAGGGTACCAGCTGTCAGAGTTCATCAACCTTACGTATAGAATAGTGCCAAAAAGTTAGGAAGGTCTGGAACTAGGAGAGGACTGGACTGCTAAATCTAAAATCACTGAAGATCTCGAATGTTTGATCAAAGTCTACTAGGTCAAATGCACTGCTTGTGTCAAATTGGATTATGATTGCGCTATGATCCTTACTTAGTAGTTCTTTGCCGTATGTTACTAGTGCTGCAACCACCATCTCGGTGCTATGAATTTTCCTGAATCCCGATTGTGAAGAGTGGAGGATATTAAAACGTTGTAAGCAGCGTTCGAGTTGTTCTGTGATGTATCCTTCCATGATTTTGTTAATAGCGGGATGGAAGCTACCAGCCGATAATTGGTCACATCAGAAGGGCTGAGTTTTGGGTTCTTGGGAATGGAAATTAAAGACAATTTCTCCTCTTGTAGATGGGACTTCTCTACAATGTCCCTGTAGGTCTTCTTTATATACCTCACTGTCTTCCTCAGCTTCTCAAATCGGTAGCATGGAATGTTGCTACTTTTTGGGTTTTGGCCAGGTACTAGTGACCTGGATTGGCCACCGTGAGAACGGGCTACTGGGCTTGATGGACCATTGATCTGACCCAGCAAGGTTATTCTTATGTTCTTATGTTCTCTAACATCAAGAGAATGGACTTGTTCTCTGAGAGTTAGGAGCTCTTTACATTAAGCGCACACATATAATCTCTCACCAACTGGGAGATAATCCTACATGTGACATGTAAAAGACTGGAAAACAACATTTTCCCTTTTACATAACTGCGGTAAACGCACGGAAGCCCATTCAATTCCTATGGGCTTTGGCGCATTTACTGCGGCAGTATAGCTACTGCAGCTTTATAAAAGAGGCCCTTTATCGGTCTCCTTTTTGTAAGTTGAATATTAATGTAGTGGATTTCCAGTTATTTTTGTTTTATTTAATTTTTGAAATATACATTTCAAAAGAACAAGCAAGGGAAATTTAATAGCTAGACAAATAACTTTCATATAAAATAAAAAAAATAAATAAACAATAAACCTTAGCCATCACCATAGCCCCCATCAAGGGAGTGAAAAGGTGAAAAAAAGGGATCAGTATCTGAGCCCGAAATAAACCCATCTATTACCCCCAATCCAATAAATCCTCAAAGTTGGGAGAAAACGTAATCAGCCAAAAGTTTCACAAATTTTATGGGCTTATTAAAATATACATTGATTATTCTTTAAAGAGATGAACTTAACAAAGGAATCTTTAAAAAAAAAAAAAGTTTCCCTTTGCAAGTACCCTATCATTCAGTGCAAGAAAGGCTTTCTAACATGACTGCATAGAGCAAGCTATATCTGGGAAAACTAGTGTTCTTTTGCGTCCCTCCAGGCTGGCACAAATATGGATGGATTTACACTTCTCTGCCACCATGTGGAGACTGAGACGCTGACTTTGCTTCAGTACAATTGGGCTGTGCAGTCCCTATTACAATCAGTCTTTTCTTAGTCTCCAGCAGGTGGAGTGGTAAGTTTGTGCAGTCTGTGCTAAGTTTGGTTAGGGCCTGTTGGATTTTATTAGTGAATCTTTCTTGTCCCTTTTGCTGTCCATACAGAGCTTGGGGGACCCTCTAGGGGGTTCCACACTCGAAAAGGTCGAGTTCCTTCCCCCATTTCCTCCACCTTCCCAGGTTTTTCTGAATTTAGAGGAACCTCAACTATACACCTGGCCACCTGTACAGGCACAGACTACATTTTAGAGTGTCTGTGGGGTCTGCTCTATGTTGAGACAGTTGGTGAGCCCTGCATGATTCGGTCCGCTTTGGTCTTCCAGCATGACTCTTGAGCACGCAGATTTTGTGTGCAGCAGCTTCTCTGCAGAAGTGATGGCCTACCATCTTATGCAGCAAGAAGTCAACTATTGCTGCATATGCTAAAACTTGGCAGTGTTTTCCAACTCGGTGTGTGCTTGGAGGAATGAAGACCCAAGCCCATTGTTGATCCCGCTTGTACTTGCCTTTCTTCAAGTAGGCCTGGGAAAAAAGGGCCTTGTGGTTGGCTCACTATGAGTTCAGATAGCTGGGTTTTCCTGCTTCAGTCCTAAGCCCCTGGGGGGCTTTCTGGCCATGCTATTGATGTGGCCAGGTTTTTCTGGTCACGTTTTGGCTCCGCCCTCCATTGCATCAGCCGTTTCTGACTTGGAATCTCAATCTAGCTCTCAGGTTGTTTACAAGTTACAGTAGCTCTATTAACTGGTGGCTTCTTTGATGGATCTCATCATCAAGACGGTAATCTTGGTGGCTTTTATGTCTGCTCGCAGAGTTTCTGAACTTCAGGCTTTGTCCTGCAGAGATCCCTTTCTTTAACTTATGGAATCAAGTGTGATTCTGCACACTGGTCTCTGGTTTCTACAACAACCAGGAAATGCAGTTGCCAGCCTTTACACCCTTGGGGTTGAGCAAACATAACACTGTGTTGGCATCGCTGGATGTGCGCAGAATTTTGCTGAGTTACTTAGAAATCATGAATGAGTTTCATTTGTCCAGTCATCTGTTCATGCTGGTAGGTGCAGCCTGTAAAGGCAGACCAATCTCGATAGCCACCATTTCCAGATGGATCTGCATGGATATTGCATCCATCTATATTTGAGCCAGACAGCGTCTTCCTCTTTCGGTAAATGCTCACTTCATACTAGGTGTTCCTTCCTCATGGGCAGAATCTTCGGCAGCTTCTCCAGAAGAGATTTGTAGAACTGCCACTTGGTCCTCCTTTCATACCTTTTCAAGGTTTTACAGGATAGATGTGACAGCCAAGTGGGATTCTGCCTTTTGGATCTTCAGTTCTGGTAGCAAGCTCATTAGTCCCACCCTGAATTTGAGGGAGTGCACTACTATGTCCCACTTGTCCAGGAATAGAGTGGGATTGTACAAGAAGGAAAGAGAAGATTAGCAAATGTAAGAACCTAATTTTTTTATAAATCCATACTCTATTCCTGGAACCCGCCCTGAAATTTACTAATTCACTGTTTGCCTGCCTCAATAAGTACCAGTAAGTTGGACTTCTATTTCTTTGACCAATCTTTCCAAGATTAACATATGTAATTATTGTGCACTTTATCCTGGGGATCTTTTGCTATTGTGCCCTACACTGTTAGTGCAGGCTGTGTCTCCTTGTTGTTCCGATTTTATAGTTAATTTATGAAAGCTGTTTGTTTGTTCATGATTGTTCTGCAATTTTATGTTATGAGCAGATTAGACTTGTTTCTCGGTGAATATCCCCATACCCCTACCCTTTCTGTATCCTATATAGGTACGACTGCTGTACCAACTAGAAGTAAGAGGGCAGTCCTGAGGTAAGAGGGAAAGATAAAAAATATATAAATGAGGCTTCCTACAAGAGATCTCGCAAAATGGGATACGCGTCCCACTTGTCCAGGAAGAGAATGTGGATTTACAAGAAAGAAGATTAGCAAAGGTAAGAACCTAATCTTTCCATATGCCCTCTAGGTAAATCTTCTTCTTTTTTTTTTTTTTTAAATTCTTTATTCATTTTTACATCTTACAACAAGTGCGTCAGAAATTTAACATTCGAACTTATACAATATCACTTGATTATCTATCATATTTGACTTAAATTAAAAATATTTAAACCCTCCCTCCCATACCTACTATTTCATAAGTAATTACATATATCATATAATATATTATATATAATATTTTCTATTAAACTAAACATTTACTACAAGATTAGAAATCCCACCCCCATCCCTCACTTTGCAATTGTACCAATAAGGGAAAAATGTTCTTTACTCATTACAATATTCTATTAATGGTCCCCAAACCTCCTGAAATTTATTAAAATTTCCTTTCTATGTAGCTAACGTTCTTTCCATTTTATATATATATATATATGACACTGAGAATTCCACCAGAAACTATAGTTTAATCTACTCCAATTTTTCCAATTAAATTTAATCTGTTGAACGGCAACTCCTGTCATAATAAGTAATAACTTATTATTTTTTGAAGAAATTTGACTTTTCTTCCTCATTGACATTCCAAATAATATAGTCACGATCTCTCAGATACATGGAGCAATCCATCTGGCGTGCCACAAGGATCACCGCTATCCCCTTTGCTCTTCAATGTTTACATGTCCTCATTGGGTGCACAACTATACCAGCTGGGGATAAAACTATTTAGCTACGCTGATGACTTCACGATAATTATCCCATTCACCAACTCTGTCTCAGAAGTCACCCCCAAAGCAACATAAGTATTAAATCGGATGGAGCAATGGATGACCAAATTCAGACTAAAACTAAACTCAGAGAAAACAAAATTTTTCATAGCAGCGCCATACCCACTCGACACTAAAGTACCAATGTGCATCAATAACCTTCAACCCACTATGAAGATATTGGGTATAACACTGGACCAGAACTTGACCATGAAAGACCAAGTAGACTCCTTGATCAGAAAAATCTTTCACACCCTCTGGAAACTTCGGTCCATCAGAGCTTACTTCGATGCCTCATCATTTCGAATTCTAGTACAATCCCTTATTCTGAGTCAACTTGATTATTGTAACATTGCCTACTTGGCACTCCCCCAGAAGTACATGCGGCGATTGCAACTGGTTCAAAATACAGCGGTTAGACTACTTTGTGGACTGAAGAAGTTTGATCATGTGACACCTTCCTATCGACTTTTATACTGGCTACCGATGGAGGCACGTGTGAAATTCAAGTTTGGTTATTTTTGCTTCAAGGTACTCTATGGCTTAGCCCCTAAATACATAACAGACCTTTTCTCTTTCACAACCAACAGACCCAAGCGAAGCTCACACCTGAACTTCGTTTCTCCACCGGTTAGAGGTTGTAAATTTAAAAGTCATCATCAACATCTTCTCGCACATCAAGCAGCATTATGGGGTAAAGACCTTGAACAATTGCTTGTGCCTACTACCTATGGAGAATTCAGGAAACGCCTGAAAACACATTTGTTCCTGAAATACTTAGGAAACCAACCTATTCAATCTTAGTCCTTAACAACCGAGCGCAAGAACCACCTGTTGCTAAATCTGTACTTTGTTTATTCATTCAATGTGTAACTTTGTTTATTCACTCAATCTGTAACATTTCTAATCATTGTAAACCACATAGAACTTCACGGTCCTGCGGTATATAAACTGTTGTTATTATTATTATAGTATCATATGATAAAGACACTAAAGCTATTCTAGCAATTTTACCTAGCCAAATAAATTTTATAAGAATACTATTTAACTTTTTGTAAAAAGACCCCTGAAAAAATACTGGTATCATACCCATTTGATAACAAACCACAGGCAAAATCATCATTTTAATTGTTTGAACTCTCCCCCACCAAGATAAATGTAAATTTTGTGCCCACCTGAATTAAACTCGAGGTCCCTACTGAGATTTTGATTAACTCAGTAATCCTGATCTTCTTGGTTCCAACCCAGAATGTTGGGTATCATTAAGAAGGGTATTACGACCAGGACGAAGGAAGTCATCATGCCGCTGTATCGTGCAATGGTGCGGCCGCATCTGGAGTACTGTGTCCAGTACTGGTCGCCGTACCTCAAGAAGAACATGGCAGTACTTGAGGGAGTACAGAGAAGAGCAACTAAACTGATAAAGGGAATGGAAAATCTCCCATATACCGACAGGTTGAAGCAGTTGGGACTTTTCTCACTGGAAAAGTGGAGACTTAGAGGAGACATGATAGAAACCTTCAAGATCCTGAAGGGCATAGAAAAAGTAGACAGGGACAGATTTTTCAAATTAAGGACCACCACAAGTACAAGGGGGCACTCGGAGAAATTGAAAGGGGACAGGTTTAGAACAAACGCTAGGAAGTTCTTTTTCACTCAGAGGGTGGTGGATACATGGAACGTGCTTCCAGAGGCTGTTGTAGACAAGAAAACATTAAATGGTTTCAAAGAAAGTTTGGATAGATTCCTAGAAGAAAAAGGGATTGAAGGGTATAGATAGGTATAGACCACTACTCAGGCGATGGGCCTGATGGGCCGCCGCGGGAGCGGACCGCTGGGCAGGATGGACCTATGGTCTGCCTCAGCGGAGGCAACTTCTTATGTTCTTATGTTCTTATGTTCATGCCTCCCTGAACAATCCTATAATGATATGTAATTGTACATCATGCATGTAAATATTATTTAGTGTATAACTAATGAGGGCTTTTGTGCAGACATCAGAATATTGCTTTGCTTGGACTTCAGCTACTTTTTACTGCGCTTTTCAGAGCTCCTGCCCATTCTTGCCTAATGGTTGGGCCAGCCTTACCTCCCCTATATATCAGTGTTCTCTGCTCACTTGTTATTGCCCCCTATCTGCATCTGCCTCTTGGTGCAAGCTTGGTGTTAGACAAGCCGGGGCCCAAGGTAAAAATTTGGAAGGCGGCCTCAAAGTGAAGGGTTCTGCCTGTCTCAGCTTTGGGCAGGGTTGGGACCTCTTCTGCATGGGGGCCTAGGGCAGATGCCCCCCCTCCAAAAAAAATGCTAATCTCTCAAGTATTGACTGAAAGGTTGTTTGGTTTTGTTTCGTCTATTAACTGATGCTTTAGCGTTTTACAGGAATTTATAGAGGATGTGACCTAGTAGAGCAATAAGCTGAGAACCAGGGAAATCAAGATTCAAATCCTGATTCTTTCACTGACCAATTCTTGTGACTTTGGACGTCATTTTGTCTCCTAATACCCAGATACCCACTTAGATTATAAGCTATTCAGGGCAGGGACATATTGTATTTTAATATTTATCACCACTTAACAGCACTGTGTACATCCAGTAGTACCAAAGAAAATAGTATTAAAGTCAAGACATGGTTATAATAATTTGTATCTGTTCTTTGCAGCTTTATTATTTCCAGGTGGCTAAAAGTATTTCAATAATACTGATAAATGAATCAACCACTTTTACTATAAAAAGTACATGTGGGGGTATCTTAGCTCTTCTGCTTACTTCATTGTTGCTCTCTTATGATGCCTCCTGAATTCATAGATTGAATATGAAATCTTGGTGACCTTAATCATACTGAGTTTTCTTCAACAGATCCTTCAAGGGAGTGATTATTACCATTTGCTGCATCGAGGTGTTACAGAGAAATCCTTGAGCCCTCATTGGGGTCGACAACTGCGCCTTAAAAGAGATCCCAGGGTAAGGGATGGGGGAACCCAGAATCCACAGTCTATCCATATTGTTAAGGCCAACTGGGAGTTTAAATGTGTCACATTGCACTCATGTAAAGAGACCCTCATAAGCAGTCTTTCTTCAAAAAGTAGTCTAAACACTTTTATATTTTCTTTCGAGTAGTGTTTTTAGGCAGGAGGATGAATTGGTGGGAGACAGACTCCGTCTCTATAGCTTTCTTCTGTGTGCTTCCAGTCATGTCCTCGAATCTACTTTGGGAGGATGGGATAGAAATCTGGGAAGATAGGATAGAAATTTAAATAAATAGATTATAGGATATTTCTCTTTAGAGTAATCAGGGGAATATAGACATTCTCTAGGTGATTTTGTAGCAGGTGCAATTATATAAAACAGAAAATCACTTCCAGTGCAACAGGAATGGTATGCTGAATCATAGGGTTAGGGTTACCATTATAAAATCCAGACCCATGTCCTTGCCTCCTGCCCCATCGATCTGTTCTTGTGCTCGGAGCCATATCAGGAGGGCATCTGCGCATGCCCAGGTATGGTGTGATGATATCACACGCATGCATGTAATGTCACTGCATTGCATCCACGCATACGCAAATGTCCTCCCAACACCATCCCAAGCTGGAAGCCGGGTTTTGAAAAGCTGTCCGATAAGAATACAATATTTATATGATATTTTTGATTGAAATATTTGTGGGAAGGGTGGGGAGGGAATAAATTTATGTATTTACGATGACAATAGAAAGAAATTCAAGTGATGTGTAAAAGTTTTAAATGATGTAATATTGTGTACTTGATGTAAGATGAAAAAATGAATAAAGAATTTAAAAAAAAAAAAAAAGAAAAGCTGTCCGAACGCTTGGACATGTCCTCTAAAAAGAGGACATGTCTGGGTAAATCCAGATGTCTGGTAATCCTACCTAGGGTTGTCCATGTCTGCTTATAAGCATTCTGCAGAAGATGTCAATCACAGCTTTTCAGCGCCTCCTCTTCCCCCCAAGTCTCTGCTGCCCTCTTCAGTTCTTCCTTCTGCAGGTGAGCATGAAGGTATTCTGATTTGTTTCCTTTTATTTCTTTATTGATTTGCTTCTGCTTTCAATGGAAGTAAAATCCAGATGTTTCAATCCGGCCTCCTTTTTCTGGAGCCATATGGTAACCCTAGCACTATTCCCTCTAAGCTAGTGGAAGTCCTCTTATCGTCATTGCTGCCAGTGGTGGTGATGGGGGATGCTACTTCAATTATGTGTGTTTAATTTCTAGAGACAGGCAGGTTCCAGGAATCCTGAGCTTTGCTTGTCCCTCACTATTGAAAATATGATAGTGAAACAGCGCCACCCACTGGCAGGACTATAGGTGGAGGACTCCCACTCATTTTAGAGGGAACAGTATATACAAGGCTTTATCAGTGACATCACCTAGAATGTGGCTGCATTCCCTGTTATCTACAGAGAACCCTTGTTATAGGTATGCAACATCTCTATATCAGAATTACAGACTTAGGTTCCTGGGTGTAGAGGACGTTTGTCTGAGTAATCAATTTAAAATAAACTGGGAAGAACTTTGTTTTTGTGCTTAGATACATTGGTTTGAGCAGCAGACACTTAAGCGACGAAAAAGAAGATATGTCAATGTGGTGCCTGCAGATCCCTGGTTCTACAAGCAGTGGTATATGGTAAGATTTCTAGGGGACATTGTTGTTACGTATAAATAAGTTTTGAATGGCAGAAGTCACAGCTTCAGTCTCAAATGACCAATTAAATTTATAAATCCTGACATTTCCTAATTATTTCAGAATAATGATGTCAGCCCAGATCTCAATGTTCTCAGTGCCTGGAGCTCAGGATACACAGGCAAAGGGGTTGTGGTTACTGTTCTGGATGATGGGATTGAAAAGGATCATCCTGATCTCTCTGACAACTTTGTAAGTATTACTGGCAATGCTGTGCTCAGACCTAGGTCTGCAAGCGCCTTGAGACCAAAGCAATGTGCAGAAAATAAGAACAATTTTGTTTCCATATGAGCAAAGGTGAAAAAAATACAACATCAGCCCTTAGAATGGAGAGCATATGATTAAGATTTTTGACAGAGAACTGAAGTAAATTTGTGGGAGTATCATAGACTGATAATAGGTTTTAAAAGAGGTGTTATGTGGCTTACTTGACAAAAGCATTATTTGGTGTTATTAAACAGTTACTAGGAGAAATGGAGAACAAAGATACAGAAGTAGGGATTGAGGGGTATAGATAGGAGTAGAGGTAGGTTATAGAGATAGGATTAGAGGTAAGTTATAAAATTAGGATTAGAGGTAAGTTATAAAATTAGGATTAGAGGTAAGTTATAAAATTAGTCAGGGACCACTGTTCAGGCAATAAGCCTGATGGGCCACCGCGGGAGCGGACCGCTGGGCAAGATGGACCTCTGGTCTGCCTCAGCGGAGGCAACTTCTTATGTTTTTATGTTCTTAAGTATCAATGAAACCCTGGGTAGAGAAGTATTTTGTATATGAAGTTATATTAATAAAATTGGAGATAGATAAATACAAGAGGGTGAGAGGCCAATATATGAGGATTGTTTGATAAGAGGGAGAGATCAGAAAATGACACAGTGACAAAATTCATCACCGTTCCTGTCCCCGAGGAAAACTGTAGGAAACTATCCTGTGCCATTCTTTAGTGTCTATCTCAGCCTCAGTCCTTCTAAACCAGCATTCTTCAATGCAAGGTTTGAAAGTCAGTGATTGTGCCCATTCATACTCTTCCACCCTCTCTCGTTAAAAAATGATATGGAGATGGTTTCCTGCGGTTATCCACAGGACGGGAGTGGTGATGAATTTTGTCAACATGTAAGAATTTTATGCAGAATGATGACTATTTAAAAAATATTGGTGAATACATTTGCAAAAAAGAGTAGTGTTGTGGTTCTCTTTGCAGCTTGACTAATTAAGTCTCTATTGGAGGAGAAAGCATAATTACTTACCTGTAACAGGTGTTCTTGTACAAGCTCTCTGGATGCTGAACGGATGGGGATCTTGTATCTTTATTAGCTTCAGCTGCAGGCAACTAAAAGATGATCCCTCCCATTTGGGCTACCTGCCCGGGAGCTTCCTGTCTTGCCCAGTTTGTTCTGCAGCTTCTCTGCATGCTATCATCTCAGTTAATTCTGCTTGTGATTTATTTTATCTTCCTAGTCCTTTTTGATTTTTTTTTTTACGGGTTTGTCCACATGCTGCGGATCAACTCAGTGCAAGTGATCCTTTGGCGGGAGATCACAGACATTTTACAGTTTGTCTGCTTCTGGAGGGTGCTCTGTAAGCCTGAAACTGCAGTAAGCCCTCTGGACAGCCTGCAGATTGGATCGGGACTCCAGGTTCGGGAACCATCTCTCCCCTGGTTCGTCCGCAAAGGGGTAGAGCGCAGGCTGCTGCAGTTCCGAGGATCGGAACCGCAACGCGTGTCTTCCCTGATTTCCCCGAGGGGTCCTGGTGGTCGTGATCTGAGGTGGCAGAGAAGATGAGGAGGTCAGAAGACCTGAAATATCCAGTTTATTCAGCTCCTGAGGTACTAATCTCCTTGCTTATACTGTGTTTTACAGGCTTCCATAGACTTGCATTGCAGCACATGTCTCTGTGTGTTAAGTGTCACAGAGTTTGCCGATTTTGGGGAGTCTTAAAATCGGGGTTTTGGGGGGTTTCCCTGCATGCCCTGGTCCCTCCACCTGTAAACGTACCTCCTTGCCCTCGGATAGAGGGGTGGTCCTGAAGGATGTCCAGGACCGTAGACTGGATTTTGTCATGAAGCGTCTTTTTGATTCTGCTGTGACGGGGGTGCGAGCGGCAGTGGCCACTTCTTTTGTGGCCCAGGCATGTCATACTAAACTTTGTCAGGATCCTGAGGAAGTTGGTCTTCAGGATCTCAATTCCTGGTCTCTGGAGTGAATTATTTGGCTGACGCCCTCTATGATATTTTGAAGGTATTTGCTAAGATGGGAGCTTATTCAGTCTCTGCTAGGAGAATGTTATGGATTCACCAGTGGTTGGGTGATTCCAAGGCTACTCTGAGCAAGCTTCCATTCAAAGGTTCACTATTATTTGGTCAGAGTTTGGATGACCTTATGGCGAGTGTGAAGGACCTTAAGCCTAAGGTGCTTCCTAGCCCTAGATCTCGTCCGCCCAGGGGGTCGGGACGGCCAAATTTTCATCCCTTCCGGAGGACCTCGCAGTACGCCAGACCCCCTGTGGTGGGACAGCATTTCGGAGCCTCCTACAGACCTCGCTTTGGAGGTACAGCGTGCCCGCAGCCTCCCAACTCTCGACCTTCGGTCCCTTCCAAAAGAAAATTATGACGCCAGGGCTTTGGCAGGGCCTCCCTGAATTGGGGGCGGCTGTCGGCCTTCCTTCTGGAATGGCTGAAGATAACCTTGAACCAGTGGGTTCTAGAGGTACTCAGGGAAGGTCTGCGACTGCACTTTTTCCGGCCGCCGGCAGACTTCTTCATGTCCTCTCCTGAGGGCAATCTGGCCAAGGTTGGCAAGGTGCGCGCTACCGTGCGCAGGTTGCTAGATTTAGCGGCCATAGAGCAGGTCCCACAGGACGACTTGGGCTGCGGGAGATACTCGATTTACTTCATTGTGCCAAAGAAGGATTCCGTTGATTGCAGACCAATTCTGGACCTCAAAGCAGTGAATGCATTCTTGTGAGTTCCGCGTTTCTGGATGGAACTGGTGCGTTCTGTAATAGCGGCGGTGGCACCCGGAGAGTTTTTGGCTTCCTTGGATCTCACAAAAGCGTATCTCCACATCCTAATTTTCCCAGAACATCGGAGGTTCCTGTGGTTTCATGTTCTTGGGAGGCATTTCCAGTTTACGGCTCTCCCTTTCGGGTTGGCATCGACGCCAAGAGTCTTTACCAAGATCATGGTGGTGGTGGCTGCCCATCTGCGATCTCTGGGTGTGATGGTGCATCCGTACCTCGACGACTGGCTGATCAGAGCTCCCTTGTGGGAGCAGGGCCGCTTGGCGGTTCGCCAAATGGTGTCTCTACTGGAGCATCTCGGATGGGTGATCAATCTGAAGAAGAGTTGCCTCGTGCCGACCCAGGAGTTGGAGTAACTGGGTTTATCCCAGGACAAGCAGGCAGCATATTCTTAACGTATGGGTGACGTCACCGACGGAGCCCCGGTACGGACCTTTTTAACTAGAAAGTTCTAGTTGGCCGCACCGTGCATGCACGAGTGCCTTCCCGCCCGACGGAGGAGTGCGTGGTCTCCAGTTTCTTCGTTTCCGCGGAGCGAAGAAGACGCATGTGCTTTCAACGGCCGTTGAAAACTCTCCTTTTGCCTTCCCGCTCGCGATTTTTGATCCTTTTTGTTCTATATTTTTGTCTTTCGACTTTAATTTCTCTAAAAAAAAAAAAAAAAAAAACCTCGTGTCTTTTCCTTTTGTTTTTTCCAGCCGGCCCCGGCAGGGCCTGTTGTAATCATACAAGCCTCTGGGTTTGATTTAGCGGAGGCCGTGTTTCCCTTCATGCCCCCCCAACCGGGCTTCAAGAAGTGCCAGCGGTGTGCATGCCCGATATCTCTAACTGACCCACACAATTGGTGCCTTCAGTGTTTGGGTCCAGAGCATCGGGCTGACACCTGCACCCGCTGTGCTACTCTTAAGAAACGCACTCTTAAGAACCGGCAAATCCAACAGAATATCCTTTTCGGCATCGGTTCTGCCATGGATCAGGCCCCGACGTCGACGGCACCGCCTAAATCGGCACCGACCACATCGACACCGCCTGATCCTCCTTCGGGGTCGATAGCGCCAGGTAAGCCGGCTAAGAAGCCTTCCACTTCCCTAGAGCGCCCTCCAGTTACAGCGGTGACCCCGGGGTGGTCCTTCCGGCGTCCCGCCGATCCCGTAAACGCTCCGCTCCAATCTCGGTGAGTGCCTCGTCATCGGCCTCCTCATCACCGGAGCGTCGAGCAGCACCTATGGTACCAAAGAAAACTAAAACGGTACCGGTGCCCCCATTGGAGGATCGCATCTCGGCCATCCTCCAGGACAAACTACAGGAGCAGCTACAGCAGCAACTCCAACAGCTCCTTCCGACCCTACTGGCACCGCTCCTTACGGTACCAGACCGGCCCGAGCCTCGCACCATTCCACCGGTGTCCACCCCCTCGGTACCGATGAACACCTCCATGCCGGTCTTATCTGCCCAGCCTGAACTTCAGACTTGCTCTGCAGAGGACCCCTCCCGGGCCCGGGATCGACTCCGGTCTTCCCGGGACCGGGATCGGCACCATTCCTCCCGGGACAGGGATCGACGCCGGTCTTCATCTCCCGGCACCGTATCCATGCGCTCTGGCAAGTCCCTTTCTAAAACCCGCCATACTGAGCCGGCCATCAGGGACCCAGACTTATGGGAGCAATCCCCACTCGGTACCGAGGAGGATGCCTCTTCTACAGATGAGGAACCCTCCATGGCTGAAACCACTTCCAAGCCTGAGCAATCCTCCTTCGGGAGATGTCCGCGGCTCTCTCGATACCACTTGAGTCCGACTCTAAGAAGTCCCAGGCCTTTTTAGATGCCTTGGACTTCGACCAACCTCCCAAGGAATTTCTCAAACTGCCCGTACATGATATCCTACGGGAAACGTTTTATAAAAATTTGGAAAATCCCCTTACTGTTCCGGGTGCCCCCAAAAAACTGGACAATTTATACCGGGTCATCCCTATTCCGGGCTTTGATAAACCCCAATTGCCCCATGAGAGCCTCCTCGTAGAGTCCACTCTCAAAAAATCTCAGGGTTCCAGTGTTTATGCCTCCACCCCTCCTGACAGAGAGGGGAAGACAATGGACAAATTTGGAAAGCGCCTGTACCAAAATGCCATGCTGGCTAACAGGGCAAACAACTACACCTTTCATTTTTCATTTTATATGAAACACCTGGTCCAACAACTTTCTGCTCTGCAAAAATATGTACCTGAGCGTAAGGTCCCACTCTTCCAACAACAGATTTCCAACCTCCTTCAGCTCAGAAAATTCATGGTGCGCTCGATTTATGATTCCTTCGAGCTCACTTCCCGAGCTTCCGCACTGGCTGTAGCCATGCGACGCCTAGCCTGGCTGAGGGTATCTGATCTTGATGTGAACCACCAAGACCGCCTCGCCAACGCGCCCTGCCTTGGGGATGAGCTTTTTGGGGAGTCTCTAGATTCCACAACACAAAAGCTTTCGGCTCATGAGACCAGATGGGACACCCTCATTAAGCCTAAAAAGAAGACTTCACCTGCGTGACCATACAGGCCTCAGTCCTCTTATCAACGTCGGTTCTCTGCCAGACCGCTTAATCCTCCTCAGCAGCAATCTCGCCGGCCTCGCCAACAGCAGCACACTCAGGCTCGCTCTCAGTCTCACCAGGCGACCAAGCCTCTCCCTCAGACTAAACCTCCTCAGCCCTTTTGACTCCTTTCTCCAGGGCATAGCCAGTCTCCAACCCTCGATGCCTCTTCCCCAACCTATCGGAGGCCGCCTCACCATCTTTCTCCAACGCTGGGAGGCCATCACATCAGACCTGTGGGTTCTCAACATCATCCGTCACGGATACTCACTAAGGTTCCAGACTCTTCCCTTAGACCATCCTCCCGTAGAGTCTGCTTCTCACTCCTCCCAAACTCCACTCCTCCTCAGGGAGGTCCAATCCCTTCTCCTCCTCAATGCCATCGAAGAAGTTCCACCAGACCAATGAGGTCAGGGATTTTACTCCCGCTACTTCCTGGTACCCAAGAAAACAGGAGATCTTCGTCCTATCCTCGACCTCAGGAACCTCAACAAGTGTTTGGTCAAGGAGAAGTTCAGAATGCTCTCCCTTGCCACGCTTTATCCTCTTCTATCTCAACACGACTGGCTATGTTCCCTGGACCTCAAGGAGGCCTACACTCACATTCCAATCCATCAAGCTTCACGTCGCTACCTCCGATTCCAGATACAGAATCACCACTATCAGTACAAGGTGCTGCCCTTTGGTCTCGCATCATCACCCAGGGTGTTCACCAAGTGCCTGATTGTGGTAGCGGCCTTTCTCAGGTCCCACAACCTACAAGTGTTCCCCTACTTGGACGATTGGTTGGTGAAAGCAACTACATCTCCACTTGTGCTGCAAGCCACTCATCAAACCATCTCTTTCCTCCATCTCTTGGGGTTCGAGATCAATTATCCCAAGTTGCATCTGCTTCCCACGCAGCGCCTTCAGTTCATCGGAGCAGTTCTCGATACCGATCAGATGAGGGCGTTCCTGCCGACCGGCACCGGACCCTGCTTGACCTCTGTCGGCAGGTGCTCCTCCATCCATCCATCCCTGCTCGCCAGATGATGGTCCTTCTGGGCCACATGGCCTCGACAGTCCATGTGATTCCTCTGGCGCGACTCCACCTCAGGATACCTCAATGGACCCTTGCCAACCAATGGTCACAGACCACGAATCTTCTTTCTCATCCCATCTCTGTGACATCGTCTCTTCAGCAATCTCTTCAATGGTGGTTGAACTCCTCAAATCTTTCCAGGGGCCTCCTCTTTCATCTACCCCCTCATTCCATGATCATAACCACAGATGCCTCCCCCTATGCATGGGGGGCTCACATAGGAGATCTCCGCACCCAGGGACTCTGGACCCCTCAGGAGCGTCAACATCACATCAATTTCCTGGAGCTCAGAGCCATGTTTTATGCTCTCAAGGCCTTCCAGCACCTCCTCTACCCTCAGGTTCTTCTCCTGTGCACGGACAACCAAGTCGCCATGTACTACATAAACAAGCAAGGCGGCACCGGATCTCGTCTCCTTTGTCAGGAGGCCCTCCGTATCTGGACCTGGGCCACGGCCCACAATCTTTACCTCAAGGCTGTCTATATCCAGGGCGAACAGAACTCCCTGGCCGACCATCTCAGCCGCATCCTTCAACCTCACGAGTGGACCCTGGACCCTCCCACACTCCACTCCATCTTTGCTCGCTGGGGCACTCCGCAGGTGGACCTCTTTGCAGCTCCTCACAACCATCAGCTGCCCCAGTTCTGTTCCAGACTCTTCTCTCCGCATCGTCTGGCCCCGGATGCATTCCTGCTCGACTGGACGGATCGGTTCCTCTATGCCTTTCCTCCACTGCCTCTGATGTTGCGGACCTTGTTCAAACTCCGCAAGGACAGGGCCACCATGATTCTCATCGCTCCCCGGTGGCCCCGACAGCACTGGTTCTCCCTCCTGCTTCAGCTCAGCTCCAGGGAGCCCATTCCTCTTCCTGTGTTTCCTACTCTACTTACGCTGCGGCATCAGTCTCTACTGCATCCCAATCTGTCTTCCCTCCACCTGACAGCTTGGTTTCTCTCGGGCTGACCTCTCCAGAGAATCTGTCCCAGCCTGTCCGTCGCATTTTGGATGCCTCCAGGAAACCCACCACGCTCCAATGTTACCATCAGAAGTGGACCCGGTTTTCCTCTTGGTGCCTCCTGCATCATCACAATCCCACCTCATTGGCGGTGGAGACCGTACTGGACTATTTGCTCTCTCTGTCCAATGCTGGCCTCAAGTCTACCTCAATCAGATTCCACCTCAGTGCCATCACTGCTTTTCATGAGCCTATCCTCGGAAAACCTCTCACGGCTCATCCTCTGGTTTCCCGGTTCATGAGAGGCCTCTTCAATATCAAACCACCTCTGCAGCCCCCTCCTGTCGTCTGGGACCTAAATGTGGTTTTGTCAGCCCTCATGAAACCTCCTTTTGAGCCTCTTGCTACTACTTCGCTCAAACTTCTCACATGGAAGGTGCTTTTCCTCATTGCCATCACCTCTGCCAGGAGGGTCAGTGAGCTGCATGCACTGGTCGCCGATCCACCGTTCACTGTTTTTCACCATGACAAGGTGGTTCTGCGTACCCATCCTAAATTCCTTCCCAAGGTGGTTTCGGCCTTTCACCTCAACCAATCTATTGTATTGCCTGTCTTCTTCCCGAAACCCCATTCTCATCCTGGAGAACAAGCGTTACACACACTGGATTGTAAACGTGCCCTTGCATACTACCTTGACCGTACCAGGGCTCACCGATCATCTCCTCAACTTTTTCTGACCTTCGATCCCAACCGTCTGGGTCATCCTGTTTCTAAACGAACGCTGTCCAATTGGCTTGCTGCCTGTATTGCGTTCTGTTATGCTCGGGCCGGCCTCTCACTGGAAGGAGCTGTCACGGCCCACAGGGTCAGAGCTATGGCTGCTTCTGTGGCTTTCCTCCGTTCCACGCCTATCGAGGAAATCTGCAAGGCGGCCACTTGGTCTTCAGTTCACACGTTCACTACTCACTACTGTCTGGATACCTTCTCCAGACGGGATGGACACTTCGGCCAATCTGTGTTACAAAATTTATTTTCCTAACGGCCAACCATCCCTCCTCCCTCTCTGTTAGCTTGGAGGTCACCCATACGTTAAGAATATGCTGCCTGCTTGTCCTGGGATAAAGCACAGTTACTTACCGTAACAGGTGTTATCCAGGGACAGCAGGCAGATATTCTTACGACCCACCCACCTCCCCGGGTTGGCTTCTTAGCTGGCTTATCTTAACTGGAGACCACGCACTCCTCCGTCGGGCGGGAAGGCACTCGCGCATGCGCGGTGCGGCCAACTAGAACTTTCTAGTTAAAAAGGTCCGTACCGGGGCTCCGTCGGTGACGTCACCCATACGTTAAGAATATCTGCCTGCTGTCCCTGGATAACACCTGTTACGGTAAGTAACTGTGCTATCCGGTTCAACACGGATCTGAACTGGGTGTTTCTTCCAGAATCCAGAAAACTGAAACTCAGGAGTGCGATTTGGAACATGTTGGCGGTCTCTGCTCCAACGGCCTGGCAGCACCTGCAGGTGTTTGGGTCTCATGGTGGCAACCATAGATTTAATTCCGTGGCCTACGTCCTCTTCAGTTTTCACTTCTGTCAAGGTGGAATCCCCAGAGAGATGCGCTGGGGATGAAGCTGCCTTGGTTGGCAGTGGCGCGCAGCAGTATGATGTGGTGGTTGAACCCAGTCACTCTGTCCATAGGGCTTCCTCTGTGGGTCTTGGATTGGGTGACCCTGACTACGGATGCGAGTCTCTCCGGTTGGGGAGCAGTTTGCATGTCCGCCCCGGTCCAGGGCCGGACATGAGAGAGAGCCGATGGTCAATCAATCTGCTGGAGCTACGAGCGATACGATTAGTTCTGCTACGGTTCCAAGTGAGTCTCCACATGAAGGCTGTCCGTGTGTTCTCGGACAATGCGATGGCTGCTGCCTATGTCAACCGTCAAGGGGGCACGAAGAGTCCCTGGCTGGGATTGGAGGCTCGGATGCTCTTTGCATGGGAGGAGCATCATCTCGGACAAGAGGTCATAGCCTGAAACTGAGTGGTAGCAGGTTCAGGACAAATGTTAGGAAGTTCTGTTTCGCACAGAGAGTGATGGACGCTTGGAATGCTCTCCCGGAGGAGGTTGTGACGGAGACTACTGTTCTGGGTTTCAAGCACAAGTTGGATGCACACCTTCTTGCAAATCATATCGAGGGATACGGGAAATCCGGGTCTCCAATAAGGAGCACCTAATTGGGCCTCCGCGTGCGCGGATCGCCGGACTAGATGGACCTAGGTCTGATCCGGTGAAGGCGTTTCTTATGTTATCCATGGCTCATGTGGCCAGTGTCGACAACGTTCAGGCAGACTTCCTCAGTCGTCAGACTCTGGACCAGGGAGAATGGTCCCTGTCCAAGCTTGCTTTCAGGGCCATAGTGCGCCGCTGGGGGCGTCCCACCTTCGATCTGATGGCGTCCTCGGTGAACAGGAAGGTGGACAGATTCTTCAGCTGATGACGAGAGGTCGTCGTCGTCAGATTCAACGCTCTGGTTCAACCTTGGCCCACAGGGGAACTTCTGTACGTCTTTCTTCTTGGCCCATGATAGGACGCGTTTTGCGCCAGGTGTCCTCACACTGGGGTCCGGTAATTCTTGTGGCTCCGGACTTGCCCAGATGACCTTGGTACGCAGACCTTGTGAGGTTGAGCTCCAGGAGCGGTCTGCATCTTCCTTGCCATCAGTGGTTACTCACGCAGGGTCCGTTTGCTCTTTAAGATCCGGACCGCTTTGGTCTTACGGCCTGGCACTTGAGCGGGCAGCCTTGACAGCCAGGGGGTATTCCTCTGCGGTTATTAAGAACATAAGAACATGAGGGAAGTGACGTCATTGTGGCTAATGGCAACCTGGAGGGATAGCTCCGTGGTCCCTGGTGCTCTTTTTTGCTATTTTCTTTGCACCTCTGAGTCCCTGCACTCTTCACTTACTTTTGTTCGTCTGGGGAATCAGCCGACAGTGTTATGATGATGACGCGGAAAAAACAGACCGATATTAAGGCCTTTTTGTCGCAGCTTTTGAATGGGCTGGTTAAATCTGTGCCCAAAATGGTGCCTGACGGCTGAAAATGCAGTAGGCCATCCGCCTGACACTGCGCTGCCGAACTTCCAGCAGGAGATGCGCAGATGGTTTCAGGAGCTGAAAACTGAGCTCTTGGCGGTTTGGGCAGATATTCATGGAGTCATCGCTGAACTGAAACGGGAGGTGGGTGAGATCGGCAGCCGATTAGGAGAAACGGAAACTGCAGTGGATGCCCACAGTGCTGAATTGACTCAGCTGAAAGGCCAGATTGTTACGGTGGAGGAACGAGCTGAACTCAGCACCCTAAAAATGGAAGACCTGGAGAATCGTTCTAGGCGCTGCAATCTTCACTTCAGGGGAGTGCCAGACACTGTATCCGACTCCCGTTGCATGGAAGTGATTGATCATATTTGCATTAAGACCCTTGAGGCTGCTGGCTTGCCTGTGGAGGTGGAGAAACCTTTGCTTGATCGGGCTCATCGCATTTTAAGACCTCGTGACACCAACCGTTCCCGTGATGTTGTGGCCTGTTTTCATCGGTATGTGGATAAGGAGCATGTTCTACGGATGGTGTGGCGTAGTAGCGGCACAGTCAAATGGGAGGACACTGACATTGACATCTATCCTGATGTGGCTTCTGCGACCTTGGCCCGCCGTCGCACGTACCGAGAATGTACCCATATACTGCAGGAGCGGAATGCCCGGTACCGTTGGTTGTACCCTATAGGACTGGCTTTTACACATGAGGGCAAGAACTATTCGGGGGTGACGGTGGCGGATGTTCACTCCTGACTGGTGGAGGCGGGGATGATTTCGGCCTCGGAGTTGCCTCCGCTTCTGCAGCGGTCCCCTGCTAACAAACCTGTGCGAGGTCTAGGCTGGCAGAGAGTGGCTAAGTCTGCCCCTGCCTGCCACCCTTTGGATGCAGCTTTATCCTCTTCGTAATGCTCTGAACTTTGGCTTATGTGGGACTTGTTTGTGGGTTTCTGGGGCTTGTCTGTTTCTTTCTTGTGGGGCTTACCCTGTGGAGGTTTTTTGTGTTTGCCTGGGGGACCCAATTGGAGCTGTTTCTCTACATTTCCTGTACCATGGTTTCCAGGTGCTTCGGTGGCTGGACCATGTGGGGTGTTGGGAGGTTGGGTGGGGGGCGTGAGGGGGGTGGGGTGGGATGTGGCCAAGTGTTTTTGAGTATGGATGGTCGGGAGTGTGTTTGAACTAATTTCTTTGGAGGTGTGGATGTGTGGGTTGGGCGTTTTGCATGTGACTGCTTGCGAAGTATGTATGGCATTGGTGTGCGATACCTTTTTCAGTATTTATGGTTCAGCTTACTTTGTTATGTTATAATGTTCATGGTCTGAATTCTCCACAAAAACGGAGCCTGTTGTATAAGGAATTGAGTCGCCTGAAAATTGCAGTAGGGTTTATTCAGGAGACACATTTTCAATCCCATTATGAGAAACTGCTCTCTCATAAATGTTATCCTCATGTTTTTCTTTCCTCTAATAAGATACGTAAAAAGATTCAGGGGTGGGCATTCTAATTCACAAAAATATCCATGTTGCATTGAGAGAGGTGGTGCGGGATGCTGAGGGGCGCTACATTTTAGTTAAAGCCGAGTTAGACAGCTGCTTGTATAGTTTACTGAATGTTTATGCACCTAATGCCGGTTAGGGGGTTTTCTTTACTTTGCTGGAACGCTTGCTTTAGGATCATGCTGAGGGTACTCTCCTATTGGGCAGGGATTTTAACCTTACCTGCTATCCTCACGAGGATAATTCTAACTCTTCCATACATTATGCCAGAGGCGATAGAGCTTTTTTAAGCTTTCTCTATCGGCAGGATTTGGTAGATGTGTGGCGGTATCTCCACCCCGGTGAATGGGATTATACTTTTTATTCGTCTTTGCATAATTCGTATACCAGAATTGATATGTGGCTGCTGCCTTGTGCTGTTTTACCAAGGGTCTTAGATTCTCATATTGAATTGCGAGTGTGGTCTTATCACGCTCCACTTACTTTGGTTTTGCAGGAAGGCTTGGATAGGGGTGGTCGTAGTCCGTGGTGCTTAAATGATTTTCTGTTGAAAGATCCGTCTACT
This sequence comes from Geotrypetes seraphini, assembly GCF_902459505.1. Classification (NCBI taxonomy): domain Eukaryota; kingdom Metazoa; phylum Chordata; class Amphibia; order Gymnophiona; family Dermophiidae; genus Geotrypetes; species Geotrypetes seraphini. The sequence continues at coordinate 126,220,906 of NC_047091.1, forward strand.
TTGTCCTTGTTGGAGACCGATGTTAAAGAGTTTTTTGCTTTTAATGATGCGGGGGACATAAGTGCGGATGTGCTTTGGGAGAGTTTCAAAGCCACTCTCCGTGATTGCTGTATCTCGAGAGGGTCTTATCGCAATCGATGTCGGATTGCTCGCCGGCTGGAGTTGTTGACCTGTCTTAGGCGGTTGGAGACTCTTCACAAAAGAGCCCCATTAGTGACCGGTGGTGCAGCTCTGGCGGCGTGCTGTCGAGATTTACAGGAGCTTGACTTGGAGGGCATGGCTTGGGCTCTACAATGGAGACGATAAAGATATTTTGAGTGGGGAGGTAGGGCTGGCCGATTGCTAGCTACGCAACTTAGGCAAGCTACGCAGGCTCGGCATCTCATCATGTGGGTTAAGGATGCCTCGGGACGGGTTTGCTCTAATGACGCGGCTATTCATCAAGCCTTCTTGTCTTTCTATCAGATGTTGTATACCTCTGAGACTGAAGCTACTAAGGGGGACATTGATAATTTTCTTTCCGGTGTTCTTTTACCCCGCTTGGCAGAAGTGGATGCGGCTTGGCTTTCTTCTCCCATTCAGACAACGGAGGTGCTGGCAGCTATTCGTCATCTGTCCGCTACTAAGGCTCCGGGTGTTGATGGATTTTCGCCCTTATTTTATAAGAAAATGGAGCCTTATATTGTAGATCCTCTTACGCGGTTGTTTAATTCTTTTTTGGAGGTGGAATGCTTGCCGTATTCGTTTCGGCAAGCATTCCACCCTTCTCTCCCTTCTTCTTAAACCGGGCCGGGATCCCCTCCTTTGTGGATCCTACAGACCTATATCGTTGCTAGGAGTCGATTATAAGCTGTTCACCCGTATTCTGGCTGTCCGTTTACAACGTTTTCTGCCTTCCCTTGTTCATGGTGATCAGTGTGGATTTATTTCAAGGAGGCATCCTGGTGATAATATCCGCAAGGTTTTGGATCTTATTGGGGTGGCTCACCAGTTCTCTATTCCGTCTGTTTTGCTTTCGATGGATGCTAAGAAAGCCTTCGATAGGGTTTACTGGCCCTTTATGCTGGTGGTTTTACAATGGATGGAGATTTTGGGGAATTTCTTGCATTGGGTGACCTTGTTGTATGCTAACCCTGAGGCTTGCTTACGGGTTAATGGGAGATACACCACCTCTTTCTTGGTCCGTTGTGGCTCCAGACAGGGTTGCCCCTTGTCGCCCTTGATTTTTGCGCTGGTCCTGGAACCTTTAGCAGCGGCTATTCGCGCACATCCTGATATCAAGGGGATTGTTGTGGGTGCTGAGGAGCATAAGATCTCCTTGTATGCTGATGACATTTTGTTTACGCTATCTCACCCACTTCAGACTTTGTCGGTAGTGCTTAGCATTTTGGAACACTTTGGTTCGGTACCCGGTTTTAAAGTTAACATCGAAAAATCTGAGCTGCTTAATATTTCGCTTCCTGATTCTCTGGTGGCTGATTTGCGTGACACCTTTTCGTTTCGTTGGGTGGCTAGGTCGATCCGGTACCTTGGTGTTCGAATTTCCCGGACACTAACTGAGCTTTTTGATCTCAATTATCCTCTGTTGTTGCGGATTGTTTTTGCGAACCTGGATCGCTGGGAAGGTTTACGGTTGTCTTGGCTGGGCCGGATTAATGCTTTAAGCATGAATGTTTTGCCCCGTTTCTTATATTTGTTTTCCTGCCTGCCTCTCTCAATTCCTAAACAGTTTTTGCTTAGACTCCAACGGAGGGCCTTTGCTTACATTTGGACGTACAAACCGCCTAGGGTGAGAAGGGAATGTATGTTCTGGGATAGGCTTCATGGGGGGATGGGTGTTCTGATTTCTTTAATTATTACTATGCCACCCAATTGCGGGTATTGTTTCATTGGGCCTTTCCCTCCCAGCTTTGGGTTTCCCTTGAACAGGCCCTTCAACCGACTTATCCCCTTGCGGCCCTACCATGGCTTCCCCCTGATATAATTCGGGCTCTGCAGAAGGGGGCCTCATATGGGATGGTGTGTACTTTACAGACTTGGAGCCTGGTTGGACGGGCTTGGTTCCCACGCCAGCGTTATTTTTACGCAACTCCCATTCAATTTGCCCCTGGGTTTCTGCCAGCCAGGGATTCGGGAATCTTACAGCGCTGGGAAGCGGAGGGTCTCCGTGTGCTGGGTCAATTGGTATTGGGTGGTGATGTGGTCCCCTTTGCTGCATTGCAGGCTCTTTATGACCTCCTGGCCACGGACTTCTTTGCATATACCCAGCTTTGGGACTTTTTGGAAAAAAAAGGTGATTCCCGAATGGGAAGGGGCAGATTCTGCCTTCCTTCAGGTCTTCCGGATGGGATCTGGGGTGTGCCTTATTTCACGTTTATATAGGGCCCTTTTATATACATGACCTCAGGCTCGATCCTATGAGCATAAATGGGAAGTACTTTTGGGTAAGACCTTTGATTTTCAGCAAGGGGGACACCTTTATGGTTCTTTACTTCGGGTCTCTTTAGCATCCTCCCTGGTAGAACATGGATACAAGATGTTATTTCAATGGTATCTCATGTCTGAGAAGCTGTACCGTTTCTATAATTATGGAGATGGGCGCTGCTGGCATAATTGTGGGGGGGTTGGGTTCTTTTGGGTATATTTGGTGGGACTGTCCTAAGGTGGTGCCTTTTTGGCGGATGGTTCACCGCTTGGTGTCTGATGTTCTCCATTTACCTGTATTATTTCATATGGAAGTGTTTTTATTTAATTACTCTGTGGGGGGCCTTGCTGGTGAACATGCCCATTTTGAGGCCCTGGTTGCTACGGCGGCCAGACTTTGTGTGGCCACTTTTTGGAAACAAGCCTCTTTGCCTACCCGTTCTGATCTTCTGCTTAAAGTGGATCAGATCTACTTGATGTCCAAATTGACTGCTTTGAACAATGACACCTGTGGTTCCTTTTCTTGTATTTGGCATCGCTATGGCTCCTGTAGGGGCCTTACTTGAGCCTTGGATGTGTTCTGCTTTATTCCTGGATTTTTTTGTTCTTCTTTTTCTTTTTTGTACTGTGCTCTGTCACTCGGTTGGGGGTGGGGTTTTTTGATTTGTTGGGGGTTGTATATTGGCTGTTGGCATTCTGCCTGTGTATTGTTGTTGCCCTTGTTGAATAAAGATGTTTATAAATTGGAAAAAAAAAAAAAAAAGAACATAAAATTGCCGCTGCTGGGTCAGACCAGTGGTCCATCCTGCCCAGCAGTCCGCTCACACGGCAGCCCTCAGGTTAAAGACCAGTGCTCTAAATGAGTCCAGTCTCACCTGCATATGTTCCAGTTTAGCAGGAACTTGTCCAACTTTGTTTTGAAACCCTGAAGTGTGTTTTCCCCTATAACAGATTCCGGAAGGGCGTTCCAGTTTTCCACCACTCTCTGGGTGAAGAAGAATTGCAGAGCAAGCAGAAATCAACAGTCTCGGCCTATGCGAAAGCCTGGAGATGTTTTCAGGCTTGGTGTGCGAGGCTCCAGGTGGACCCTTTGGTCCCATTGGTGGCTCAGGTTTTGGACTTCCTGCAGGATGGCCTCAGGAAGAGTCTGGCAGTCTCTTCTCTACATGTTCAGATTGCGGGACTCTCTTGTTTGGGTCCCTCTTCATTCAGGGGTTCTCTGGCTTCTCACCCGGTTGTTGTCTGGTTCTTGAGGGGGGCAGGGAGGCTGAGGCCTCCTTTGCGACTACCTTGTCCATCGTGGAGCCTGAATTTGGTCCTGCGTTCCCTGACTCGTCCGACGTATGAACCCCTGGATGCGATCTCTCTGAAAGATCTTACCATTAAGACTGTCTTCCTGGTGGCGATCACTTCTGCATGGCGAGTATTGGAGTTTCAGGCTTTGTCGTGCAGAGATCCCTTTCTCCGCATTACTGATTCGGCAGTGATTTTGAGGACTGTGCCTTCATTTCTTCCAAAAGTGGTTTCTTCTTTCCACATCAACCAGGAGGTTCGTTTGCCAGCCTTCGTTCCTTCGGGTTCCAAGCCTTGGGACCGTGTTCTGTGGTCTCTGGATGTCCGACATCTTCTCTTGAGATACCTGGAGGCCACTAACGACTTCTGTCTGTCGGACCATCTGTTTGTCCTGGCGGGCCCTGCGCATCGGGATTGGCCTGCTTCCAAGACTACTATTTCGCGTTGGATACGAGCGGCTATTTTCGCGGCCTATGTGGTAGCGGGGAAGAAGCCTCCCCTTGGGGTGAAGGCTCACTCTACCAGAGGAATGGCTTCCTCGTGGGCGGAATCTCATGTGGTCTCGCCTGTAGAGATTTGTCGGGCGGCCATGTGGGCTTCCCTTCATACCTTTTCCAGGTTTACCGGCTTGATGTGGCAGCTAAGGGTGATAAGACCTTTGGCGCTTCTGTTATTGTGGCGGGCTCATCGAGCCCCCTGAATTTTAGGACAGCTTTGATACGTCCCATCTGTTCAGCATCCAGAGAACTTGTACAAGAATGAAAGATTAGGTTTCTTTCCTCTGCTAATCTTCCTTCTTGTAGAGCTTCTCTGGATGCTGAACGCCCTCCCATCTGGTTTTTTTGTCCGATTCGCAGGTCACCTCTTCAATAACTGGTAAGCTGGATTTCTGTCTTTGACCAGCCTCACTAAGAATTTCATGTGTATTCCCCCTTGTTGGGTTTAAGGTCCCCAACCATTCAGCATCCAGAGAAGCTCTACAAGAAGGAAGATTAGCAGAGGTAAGAAACCTATCTTTCATTGTCCGAGGGCAGTAGGCAGATATTCTCACATGTGGGTGATGTCATCCATGGAGCTCGGTGTGAACAGTACAAAAGTGTACTGTCACTTTAAAAGTCTTGAAACTGCCCATACCACGCATGTATCAGTGCCTTCCTGCCTGATGTAATGTAATGTAATGTAATGTAATTTATTTCTTATATACCGCTACATCCGTTAGGTTCTAAGCGGTTTACAGAAAATATACATTAAGATTAGAAATAAGAAAGGTACTTGGAAAATTCCCTTACTGTCCCGAAGGCTCACAATCTAACTAAAGTACCTGGAGGGTAATAGAGAAGTGAAAAGTAGAGTTAGAGGAAAAATAAAAATAAAATAAACATTTTAACAAGACAGCATTGATCTAAATACTTTGGAAGGTAGAAGAGAGGAGAGAAAGGAATAGAAGCAGAATGGGTCAGCGTCAGTGATGAAGTGGAGCAAGTAAGTTTAGGAGGAGCGATTGACGATTCCAGAAAGGGCTTCTTCAGGGAAGAGACTTGGCCGACAGTTCCAGGATGCCTATGTCTCCTCCCCTGCGATGTTCTCCCATCCATGCATTCCCTCCAGACACACTGCCCATGCCCCAGCCGCTCCAAGGAGGCTGCCCCAGATGAGGTCCACGGTGAATGCAGGATTCTCTCCTCTGCGGGAAAGCCGCCCGGAGCCGACAGTCGATCTTCTTAGCGGATTGCAGGGGGGGAAGAGTTCACACTCTTGGTAGGATCGGGTCTGTGTGCTCTCGGTGGTTGTGGCTGGTCTCATTGCTGCTTAGGTGTAAAAGCAGTTGATCTCCACTGCTGCTGATATTTAAAAGCAGGCAGATTGATCTCTCCAATGGACTGCATGGGGAGGAGTTCACGCTCCTGGCAGGTTCGGGTCTGTGGGTTCTTGGTGGTTGCGGATGGACCCGCTGCTGCTTAGGTGTAAAAGCAGTTGTTTTCCCAATGCTGCTGATATTTAAAAGCAGGCAGATTGATCTCTCCAACAAATTGTATGGTGAAGAGCATACACGTCTGGCTGGATTGGGACAAAAGCTCTCGATAGTGGCGGCTGGTCTTGGTGCTGCTTAGGTGTAAAAGCAGTTGATCTCCTACTTCTGATGATATTTAAAAGCAAGCATATTGATTTTTCCAACGGAATGCTGGGGGAAGAGCTTACTTGTCTGGCTGGATCAGGGCAAAGGGCTCTCGGTAGTGGTGGCTGGTCCTGTTGCTGCTTAGGTGTAAAAAACAGTTGATCTTCCTAGTGGACTGCAGGGGGAGGTGGAGCTCACACTCTTGGCTGGATCGGGTCTGTGGGCTCTTGGTAGTTGCGGATAGTTCCGCTGCTGCTGAGGTGTAAAAGCAGTTGATTTCCCACTGTTGCTGATATTTAAAAGCAGGTAGATTGATCTCTCCAATGGACTGCAGAGGGAGGAGCTCACATGCCTGGCTGGATCTGGGCAAAGGGCTCTTGGTAGTGGTGGCTGGTCCTGCTGCTGCTGAGGTGTAAAAGCAGTTGATTTCCTACTGTTGCTGATATTTAAAAGCAGGTAGATTGATCTCTCCAATGGACTGCAGAGGTTGGTGGGTTGTTCCCGTTGCTGCTTAGGTGTAAAAGTAATTGATCTCCCACTGCTGCTGATATTTAAAAGCAGGCAGATTGTCCAGGGAGAGGAGCTCTGCTCGAGAGACCTTCAGTTCAGTAACAAAGCTAAGAAACCAATTAGGGGAGGAAGGAGGGTTGTAAGAATATCTGTCTGCTGCCCTGGATAACACCTGCTACAGGGACAAGTAGGTAGCATATTCTCATATGTGGGACTCCTTAGCTGTCAGGATTATGCCTCTGAGAAGAGGGTTGGCGCGTCTGGCTTTTACAGCTGCTAGGCTAGTGCTGGCTTTTCATTGGAAGAGCCCACGATACCCACGGTGGCAATGATGCGAGTGAAACTGGGCTGGGTCTGTGAGAAATTTCGGCTCTCTGCTCTACTCACCCACCAGAGGCGACAGTTTGAGGATCTTTGGGGCAGTTCCTGGAGGTGGAGGGAAGTTATGAGTTTCCTGTATTGGAGTCACAGAAGGATTAATATCACATGGGGGACTCCTTTACAGTCTGGACTCCCGTCCCTTTCCTTCTCCTTTTTTTGGTGTTTCCCTTGATAGGGGGGGGATTTTGTTGTTGCTAATTGGGAATGGATAACCTGGCTGGTTCTTTGGGGGGGAGGGAGGGATGGGATAGGGAGGGGGAGGGAGTTGGGGGGGAACTGTCTTGGGGGGAGGGGTGTTTCATTCCATATACACTGTATTTCTGCTTTTCTGGTTATGCCATGTTATGTAAACTTGGGCACAGTGTTCAAATAAAGAATTACAAAAAAAAAAAAAATGCCGCCAATGATATAATCCTACCCCTCATGACACATTTAAGTCCCTCCCAAAACAGGACTGGAGATATCTCTTCCGTGAGATTAAATTGAATATATTCTTTAAGATTATCCACAAGCTGAGAGACATTAACCGGATCCATCAATAGTCCTTCATTCATATGCCAAAAATGCTTACCATGACTTCCCGCTTTACGCAACAGCGAAAACCAGACCGGTGAATGATCAGACCACACCCGAGATGCCATGTCCACCTCCTCCACTCTTAGCAATATATCCGCAGAAACCCCCCAAAAATCAATTCTTGAGTACCTCAGAAAAATAAGAATAATCCCGCTCTCCAGGATTGCGATGACGCCAAGGATCAGTCAAGCCCCACTGTCGAAAAAGGTCCAATAATTTTTTCCTATCCTGATGACCATAGGACACACCACCCGCGGAATTGTCCAAAGATGGGTCCCATGTTAAATTAAAATCCCCCCCATGACCACATGATCCTCTACCAAATCCTGCATCACTCGTCCCAAAGATTCAAAAAAAGAACCCTGCTCCTTATTTGGAGCATAAATATTAACACAGGTAAAAAGTTCCTCCTGAATAGTAACTTTTACAATAATATAACGCCCCAATTTATCCCGAACCACTTTATGCACGACAGGAGCCAAATCCTGTGCTATAAAAATTCCCACCCCATTCTTTCTGCCTGCTACTGAATTAGAGGCCAGATACATATGTGGGTATTTCTTATGATGGAGATAATGTTCATGCATCGGTCGGAAATGTGTCTCCTGTATGAATCCCACTCCCACCTTTAAACGAAGAGCTTCCTTAAACAATAATTGACGCTTCCTGGGAACATTTAATCCCCTCACATTAAATGACATCCATCGTACCATAGGGTAACCATCTATAGAAGCCCACTGTATACCTCCAAAAACCCCCCCAGTACGCAAAACAAAAATCCCAGGTCCACATAATCCACTGCTGATACAACCACTGAAGATCAATATTCAATATCCCAACCCCCTCCCCTGCAACAACCCTACCCAACCCCAACATCAAATCCAACCCACCCCCCTCCCCCCAGAAACCATACCTACAATAAGCTTCCAACACCCCCCCTCCTCCCCTCCTCACCCAGCTACCTTCAAAGTCCCCTGCAGTCGCACATAGCCCACCCCGCCCCACTCACAGTCCCCATTCAAACAGAGCCAACCACACACCAATACTCAAACCCAGCTGGGAATAGAACCCCCAGTCAGAGAGCCCCCAGTACCCCCACCCCTATGCAAAGAGCAGATCTAACTGGAGTACATAATAGTGAGCCCCATCATACACTGAAAACCCACAGTCAGGCAGAAAGCTTCAAGTAGGTAAAGTCACTGCAGCTGCATCAGAATTGCGCTGAAGTCGCTGTCCACTCTTTTCTCCTCGGCGCCATCTGGACTGGCTCACACTGCCACTGCGCTGTGGTAGGGCCCCAGCCGGGCGAGCCTCCTCCACCGCCCACAGTGTGGCTTGTTGCAACAAGAGCTTGGCCTCCTCAGGAGTCGAGACTTTATGAACCTGATTTTGCAAAGGAAAAGTTAAGCCAAACGGATAGTTCCATTTATATCGAATTTGGTGAGCCATCAAACACTTAGTCACATCTCGAAATTCCCTCCGCTTCCTGAGGGTAAGGGCAGACATGTCAGCGTACAATTCAACCTTGGCTCCTTCCCAGTCTATATGTCCCACTCTCCGTGCCGCCGCTAATACCTGTTCCTTTAAAGGAAACATATGAAAACAGGCTATGAGATCTCGTGGACAGTTCAGAAGTGTAGTCCCCACAGCCCGATGTACTCTCTCAAACTCCAGAGTAGGGGGGTCACCGTAGGATCATCAAGTTGTAAGAATTTTTCACAGATAGCACGCATAGTATCCTCCATTTTTAATGAGCCACTGCGCTCCGGCACTCCCCGGGCCCGCAAGTTGTTACACCGGGCCCTATTTTCCATATCCTCAGCCTTCAGTAATAGCTCCTCATATTTGTTTTCCAGTCCCTTGCAGTGCTGTTGTAAATGCAAAATGTCACCATCGTGGTCAATAACACGCTCTTCAAAATCATTTAATCTTTGACCCATATCCACCACCGTTTTCCGCAACGCTGAAACATCAGAGTGCAGTTCCTTTTGCATCACCATCATCGTGTTTTTAAGATCTGCAAACCAACCTTGTAATTCCACTCGGGACACGGGCAGATCCACCTCAGGGGACCCGGAAGGCGATCGGGAACGCAGCTCTCCCTGCCCAGGTAACGGCTCACTACAGGGGCGGGACGAGTAGGCCGCATCCCCTAGCGTCGTCGCTTGAAAGGCGAACGTACGCAGGTCGGTCTGCATTTTTTTCGTCGCTGCAGCCATCTCCGATCCCCCACACAACATCGGAAAGGC